>NC_090055.1:12993070-14198570 GCF_038355195.1 Osmerus mordax
CGCATAGAATGGATGCAGCTGCATCTGCAGATTCATACATGCGTGCACGCACGCACACACTACACACACACAGTTTCTCCATTTTTCTTCCTATTACCCACAGAAGAATATGTGCACGTGAAGCCGCAAGCTCAGCCTAGCTGCTTCCTTTGTGTGGCTGTCAGTCATCCAGGCTGTCGATATGGGACCCGACGACCATTAGGATCTCTATATGGTGCTGGGAGGAGCGGGGGAAGGAGGAGAAGGAGGTGGAAGGGGGAGGGTTCTGCCCATCATTAGATGAGCCTATGGAACAGAAATGTATGTAGGCATATACTTTTTTCATGGTCTATCAGGCAGAGAAAACAGATGCCCTATTTAGGCAGGACTGTTATGGTAATGAAATATACAATTCTAAAGCCTACAACACTTTGAACAAATGAGCTCTCTTTACAAAACTTGAGTCTTCATAAAACGGAACTCACTTCTTACATGTATTCTTACAGTACATACTGCATATATACTTGTGACTATGGACTGTTTTTATTGTAGATTTTTCAGCTTTAAGACTATCAGAAATTAGGTTTCAAAACAAAAACAAATCCACTCTAACTGACACATAGATGGGTGGGTTATTGGGATAGTTAAAATGTCTGTCTCCTCTTTCCTAAGGGTAGTCCATAGCTGGTATGGTTGGTCTCCATTTGTACAATACCATACATGCTCCATTATTGAGTCAACCCATAGGCATTTAAAAATGTAGCATTGTAGGCTACATTGCTAGATTATGTGGCAGGATACATTGTTTTGCCATGACAAGATTACTCATCTAAAAGGATTGGTGTGAAAATATTACATTTTCATTTAGCATTTTATCCAAAGCGACTTACAAGAAAGAGCTTTACAAAAGGTGCATAGGTCAATCATCATAAATAAACGAATAGCCCCAAAAACAATGTGGGTAGCCAAAACATGAAGCATACATTGTGAAAAGCAAATAAGAGCCAATGGCTAGAACCAGAAGAGCATGTAGTTAAAAAATTACAATTAAACATGATCCTTGAAAGTGCTTGAGTGTACCTGGAGGAAAGCAAACAGCAATAATATAATTCACAGTGAGTACAAGTAGTTAAATCAGTTACAACTAACCAACAAGTGCAAGTCCCTCAATAAGTGTCATTGTGTTCCTGGAGGAAATAAACTAACATCTGATCCAACAAATCTTTCTTAAGTACCATTGTACTCCAGGAACAAGTGCGTCTTTAGCCTTTTCTTGAAGGTGGAGAGACAGTCAGTATGTCTGATGGAGGTGGGGAGATGATTCCACCATTGGGGGGCCAGACAGGAGAAGAGCTTGGGTTTGGAGCGGGCGCTCTTGAGATTACATTTTATACAAATAGTATTAAGGCGTGTAACTGGCAATTTTGGTACCAACAGTTTCTTGTCAAATAAAATCATGTTTTATTTGTGGACCCCTTTTCAAAAGCAATGTCACCAAGGACTTCACAGACCGCCTCAACTGAACCCTCAGACAAATCAATTGTTGGTGGGTGCCTTAGCTAATCTTATGATGTCAAGGACCATGTACTGTACTGCAAGACTGTACTACAAAGTCTGTTAAATGACAAAGACCATCATGATCAGAGGATCACCACCTTCCCTCACGGATCACTGGCACTCTCATCTGCATGAGAAACCCCACTTGTCCATTTTAGCATATCCTGCCACGTCCAGCCAGCCCTTCGGAGAGCAGACAGCACTGTCTGAACATGGAGAGCTGAGGTCTCAGTCAGAGAGGTAATGCAGCAATCCTACATGGCTTCATTGGTTTCAGGTGGTGCTTTCACTAAGAAGGTTCTGAATTCGAATCCCATACTAATGACCCTACTGACGACAAATCCTTTGTCTGTTCTGTTTATGAAGCCGTGGAAGAATTTTGATTTCCTATGTACCGTCATGATAACTGGTCATTGCATTAGAGACAGATGAGTCAGCAAAACGGCTCACATGGTGTTGTACTGTGCGATCGAGAGTCGAGGAGGGGTGGTGTGACAGTTTGGTGCAGTGAGGGAGATGAGAACTCACAGTGAGGCTATCAGCTGGTCAGCCACCCCAGGCGTGATATGAGGAGACGGCCTTCTCGTCGTCTCACAAACAGACTGTCTCTCTCTTTCTCTCTCTCACACACACAAACACACACACAAACACCTACTCATTCAAACTGTAATCTTGAGACCAAAAACACAGTTTCATTCACATACTGTATGTTGTTCTCCCTATGTACAGTATATGACTGAAGCCATTAACTTTGTATGCCATTTCCAACCCCCTCTGAACTAGCTCGAAGGATCTTTTTTATTTCTCATCTGTCTTCTGTATTTATTCCTCTCTATCACCTTCCCTCATTCTATTTCTCTCTCTCTCTCTCTCTCTCTCTCTCTCTCTCTCTCTCTCTCTCTCTCTCTCTCTCTCTCTCTCTCTCTCTCTCTCTCTCTCTCTCTCTCTCTCTCTCTTTTTCTCTGTCTCTCTCTCTCCATCTCTCTCCATCTCTCTCTCTCTCTCTCTCTCTCTCTCTCTCTCTCTCTCTCTCTCTCTCTCTCTGCATCCACCTCAATCTCTTTATTTCTATCTCTAACACATTCTCTTTTTTTCTTTCTGCCTTCCTTCCTTCCTTCCTTCCTTCTAGATTCCTTGAATGTTAATGAGGCGAGGCATCCCCTCCAATGATAGCAGGGGAGAAGAGGAAGAGACCACTGCGTGGCAGACAGAGGGATTCTACCAAGGTAAGGCTGGAGAGAGGCGTGCCGCCAGCCTTGCCCCCACCCGCCACCCCCCCACGCACGCTTTCTGCCTCTCCTCGGTGGTACGACCTAGCAGATTACAAAACTCTCCCCCTGTGCGTGTGTCTGTTCTCGGAGTCCGGGACCAGGCGAGCCACATGATGCTCTGCCGGCACAAGGGAGAGGTAGGGGGGAGAGAGAGAGAGACAGAGAGAGAGTACACAAGGAGAAGTAAGAGGAACAGAGACCCTGAAGCAGAAGGAACAGGCAGCGTGTTGAAACATTGCATTCAGGCAAAGCCTGGAGGAGTAGAAGAACCATCGTCTGTGCCCAGCACTGCGGGGAGTGTGTGTGTGTGTTCCGCTCTCGGGGAAAGCCAAGGGTAAGTCTCACTCTCTGTGTCTCTTCTTTTTCCTCCTCCTCGTCTGCTGTCACTTCTCCCCTTCTCATCCTCGCAATCTCTCGTTCTATACTTCGAAACCTGCCTACCACCCACCGACAATACCCTTGCGGAAATATAACTATAGGAAGCAGATAGAAAATCTAAACCTTTAAGGACAAGAGTTCAGAGAACATAGAATTTACTTGACCAGCAGCAGAAGTTAGGTCTTTCTCCTCAACGTTTGGCCAATGACTGTGACTTTGTCTTTGTTCTCTCAGCATGCGACTTGATGAGAGAATAAGCATCTGTTTTAAAAAGCTGTCAGCGAACGGATGACACACAGTGAGAGACGAGCCGACTCTGCATGGAATCAATTTAATGTAATGTCTAACATGCTGTCATGGAATCATTATGCATTCCCCCTGAGACAAAGAGTCGCTTTAAGGCGACAGAAGAATCTCTGTATGTGAGCTCCATTCACAGAGCTAATGGGATCAATGCAGACACACACACACGTATATACCCATGAAGGCATTCAGACATGCGCTTGTACACACATCCGTGCACACACGTGTGCAAGCGCCCACAAACACACACACATGCACCCACAAACACACACACTCCAAAACACACACGCACACACATATATCTAGGCAATCAGACTCACAATCAGTCCCACACATTTTCGCACACACACCTCACTCTGAAAATATCCATCCAATTTGCCAGGCGCTGCCTTAAACCAGTTACGAAAGTCAATCTGAAAAAGAAACGGAGAGACTTGACCCCAAAGAACAAGGGCATGATGCTTTCGTAACGGGTTGAGCAGAATAAACTGTTCACAGAATCTTTTAAATTAACAAACCCTTAACTAACCAATGTAGATCATGAAATAACTAAGAACAAAATAATTTGAAAATCATTGTAAATTATTTTAAATTAAGTGAATAATTTATATACAAACCGTTTTTCTGAGGATAATGTAAGTTAAGTGTCACAGGTTTACCAGAGACCAAATGTATTCGATGGGTCAAGCTCCAAGAAATGGGGTAAAGAGAGAGAGAAAGATAGAGAGAGAAAGAGAAAGAAAGAGGGAAACAGGTAGAGAGAGAGCACAGGGGGGAAAAGAAAACGATGGATAAAGCGAGAGAGAGAAACATGGCTCCCCCAGGATGGTCTTAGTGGCCCATGGGGGCTGGGCCTCGGCTGTGGTTTCCATGGCAGCCATGATGGCGAGGTGGGGGTTGTTGGTGAAAGGTTTCCAGCTGTGGTGACGTTCGTGGACACCAGGGAGTGGGGTTGTCACAGAGAGGGTCTTCGAGGCTGAGGGGGCGTGGCTGATGGAGTTTACCTGTGTGGAGTTGAATGCTGTCCACACTAGTTTAGCCTAGTTTAGTGTGTGTGCAGATGTGTGTGTCTTTTATGTTAAGTGTTTTTAGAAGTGTGTATGAGCGTGTGTGCGCTCACGTTTGTGTGTGTTTATGTGTGTGTGCATCCATGTACGTGTGTGTGCAAATGTGTAAACATGTTTGTGTTTGTGTGTGTGTGCGTGTACATGGGTGTGTGCGTACGTGTGTGTGTTTGTGTAGATCATTAGGAGCCTCAGTGAGAGCAGTGTGCCACCAGCTCCGCCTCTACAGGTTGCCATGGAGGGAAGTCAGATGTGACATTTTCAGGAGCACCACGCTAGCCTTTCACTTCCACAGCTTAACACCTCACACACACACTCACACTCCTCATCTTTCTCTTATCGATAAAGAGTTTTCAAACGTTTCTCTCAGCCATGCTGCTCTTTACCAATCACACAGAGGAAATGAAGATGTTGTTATAGTTTTCATGTTTTATGCCCTGAAGTTGTTCATGATACCTTTGAGAAGGAACAGGACATATGAATACATGTCAGTACCCACAGTCTGCTAAAGACCAGTTTAATTCATTTCTCATACATGCAAATGAAGAGATTATGCACCCCTTACGGTTGCAAACACTTACTTCAAATCCACAATTAATTCATGTGGATTTTGTGTCAAACTAAATCGGAGTGCAGATGCCTTTAGAAGGAAAGGTATTAGTCCAGGCATACACAAACTGTGTCATTTTATTGTGATTGAAATATATACCTCGCATAGCTAATTTCCCTTTATCACAATATTTGCACATAATTTTTTACTACTACATAATTGTGATACATAAATACTAATTTTTGTGTATATTTGATATAATGTGAACTAACACATTATTTTGACTATTTGGCTATTCATTTTTGAGACAAGCTTGTGTATCTATCTTGAAGTGATAATATATACTATGTAAAGGAAAGGGCATGGGATGGATGATATTACAAAAGCAGGAAATTCTCTTTTGAAACACAAGGATTCTTTGTTTTTGCTGTTTGATTTGCCATAATTGAATTGTAGGTGTTTGGATGATTGTTATACTTTCTTATTCTATACCGTACAAATACCCTACTCGGTCTTGCACAGGCATGTTCTTGCTAGAGGCAAGAGAGCCCGCACATGTTAACACCTGTTAAAAATGTTTTTAAATACAAGTTAGGATGTGGTATGGGTCATGCCATTGCTGTCTTTTTCATTCAATGTCCTCTCTTTTTACTGTAATAAAAAGATATTTACATACAATGTCACAACTAATATGTTAATATATTATGATTAATTTACAACATGTATTGACTTTGAATGGTCAAATACTGATTGGTAAGTATTAGTGAACAATTGCTAAAAATTATCTTGGATATATTTTTTTACCTTTTACACAAAACCACATTCAAACATAAATATTGTACATACAGATGCTGTGAGCAATGTCGTAAAGGCAAGATAAAGAACCAGATTTACTGTCAGTCTCAGAATTGATCCTATACATTGTAGCCTGCGGTGTGTGTGGGCATGTGTGTGAGTGTGTGTGTGTGTGCGACTAGAGTATGGAGGGGGTTTAGGTCCTTTGTTCTCCGTCAGAGAGTCGATAACAAAGGCAGTTAGGAACAAATTCTTTTTTTTTTTTATTAGAGAGCCTGTACAAAATTCTTTAAATTCTGTCTTTATGTTTCCGAAAATAGCCTTGGTGGACATTTTGTCTTGTCTTAAAGCAGGAAACTGATTTGATTCATCTCTATTGTGTGATCCAACCTTTGTCATGCATTTCATTTCTGGGACAAAAATAATTCAAACTTTTCACTTTAAAAAAATTACTTGTTTCTTTGTAATGTTATCAGGTAGTTTTATTATAATATTTTATTTAAGATAGTAATTGATAGAAATCATAAAATTGACAACAGAGCAAACTGTAACAGTAAAATGTTACTGTGTCTGCTTAGGAACTCAGTGCCCTGCAAACATACTGTTTAGCCTTGGTGCATTGTCATCATTCCTTACTGTTGTACATAATCACCACACTATCTCTGTGCTAGGCAGACACAGCAGCAGCAAGCCATGGAGTACAAGACACAGAGATAGCAGGCAGATAGCTAGCTGGCCTTGTTGTGGAGATTGGATACTTAAGACATTCACTTGACTGTGTGCACTGTACAGTGTGCATAGGTGTCGGTGTGTGTGTGTGTATGTGGAGACTCACTCCAGTCAGCAGAACCAGTCAGACAGGCCTTCAAGGCTCCTCAGCCCTTTTTTCATGTTAAAACAACTAAGGCCTCTGCACTCCGTCTAATGGAACCATTAACATCTATCAATAATGCAGGGTAGAGTGTGTGTGTGTGTGTGGGGGGGGGGGGGGGGATAAGTATGTGGGGTGCTTTGCCCCTGGGCAGTGGGGGTGGGGAAGCATGCTCCCAACGGCTAATCACTGTTGAGGTTTTGTATGTGCGTGTTGCTTGGCTGGTTATAAAGACTCCTATTTGATTTAGCTATCATCGAGTCTGCATACAAGAATGCACACAAATGCATTTGTGCATGCATGCACACAAATACACACTCAAATAACCATGCATACAGTTATCCTCACATGATCATATTGAGTTAGTATGGGAATTTCTGTGTCAAGAATTGATGCAGTTTTTCCATTTGGGTAAGTGTGCCTGTCTGTGTTTAACTATGTGGATGTTTGTGTATGTGCACAGTTGGCTGTCGCTCCTACACAGTATTTTCATTTAGATGTGTGTTTGTGTGTGCGCATGTGTGTATGTGCATGCACATTTACATGTTTTTGTGTGGTTGTGGCATGGGTCACGTGAACAATTATGGGCTTCCATTGATGTGCAGATACAGTGGTGTGCATCTCTGTGTGTGTCAAGACATGCCTGTATACAAGTCTGAAGGCTTGTGTTTTGGTAGTGTCTCTCAATTGGCCATATCAAGAAGGAATGTAAGAAAGTATTTTTTTTTATGATGCTCTAATGGTTACTATACTACAGTAATTGTAAGAGATTGGTCTTCTCTTCAGAATGCCACATCCTCGTCTCAAGTCATTTGTGTCATGTGTCCCTATCACATGCAGATTGTTTTAGGCCTCGTCATGCTTCTGAAGACATGTCTCTCTCAGTCCCAATTTGTCTGAACATGTTACAAGTCCGTTCCCTCAGGACACTCTATTTCTCATTGTCTTCCCACGCTCAGAGCATACTCGTGTAGAAGATACCGTGATTTTTTTCATACTTTCTATATCAAAGATATCGTGGTAACCAAGCAGCCGTAACGGACTGTAAATGCACTAGTGTGATGGTGACTTCTCGGCGTGGGCTAATATTAGCTCCTAGCCAGCATCGAGTGACATCTGAAAGACGGAAGCCGTCTGACGGACAGGGAGGGAGAGACAGAGACAGACAGACAGACAGAGAGAGAAACAAAAAGAAAAAGCTTGTCTGCATACACATAAAACTGGAGGGAAATAGAGGACTATTTCCGCACGCTTCGCTGCTTTCTGTCGACGGCTCTCCCTCTCCGTGCTCCACCCTCTTCCCCCCTCAGTATGGATGTGTGGCGTTGAGGGGCCTTTGTTTGACATACACAGCCACACAATGCAGCTCTGACTGCCTCAGATGTGAGCCTTGGCACAGCTGCAGCTGGCCATCGGAAGGGCCTGTCTGTGGGCAACCTGTCAATTCGTCACACGATTTTAGCCCCGGGACCGTCCAGTATTTGCAATTCAACACTTACAGCTTTTCTGTTGGCAAGCATTGGCTGAAGTTGGATATACTGTTCATTCCAGTTATATGTTCTTATTCACAACTTCAACACTGCCAGGTCCTTTGAATCAGAATCAGAATGGGATTTATTCTCCATGAAAGTTTGCACAGACAAGGAATTTGCCTTGGCAGGAAGGTGCATACAATAAACATATACCAAAAATTGTAATATGTGGACTAACTATACTAAGGGTACATAAACTAGCAGTACTAAGTGGGATTAGAATAGAATTAAATATAAATATATATATTGTCTAAGTGTAAGTGTGGGGGGTCATAGCTTCAATTTTGGCCTATCGAGACCATGATTAGAACCCTGTTAAAGGTTTTCTTTTATATCCTTATAGAGACTTTTAATCATACCATGATTGGGCTCTGTGTGATCTATATTGTAGGCCTGATTTGCGAAAGGCGTAGTCCGTTTGCCATGGTCGCCAGAGAGCAATACTTCACTTATCACAGTGAAGACTTTCTCCACAATAACAATATAATGTACTTTTTAATGCAGGGTCAAGAGTGTCATGAAAAAGCCATCAAAATGACGACCTCAGCCTGCTATGACGACCCTCAAGTGGCTTATGATGAGAAGCTCAAAACGTTTCTCTTTTAAGACAGATTAACCTTTGTTTCCATTGTTCTTGTCAGGTACCTGCAGACGTTCTCTCCATCTTCAGCAGCAGAATAAGAAACGAGAAGACCACCTTCCTTGTTACCATGAACAAAAGAGGGAGAGACTGAGAGAGAAAGAGAGAGGGGGAGGGAGAGAAGAACTGGCATAGGGAAAAAAGATTGAAAGTACCATACTTTTTTTTGCACCTATGGGCAAGTCTTTGGAAGAGATCTTTTCTGTGAGATGACAAGCTTTCTGCTGGAATCTGTCGTAAATGGATTTCACACCCAACTCCACACAACAGGGGATTTGGTGCTTCCGGGCAAGTGAGCAAAATTTGCTATGAAATGTCAGCACTTTCCAATCCGCCATTTGAGGCATCATGCCAACGTTGTGGCATGAGATACTAGAGCTAGTTTTAATATAATTAACTCCAGTTTATCATGCCATACCAGTATTTTAAAAGATTGGAAAGAAGAAATATAGGGAATAGCTTGTACAGAAAAAGAAAAAGTATTTGGTTGGAAAAAAAAAAAATCCCTGCTTTTTTATGATGCAAAGTTATTACCTCTAAATTTAATCCAACCCTCACTTAGCTTTACTCCGAAAGTGAGAGAAAGAGAGAAAGAGAGAGGAGAGCCATGGATCTTTAATTCCATGCTGATGCTGGCAGTCATGAGCATGGCGGATAAAAAGGGACATTAATTGAATGACAGCTCGGCTAGTGGGTTTTATCAGGAGTGCGTATGCGTGTGTGCATACGCAAGTGTTTCAGTGTGTCGGAGTGTCAGTGCATGTGATCTGCTCTGTATTGATGCATTGTTTGTGAGATTGCACTATGTCTCATTTTCACCGTATTCAGTGCAGTTGTTTGTCACTGTGGGAACTGTGAGGAAATTCAGGGAGAGGAGCTAAGGACTAAGATTTTATCAACCTAATTTGCATAAGATATTCACAGCACAGCTTCTTGGCATCATTTGGATAGAACATTGTTGCCCTCAATAGCTTGTTAACCTTTAGACAGAACCTCTCTGGCTCTGATTTGTTTTATCCCCATTTACACACACACATTTTTACACACTTACTCAAGCCCCAAGCAAGTCAGAGGTGCTAGGATGTTATAATAATACACATAATAGTAGGTTTGCTATTTAGGCCTTTCATTATTGCAGAAATAATTTCATTACTAGGGATTTTTTAACTGTGGCTGTAGACTTGGGAAGCATGACATAAATATCTAGCCACTAGGGATGTGCATCTGCATCACTGAGGCAGATGTAATACACATCTTGATTATGTGCCAACCATCGAATACATTAAAGAGACATATTTAGAAGCAACTACTAATACGATATGATGCGATTCACCTCTTTTTCAATGCAGAACGATTTGACCAGATTTGAGTCAACACAATGCAATTCAACGCGATACGATACAATGCATGAGAATATGATGCCATGCAATTCAATATGGAACAAAATTATAGTTTGATTTTGTTTCTTTGGTTCTTCTTAAGCATACGGCATATCACAAACTAACACATTCCCATATTTTTTTCAAGAGAATTGCAACATGGGTCTTGGGTCTTTTGTCTGGCTATTTGTCACTCACAGTTCAGTGCAATGTAATTATTTACCGTGATAATTACAAGTCAGTGTGATAATAAATGACCATTTAAAATCATACAAACTCTCATGATGTATAATGTTGAATGCAGAAAGTGTTCTCTCCCCAAATATTATCTTCCTAACAAGTGTAGAATTAAATTAAAATGGTCTTAGATTATTATCAGCAGATCTTTTATTTTTATTTAACTGTACTAGACTCATACCCAAAGACACAGTCTGTGTTGAGTTACACAGTACTGTCAGGTGAAAAATTAATGAAAGAGCCATACCTGAAGACCCAGTCAAGTGATGAACGAATCCTTTCTGTTTCCTCTACTCAGCATATACAACAGTCACGATGAGTAGCCTCTACTTACAAAGGTATTGGTAACAATGTATTGGTCAAAATTCTAAATAATAAAGGCCTGGGGTCTCTTCGTATAATTATATCTAAATAAATTGAATTTTACCCATCCAAAGATGTTAGAAATGATGCATCCCAAGTTCATCCGAAATCTTAGCCTATCCAGTGCACTCTCTTTTAATAGGGGCAAGTGCATGGTGAATTATTATGCCGGTGTCCTGATGCAAATCGGTGAATCTTACCATCCAAGTTAGACCTGCAGCAGAAGAAAAGGTACAGTAGCTAATATCACATGTGCATTATTCTGCTTTTAGAGTCAATCACATTGGATTTACTTTGAAAGAAGTAGACTGTTGTAAATTTGAACTGGACCCAAGAGCATTGTGACTTTTCTATTTCCGTTTTGTAGACCTGCCCTGATTTCATATCCTCATTTCTTGAGTGGGTTCTATTGTCGACATTGCACTTTATCTATACTCTATATACTTTATGTCTGTATGAGGGGTTGTGAGGGACTGTTGAAGCTTAGTGAACATGTTGACTCTTAAGTAAATGGAGTTGACATTACAATTGTAGTCCTGATATAATTCTGAGACATAGCTGTCACTTCCCATACTGCAATGCATGAAGATACTTTTTTTTCACATGGCAGCAAATACAAATACAAAATATTATTCTTGATTATTGTATGTTTTTCTTTTTTTTCAAGCTCAATTTTGTTGGTCTTCAAGCTTTAATCAATGAGTCAATTAATAAACAATCACACCCCGACAAGCAGGGACTTGATTGGCTTGCACAGCGGCCAACTGGGCTTAATCAATGGGTAAATCATCGCAGACCTTACTGATCTGATGTGGAGAGCAGAGAGGAAAGGCGACCCAAGAGCGGGTGCATGATTAATGGTCTTATTAGAAACTCAGAGCAGAGCAGTCCACCCCAACACGAAGGCTGCCTGCCAGTGGGCCACAATTGCTTTAACTGTTTGAAATAATTATACAATATGTGTGGGCTTATGTGTGTGAGGAGAAGAGGTGAGGAAGAATCAATATTGTTTCAGCTGAATGAAGACAGGATGTCTGCTTGAAACACTTATGCAAACATGCCAAACTCATGCAATAGCATACTCTGACAGATTTTTTCCCCCCGACAATTTTACAATTGTAATTAGAGAAAATTCTGTCTGATTTGTTTTATTAGTGGTTTTCAGAGTTTATTTGTCATTTGCTGTGTTTAATCAAAGCCCCCCCCCACACACACACAAACACCCACCCACCGCCCCTCATCCCACCCCTTTTTAGAAAATGCCTGCCTATTCCAAACAGTTTCCTAGGACATCTTCCCGAATGGATGTGTGTAACAAACCACCAGCGAGTCAGGTTATCAGTGCCTCACTCATGCTGGTAGATTTACTATAGCACCTTCTGGTCGAAGATGGAACTGGCAAGAAATGCCAATAGAGGGAGTGAAGACTCTGTTTCATTCCCCATTTCCCTATTCTGCAGCCCTACCATTATCTTGAGTTAGTCCTCATGCTGCAGAAATAGCAACCAACATTGTGCTCATTGTGTCTAACAGAGTTGGGTTTATTTTAAAGAGCCCATTTGAAAGATTAAGATAAGAAAACAAGTTTGGCAACCAAGCAGCTTGGCCAGGATCGACCACACATTAAGAGGACTCAGCTAACACAGAACATGGGGAAAACCTTGGGACACCATAGGGAAGATCTAAAACAAGAGAATAAAACATGGCTGTGGGGTTTATGAGAAATAAACTGTCATGTTCTTCTCATATTTATGGAAAACTGGAGTAATCTAAATGTAGATGTTGCTTTAGTTTATTGTGGGTGGCTCTTTATTGCGTATCTTTCAAATGTGTTGGTTACTGCGGTGGTATGTGGGCTGCTGGCTGGAATGTTCACATATATGTACTGTCTGTTCTTTAATATGATAATTATTATTATTTAAAAAATAAGTCTTGAATGTACTTAATTTTTTGAACAACAATATCAAAAGTGGGCGTGGCCAAGGGTCAATATCAAAAGTATTCATGAACATGGGTCGCTACTGGTCAGGAATCAAGTACATTGTTGAAAATCTTTAAATAGTCTAAATATATATAGTATATATATATATTTATATATATATATTTAGTATAGTATTCTATATATATATATATATTTAGTATAGTATTCT
Source organism: Osmerus mordax (assembly GCF_038355195.1). Classification (NCBI taxonomy): domain Eukaryota; kingdom Metazoa; phylum Chordata; class Actinopteri; order Osmeriformes; family Osmeridae; genus Osmerus; species Osmerus mordax. Next base: position 13,006,140 of record NC_090055.1, read on the forward strand.
AAATATATATATATTCTTTGAATAAAAGCCGCCCTCGAATAAACGCCGCCCTCAAATAAACGCTGCACCAAAAATGAACGTTGTGTAATAAACACCACCCTCGAATAAACGCTGCACCAAAAAAATCTGAAAACAATATTTAATTGGTTAAATTCAACCCCAGTATTTATTACACATGTACATAACTTTCTGCACAGCTTTCTGTTTGAAAGCTAACATTTATGAACGTTTCGGCTTGCTGCTTCAGATTTCTACACAATGTAGAACACTTGTATTTGAGACAGTTGTAGATACCAACGCACACCTAATTGATATAGCCTACAATGAGAAAGGGAGTTGCCGCACTCATAGACAAACAAAGAATAGACAAAGAGGTCAGGGTAGTAAATGAAACCTGCGTTTTTAGCTGCATGATTCATTTGTCACAATGCCAGCAACGAAGTTGTCTATGGCTGCACTGCAGCTACAATTCACGAAATCTCTCTGACTAATTAAACGCCGCCCTCGAATAAACGCCGCCCTCGAATAAACGCTGCACCAAAAATGAACGTTATTTAATAAACGCTGAAGCGTTTATTCAAAGAAATACGGTATTAAAAAATTGCTCTTAGTTTGAATATTCAAGATAATTAACAACCTGCAAATGAAGAGATAAAGAGAGGTAACGGGTTCAATTAAAATGATAATCCTCCCATCTTAAATGAATATGAACAGTTGAATAGGACAATAAATACAAATCATCTCAAATAATATCACATAATTAAGTCCACTGTTTATTCCTTTTCGAATCAATAGAAAAGGGATTCCCATTTCCAGGGATTAATTTATCTCAGTCATTCACCACAAGTGGCCATTCTCACACACAGACCTCAGCCGAATAGGTCAAGGGAATGGTTTTGATCCGGGCCCCTGTGTATGGCGCAGTGCTGTGATAATGGACTGGTCGCGTGGCTTTTGTGTTGCCCTCTTAAGTGTGGAGTATCATGGCAGATTCCCCCTGTCAGTGTATCCTTTCAGTAACCCCAGCTACACATTGGTGGTACATTGCCTCTCTCTCTCTCTCTCTTCCTGCCTGCCTGCCTGCCTGCCACTCACCCAATCATTGCCAACCCGGCCCGCTTCACTCCCCCTCAGGCTATTGGGCAACCATCCCACTCTTCAGTTTACTGGTGTTGCTAAAACTAACCATTATCCATTATTACTGTACAATCCCTGCAATGTAAATGGAGGATTCATTATTTCTAAACTAGCTCTAAACAGATACAATAAATAGAATATACATTTATAGAAATGATCGTTTCTCATATTAAAAATATGAGCCTAAACTAAGCATATCTAGAAAATAGATGTATGCAATTACAATGAAAAGTACCAGCAATATGATTGAACAATACTGCAATACATTGATCAATCAATGCTTTCAAATACCATATTTCTTCGAATAAACGCCGCAGAGTTTATTAAATAAAGTTCATTTTTGGTGCAGTGTTTATTCGAGGGCAGCGTTTATTCGAGGGCGGCGTTTAATTAGTAAGAGAGATTTCGTGAATTGTAGCTGCAGTGCAGCCATAGACAACTTCGTTGCTGACATTGTGACAAATAAATAATGCAGCTAAAAACGCAGGTTTCATTTACTACCCTGACCTCCTTGTCTATTCTTTGTTTGTCTATGAGTGCGGCAACTCCCTTTCTCATTGGCTATCAATTAGGTGTGCGTTGGTAGTACAACTGTCTCAATTACAATTGTTCTACATTGTGTAGAAATCTGAAGCAGCAAGCCGAAACGTTCATACACGTTAGCTTTCAATCAGAACGCTGTGCAGAAAGTTATGTCCATGTGTAATAAATACTGGGGTTGAATTTAACCAATTAAATAATCGTTTTCAGATTTTTTTGGTGCAGCGTTTATTCGAGGGTGGCGTTTATTAGCCTACACAACGTTCATTTTTGGTGCAGCGTTAATTCGAGGGCGGCGTTTATTCGAGGGAGGCGTTTATTCATTGCCGATTGTCTCCATTCAGATGACAGATGCAGGGGGAACTGGGATATTTAGTTTTATCATGGTGTAATGACTGTCTGATTGATTGAGTGACTGACTGATGGATTGACTGATTTACTGACTGACTTACTGAAAGGCAATATGGGGAAGGAAATTCTCCCTTGTCCGTTCTTCTGTTTGTCTTCGTCTATCTATCTGTCTGTCTTTCTGTCTGTCTGTTTGTCTCTCTGTCTATCTCCTTATCTGTTTATCCATCCGTCCGTCACGTGTGTGAGGACTAGCTGCTTCAGCAGTGCGGCAGAAAGCCACGCCTGCCAACCTGAGTCAAACAACAGCATGACAGTGTGCTGTATACCTCTCCCCTCTCCTCCTCACGCTCTCTGCCCTCTCAGGCCGCTCTCTTTCTCCTTTGTCCTCCCTCTTCATCTGCTCCTCCCGTCCTGTACACACTTCCTTCTTCCTACCCTCCTCTATGCACTCTCTCCTGTATCGTCCCAAGTCTCTACCTTTCACATTCGCTTCTGTCTAGAGAGATTGTGTCTGCTTATGTAAATGTGTATTATCTGGTTGTGTTTCGACTTTCTGCAGTACAGAAGGCTGAAGCTACAAAGGGATAATTCAGGAAAGTAGGGCTGTACTAAGAGATGACCCAAACCTTTGGAAGGAGAGAGGGACAAAACTGATAGCAGACACAGTCAACTAGACAGGAGTTAAAGCAGGTGAACCATAGAGGAGGCAGAATGACTGTTAGTGCTGAGGGCCATGTGTTGCATGTGTGTGCTGGTCCAGGGTACTGTGTGTGTGTTTGTGTGTGTGTTTGTGTGTGTGTGTGTGTGTGAGAGAGAGAGAGAGAGAGAGAGAGAGAGAGAGAGAGAGTAAGTAAGTAAGTAAGACTTTATTTATATAGCACATTTCATACAAGAATTGTAGCTCAAGGTGCTTTACATAAAATCAATAAAAACAATAATACAAGTGATAAACAATTCAAACAAAAATAAAAATCCCAATAAGATCTCTGTTCAGAAAACAACTTTAAAAGTAGGAAAACCCTTTTGAGATAAAATTACTTAAATGCTTCGGTAAAAAGGTAGGTTTTAAGCTGTCTTTTAAAAATGTCTAGAGTGTTTGCTTCCCTAATATTTATGAGTAATTTGTTCCATAGTTTTGGGGCGTAATTAAAGTCGCTCTGGATAAGAGCGTCTGCTAAATGACTAAATGTAATTGACAAAGGCCGAATCACCAATCTTCTTATGACTGCTTCTGGTGACCTCTAATAGGCCTGCATTTGATGATCGCAGTGTTCTAGCTGGTGTGTAGTTTATAAAGGAGTTAGCAATGTAGCTAGGTCCTTTGTATGTGAGTAAAAGGACCTTAAAGTCAATTCTGAAGGTAACAGGGAGCCAGTGTAAAGTAGCTAGGACATGACTAATGTGTTCTCTCCTTTTAGTTTTGGTTAATAATCTAGCTGCAGAATTTTGAATGAGCTGTAGTCTTTCAGTGGTTTTCTTGGGAAGACCAGTGAAAAGTGCATTACAGTAGTCCAGCCGGCTGGATATAAAAGCATGAATTAACTTCTCTGCATCATTTTGGTTTATGAATGGTCGTACCTTTGCTATATTCCTCAGGTGAAATAAAGCTGTTTTGGTCACTTTATTAATGTGAGAGTTGAAATTCAAATCTGAGTCCAGGATTACACCGAGACTCGTCACCTCTGGTTTAAGACAGGGGGTTAAGCCTCCAAGATTCTTAATAAGCATCTCTCTTTTGGATTTGGGGCCACATAGTAGGACTTCGGTTTTGTCTTCATTTAATTTAAGAAAGTTTTCATTCATCCATTTGTTTATTGCCAACAGGCAGTTGGTAATGGAATTGATGGCCGTTGCATCGTTGGGTTCAGTGGATATATATAGTTGTGTGTCATCCGCATAGCTATGGAAATCTATGTTATGTTCTCTGATTATGTCGCCGAGTGGTAACATATAAAGAGAAAAAAGTAATGGACCTAAGCAGCTTCCTTTAGCAACCCCGTAGCAGTTCTCATGTTTCTTGGACCTATGGTCACCTAAACTAACATAAAACTTCCTTCTTGTGATATATGATTTCTGCCAGTTCAATACACTATCCGTGAACCCAATAAGCTTTTCCAGTCTATTGATTAGGATGTCATGATCAATTGTATCAAATGCTGCACTGAGATCTAACAGGATAAGGATAGAGACTTTATTTGCATCAGAGTTTAGTCTGAGGTCGCTAATTATTTTGGTGAGAGCAGTTTCAGTACTGTGATATTTCCTGAAACCTGACTGCGAGACTTCCAGGATGTTATTTTCTTCAAGAAAATAATTTAATTGGACTAAAACTATCTTTTCCAGTACTTTACTAATAAATGGAAGGTTTGATATTGGTCTGTAATTTGCAAGTAGACTGTTATCCAATTTGGGTTTCTTTAATAGGGGCTTTACAACAGCTGTTTTGAAGGCATCTGGGAAGACGCCAGTTCTAAGGGATGTGTTTATAATCTCTAGCACCGGACCTGAGACACTATCAAACACTCGCTTAAAGAATGTTGTGGGTATAGGATCAATATCTGAGGTTGTGGAGTTAGATTCGCTGAAAATTTTGGAAAGTTCACTAAGTGTGATACAGGTAAATGTGCTCATGGTTATGTTGCAGAATCTACTGATGTCAGTTTCGACCCCACTATTAATAATACTCGCTCTGATCAGAGTTATTTTGTTCTTGAAGAACAAAGCAAGCTCTTCACATTTAACTGCTGAGGATGGAGGTGGGGCAGGGACAGTGTTTAGCACCTGGTCAATGGTGGAGAAAAGAACTCTGGAATTTCTGGCATTTTCTGTAATAATGTTGGAGAAATATTCTCTCCTTGCTAGACAGATGGTTTTGTTATAGGTGGTTAGTGTATCTTTGTAGATATTGTAGTGGATAGTGATCTTTGTTTTCCTCCATTTTCTCTCTGCTGCACGGCATTTTCTTTTCGTTTCACTAATATTTTTATTTCTCAGCCATGGGGAGGTTCTGCTTGTGCACTTCTTTTTGGTTTACAGTGTTGCAACAGAGTCTAACACAGATAATAGTGCATCATTGAGGTTCTCTCCCATTTCATTCAGAGAGCAGAGAGAGAGAGAGAGAGAGAGAAAGAGAGAGAGAGAGGGGGGGGAGGGGGGCTGGATAGGCCATGCAGAGAGATTAAAGACCAGTTCCTTGTCATACAATTTTGCACTCATTTTAATCCTTAATGACACACAACCAGGGATGCTCCAAACACAGACCCAACCATAAAACTCTCCACCTTCAGTGCAGAGATGGATCACCCGAAGAGCAGCCTTGCCAAAATCTGTTTGTCAGTTTGGAAGATTGATCTAGCAGCATTAGATGGAGGCTCCATTAGGAAACAAATGCTAGTTTTTATCCAGGAAGCAGAGATTATAACTCTCTCTCTGTCAATCTTTCTCTCTCTTTCTCTTTCTGTCTTTATCTCTCTCTTTCTCTTTCTGTCTCTATCTTTATCTTTCTCTCTCTCGTTCTCTGTTCTGCAGTGTAAGCACAACTGTCTAAAGGCAGCTTGAGGGATGGAGGCATCCATCAGCATCAGCACAGATCCAGACAACACAGACCAAAGAGGAGGGACAATAGGCAGGGAGGACTAAATGTCTTGTCAAAGGGTCCTTAGAGGCTATGCGAGTTTGAGACCTGGGCCAAAAAAATAAATAGATTCATTAAGGCAATTGAGAGGTGTCAGGGGACTTTCTGTCTATCTGTTCCAAATGGAGAGGGGCTGTCACTGATGGGTGTCAGCCCAGCGATTGCTTTGTCATGGGTGTGTGTGTATGTTTGTGTGCCTGTGTGTGTGGTTGTGTGTAATCTATTAGCTTGTCTGTATGTTGGTCTGTCTTCCTCCCCAAACATCCATTTATGGACATCAAAGAACACCTGCCTATTTGTTCCTGTCTTATCGTGGCTGTGTCTCCACCAACCGCCCTCTCTAACACAATCCCCTGCTCCAGGCCTGTTCCGCTCTCCTCCCTCTCTCTCTCCCAATCTCTCTCTCCCTCTCCCTCTCCCTTTCTTTCTCTCTCTCTCTGGGCCAGAGAATAAGTTCCTGGTGCAGACACATGCTCGGTCGTGAAGCAATAGTCTCTTTTTCTGTCGTGACCATTATGTCCAGTGACATTATTTGTCTGAAAGACACTGGCCGCCTTCCAGAAGCCTCCGCTGGGCGCTCCAGCAGTTTAATTTAAAGCGAAAAGAAGTTTCTGTCACAAAAGCCCTAATGTGGGCTTTGTCGCAATTAGATTGACCAGAAAAGGCAACTGAGCTGATAAAACTGGATTAGGAGAAATGTATTGCTTGAATATTATGGACTGCGTGACATGTTGAACTGTGGAAGAATTAGCCTGGAATGACCGTACGGGTTTAGTGAGGCAAAAGGGACACACACGCACTTGATTACATTTAGTCATTTAGCAGACGCTCTTATCCAGAGCGACTTACAGTAAGTACAGGAACATTCCCCCGAGGCAAGTAGGGTGAAGTGCCTTGCCCAAGGACACAACGTCAGTTGGCATGACCGGGAACCGAACTGGCAACCTTCGGATTACTAGCCCGCTTCCCTCACCGCTCAGCCACCTGATTAATTGGGTTCCTAAGTGGAACAGAGATAAAGGTGGCTGAGCATCAAATGTCCACAGTTGTAACTCTTCACCTGAAGAGGATATAATTATATAACAGTGCTCTGCTACGGCTGCATACAGCAAAGTATGCATAGTGTACACACTCCACACCGACCTTAACATGGTTGACCACATGTAAATCTCCTTTCATTAAAACTAGTATAAAGGGTTGTGCATGCGGCCCTTGTCAGTTCCTAACAGTCAGAATAGATGCAATTATTCAGTGTGATAAAGTGTGTACAAGTGTGGTTAGGTTCAAATCTGCAATGCTTCTGCCTGAAATTCCCTGTTGCTCTGTCTAAAAATTAAACTCATAAAAGAAACACTGGTCTTTTAGAGAAAAATAGAGAAACCTCCTCAGCCAATTACTGTATGTTGCACCAAACAAAAGCTTTCTATTAATCCAGGGAAATGAAGGCAACAATGACTGTTGTGATGTTGGTCCAAGCCATGTCCCTCTTCTGTTCTCTGGTGTTCAGTTGAGGGAACTGCCTTTGCTCTTCTGGGAGTAAAGGTAGAACCAGACATTGGGTGCCTGATTTCCCTCTTAGATTTCAAATCACATTAGTGATGTCTTTGATTTAGAGCAAAGTGCTTTGTGCTGAAGTAAAATGACTTGAATCCATATTCACAATTTGAGTTGAAAACAGATGCTGACTGGCTAATTGAAACATATCATTCAGGCTCTCTTTCTACAACAGTGCATATTTGTGTACTGGGGATGTACCAGGGCTGCTAGTAAGTTACATCAACTAAAAGGGGTTGTCCAGCCCCTTATCCCCTTCAAGTTAGCCATTGTTGCCAATTTAACAAGGATTTTAACTAGATCTTACAACTTTTCACAACTCTCTGAAAAGTTCCAGATTTCCAGAGATTTCTCAGAAGGTACTAGTTAAAACTGTGAAACACTTTGTGATATTCAGTGTCACATTTTTAGCAACAAAACAACCAAAAACTAACAACAGGAAGTGATGTCAAGTATTTCCTTAATCTCAGCTACCACAGTTATTTGGCTAATGAAGTTTTTGAAAGTCACCAGGAATAGGAATGTAAAGGGAGGGTGGGTCTACATAGATTTTCTTCAAAGAGTGAAGAAAACCATCAGTTTTACTAATGTCAGGGAGTATTTCATGTACAATTCTCCACCTTTTTTTCTAAGAGATTTCACAAGTAATGAAAAGCTGGCTGTCCCTTTTGCATGTTTTGTATATTGATGAAGTAAAAATAAGGCTCAATAGGAATAAGGTTAGTTAATGTTAGAGATAGTGACGTTTAGGGTCTCCAGGCAATGTGCGGTATGTGCTGAATTATTGCCTCACCCACATGTATAGGGTAACAAAGATTGTGTTGTTTGTTGTCTTGCCTACAGGTTCTGAGACCTGAGATCAGTCCTGAGACCTGCCCCCCTGCAGTCCTTCCAGAGAACTGTGGGCTCAGTTCAGGCTACGGTCCTGCAGTGTGGGACCCGAAAAAGTTCCACTCCAGATAGGGCATCACAGGGGCCCTCTAGTAGAGGCAGCAGGACAGGAAGCCTGCAGGTGGGGCGGGGCAGCTGGTGTTGTGAATCAGGCCGCTATAGTGCCAGGCACGGCTTCTTCACAACACCAGGGTCACATCCCACCACAGACCACAAGGTGCCAGGATCGCACCCCATCCCCGACCAGAACACTCAAGGGTCCCAAGCCAGACTGCGACACTTCAAGCCTTCTCTGTGCAGTACCAGAGCTGTTTATGTTGCTGTGGTTTGGGTATATATTTTCAAATGAGGTATTCTCTTGATTGATCTCTGAAGAAATACCATAAGCAACAATGAGAGAATGTTGGTTGAGTTGAGCCAGCTTTTATCCTCTTTATCTCCTATGATAGATGAGAAATTGGTTTCTGGTAATACAAAAGCATGAAAAGCAGTGTGTAATTGTCTCTGAAAAAAATGGAAATTGATTTTCAGCTTCAGTAAGCTTTGATACCCAACAGAAGTTGGGTATCAGTAAGCTTTGTCTGTATCTCTTTGTACAATTTCTTTATTTCCCAAATCAACTCATTACATTTTGAAATGTCTGTTTATTAGAACAATATAAATGGTTTGCTGTTTTGCAGTGGAGGCTTAGTGGGGGTACTGAATTTTATTTCTGTTGAGCTAAATTGGGTAAATTCAGTCCTCACTATGATTACCGCCCACCTGCACCATTGTACTGCTAGCTTAGCTAAAGTGGTATCGTAGCTGGTGTTTCTGGGAAATGTATTACAGAACCTCCGTTTGAACCTAGTGAGATATGGTAAACTCTAGTTGACGTGTTATGTTATAGTATAATGTTTTAGTACTGTCTATTGTAGTAACATCCTTACATTTGCTTTACATCATCATAAATAAACAGATTTCACAACTGATTTCTCAGGCACTGTCAGGTGTGGGTGTCATGTTGCTTGCCATTTCATAAAGAGTAGACCTAGACTTTTTACTACAATCTCAAAAACTCCACAGCCAATACCTCTACAACAGTCAAAGATCAGTTTTATTAGACCTAAGAAATTGAAACAAGGAGACAAAAAGTTAGAAAGAGCACAAGATAACAGAGAGAAAGAAAGATATGGGGGAGATAGGCCTGCATCACTCCTCTGACACACAAGAACATCTGAATGCTGAGCATCCAAAATTAACTCATGTTCAAATGTAAAGCACTTTTCACTGTAGACAACCGATTCAGAGTTTAAGCTCTGATACTGACATTCACGACGTCGATACTCGTGTCATCTCAGGGAAGAGGCTCTGTTCAATGGAGTTGTTTTTTTTAAATGGGGGTGGTGCGGCCCCATCCACTTCAGAAGTGCAAATAACACTTCAATTAGACAGGGGTCTTCTTGATTTGTGCCACTTCATGTAGGTAAGTGATGAACAGCTTGGTGCCTTCGATGTAGTTGTACCTGGGAGGTCAAAGGGGGAGGAGAGATGTCAGGATGGAGAAAGATGCCCACACTTAAAGTGAAAAGTGCCTTGAACTGTAACGTTGAGATTATTGATTGAAGAATGAATGAAATAGCAAATAAAAGTGAGTGAGTAAACACATTTCTAGCTGCCTGGCCTTGAAGGAAGGAAGGGGCTGACCTGCTCATCTTCTCGTTCTGGGAGTGCAGTCCATCGTCAAAGCCTCCGATGGGCAGCATGATGATGCTCTTTCCTGTCACGTCCTGGAAGGTTCTAGCAATGGGAATGGTGCCTCCCTCGCGGATCAGGTCTGGATCTACGTTAAAAACTGGTAGACACACAGGGCCTCATGTACGTACATTCGCAAACGTAGCGTTATTAGCGCCATGGCCAACCCGCAGATTGTGCACGCTGTGATACGTCAGTTTACGTCGTATTTACAAAACCTGCACGTCATACTTCCATATCACCTGATGTCCGATTCACACAATCAACTGCAGGTGTGTTCATGGAAACTCATAGGACGTCCCCTTTAGGCCACATGAATATTGCATGGATTCAGAGAGACAGACATGCTCACACATCATGTGTTGCTGTGTACTTACACATGGTCATGCAGCTCATGAAAACATACTGACTGATTCAAATGTATTCCTTCAGTAGACGCTAGGGGTGGAACGGTACATGTATTCGTAATGAACCGAAACGGTAAGGACGTCACGGTTCGGTGCATGAAATAACACGGAGAATACACCGTATAAAAATAGAAAGTCGCGTGCAAATTAATTAATGTAATGCAGAACTACTGTTACATACTCGTGTTCTTTAGGGACACCTAATCCGCAGCCCCGCCTTAGCTCTGAAGCTCTGGCGCCGCCGTGAGTCAGAGATAGCTAGCAGCACTAAGGACGACGAAGGATGTCGAGTGGTGGCGACCCACAAGAGACAGATGACCCGCTGGCTTCTTTAATGAGATGCGCGAGTTCTAAATATTTCCGACGCGACCACCAGAGAGTTATTTTTCCAAAACTGAAGCTAGCTAGCTTAAGTTAGCTTCCGTCACCTAGCAACCAAGCATAATACTCGTAGCAATGCTACTACCTGCTAGTGTCATTTGTTAGCCTCCTAATTGATCTATCGCTAAGCCCCGCCCCCCTTAGTTACTGTTGCCAACTCGGACAAGCTATCGCAGCTGACTAGAGTTTTAGCCGTCAAAAGGGACTTAATTATGCAATTAATGGAGGGATACGTACATAATTTAAAAGTAAATATTGTGATTGACAAACTTAAATTGGAGGCGAGAATTTACAGATCTCAATGCAAGAGGGAGAAGCTTCATCTCACGGTCATTCACGATATCCTGAATCGTGGATATCCAATGCTTGGCAATACCAGTATTGTTAATGCACCGCAGGGTTACATGAATTTACCTTCAGTTAATTGAACTAATCTGGATAGGCACTGAGATGTAAACCTACGTTTATTAGTTTATTTACTAGCACTACCCTGTCCCTGACAGGGCAGTGTCCGAACTTTCTAGCTAGTGAATAGCTAGCCAAACGTTAAACGTAGCTAATAACGTTAACTAGTTTTAACCAGCGATAACTTGCCTAAGCCTAGCATAACATCAGTGGTGAAAGTAAGCCGGTACTGTCAATGACAGTAATGTGATGACATCCTTAAAGCTGTGTGGCAGACCACACAGTCAACTTAACGTAACAAAGATCACAGGGCTGCCAACTTTTGCAAAAACCTTGGAGTGAGATTTGGTATTTGCCCCCCCCCCCTTTTTCTGGGGGGTATCATGATTACAGAAAGGGATCGTATTATTTTTTATATTGATACATTTGAGACTGCTAACGATCCGAGTGTTAATCAGGCACGGAGACAGACTTTGTAAACATTATGGGCTTAGCCCAAACCTAGGACGTATGGATTTGATGTGATGATAGGGCTTCCGCACGTAATGCGAGCGCAAGCGAAATTTTTTGGCCATTATTTGAGCGCAAAATAGTTTAATTGAGCTTTATGTAAAATGAACATAGACGTTTATCAAAAAACCTTGTCTAGTGATGCCATCACTCCGGCCCTGCTCCCATCCATCCTCGCTGACGCGTATCGTTACGGTAGGGCTCCCCGGCCCAGCTATCCGTAGCCTATCTGAGAAAACTTTGGACCCAACCAACTCTATTTGGGAGGGGAGAACTCCCTCACATGGTACAACCCATGCAGAGGCTGAGGTGTCAGAATGCGGAACGTGTGTAGCCTACTTTAAGAGAAGATAATACTAACGTGACAAATGTCAACAACAAAAAATCCTCGACTGGCCCAAAAGTGAAGCGGCCCACCGGGAACTCTCCCGATTACCCACCCCGGCCCTGTTTACAACGTTAACAGGGCTACTTGGTTGGCATTGCCTTTTCAGCGTGAGATATACAAGGTGTGGCGTGAGAGCGTGTGAAATGGTTGAAATGTGTGTGTCTCACGGCCAATGCGTGAGAGTCGGCAGCCCTGAGATCAGTTGACTGTGTGGTCTGCCACACAGCTTTATCCACCGGAGACATTTGGCCCTCTTGTTTTGGTTTGGGAAATGGGATAAAATATACCCCATTGCCCATCCTCTGATGATACCTCGTATCAGTGTACAGTGTTGCATCTACCCCATGCACATCGTTTGACCATTGTTTTACACTTAAATTACAACAAACCCAATAAAACAAGAGAAGAATCCCTTTTCCTAATGCTACTCTATGGAGTTGTAAACTGAAGATGTCCGAGTGCAGCTGTTACTAAACTGCCATTGGCCCGTTTGTGTTCGAGGAGCGGGGCTTAGCGATAGGTCAATTGTACATTTTGAAGCCATACTATATGGTTTACGCCTAGTTTTAACAGGCAGAGAATTTTCCCTGCAAAATAGAAGGCGGTTTTTGTACACAGGCGGTTTTTGTACATACCGCGGAATACATAATTAGGCACACTTTACGCATCCCGTCCCATCTCTTTATGGGAAACTCCCACTTTCCCCGTGAATGCATATGCATGACACGGAAAAGCGCAATTTGCCATTTTCAGTTCACGCAACAGGCAGTATGCACTTTTACCTCAGTTCGGCATATTTGTACATACCTCGCCATGCTTTTACGCCCAAATTGCAAAACAAATACGCACACACATTCCCACATATTGGTTTCTTGTTGAACTCATTCCTTGTTAGGCCAAGAGGGGACCTCCACACCAGTTTATTTAGACTATGGAAAGTGAGTCAGACAGTCAATGAGCAGTCCAGAAATCACATATCTATCAAGGATGAATCATACCTCTCTTAACGGCAGCCTTCCCAGCAGTGTATAGGGGGTGCTTGGTGTCAGCCAGCCAGGGCTTGGCCCCGATGATCATAGTCACTTTCAGCTTGTTGGGACTTTTCCTCTTGGCAAACACAGAGTGTAGGTAGTCTGTCACCTGCACAGACGGGCATCACTAGTTCAATAAAGTATTTATCTTCTTAGTTGTTCTTGGTTAACTTTTGATAGTCAACCAAGTCTAGACAAGATAGTCCTTTCTTTCATAATTTGTTGGTCCACGACCCACCTGTTTCTTGACCACAGCAGGGTCCATGTCAGGCACCTGTCGGATAGAGAACTTGGCGGTGACCTTGGCCGGAATCACGGTCTTGGAGCCCGAGCCTGAGAAGGCTCCTTCAATGCCATGGATGGACACTGTGGGGTAGCGCCACCTGTGAGCCAACAGGTCCACCTGAGAAACAGACACAGTTTAAGTTTCATCATGCAATAAGACATTTCAATTCATACGTTTCTATTTCCAATGAGGCCTGGTAAGGCAAGCGGAAGAGTATGGGTAGGGTGTTAACATACAAACACGTGGGTTGGAATCAAACAGAACAATAATGCACTGGGTCAAAAGCACATAAAAAAAAAAAAGAAAAAAAAACTCTTCTCTGCACATCCTCACCTTGCTGCTGTACATGAGCTGGTCGACACCCATTTTGGACTTGTAGCTCTCGATGTCAAACTCGATGTCTTGGTACATCTTCCATTCCTCATCAGACAGGGGCGCCACAGCCTCTCTGATGCCCGGGATTAGGATCTTACCACTGGGGCTGATCAGTGTGTCTGGGGAAAGGGGAGGGGGTGCACAAGACATAACCACTGTCATGAAGGTCGTACTTCCATATCACCTAATGTCCGATTCACACAATCAACTGCAGGTGTGTTCATGGAAACTCATAGGACGTCCCCTTTAGGCCACATGAATATTGCATGGATTCAGAGAGACAGACACATGCTCACACATCATGTGTTGCTGTGTACTTACACATGGTCATGCAGCTCATGAAAACATACTGACTGACTCAAATGTATTCCTTCAGTAGACTCTTTTAGCAGACAATGAATATTTGAAAATACTATACACTGTCATACTGACAATGATTTGATTTATTTATGTGCAATTGATGACAGATTGAAGATTAAAAGAACCTTCAAATCATGTCACAGTTGCCCACATAACATACCGATGACCAAGCAAAACTCTAATAAAAAACAAGGAAGAAAAGACAAGCATTTCAGACAAAAGGAGAAGGAAATGTAAGAAGAAAATAGCTATGGATGAAAGAAAGATTCCAGATGGAAGGTCAATAATTCACCTAGGATGCCAATCAGATCAGTCATTGGCTCCATCACGGTGCCTCCAAATACCCCAGAGTGGAGATCCTGTTTGGGACCCTCCACCTCCACACACACACACACACACACCTGTAATGAACCATCCTTCATGCATGGAAACCTTTTTTTTTTTTAAGCCACAGGAATTGCCAATGGCATGTCTATTTCTGCTTTTTATGTTGCAGCTTGCAGTGATGATTTTGGTTAGTTTAACTGCTTTTAACCACTGTATTACAGACTTAATGACATTAAGTTACATTCTCTACATATTGTCATTACACAACACCTTTAACAAGGTCCCACTCAGGGACATCCAATCTGTCACCACCCCACACTTTTAAGATAATTATATTTAATACATCCTTAGATATATATATAAAAAGCTATCCCACCCACATTCGAAAAACAAACCCACACCCCTGGCCCCACTCACAATACCATCCTATACATCTACCTCAGCAAAGAAGTAGCAATTGCCCCTGGTGCCGTAGGTAAGGGCAGGTCGGCGACTCAGCCAGCCACAGTCGGAGATGACAATGTAATCCACGTCGGAGAAGAAAGTGTCTCTCTGGGCCACTATCATGGCCTCCAGGCCATTGGAGCCCGTCTCCTCCATCCCCTCAATGATGAACTTCACATTCACTGGTAGGTCCTGGAGGGGGCACAGTACGAAACTTAGCAGAAGAATGACTCTCAATGAATCTCATTCTCACTGACAACTGCTCGTTCACTGTGCTCTACAGGGCAGCTAGAGATTCTCAGAAAGTTGGCTCTGCCATGCAGATATTACATGTTTAGGACAATCTGCATCTTGAATTCAAGGGAAGATCTCCTGTTACAAACAATTGAAACCATTCTTTTCCCAGACCAAATTTAACCCGTCACTTTCTACAGTTTCCAGCTTTTTTCCAGAAGAGGATTTCCAGAGAAGGGGCGAGTTCGCTAGTTTGGTTCAGGCCAATATGGTTACGGGAACCCTGCCTGCTGTGTAGGACTCACCTGGTTAAGGGCCTGGTAGGCCTCCACTGTGTGGATCCAGGCCAGAACAGGAGCCTTATTGTCTGATGCCCCTCTTCCATACAGGTTTCCTGTACAGCACACCAAACATGTAACATACTATCTCCCAGAAGTCAAGATCTATTATTTTTCTATTCATTATCTCAAGCAATGGTTCAGGTGCCTCTAACACTGTGGTTCTAAAAGAGTTTCAAGGCCACTTTGAGGGTGTTTGAAAACCACTGCTCTAACACAATGGATCAGAGGTGGTCTGGTGACCAACATTTTGCTAACTGTAATGGCTACTGTACTTAATGAGAGGCCTTAAGGATGAAAACAACCATTACCAGAAACGAAATACTGTTCAAAATAATCTTCATTACTTCACCCACCAAAATCACAACAAAGTAAAGCGAACGTAAACTATGAATAGAATGTTTCTGACCCCACGCCTCTTTTTTACCGTTGATGTCAGTCAGATTGTAGGGGTCTGTGGACCAGCCATCCTCCTTCTTGGCTGGCTGGACGTCCACGTGGCCATACACACACACCGTGTGCTTACTGGGGTCACTCCCAAACGTAGCGGCCACCACCTTGGGTAGGGCCAGCTTCTGACCATCTGGGAGCTACGAGCACAAGGAGACAAGATCTCTGGATAACGCCTTAGATAAAGGTGCTTGTAATAAGCGTTTGTTAACAGGCAAAAATCACTGATCTATATGAAAGTATATCCACTTTATATTGTTGTTGTTAGCTAGCCAGACCCTTTGAAAGCAGCTGAATATCGGTTGTAAAAGCGAATTTGCTTCTAAATAACGAAACTGAATTTCCCTATTTTTCTTACTACTTCCTTTCATTACGAAGGCCTTTGTAAATCACATTTGCAGTACTGCACTCCATTGGATTATAAAAAGGTTCTCGAGTTATTCATAGCAAACTAGCTACAGACCAGAGGACCAAATCGGTGAAGGGGCTGGGTTGCGAAGCCAGATTGAAAATGTATTTGTTCATTGGGTGTGCTTAAATTTACATTACATTTAGCAGGTTGACTAAATGGCAAGGACACAACCTTTGTAATATCACAGATTTAATTATCATTATTATCCCACCCCTAAGCAGTGGCGGTCCTGGCACATTTGGCACCCCTGCTGTCCCCCAAACCCACCTAAACGGCACAACAATGGGTGTGAACACACAAACGTACTACCTTTTTTATGCCTGCAGAGGGCGCCAAACACAGAAATGTCGGATGGGGTCAGATGGCTGAGAGGTTAGGGAATCGGGCTATTAATCAGGAGGTTGCCGGTTAGATTCCCGGGTGTGCAAAATGACGTTGTGTCCTTGGGCAAGGCACTTCACCCTACTTGCCTCGGGGGAATGTCCCTGTACTTACTGTATGTCGCTCTGGATAAGAGTGTCTGCTAAATGACTAAATGTAATGTAAATGTCGGAAAAAGCTGCCCCTCTTCATGCCACCCCGGGCGGCTTCCCGGTTCGCCCGTGCCTAGAACTGCTACTGCCCCTAAGGCTCCCTCAATATTTAGACTACATAGACCAGGGGTTCTCAAACTTTTTGGGGCCAGGGACCCCTTACAGGGGTGAACATTTTCCAAGGACACCCCCATAATCGTAACACCCATTCAGCATACCGTTTGTGGTCACAATATGCTTGTTTTATTGGTGCAAATGGTCCCCATCTGTAGATTATGATATAGTTTTCACTTTTTAATGATACAGCACAATTAAACTGTTATAATTTATGGCAAATTATTTCACGGACCCCTTGGCTATGGTTCGCGGACCCCACTTTGAGAACCACTGATGTTCGTCTTGGTCACGATTGCGTTGCTTTTATTGGGATTTACATGCCGTTGCACGGTTTAGGCTTGAATTAAGTTTTTGTGGCGAAAGGTGAAGCTAACGGTGGCTAACTTGCTAGCCACAGTCACTAACGTCACGAACACGCCTGTAGTAGAGGAATTCACAAAGTGTGGTGCGAGCTGCCTCTAGGGGATGCGCGAGAGGAAAAATGTTATGGTGGTCTACATTTACATTGTCATTTAGCAGACACTCTTATCCAGAGCAACTTACAGTAAGTACAGGGACATTCCCCCTGAGGCAAGTAGGGTGACGTGCCTTGTCCAAGGACACAACATAATTTGGCACGGTCTAATGGTGTAATAATTAATTAATTATTATATGGCAATGACAGTACGAGCTTTCTGATTGGCTAATGGGTAGTCATGCCAGCCGCGTATTGCCCTCCTCACCGGTCTGATACAGATCCGTATTGCCCTCTGACGTCATCTTCAAAATGAGCGATATTGATAGACATCAACAGCCATGAGGAAATTCAGAAGCAGCTAAATTGTGTTATTGAAAGTGATGATGAAGACTAGAAACTATAATTTGAATCACTTGTGTTGTTACTTTACTGTAAATTAAAGCCATTTTAGCTGAGCCGTGTTGTCCGTTTTCTATTGATCATTGTAACTTGAAGTTAGCAAGTAATTGGTTGCTACTCAACACCTGAAACACGGTGTGTCGTGAGAAGACTTGAGAGCTGAACAAAACGACATGTTTTCTATTAACAATTAGCCTACCATTTATTTTCATTTACAAAATGAAAGGAGCGAACCTCGACCGTTCGGCCATGCCGGGAAATATCAGACTGAGGCTTTAACTATCGACCTAGCGATACGAGTTTAATATTTCCCGGCATGACCTCACTCTCGGTTAGCCCAAGTAGTTAATATAATTTGATCTGAGCCACCTGATGTGAAATGGTGAAAATCCCCAAATGGACTAACTTTATTGTTATTTGATTCAGATGAATGTAACCGCTATGCAGCCTATGTTTAATTGTAAATTAAATGTGATGCCATCTGAGTCTGTGCGTGTGTCCTCACCATCCTTATTGCTCTTTAAAAGATTGCCTTGTGTAACTGAAATGTATTGAAACTTTGTTGCAGTGTTTCAGGGCATTAGTTCATTTTCTTTTGTTCCGATTCAGCGATTAATATGATAAAATGTTGCAGTTGCCCCTTTGTTCGGTTTGTGTTTACACTGCAACATTTAACAGCGTACTAAATCTTGTAACCTCTTAACGATCCTGTCAAATTAAAGAAAATTCCTAAAAATGGCATACCCAAAGTAAATTGAAAGCTGTTCTTGAACCATTTGGAGTACATGCATGACTGTGGTCTCTTTTGAAAGGTGACACTGAAGTTCTTTCCCCTGTTGTCAGGACCCCTGTCAGTCCTACTGGTGTTGAGTAATAGAAGCTTGAACACAAGAAAAGTGAACGTTTCTATTTCTGTCTAGATTTTGTTTTGAAAACAGAGGCCTGAAGAGGCGGTAGGTATTAGCTTGAAGCCTTACCCAATTCAAATCAAAAGTCAAACATAATACCACAATATATTCATATTTGACCCATGTTTTTATAAGAGTACATCCAGGCATTTTCTAAAAGGGCCTTTTGGAGACTCCAAAATGACCCTTTGTAACCAAGGTCAAATACTTAGGATAAAAAGGTATTATTTTTCATAATTGTTATCTCTAATGAAAGGTGGTACTTACTGTAAGTCGTTCTGGATAAGAGCGTCTGCTAAATGACTAAATGTAATGTAAATGTAATAGGTGTGAAAGCACCCCAAGTTTCAAATCTGTATGATATGAACTTCCCTTTGTGTCTTTCATGACGAGGCTCACTTTGCTGAAAATCTGATGGCAGTTATGAAGAGGGTTTACTCTACAGCAGTACTGGGTGGCTATCAAGCTCTACAGAAGCCAGATAACAACCTTTCATTTGAATCAGGTGTGTTGGAGCAGGGAGACAACGAAAACATACAGGACAGTGGGCCCTGAGGACCAGGGTTGAAGACCACAGCTCTACAGTGTAGGTTCATGAACAACACATATCACTACCGTATGTTGTTACTGTCAAGTATCGCTTCCAGTAAACTTGTTATACTAGCCAGTTTTTTTTAAATAAATGTCAAGCTTAATTTACATTTAGTAGGCATATTTTCAGTTTTCAGATGGTAATGTCTGAATAGCGATTCCAGCTGAGATACTACCAGTGAAAACGTTGTTAGAATAAGCTTCAAAGGGGGTTCTTTATTAATGAACGAATGCAATTGGCTATGAGTAAATGCTGAAAAATATATCACTTGAAACTTAAGGGACATTAAGTCATATAGGTTAGGACCATTTTTAAACAGGATTGCCGAATTTCTTCGTTTTGATGCAACTTTTTAACTGTGAGGCTGCAATATAGCAGCAATATTCTTAAAGGGAAAATGAAAATATAACCGTTTCATTCTACACTTCACACTTAGTATTTTGAAGTGTAAATGAGCAGCAACAAATGTGTGCTTTTAAATCTATGCAATCTTCATAAATAATAAGTATGCATTGTTATGTAAACTATACAGAAATATCAGTTGTAAAATGTCAGTAAAAAAACTGACCCATCTGCAACCGACACAAGCACACCTCACAATTTCCCCAGAAATTGTACCCTCTAGTTTTATGTTGGAATGCTTATCCAAACAACAGCAATTACATTTAGTCATTTAGCAGACGCTCTTATCCAGAGCGACTTACAGCAAGTACAGGGACATTCCCCCCGAGGTAAGTATAGGGTGAAGTGCCTTGCCCAAGGACACAACGTCATTTGCACGGCCGGGAATCGAACTGGCAACCTTCAGATTACTAGCCCGCTTCCCTAACCGCTCAGCCACCTGACTCCCAATTGCTGCACTGCACTCGTATACAAAATATGAACTTCACATTCTGTCTAAACCACTCTCCCTGTGGTACTATATTTTGTAACGATATTGGAGGAATTCCAAGGCTAAGCTCAGTATGTTGCTTTAGATTGTTTGCTCAAAACGAGATAAACATAAATAAAGCACGAGTAATAGGCTGGTAGACTTGCACAAGGACACGTCTCACCTCCTGTTCGCCAATATCCACCAGTTCCACCTTCCCTCCCATGGCCCTTAGCTTCTCAGCAGTCATGTCCATCATCTGATGTAGGTCTGACCTCTTCAACATGTCACTGGAGTCACTCTCTACCGCAACCCAGTCCCTCAGGGTCTGATGCACATGTAACATACGCATATGTTAGCACAAACAGATGCTTGCACATGTGCACACACGCACACTTTGTATTACAGGAGTTACATTCAGAGACGGGCAATATAAAATGTAACTTTCTTAAATTACCTCTACATATTCCTGTTGATGGCTGTCCACATACTGAAAGAGCTCTCCAAACTGGAATGGGGACACACTAGATGTTAGGACCAGGAAGACGGGCAGCTGCCAGATGTTCATCTATAAAAAAAGACCATAGTGTTATAGATAAAAGTGTGACACAGGTAACTGCAGAGTGCAACAATGCAGCGAGGCAGCAGTAGGTTCAATTACAGAGGTCCAAGCAAATTTGAAAAAACTTTTACACTACAGATACCAACTCTCATTTTCTTGAAAAACACTTTTGCAGTAAATGGTCTTACCGTTGCAAGGGTCATTCACTTTAGAGGCTCTAACAGTCTTCAGAGCCTACTGGACTGACTCTTATGGGAGCTGAGTGGGGTTTATATCCCCTCTCTGGACAGCACACCCACTGCTGGACAGCCGGCCTCCTGCGGAACCAGGGTCGCAAGGTCAACCATTTCCTGGAGGAATGCCAAGACAGCTGACATGACAAATTGTATTTTCTCGCTGACAGGCACAATTGAGTTACCTATTGATCCAAATCCATGAAAGCCTGCAATGTTTCGGCCTGAACAAAGCACAGTAAAGAACAAGTGGACTGTGCTTAGTGACTTTGGATAAACAAAGATATGACCATAGGGATTTAAC
Organism: Osmerus mordax; assembly: GCF_038355195.1. NCBI lineage: Eukaryota > Metazoa > Chordata > Actinopteri > Osmeriformes > Osmeridae > Osmerus > Osmerus mordax. The sequence continues at coordinate 13,027,305 of NC_090055.1, forward strand.
ACCACAGTACTCAGGCCCCCCATTGTGTCAAATATGAAACTTTACCAAGGGTATATATAGATGTAGAGCTGAATGTAACAAAATGAGCAGGACAAGTACCATCTGCTGTATAGATTATGTTAACAAAGGTGAACACCTCCTTTGGCCCATGATTGAACACTTAAATTAAAACCACACTTTGCATTCTCTGACTATTAGGAGCATTTTGGAAATGGTTGGAGGGATTGGGTGTAAATTGGTAGTTTTTTAGATATAGCACCATACCAAATGTAGTTGGTTTCTCCCATCATTGCTGGGCCTATTTTAATGGGCATTGTATCACTTTTCTTTTTGTTGTACATTTTAAATGTAGCCAGTCAATCTTTACTAGCACAACATGTCCTGAGAGGAAAAAATCTAAGGGGGTGTGACGAAGTCGACTGGAAGGAACAATTTCCACCGGCTACGACACGGGGGAAATCGATGGAATGTTACATTTACACACCTTTTACACAAAATAAAACCCATAAATGTACACAACACAAAACCCACAACACATTGAGAATCAGTTGATTTATTTAGCATATTTCCTGGAGTGTGCCTGTAGCTTATTTAAATACTGTGGTGTTTCTCTGATGGAGTGGAGCTTAGGGACGTCTAAAGTCATGTAATGGCGCTCGTGCATTTCTGGGTTACCTTTATGATGGTAGTTCGCGAAGGGTGGCCAGGCAGGTTCACTTTAGTGTATGCTTTCGTATAGCATTGTAAAGTAACTTACATAACTGTATTGAGTGTCTTTTGTAGGCTAATGATAACTTGTGAAGATTATGTGCATGTAACTAGACAATTGAATGTCAGCTTGAGCTGTGCATGTTAATTGTGTGTATTACTGTAGTACCGTCCATAGGTCTGGTTTACCATGGCTGGGGCCTATATAAAAGAAGGGAGACTGCATGAGTGTGATTTCATTATGTCCACGTGGCTGCAGCGGCAGTTTACGATAAAGAGCACCCTTTTACATTTTTGCTACTTCTTCGTCATAAGTCTCAGCTATATTGGACCCTATGGTAGGCTACATTAGCCTACACTACAACAGGGGGATGAAACACCTTGTCCTGGTAGGAGATATCAGAGCCATAGAAAATCAAAATCGAAGAATGCGGAAGTAACACGTGTCATGGGCCGACCTATAGTTCCAAACAATGTATAATTCCAACGTTCAACCCCCTTCCTTTTCAGTGTTTCTTATACAGCTCATATAGGTTCGGATTTATGGTATTTTTATGTTTAGATTTTGACTCTACATTTTGATCTAGGGATTATCAAGTGGAGCAGTACCAAAACAATTCAATATGCCTGTACTTGGAAAAAATGGCAAATAAACAAGTTTGAAAAGCAGAAACCTAGTATAGTTTACAGTGGCATTTTTGCACATAATGTCTTCAAAATTGACTCAGCGTCACTATTGTCTACTGAAAGTTCACTTGGAATTGGAACATGACTTTTACAATGAGGGGCAGGAGGGAGCGGGATAGTTTGACAAAGGTATTTGTTGTGGGAGCACTCTAGGCTACAGCACTGATACTGGTGTGAGCGACCATAAATGTAATAAATGCAGTTGCTTGACAGATTTTCCTAACAAGCGACAATATTTTGAAAAAGAAGCCCAAAAAACTGCAACACGCAATTTTTTCAAGCAACTGAAAGAAAAAAGAAGCCCAAAGTCGCATTTTATAAGCGGACCTGGCAACTCTGAACACAGTGTTAAAACACAATCTCACAGCGTTACAAATATGCCACAAAACCAACCAATTGGAGAAGGTCAATTCTAATTAGCTGTGTCATCTCCAAAGGAGATAACTAGTACAAATAGCTACCTAGCATCCGGAAGATTTATGAAAAAAGTTAATTTTTCATAGCTTTGCTCACCTGACCCAGTGGTGTTTTGTCGCTGTTTTCCACATTAAATTCGGTCATGTCTGGTGGCTTTAAGTCTAAATCCATAGTTTCTGTCTTTTGGAAGACGTCAATCAGAATTTACTTTCTTTTTTGTCGCACACAGATTTTGTATTTAGAGTCTCTGTGTTTTGAGAGTACATTTTGAGATTGAAGTTCTACGTGCGCATGTTAAATATATTTGAGCACAGAATAGTTTGCTTGCAAAATATATTCCTCCTACTGCAGAGATGGTTGTCCTTCTGGAAGGTTCTCCTCTCTTCACAGAGCAAGCCCAAGCTCTGTCAGTGTCCAGTGAGTTCTTGGTCACCTCCCTAACTAAGACGCTTCTCCCCCGATCGCTCAGTTTGGCCAGGTGGACAACTCTAGGAAGAGTTGTGGTGGTTCCAAACTTCTTCCATTTACGGATGATGGAGGCCACTGTGCTCATTGGGACTTTCAATGCGGCAGACATTTTTCTGTGCCTCAATACAATCCTGTCTCGGAGGTCTATAGACAATTCCGTGGACTTCATGACTTAGTTTGTGCTCTGACATCCACTATCAATTGTGGGACCTTTATATAGACAGGTGTGTGCCTTTCCAAATAATGTCCAATCATCTGAATTTACCACAGGGGGACTCCAATCAAGATGTAGAAACGTATCAAGGATGATCAGTGGAAACAGGATGCACCTGCGCTCAATTTGAGTGTCATGACAAAGGCTGTGAATACTTGCACAAGTTCACACTTGCATTCACAACTTGAATGCAAAAATGCATTTTGAGGAAAATCTTGCAAAAAAAGTAATTCTTTCCATTTTGGAATATGGCTGTAACATAACAACGTGGAAAAAGTGGAGCGCTGTGAATACTTTCCGGATGTACTGTAATTGTGGTTTTGGATGACCAGCTGAATCTCATTACAATATCGTAGAAGTCTAAACAAAACACAGTAAATAACTCTTATTTTTATAACAAGCTCCTGTGAAATAGGCACTATCGCATCAAGCTATATTTTACTATTTATAAAACATTTTACCAACCAGTTCATCATCCACAAACACAAACTACAGTTGATATTAATAATCTAACTATATTGTGAAGTAAATAATATGCTGTTGTGGATTAGCTCTCAGGAAGACTGAATGTAAGCTCCAAAGTAGAGCTTCTAGTCCTTATGAGTATAATTGTATTTGCATTTTTCACGCTTTTGTTATGGCCAGAGATATAGTACAAAAAGAAGCCTTCTGTATTTTTGAATTTGAATAATTTAGTGCAGGTGTCACAATTGGCTATATTTTCCCAAATGTACGTTTCAATTTTTGTTTCTAATATTATCCATAATGGGAAAATAGAAAAGGGGGGATACTTAATTGAGTTGGAAGTGTAAATGTTCCTGGACAACAGTGACAGCCTGTTTGACAGTTGGGTTTGATTGTAATCAATCGGAATTATGACGTTTATGAGGGGAATCCCTCTGCTTGCTGTGTTCACAGTGGTAACACCAATTAAGGCATTAATCTGTTCTCAAAACAGAATAATCCCATCAAACGTTTATGGTCATTGAACAAATTGTTATTTTCAGAAAAGAGAAAATGTTTTTAAGGCTGAGTCATGTGTTCTTAGTTCTCCCAGTGAGACAGGCCCAAAACCTATTTCCGCCATCAAACTAAATTCTACAATGCATTTCAGGGAGAAGACATGACATAGGCAGAAAAAGGAAAAACAAGCATTGTCCCAAACAAACTCCTTGCAAAGTGGTAATCTTGTGCATGTGTGTTTCTACGTCTGTGTCTCATAATTCTAGGGCGTTACTAGGGAAACAGATTAAAGTCATACCTCTGAGATTAAAACCTAGGTAACGAAGCTAGCTCTACATCCCTCTCACTTAATTCAGAGGAGAAAAAGTTATTAAAATGGTCATGGTTTAGGATTTGTCAGGTCCAAAGTTAAGGTGAATAATACATTCAGTGATATATTGAGAACAGAAAAATAAAGAATAATTGGTTGTCCTTTCACTTAAAATCTGCATTTGTAATACCAAGAACTATGTGAAAATAAATTATAACTTTACAATACACTCCTTTACTCTCCCCATTAGATAGCAGGCTTTGCCTCTAATGTTTGTATGTCAGGATTTCTATTATGCTGTTGTAGTATAGGATAGTTGAAAACGAGAGTTAAGGAATCGCATACTGATATTCTTTGGTTTCTTATTTGACTATTAATTATACTAATTATCTGATGTGCATAGACTAGGCTAATAACGGTAGCCTACAGTTAACATTTTGAGTACCGTATTTCATCTAATAAACGCTGCAGCGTTTATTAAATAATGTTAATTTTTGTAGCTGCAGTGCAGCCATAGACAACTTTGTTGCTGGCATTGTGACAAATGAATCATGCAGCTAAAAACCCAGGTTTCATTTACTACCGCTGACCTCGTCTATTCTTTGTTTGTCTATAAGTGCGGCAACTCTTTCTCATTGGCTATCAATTAGGTGTGCATTGGTAGTACAACTGTCTAAAAGTCAGTTGGCTGAGCGGTGAGGGAGTCGGGCTAGTAATCCGAAGGTTGCCAGTTCGATTCCCGGTCATGCCAACTGACGTTGTGTCCTTGGGCAAGGCACTTCACCCTACTTGCCTCGGGGGAATGTCCCTGTACTTACTGTAAGTCGCTCTGGATAAGAGCGTCTGCTAAATGACTAAATGTAAATGTAAAATACAAGTGTTCTACATTGTGTAGAAATCTGAAGCAGCAAGCCGAAACGTTCATAAACTTAGCTTTCAAACAGAAAGCTGTGCAGAAAGTTATGTAAATGTGTAATAAATACTGGGGTGGAATTTAACCAATTAAATAACCGTTTTCAGAATTTTTTGGTGCGGCGTTTATTCGAGGGCGGCGTTTATTACACAACGTTCATTTTTGGTGCGGATTTTATTCGAGGGCAGCGTTTATTCTAAGAAATACGGTAGTTCAAAAATAAATAAAAAAATAAACAATTCAAGACAATGTTTTTCCAGACAAGTTTATATAAACTCCTCCAAAAAAGTTTGGAAACGTTATTTCGGTCGATTATTCCTCCCCTTTAATAATACCAATTGGTATCGTATTTTATATTGTTGGAAAGCCTGATTAGTCACCTTTACAACGAGATACAACTTGTAAGGATCGTGCATTCGTGAAATGAGCAACACAGCTAACCGTGTGGGTAGCGGCCCGAAAGAATGTGCCAAAATCCCCTGCAATATTTTCTGTTGGTATTCACTCTCGTTTTGAGTTGCTTGGTGGATTGGATGATTGCACTCCCCCACAGTAATAAGGAAAAAACAACAAATATTGGCAATTTTTAAACTTTATTATCTACGGCCAAAGTGTGGCCTACCTAAAACTAGCCTACGCATAACGAACAGTTTGTAAGAATTAATAACGCTACTTAACTCTCCAGAGGTTTGAGACCCTCCCCTGGGGTATGCGCTTTGTGAGGCCGCTCCACGGACAGCCGGAGAGCCTCTTCCAAAGGCTGGGAGCGGACCAGTGTACGCCTACAGCCCTGCTGTCTACGTCACCCTAACCCGCCAGGACCTCGCCCTGTCACCCTTGTATATTTTCGCGCCGGCAGCCCTAAACGGTCTGCGAACGCAGCCACCCCCTGATTGCAACACGCGTACAGTTATTTCACTTCCGTGATGTCCACCAGACACCGGCTCCCAGACCAACACCCATCCCCTATCGATCTTCTCCTTTTTATACTCCTCTCGACACTCCCTTCCACAGGTGCAGCCACTTACTTAATTGTCAGCGCAGCAACTGACCGCTCCCCCTAATTACCCCCGTCATTCACTATATAAAATTTCCGAACTTTTTTTGAGGAGTTTATTTGTAGGCCTCTTTATTTTTCGCAAACGTCAACCACCGCCGATCCATCCTAGAAGCGGTCAAATTGACCCATGACGCCTGGGACACACTGCCTGCAATCGGCTGCGATCTGCGACGCGCCTGGAAGCGTCGCCTTTTTTCTTTCGGCGCCCATGTTATCAAATGGGACCGACCACACTGGCTGCGTAGCACCGCCATTGCCTGCGATCGCCTGCGATCTGCAGTGATCGTTTCGGCAGCTGGTCGAATTTTTTCGAGAGACGCTTGCGAAATCGGCTGCAGGATGATGAAATACACCATATTAGTTGATATATTTGAATAAAAAAAACATGTTAAGATTTTACTCCATTAATTGTAGACTACGGTGAACATTTGTAAAGTTGTAGACTTTATAATTACACAATGTTGGTAACGAACGGCCTTTACATGTGGTTGAAGACGAATGAAAATAAACGGATTGATCTGTTAACATGCCCGTAGGTCAGGGGTCACTAATTGGCGGACCGCAGTCCGGGTCCGGATAGACCTATAACCGATATATTATTATGGAATTAATTCATTTTGACGGAACGTTTCCATTTTAACCGGCACATATTTTTGTTCCAACTAAATGTGGTTTATATCTTACTTGTCCAATACAAAGGTCCAATCAGGAGCTTTGATAACTGTAATCACCATGACAACTCACTCACTGAAAGTTGGCCGCAACCTCTGTGGGTCAGGTTGTTTGTGTCATTCGCAACAACGCAGGCTAATCGATTTGCTAACAGTACCCGTTTCTTCCTTAGCGAAAAACATGGCGTGCTCTAAACCCGGCGAAAAGTCGATTCCAAAAAGACCTAATTTCAGACGAGTATGCATTTGTGCTTCCGGTGGGGAGCACAAAACCAATGTGTTTAATGAGACGGTTGCCCTTGTCAATAGTGGTAGCTAATGTGAAACGTCACTATCATGGCCGTGGGAACTAGGAGTGTTGTAGCACCCCTGACAGCACGAGAATTTCCAATGATATGACTTGAAAATTCACCACCGTGGCCCAGCCCCGCATTAGCGGACTGGCCATCGGGAGCACCGGGAGAAGAATAACAATGGAAAACCAGGCTAAGAAACGTAAGGGTGGGGCTGAAAAATTAAGAGACAAAAAGACATCACCTTCACTAGACAAGGTTTTACCAATTGAAAAACGGCTGTCCCCCCTGATAAAATAGCATGTTCCCGCGGCTATGGTCACTATGACACAAAGCATGGACACTTTGAACAAAATTACCCCCAGAACTCTGAGGTAAGGGCCAGAAAAATAAACTATAATTGTTCCGGACCCTGGACTTAATACAAATTTGGTTAGTGGACCTTTTGGGTTTCTAATTGAGTACCCCTGCCGTAGTTGTTTTGTTTGTTTGAGAGAAACGAGTTGTCACGCGTTGCACACAACACACACGCGTGCAGACATACCGAGAGAGAACCCCCAAATCGATTTCTAAAATCAGCTTCAAATGAATTCTCAAAGTTGAGTCTCGGCCCATATGTTGTTACTGACATGAAATGATCGCTAGATGGCGCTTGTTGAGCAAAGGCACGGTCTTAAAATGAACGTTTCTTCGGCAATCTGTCATTTATTTCCGTGTTGTTAGTCGGTGATTATTTAATTGGAGCGTTTGTTGTCAAGCTCTTTAATCATTCAGTAAATGACAAAACGTTGCGGGTTAGGCGAGACTGCAGTTGGTCTAGTAGCTCAACATATCAACATTTTATAGTCGGCTGACAAGATTGCGTTGTTGTCCACAGTCAATTTTAAATATAAACAAACACACAGGAACATCATAAACAGTCAATGGTCTAATTAGATCCAGATCCCTATACGTTTTTACGGACCTAGCAACAAGCGGTTGCCTTGGAGATGTAGCAATTGACCTTAACAACGTGGCATCTGCTCGGCAACAAAGTAGCCTAAATTGCCAAAAAAAAAACTAAAACAACCAAATATGGTTTTTGCACAGGTCCGCAATCGCTTCCCGTTTTAAAGAAGTATCTGAAGCAGACAGAAGACGAATTGATGTTGTTGATATGTTGCCTTGGAGATGTAGTGACGTCACCAGTGCAAGTGCAGCTGATTGCTCAGACAACATGTCGTCTGCTCCAGATTCGACCTGTTTGATTTGTGATCTTCCCACGTATTGTTGTAGTATATAAGAAACCAAATGTTTACTCCTCGACAGGTCAGCAAACGCTTTGTCGCCTCGATTTGTTAAAACGATTTGTTTGTAAACCTCGGCCTACGGTCTCGGTTAACAAACGTTTTAACAAATCTCGGTTTACAAAGGCGTTTGCAGACCTGTCGAGGAGTAAACATTTGCTGTTTATTTGCTTCACATAGGCACTATATATTTATATTATTAAATATGTATTAAATATATCTCTCTTATCTCTAATTAAATCAGAATGGGATTTATTCGCCATGAAAGTTTGCACAGACAAGGAATTTGCTTTGGCAGGAAGGTGCATACAATAAACATATACCTAAAATTTAAATATGTGGACTATCTATACTAAGGGTACATAAACTACCAGTACTAAGTGGGATTAGAATAGAATTAAATATAAAAATACAAAAATACAAATATTACAAAAAATACAAATGTACAAGATACCATTATTGTAATGCAGTGCAAAAAGCAGTGTGTTTTAAGCAAGAAGTCATTAGAGTCAGTGTGGTCCCTTGGCCTTGTTGAAGAGGCCAACAGCGGAAGGGAAGAAACTGTTTTTGTGGCGTGAGGTATTGGTCCTGATAGACCGCAGCCTTCTGCCGGAGGGAAGTGACTGAAACAGGGAGTGTCCAGGGTGGGAGGAGTCGGCCACAATCTTCCTCGCTCGCCTCAGGGTCCTCGAGGTGTGCAGGTCCTCGAGGGTAGGCAGATTGCAGCCAATCACCTTCTCAGCAGTACGGATGATACGCTGCAGTCTGCTCTTGTCCTTGGCAGTGCCAGCAGCGTACCAGACGGTGATGGAGGAGGTGAGGATGGACTCAATGATGGCCGAGTAGAAGTGCACCATCATTGTCTTTGGCAGGTTGAACTCCTTCAGCTGCCGAAGGAAGTACATCCTCTGTTGTGCTTTCTTGATGAGGGAGCTGATGTTCAGTTCCCACTTGAGGTGCTGGGAGAGGATAGTTTCTCCTGTTGAGAGTTTTTTGGGAGTTTTTCCTTGTCTTCCTTGAGGGTTTAGGTTGGTTGAGGGGCAGTTCTATGGGCATATGTGAAGCCCTCTGTGACATGCTTGCGTGTAAAAAGGGCTATACAAATAAATTTTATTTTATTTGATAGTGCCCAGGAAGCGGAAGGACTCCACAGTGTTGACTGGGGAGTCACACAGGGTGATGGGGGTGAGTGGGGCTGTGTTCCTCCTGAAGTCCACAACCATCTCCACTGTCTTAAGAGCATTGAGCTCTAAGTTGTTCTGGCTGCACCAGGTCACCAGGTTGGCCGCTTCCCACCTATAATCAGACTCGTCTCCACCAGAGATGAGCCCAATAAGGGTGGTGTCGTCCGCAAACTTCAGGAGTTTGACGGATGGATGACTGGAGGTGCAACTGTTGGTGTACAGGGAGAAGAGCAGAGGAGAAAGGACGCAGCCCTGAGGTGATCCGGTGCTGATGGACCGGGAGTCAGAGACTTGTGTTCCCAGCTTAACGCACTGCTTCCTGTCAGACAGGAAGTCTGTGATCCACCTGCAGGTGGAATCATGCACGTTCAGCTGGGAGAGCTTGTCCTCAATACCATCATCCCCAGGGCGGGGATGATGGTATTGAAGGCAGAGCTGAAGTCCACAAACAGGATCCTGACATAGGATGCTGGGGAGTCCAGGTGCTGTAGGGTGAAGTGGAGGGCCATGTTCACTGCATCGTCCACAGACCTGTTGGCTCTGTAGGCAAACTGCAGGGGGTCCAGTAGAGGGTCAGTGATGGATTTAGGGTGTGCCAGCACCAGGCGCTCGAAAGACTTCATTACCACAGAGGTCAGGGCGACGGGTCTGTAGTCATTATGTCCTGTTGGCCTTGGCTTTTTGGGCACAGGGATGATGGTGGAGGACTTGAGACAGGCTGGCACATGGCATGTCTCAAGGGAGGTGTTAAAGATGTAGGTAAACACCGGAGACAGCTGGTCAGCGCAGTGCTTGAGGGTGGCTGGAGAGACAGAGTCCGGCCCAGCTGCTTTGCGGGGATTCTGCCTCTTGAAAAGTCTGTTAACTTCACCTTCCTGAATGGAGAGAGTCGTCACTGTAGAGGGGGGGAGGTGGGAGGCCTCCTGGGTGGGAAGGGGTAGTTCAGGACTGTCCAATTGTCTTTCAAATCTGCAGTAGAACTCATTCAGGTCGTTGGCCAGGCGGGAGTCGTTAGTGGAGTGGGGGGCTCTGGGCTTGTAGTTGGTAATCTGCCTGAGCCCTCTCCAGACAGAAGCAGAGTCGTTTGCAGAGAATTGGTGTTTTAGTCTCTCTGAGTACAGTCGTTTAGCCTCCCTCACCGCCTTGCTAAACCTGTTCTTCGACTCCTTGAAACTGTCTTTGTCCCCACTCCTAAACGCGGCCTCTTTCTCTGACCTCAACCTTCTGAGTTTATCTGTAAACCAGGGTTTGTCGTTGTTGTAGCTTACCCTGGTGCGTGTTGGTATACAGCAGTCCTCACAGAAGCTGATGTATGATGTCACAGCCTCTGTGAGATCATCCGGACTATTGGTAGCAGTCGTGAACATGTCCCAGTCAGTGCAGTCCAAGCACGCCCGCAGATCCTCCATAGCTTCACTGGTCCACTGTTTTGATGTCCTCACAGCAGGCTTACAGCGCTTTAGCTTCTGCCTGTATGCAGGAATCAGGTGGACCATGGTGTGGTCAGTGACCCAGTGCTGCTCGGGGGACCGCATGGTATGCTTTGCTGATTGTAGAGTAGCAGTGATCCAAGGTGTTTCCTTCTCTGGTAGGGCATTTGATGAATTGTCTATATTTTGGGAGTTCTTGAGTGAGATTGCCTTTGTTAAAGTCGCCTTCAGTCAGACACATTAAAATGATAATGTGTCTGACTGTACACCTTAACCTTAATGAACAAATCATACCATAACATGATTCATTTAAATGTTAACATTATTTCTTAACAAATAGGCAGCCTATGAAATCTAACGTAATCAATCAGAAAATTAATGAAGTGATTAAAAACTATCATTACACTATCTGCCTCAGGAGATTATTGAGGTATGAAGAACTGTGAGACGGTGCTCTGATTTCTGTGAGCTCAAGCATTGCAGGAATGTTGCTCTCCCGAGGCATACTGTTGCACGTCTGACAGGCCACCGTGCGCCACAGAGAACACTCGCCGACAAATTGTGCTTGTTGTGCAAATTGTGCTTGATACTCATTTCCGCTGACACTTTCCTGCAAAGTATTTGATTCCACCCCACTCTCGTCGGTACTTTTGCATCCGGGGGGGGTATCTGGAGCTGCTTCTGCCATTGTTTCAAATCGACTCCGCCAAGTGACCCGCCCTCCTCTGACTCTGATTGGCCGTGAATCTGAAACAAATCAATCAGACGATGGCAGCCAGTATTACCCAATCAGGGGCAGAATAGGACGAGTCTTCACAGAATGCGGGTGGAATGATTTGCATGGAATGCTGCATTGAAGAAAACTCTGAAAATACTGCACAAACCCCGTCCTGTATTGATTCAAAACGGGACGCGCCATTTTATTCTCAAATACGGGACATTCTGTATTTTAAGGGACGGGTGGCAACCCGGTAGACTGGTCCTAACCGTGTGTAGAAGCTGCAGTACTAGACTGCGTTCGTCTTGGTAGCTAGCGATTGCGTTGGTTGAATTCGAGTTAACGTTCCGTTGTACGGTTTAGGCTGAAATTAACTATTTTCATGAACAGATTGACAAAGTTTAGGATGTGGCAATGGAGGTCAGATTAGTAGTCACTAGTCATAGTTTCACCTATTTAAAGACTTTTGAATTAAGTAAGGTAGTGCCGAACATGTTCTGTCGCCGTTTGACTTCCTAAACAGCTGTGTAACTAGATGTTTTTGTAGTGTGCCTCGCCTAGGCTACAGCGTTGCAGTGAGCAACACTGGTTTAAAACCACAGGTAATGATAATTTCACCCACAAATCGTTTACTTGTAATGTAATGTCATAATAAATCCTACAACGAAAATGTATTTGTGAGGAATGTTTATTTTAACAGATGCATCACAGACCACTGTAGTATGTGTTGCCCGGGCAACAGAGGCTAATGTCATGCTAATGCTTCAGTGAAATAGTAGACTAGTTTCCGAAAGTAGATGTGGCCCTACTTCCTTAATAATATCAGCTAGCCTAATTGTACATTACATTTCACAATTGTGTTTCACATCACAAAGTAAAACTAGAAAGTGCATTTCCTGCAGAAAATGCGTTGGAATGCTGAAAGCTGAAATTATTTTTTTTAATAGCTGAAAATACAGAAATGAGAAAATGCCCGCAAGCTGAAATGAATTTCAAAAATGTGTGAGTCACACAAAAGAGGCAGTGTGGAAACTGAACGGCATCATCTAACAATGCTAAGAGCTGAAATACAATGCGGGAGAAGCTGAAAGCTGAACTGTTAAACTGTAGAAGAAGTAGAATATTCTGTTGCTTGCTTTTTTCCACAGGTACACTTGCACTTATAGCGGTTCATGTTGTTTAATTGTAACTTGTTTAACTACATGTTCTTATGGTTCTTCCCTTTGGCACTTACTTTGGTTGTTCACAATGAGTGCTTCATGTTTTGGCTACTCGCGATGTTTTTGGCTATCTTGTTGTTATGATCAGTGACCTATGCACTTTGTAAAGCTCTCTCTTGGAAGTCGCTTTGGATAAAAGCGTCTGCTAAATGAATAAATGTAAATATTCGTTTTAGTAGCTGAAATTATAGTGCTCTTAGTCTTTTAATGAGACGAGTTGACTGAATAGCTGTCTTGTGACTCCACTAATCAGCTAATACCAATCACCTGTGTAAGAGACTGAGTGGCGTGTCTGTGTGGTTGCCACGGTGATGGTGCAGCTATGATTGCTAACGCGCTGAGGGCGAGAGAAGAACAGAAATTTACTTAGAATCTACACCTCAAACAAGTTAACCTAGACGCAAAACTGTACGTCCAAGGATATTTTCCGAGACCCAAGACTCTGCCGAAACCAGAGATATTCTTTATATGTCTGTGCGGTCAGAAATACGACTCTACGGGCAGTTTCAAAAACGTGTTCCTTCTGCTTTCGTGGTGTGTCTCTTTGGTTGCCATGGTGATGGCGCAGCTGTGATCGCTAACGAGCTGGGCAGAGAGAATAACATACATTTACCTAAAAAAACAATAAAAAAAACAAACATACATTTACCTAGCATCCACACCTCAAACAAGTTAACCTAGACGCAAAACTATACGACCAATAAAAAAAATAAGGATATTTTCCGAGACCCGAAACCAGAGATGTCCTTTATATGTCTGTGCGGTCCGAAATACGACTGTACCGGCAGTTTCAAAATCTTGTTCCTTCTGCTTTCTCTGACGAATTTGTCACCAGATTTGCATTGGTCTCCATGGGACGAGACATGGACTTTGTCTCGCTTTCGTGGGGCTCTGAACAAATGTGTAAGTCTGTTGGATTCCACAGACAACTGTCTACGACCAACACAAAATTAGCTATCTATTGATCCAAAAATGAAGCATGAAGAGTGAAAATTGTGGCAATGCTGGCAAACTATAAATACTTTTTGAAACTGATTTCGAAGCTCCCCTCCACTCTAAGCATTTCAGTCAGCACTCTAAGGCTCTCACATACACACCCATGTAAATCTCAGAAACGGTTTGAAAAACTCATGAAACATAATCAGTGATATAAAAAAACAGTTGAATAGATATCTAAAAGCTGAATTTAAAAAAAAATAGTTTACGGTTTTGTCAACATTTTAAAGTTTAAATGATGGCTGTAGCTGAAGGATTGAGGAAGAAGAAAGATTTGAAAGTTGAAGACGTTTAAGAGGATTTAGAGGATTTGAAAAAAAACTATATAGGAAAAACATGTTAAAAATATTATGAATATTGTTTTATATTAATTCAAGCATAAGAGGTACAAAGCTGAAAAGATATACCAGTCATAGCCTGAAACTGCTGAATATTTTGATAGCTGAACGGTTTTAATAGCTGAAGATTTGAAGGCGCTGAAAGGTGTCGCGGAAGAAATAGAATAATAATATTAATATGAAGAAGTTGAATAAAGATTCAAAGAACAATACTTAGAATGCTGAAGCAGCATTCCAACAAATATATATGTGAGAGAACAAAGGTTGTGCCCTTGCCGAAGGCAAAGCACACCCAAATATAGCTGCAAGCAGCGATGCGGGTTCCTCCGCAAAATGGCAAAATATTATAAACATGTACACTGTAGAAGATCGAGAGTCGGACAACAAGAGAGCAAAAATACTTAATGTTTAGCCAACAACAATAGGCTGAATGGGGATTTGAACTCATGAGCATAAGGTTACAAGTCAGTCTCTCTATCCTCTCTGCTACACACACCAACTGTGGAGATTTTATGAAAAGAAAGGCCAGAGTAGTAGCTTTGGTCAGTTTTGGGACAAAGGTTAATAAACAGTTGACATTTCAAGGTAAAATTGCATGACATTGCGCATGGTACTTAAGAATGATGTCATCTAATAAGGTTTGAAAAACCATCAGTCCTAATTATATTTTATTTATCGACACAAAGATATTGAGGTAATGTGGACATAAATACACCCATTTCAGCCATTTTGTATTGCATTTCTTATTACATTTCACCCTATATAAAGACATCTGCCCGTACACTATCTCCATCCATGCTGTTTCCCTCTCTCCCAGCATGAGGTTTAGAAGTACACCAAAAACACGTCTCCCACATTTTAACCGCAACACTCTTTTCAAACTTTACCGAAAACAGCAGATATTGAAAATCTTTTTGAGTTGACCACTTTCCAGAATCTCAGTCAACCCACAATTAAGAGTAGTCATGTGGGCAACTGGGCTAGGGCAGAGCTTGTGTTCTAGTGATGGGTCGTTCGCAAATGAGCCGGCTCTTGTAGGTGAACGTCGGGAGCTGGCTCGCATATCTGAAGAGCCGACTGTATTTTTAATAGATTAATATAGCCTATAAAAATGTAATTATTATGAAATAATGAATTTTAATTGTATTTAAAATCATTTACTAATTCAAAGAACATCAAAAAAAATACCTGTAGGCCTAAAGGCGCACACGATCATCCTCACATTCTGTTCCTGTCAATCATACACGCGGTGTCATACCAATTATAAGTACTCCTACATACTTCAGGTCAATTTTGATTTTGCTTCTGTACTAGGTCTGGCAATTCGGCACATAAGTCGGTTTTCTCAAATACATTTTTGTAGGGCCAATCAGCGAACAGAGGGAGTGGCTGAGAACGATGACGTTGATGTGTGCTAGTTTGAGTTGTAGTTCAGAAATGGCAGCGGAGAAAGATGCGAGCAAAGCCATTTATTCGGTCCGTTGTGGCAACGCTGCCAAATATCCAAAAGTTAAAGCCGGAGCAAGAACAATCTTTGCTAAGTTTTGTTGGTGGCCATGATGTTGTGGCCCTTCTCCCCACGGGGTTCGGGAAAAGTTAGATTTTCCAGCTACGGCAGCTAGCTCCGTTACAGTAGTGGTGAAGGAGTTGGCGAAGCGCCTGGATGCGCCGCGCAGCGCCATGATCGGCTACGATCGGCTACGACTGAGCAAAAGAGCTGTTCACACCAGACGCGCATTTCTCCGCGCCGGTCACCAAGCCTTTCAGCTACTATGAACTTTCCTTTTTCACTGACATGGTACATAAATATGGCATAGGCTATATTTGGGAAACGTGTTATTCCAACAGCCGCCCCAACAGCATCCCAACGTTGATCCTTCTCTACGTTGTCCTTGTAAAATTGGTGCTGGGGGTCATATAAACTCCCTATGCTTTTCAACTTCGAGAAATAATTTAATGTCGTCCATCTCCTTGAATTCCTCGCTGATTTTCAAAATCGACTTGGGGGGGTTCTCTCTCGGTAGACTATGTCTGCACGTGTGTGTGTTGTGTGTAACGCGTGACATCTCGTTTCTCTCAAACAATTACGGGCCTGCTGGTTCAACAGATCAATCCGTTTATTTTCATTTCAATGGCCGTTCGTTACCAACATTGTGTAGTTAGGTTTTATATAGAGTGAATATTGTACGTAGGCCTCCAAAGTAATATTAAAAAAATTATTATAAAGTCTACAACTTTACAAATGTTCACCGTAGTCTACAATTAATGTAATAAAATCTTAATAACATGCTTTTTTATACAAATATATCAACTAATATGGTGTATTTTATCATCCTGCAGCCAATTTCGCAAGCATCTCGCGAAAAAATTAGACCAGCTGCCAAAACGATCGCTGCAGATCGCAGGCAATTGCGGCGATTCGCAGCCCATCGCGGTAGGTCCCATTTGATAACATGGGCGCCAAAAGAAAAAAGGCGGCACTTCCAGGCGTGTCGCAGCCGATCGCAGGCAGTGTGTCCCAGGCGTAATGCGCCCGCTAGCGATTGGTTATGGCAGATCAGAGTGTCTCTGGGCAGATCCAATAGTTTTAAACTTCAATAGAGTACCCGCCTTCAAGGAAGTTAGCACTCCATTGTCAATGGAGCAATCCCAGACCCTCTGTACAAATGAAATGTACTAGGGTCTGGTTAGGACATGCGCGCAGATGGCACTGGGGACGGGGGGGACATGTCCCCCCCAGATTCCTAGTGACCCTGATCCGTCCCCACCACTTTCCCTACGTAAGGCGACAAGCATCAGTTCATAACTGCACAGCTGATTAGGCAATGTTAGCGATGTTAGCTTGTATTAGCGTGTGTAACGCAATACACTTTGCTTATTTAAGCAAAGTGTATTATGCTTATTTAAAGTATTTTTGGAGCCGGCGTTTGTGCTTTTAGGCTTGGCGTCTTCCTGTTTGTCATGGAGATGACGTTAGTAACCCCGTTCGTTTGGCTGGTTAAAATTGAAATGTTTGGCTCGCTCCCTTTCATTAACCTATTGGTTGCGATCAACCACGACACAGAAAAGTCTCAATGGCATTGCTGTGTGCCATATTCACCAAGACAGACTTGACAAACTGGACAGACAAGACAGACAGCCCAGCAATATCTTCAGGGAAATGAAAGGAGGAGAAATGTTTTTGGGACCTATTGAGTCTGCCTCTAGAGGGTAAATTTGTTTGGCTGCAGAGGGAATTCTTTTTTTTAAATAAATTTGGTTTATTATTGGAAAAACAATTACAAAGAAAAGTCATACTTGCAGAGGGAATTCCGAATATTTAATTTAAAGTGTAAATTTCATTTCACGTTTCATGCTATGAAGGCTATACTTATTTTATTTATGTAAATACATTTTTTAAGTGTTTATACTTTATACCGTTTACATACACATTGTTATATTTGTAATAATTTACATCCTGCTGATATCAGCAAATGTTTAAATAAAACATTTGCAGAGGGCATGAAGTTTTGGTGCGTGATTGACATACTAATGTTTATTGCAGCTTCATATACTGAAGCTGCAATAAACATTGCCTGTCTGACTGGTACTGTATATATGTATATACATATATATAACATTACACAAAATAACTAATTGAGTTGGAATCATTTGCTGACAGCTTGGTCCCCCCCAGTTCAAAAATCCCATCTGCACCCCTGGGTTAGGACCAGGCTAATATTTTCTGTTGTAGGCAACAGCAAAAACAAGAAAATAGAACAGTTGCAATCTGGCATGAAGCGGGATTCGATCATACTAGAGCAAAAACACATATGATTGTTGGTCCGTTACTATACAATGCGAGCTAGGCTCATGGAGAAATGGAGCTTTCAGTCACAAATTTATTGGCATTCAGGCAACATTTTATGGGTTCATCGAAAACAACTGGTTCCCGTGGGCACACCAGTAAATACCCGAATGTGTAGGCAAATCAGGCATTTTGGGTTGTCTTGAGGCAATAGCCAAATTTCCCATGATACCACAGCCCCTTATGCAGGGGCAGGGCCAGATCATTTTTAATGCAGGTGCTGACAGGGTGCAAGATCATTGACAGGGGGAGCTGCACAATTATATATATAGGCTATATCAGGGCCGGAGTGGGACCCATTTTCAGCCCGGGAATGTAATGGTCAAAACCTGTCACGTCCGTGGATGTCCGCCGCTCCTCTAGAGGGCGACACCTTGCTTAGAACACGCTCCACTCACCTTTCACCTTCATCATAACTCCCTACTTAAGCACCGGATGTCCCTCCACATTCACTCCGTCATGGATTCTCGTGAGTACATGTGTTTGATGATCTCTTTGCTCGCCGACGTAAATGTCGCAACTTTGTATCCCCTCGGTTTCGAGCTAGCACTGAACTGAAGTAGGTGAAAACGGCGCTGCCGTGGATTATAGTTTATTTTTTCTTCTGATTTTGGGATTATACCTTTTTTTCCGTTGTGGATTATATCATGGACTATACTGACTGCTCTGCTCTGTGAAGCTCACAGTGCCCAGATACAAACTTTTTGTTTCCTGTGTGGATTACCCTTTGTAGATTATATTGCCTGCTCTGTTCTGAGGAAAACTCAGGATTAATACATTTGTTAAATATCTCATCTGCATTCTGCGCTTGTGCTTCAGACCTAGCCTGATAGCATGACGGAGTCCAACCAAGACACAGCAAAAATGCAAGAGATACGAGATGCCATAAATCAGCTGGCTGTTTTGATAAATGCCCATGGCCCCCGACTGAATCGTGTCGAACAAGCAGTACAGCAGCTATGTGCACGGCCTCTGCCGGCACCGCCAGCTACACATCCCAGCGGTGGGGCAGGCTCCAGCACTCAGGCCGCTCCATCAGTTCCTCCCGCCTCTCTCAAGGTTACTCTCGCAGCCCCACAACCATTCTCGGGGGAACCTAACGCCTGTCTGGGCTTTGTGCTACAATGCTCTCAGGTGTTCCTCCACCAAGCACATCTCTTCCCCACCGAAATGGCGAAGGTGGGCTACATCATCTCCCGTCTCTCAGTACCAGCCATGGATTGGACAACCGCCGTCTCAGAGCGCCAGCAGGTAAATGATAGCCAGGCGTTCCTGACGCGCCTAAGCCTGATTTTCGATACCGAGCAGACGCAGGATCAGGCGGCTCAATGTATCCTCATCATCACCCAGGGCAACCGTTCTGTCGCCCAATATGCCGTGGAGTTCCGCACTGTGGCAGTCCGGAGTTGCTGGGAAGGTCAAGCTCTACGATTCGCCTTCTACCGAGGTCTGCAGGGGTCCGTGAAGGATGAACTGGTCAACCGGGACTGGGGGCAGACGCTGGACAAGCTAATGAGCCTAGCGATCCATCTTGATGCTCGCATCCAAGAACGGCGCCTGGACAGTCGGGAGACCCGAGCACCAATGACGGTCTGCCTGCCACGGCCTACTACGTCCGTTAAACTCGGCCGTTTCCGCTTGAACCGTGAGGAACGCAGCCGCCGCCTCCAGAGAGGTCTTTGTATGTACTGTGGATCCTCAGGTCACCAACGGCAGCAGTGCCCAGACCTGCAGGGAAAAGACGACACTAGTCAGGGGGGCCCGGGCCCCTGGTGAGTGGAAGTGCTGAGACTCCTGGAGCCGCCTTTCCATCCTCATTTGTGTTGGTCACATTGGCGAGTACTCAACTATAGTCTCCCTTTCTGCGTTGGTGGACTCCGGCGCTGAGGCTAATCTAATGGACATCACCTTGGCGAAACAGCTGGGAATTCCGAGCACCCCAGTGGCCATTCCACAGCCAGTCCAGGCCTTGGATGGTCGCCCCTTAGGTTCCGGGCAGCTGGACCGAATAACGGCTCCTCTAATCATGTCCACTCAGGATAACCACCAAGAAACCATCCACTTTTGGCTCACCACCACTCAGCAGGACCCCGTGGTGCTAGGCTATCCCTGGCTAGCTGTCCACGAACCCCAGTTTTCTTGGGCGACCAGTTCTCTGCTCCCCTGTGGGACCCCCTGTACCTGTATCTTCCAACTCACACACCTGCAGTACCCTCCAGAATAAAATCAAATCAACATTTATTTGTATAGCCCTTATTACACGCAAGCATGTCACAGAGGGCTTCACATATGCCCATAGAACTGCCCCTCAACCAACCTAAACCCTCAGGGAAGTCAAGGAAAAACTCCCAGAAAAACTCACTACAGGAGAAAAAATGGAAGAAACCTTGGGAGGAGCAATTCAGTGAGGGATCCCCTCCTCCAGAGACGGTTGATGAAAGAGAGGAGCAGAACACAGGCTTAACATAGTCATACAGCAGGGAAGTGTCAATGGGTTTTGAAACACCAAAATCCATTGTTCAACTTGGTAGATGTAGGAAACTCGCTGTTGCCCGTCATGGAGACTGGTTTCCGGTTGGCGACCAGGTCCAGCGTTGGCAGACCAACGACCAGGCAGGTGCTGACAGCTCAAACCCCCCCACACCACAGGGGATGTGTGGAGGGGGGACAGAGAGGGGAGAGCAGCGATTAGAGAAGGCCAGGATCAGCTAACAGTTACAGTCATATTTAGAATGAGATCCCCACCGGTCAAGTCTGGACTAATGCAGCAATTTAGCAGAGCAAAAAAAGGGTATTTAATGCAGCCCTAGACACTAAGACAGCGCCAGCCCCCCTTGGTTGGAACATGAACTCTGTTCCAGGGGAGAGGACTCTAAAATAAGTTATATTTATATAATAAGGGTGAGAATGCCCCGTCCCCCGTTGTCACCAACTAGTAACGGAAACTATAACAATAACAATATACAGTAACCGGTTTACTTTATTTGAATAATCTAGATGTTACATGTAAAAGTTACATGTGATACACACAAACAAACACACACCCTAGGTTTACATAGAAAGTACAATCACACACTTACATTTAACAGTCATAGAATTGACTAAACAAGAATGTTTTTAACCTAATTTTGAATTTCGAAACAGTATCAGCCTCCTTAATTGAGACAGGTAATTTGTTCCAGAGAAGAGGTGCTCTCTATGAGAACGCCCTGCCTCCAGCAGTTTTTTTCTTAATTTTGGGAACCACCAGATAGCCGGCATCTTGAGATCTACGTAAGTGTCCTTGCGGGGCGATAGGGTGCAAGGAGATCAGAGAGGTAGGGTGGTGCCAATCCATGCAGAGATTTGTAGGTTAGTAATAGAACTTTTAAATCAGCTGTGGCTTGGATAGGGAGACAGTGTAAAGAGACAAGAGTAGATGTTATGTGATCAAACTTTGTAGTTCTAGTCAATAGTCTAGCAGCAGCATTTTGCATCCGATGTACATTTTTTAAGTAGGTAATTGGGAGGCCAGAGAACAACACATTGCAGTAGTCCAGTCGGGATGTAGCATGTATTAGTTTTTCAGCATCATCCTTTAAGAGGAATTTGAGTATTTTGGCTATGTTACGTAGATGGAAAAATGCAGTTCTGGTAACTTGCTTAATATGGTACTCAAACGAAAGGTCTGGGTCCATTGTGACTCCTAGATTTTTTACCAGCTGGCTTTGAGAGACTTTGACGCCATCTAAGTTTAAGGTCAGATTGGATAACTTATTTCTGTATTTTTTATGACCGAAAATTTGAATCTCTGTTTTATCCGAATTGAGAAGAAGGAAATTTGCTGTCATCCAAGTTCTTAACCCAGAAACACATTTTTCCATAGCGTGTGGTAGTTCTCCAGGCTTTATAGACATATATAGCTGAGTATCATCTGCATAACAGTGAATATTTACCCCAGAGCTTCTAATGTTTCCTAAAGGCAGCATATAAAGCGAGAATAACAGAGGGCCTAGAAATGAACCCTGTGGTACTCCATATTTTACAGTGGAACTCCTAGATGAGCAGCCATCATAGTGGACAAATTGTGATCTGTCAGATAGATACGATCTAAACCACTGAAGTGAAGTACCAGAAATCCCAACATAGTTCTTCATACGTTCCAGGAGAATCTCATGATCCACAGTGTCAAAAGCTGCAGCTGGTGGGTTTCGATAAATCTATCAGCTTTATGAACGCTTCCATAGAAATAGAGTTAAAGTGAGTGAGAGCCTCAACATGCAGCATGCTTGGTATAGAGGAAAATTCAGTGTTCATGGCTATTCCTCCAGGGCTAGCCTGTAGTTTGTTCCTTATTGAATTGGTTTTTTTTGGTCAAAGAATTGTAGGAAGTCATTGGGAGAGAGATCTGTACTAACACTGTATGTACTTTTCTTAGTGAGTTTTGCAACGGTATCAAATAGGAACTTAATGTTGTGCTGGTTCTTACTAATCAACTTAGAGAAGTATTCAGATCTGGACCTGATGAGGACTTGCTTGTACTCCATTAGGCTGTCCTTCCAGGCCAGGCGGAATGCCTCCAATTCAGTGGTACGCCACTTACGCTAACTTACGCAAATTTTCTAGTGGACTTTTTAGAGTACGGGTTTCCTCTGAATACCATGGAGCCAATTTCTTATCTTTTCTTAGGTTTGATAGGGGCAACATAGTCTCGTGATCAGGGGTGCTGCCAGGAATTTCGGGCCCCATGGCAAAAATTCTAAGTGCCCCCCTCCCCCCCGTTTTTGTGGCAGAAAGTGCCTTTTGTCGCCAAAGGGAATCAGTGCAAGCCCAATGTCACAACGTCAGCACACGTTAGCAACGACGCATAACTACAACGTGCATAGATGTAGTAAGACTGTTGCGCACAGTAGGCTACTGGCAGCATCATACAGTCAAGTAATTCGTTTTTTGGGGGCATATTTTCAGTTAGCAGATGGTACTGTTTCAATCGCTATTCTATCTAATACTGCCAGTGACAACGTTGTTACTTAGAATAGCTTGTTTCAAAGGTGGTTATTAAAGAATGAATGCAATATGAGTGGGCTAAATGCTTGAAAATATCACTACTGTAGAAGGGAAAAACTTAGGGTGACGTTCAAATCATATAGGTTAGGTTCATTCTACATAGCATTTAGTCATTTAGCAGACGCCCGTATCCAGAGCGACTTACAGTTAGTACAGGGACATGCTACACTTCACTTTTTGTATTTTGAATTGTACATGAACAGCAACAAATGTAGGCTATGCTTTTAAATCTATGCAATCTTCATAAATAATAAGTAGGCATTTTTATATAAAATATACAGAAATATCAGTTATAAAAATTAAACAAATTGTTTGGGGATATGTAACGGCTAGTAGAAATTTTCTGACTGCCTCTAAGGCTCTGGCAGAGGTCCAGAACTGCATCCGCAGCCACCAAATCTTATGTCCGATCGACGGGGATTCTTGGAGATCTGTGTGTTTGTGTACTTGGACGACATTCTGATATTTTCCAAGTCTCTTAAGGACCACGTGGAACACGTCCGAGCTGTCCTGAAAGCCCTCCTACACAACAGTTTGTTTTGCAAGGTGGAGAAATTTGAATTTCACTCCTCCTCCATGACCTTCTAAGGGTTCGTCGTCGGCCCTCAGGGTCTTTCCTTGAACTCCGAAAAGGTCCAGGGGTCTCATTTATAAAGCTTGCGTACGCACATTTTAAGCCCCGTTTTGTGCGTACGCCACTTTCCACGCAAAGGTTGCGATTTATAAAAAACTAACTTGACGTGAGAATGTGCGGTCCTCCACGCAAACTCTGACCCTCCGGTAGGCCTACGCACATTTTGGAAGCAGTTGGAATTGGCGACGCAGATGACCGTACTGTAGTCAGACTGCAGAAAGTGAATGTGGGAAGAACATTACTCGTAATATTTATATATTTTGTTTTCCTTACACACGCTTTTTTCACTCGATTTCATAATTATCATGAAGATTAAATCCAGCAGTGTTATTTGCGGTTGTACTGACTGATAATTGTTCCATAAACACCTTGTACAATCCAACTCAAATTTTAAATCAAAATTCAGCGCTGTATGTCTCACCATCAGATTGTCCACTACGGGATGTAGGAGGGGGAGATGCCTGAGCCCGACTGCATCAAATACAGGATAACATCACATATCCTACCTTTAGATAACTGCAGAACACATTGTATAACTAAATATATTTCTTTAATACTGTGCATATATCATCATATGTCAAAAACTGGAAATACAGTCGTTAAGATCCCGCGCAATCGCTACACTCTACGTCCTCGTTATCAGTCCAGACTTCAATAGACTACTTGTCCATAACAAAACACTTTGGTTTTCAAATTGTATCTCGATTTGCGGTATCACTGGATCACTGTTTTTTTTTTGATTGGTGATCCAACGGCCACCAAATAATGTGGTTTTCGGCCTCCACCAATAGGTCAACAGTGTCTGAGAAGTTGTCATGCGCCATGATTCACCGTGAAGAACAATCGCATGCCAGGGTCATTAATATACTGGGTTAGCATTCATGAGGTGCTTTGCATTGACCATTTATGGTAAAAAATGGGCGTGTTCAGGGCGGGGTAAAATGCAGATTCACGTACGCACACTTGTGGGTAGTCTGTGATTTATAAAGGGAACATTGCTTACAGGTGTGCGTACGCACGGTTTTATAAATCAGATTTTTTTGGGGCGTACGCCATTTTAGGTTTTTGGGCGTATGTACACTTTTAGTAAGAATCCTACACACAGTTTTATAAATGAGACCCCAGGTCATCAAGGACTGGCCTACGCCCACCACCATAAAGAAGGTCCAGAGTTTTCTGGGGTTCGCCAATTTTTACCGGTGTTTCATCCGGAATTTTAGCACCTTGGCATCCCCCATCATATCACTGCTTCGGGGGGGTCCCCATCAGCTGTTTTGGACTGAGGCCGCTCAGAAGACTTTCGAGGATCTCAAACGGAGGTTCTTGTGGTGGAGGTGTACGCATCAGACTCTGGAGTGGGGGGCATACTCTCCTAGCGGGCAGTGGAGGACGGCAAGCTCCACCCATGTGCTTTCTTTCCCAGAGCCTCTCCCCTGCAGAGCTGTAATTATGATGTGGGCAACCGGGAACTACTGGCCATCAAGTTAGCTGTAGAGGAATGGTGGCACTGATTAGAGGGTGCAGCTGACCCCTTCCTCATCTACACAGACCACAAAAACCTGGAGCCTCATGTATAAAGGATTGCGCAGCTTTCATACCAGAAGATGGCGTATGGCCAAAACTCGAAACTACCTACGCACAGAAATATTCACATGTATAAAACCGGTCGTACGCCAGGTCCTGCGCACCTTTCCTTTATAAATCACAATCAACGTGAGATTGACCGCACGTGAACGAGCCACTGACCCCGCCTTGCCTCCTCCCATAAATGAATATGCAGATGGCCTATAAATAGGCTCCTGAGGTCATTTCTTTGTCTGAATTAAAATGGCTAAACACGTAAAAAAGATTCACAGACTGTGAGATCGAGGTTCTAATAACAGAGGTGGAGGCGCGAAAATGTTTCCTGTTTGGCGGCCTGTCATCAGGTATTGACAACAAAAGAAAGTCGGTGGAGTGGAAACCTGTCACTATTTGCGCCCTTTCTTGTTTTTAACCTTTAGCACTTTGAGATTTAGCTCAATTTAAAGTGCTTTACAAATAAAATCATTATTATTATTATAGGGCCGTAAATGCTGTGGGTTCGGAGAACCGGACCATGGCAGAAATTAATTAGAAATGGTCCAATGTAAAACTTGAAATTAAGAAACGAGTGCTGGCACATCGTAACAGCATGGCAGCTATAGGGCTAGCGTGACATGCATTTCCTGAGTGATTTTGTCGTTCGTTTGACACCCTCAAGTTTAACAGAAGTTAAAGTGGTAGAAGTGGTGGCGGATTAAACAGTATAATAGAATTTCTCGTTTGGGGTTTTGGCATTTTGATGTGATCATCCACATTAATGATCAAACTTTTATTTTTATGTTTTTTGAATAGTCAACGTCATAGACGTATGACAGTAACTGTAGTGGAAACTTTATTTTGTAATGTTTGGTGAGTTTCGGCACTTTTCAGTTAGAATTCACCATGTTACAGAGCCAGACAAGACTTTGCAGACGGTCCGCACATTCTCACGTCTGCTCAAAGGTTTTTGTGACGGCCCGCACATTCTTACTTCTCACGTGAAAACCAGTGTAGGCAAGCTTTTTGTGCGTACGCAACGTTTATACATGAGGCCCCTGGAGTATATCAGGCAGTCGAAGCAACTCAACCCCCGGCAGGCTCGCTGAGCCCTGTTTTTTAGTCGCTTCAACTTTGTGGTGACTTACCGTCCAGGCTCCAACAACGGTAAAGCCGAAGCTCTCTCACGCCTCCACAAGTCTGAGGCAGAGCTAGTAGCTCCGGAGCCCATCATACCACCCTCAAGGGTCGTGGCCTCCATACGCTGCCTCCTGGAGGAAGAGGTTTGTCAGGCACAAGTTACAACCCTGGCTCCTACAGAGACTCCTCAGGGCTTGCTGTTTGCCCGCGTCTTGTTGAACTAAGACTTTAGAATGGGCACACTCCTCACGGTTGGCCGGCCATCTGGGAATCCGACGCACCCTGGAGCTGCTCCAGAGACGGTTCTGGTGTCCGAAGATCTGTCAGGATGTGGCGGAGTATTTGGCAGCCTGCACCGTGTGAATGGCTGCAAAGCCAGACAACCGTAGACCAGCGGGACTCCTGCAGCTCCTCTCGATTCCTCGCCGCCCCTGGACTCACATTTCCCTGGACTTCATCACAGGGCTTCCCCCGTCACAAGGGAACACCGCCATCCTTGTGGTTGAAGATCGCTTCTCCAAGGCCGCTCGTTTCGTCACCTTGGCCAAACTCCCCACAGCCAAACGGACTGCAGAAGTCCTGGTGAGAGAGATTGTGCGCTATCACGGACCCCCTGAAGATCTAGTCAGTGACCGGGGGCCTCAGTTCGTGGCCCATTTCTGGAAGGCCTTCTGGAGTCATCTGGGAGCCTCAGTTAGCCTCTCCTCGGGGTACCACCCCCAGTTAAATGGACAAACGGAACGAGTTAACCAGGGTCTAGAGATATATCTCTGGTGCTATACCTCCAAAGACCCCGCCAAGTGGAGCCAGAACCTTATGTGGGCCGAGATTGCCCACAATCAGCAATGGAGCGCAGCCACAGGGACCTCGCCCTTTGAAATCATGTGGGGATACCCTCCACACTTGTTCCCTTCCTCTCTGGAGACGGGAACTGTCCCCGCAGCTCACAGTTCTGTGACCCACCTTCGCACCTGCTGGCAGCAGGCTCGTCGGGCGTTACTTCAATCACAGAAGCAGATGAGACAACAGGCAGACCAGCGGCGATAACCAGGTTCAACACTTCGGACAGGCCAGCAAGTCTGGCTGTCCACCAAGGGCCTGGCTCTGAAAGGGGAGACCCGGAAACTATCCCTGTGTTATGTGGGTCCATTCAGGATCCTCCAGAGGATTTCTCGGACAGCCTTCCATTTGGAATTGCCGCGTTCCTTGCGGGTCCACCCCGTCTTCCATCGGTCAGCTCTGCGCCCAGCCACCTCTTCCCCCCTGTGTCCTGCCCCGCCCGCTCCGCCACCGCCAAAGGTCATCGCTGGGGGTCCCACTTATACCATTTGGCGAGTGCTGGATATCATCGGGAAATCCACCCAGTACCTGGTGGACTGGGAAGGGTATGGACCGGAGGAGCGCAGCTGGTTTCCGGCCAAGTTCATTGTGGACAAGACCCTCATCCGACAGCAGCAGGCCTCTCTCCCTGGGCCTTCTGGGTCAGCCATCGGAGGGGGGGGGATCCTGTCACGTCCGTGCATGTCCGCCGGTCTTCTAAAGGGTGACACCTTGCTTAGAACACGCTCCACTCACCTTTCACCTTCATCAAACTCCCTACTTAAGCACTGGATGTCCCTCCACATTCACTCCATCATGGATTCTCGTGAGTACATGTGTTCGATGATCTCTCTGCTCTCCGACGTAAATGTTGAAACTTTGTATCCCCTTGGTTTCGAGCTAGCACTGAACTGAAATAGGTGAAAACGCCGCTGCCGTGGATTATTGTTTATTTTTTCTTCTGAATTTGGGATTATACCTTTTTTTCCGTTGGGGATTATATCATGGACTATACTGACTGCTCTGCTCTGTGAAGCTCACAGTAGCCAGATACGAACTTTCCTTTTTGTTTCCTGTGTCGATTATCCTTCGTAGATTACATTGCCTGCTCTGTTCCGAGGAAAGCTCAGGATTAATAAACTTGTTAAATATCTCACCTGCATTCTGCGCTTTGTGCTTCAGACCTAGCCTGATAAAACCAGCCCATCCCCACCAGGGGCCGAGCCATACGTTGAACATTCGGGGATTAACCCGAACCTAGGACCTAGTCAAGGTTTTGATGTGAGGTGAAATCGTAACTTTCCATTAATGCGAGCGCGCATAGCGTGCGAGTGAGATTTTTAGGCCTGAATACTATTAATAAATTAGCAATATTTTTTGGGGTGCAATCGGGTTGCTTTGGTCTTTCTTGGGGGTGCTGAAGCACCTGCTCCCCCCTAGCGCCGCCCATGCCCTTGTGAAACTACATCTTACAAATTAATACTTAGATCGTCACTGTGAACCGAGATAACAGGCTACGATCAAAATACGCTTAACCCTTAACCCTAAAGGCAGATTCTTTTTAGCCCCATGGTGGCTTTCTCCACTTGCTGTCTTGCACACGAACACGGTGCTCGATAAGTCTCAAACTATTTAAGACTTCGTGGTCAATGTCTATGTTCTGTAGAGCACTTATCTGCCTAAGTACCTCTACAAAATCTACAATGTGTGCCAAAACGATATATTCTGACAAGCAGTGGCGGCTGCTGGTCTTTAAAAGAGGGGAAGCTCATTTTCGGCCTACATCCTAAAAATTTTTTTTTATTTGGCTAGTTCAACCCAATGACACTAGCCTAGCCTACTGAATGAATGAACGAACGACCTAACAAAACAATATTAATCAAGGAGGAAATGTGGAAATTAGGTTAAACTGAAACAAGGAACGTGGTGTATAATTGTATGAAAAGTATGATGAAAATTGGTTAGCAATTTCGCCAAGAAAATACCAAGAAATAGGTTGCTGCAGTTTGTCTTTCAACTACAGTTGCAAAATCCGCGATGGGACTGAGCTTGAATAGCTTTGGTGACTTTTTGTAGTACAAAATTACTGTCAATCAAAAGGAGATGCAGTCTTTCGACAGACCCTCCAATCATTTATTTATTTATTAGTTTATTTGACAGGGGCAATGCAGTTCAACATAGCTACAGAGCAAAGTTTGCAGCTGATGTGATGCACATAGAGTTTCTAGCAAGAGCTAATTTTCAACTTCTGTCCCTGGATGAGCCTTTCTACAATAGCACATAATAAAAACAATATACAATTTTTAAAATACAGAATAAAAAAATACACATTTAGAACACACGCATTCTAGGAACTAATTCGAAGGGTACACAATGCAATTGTACTAATTGAAAACTCATTCATGCTCTGTGACACATTTACATGGGTACAGTTTTGGTTTGCTTTCAGCCATGCCTTAAGCCTAAAGGTGAACATTTTAAACTCAGAAATGATTTTAATCTCTATGGGCAGTGAGTTCCACAGTTTACAAGCCCTGTAAGAAAAGGCTGATGTACCAAAAGATGTCCTGCGCTGTGGGATTTTACAATTTTGGTTTAGGGAGTCCCTTGTCACTCTACCGCTATTTAGTCTCTGAATTAATGTACTCAGGGGTTCAGGAGCCAACTTATTTGTACACTTAAATAACAATTTGAGAAAACATAAATCGCTGAAGCTTTCAAAACTTAATAAATCAAATTTCTTAACAAATGTGGCAGTGATGAAAGCGAATTGGTTTTCTATCCATAATTTTCATTGCTTGGTTATAAAGTGAACCAATGTGCTTTGTAGCTGAGGGGGCTGCCTGGGCCCATGCTGTCATGCAGTTTGAAATATGAGAGAAGATCATAGCATGCATGTACAGCAGGGCCGCCTGGTGCGGAATGTAATGTCAAATTAATTTGAAACAATTTAAGTTTTGTTTTATTGTTTTTGATATTTTCTCAATATGTTTATCAAATTTTAGTTGGGGGTCGAGGACCAACCCAAGATACTTGAATTGAGTTACAGATTGTATTTGATCATTTTGCAAGTGTATTTGAATTTTTTGCTCTAAATTGTCATCACGGAGAAGCCCAGCATCCAGGCCAGCCCACTCCTCCATTCACCCCCAGAGACGCTGAGCGTCCGAGGCGGGACATAATCTCAGCATTCATCCAATGACGGTATAGTTTCGAAGCACTGAAAAAAACTGTTAAAAGCAGCCCCATTGAAGTCCATGGAAGCTGAGCTTCAACAGGGAAATGCACTGTGACGCTACGGGAATGTATGAGAAGGAAATCAGTCAGTCGACCTGCTAATAAATGTAGCTGATTCTGAAAGAACTCGTCTTCGATATGAACGTGTTCTAACACATTTAAAATGTTAAAGGTGACATGACATGCTGTTTTTGGATGCTTTTATATAGGCCTTATTGGTCCCCTAATACTGTATCAGAAGTCTCTTTCCCAAAATTCAGCCTTGGTGCAGAATTACAGCCACTACTAGCACGTTACAGCATGTGTATTCACACACATACTTGATGCTATCTACCTTTCCATTAGCGACAGTAACTCAGCTTTTAGCGGCAGAGCTAATGTTACAGCCACATACATTACATTTACATTTATTCATTTAGCAGACGCTTTTATCCAAAGCAACTTCCAAGAGAGAGCTTTACAAAGTGCATAGGTCACTGACCATAACAACAAGATAGCCAAAAAACATTGCGAGTAGCCAAAACATGAAGCACACATTGTGAACAACCAAAGTAAGTGCCAAAGGGAAGAACCATAAGAGCATGTAGTTAAACAAGTTACAATTAAACAACATGAACCGCTATAAGTGCAAGTGTACCTGTGGAAAAAAGCAAGCAACAGTAATAAAAACAATATATCACAGCGAGAACAAAAATTTAAAACAGTTACCACTAACCACAAGAGCAAAAAGTCTCTAAGCAAGAGTCATTGTGATCCTTGAGGAAACTAACATCGGGTCAAGCGAACCATTCCTAAGTACCGTTGTACTCCCGGAACAAGTGCGTCTTGAGCCTTTTCTTGAAGGTGGAGAGACAGTCAGTATCTCTGATGGAGGTGGGGAGTTGATTCCACCACTGGGGGGCCAGACAGGAGAAGAGCTTGTGTTGGGACCAGGCAGTCTTGAGCGGTGGGACCACCAGGCGGTTGTCTGAAGAAGACCGTAGGTGACGGGTGGGGGTGTAAGGCTGCAGGAGAGACTTGATGTAGACGGGTGCAATCCCGTTCACTGCTCGGAAGGTCAATACCAGGGTCTGGAATCTGATACGGGCCATGATAGGTAGCCAGTGGAGAGAGATGAGGAGCGGGGTAACATGAGAGCGTCTGGGTAGATTGTAGACCAGGTGGGCCGCTGCGTTCTGAATCCTCTGAAGAGGGCGGGTTGCACATGCTGGGAGACCAGCGAGCAGCGAGTTGCAATAGTCCAACTTGGAGAGGACAAGTGCTTGGACTAGCAGCTGGGTGTAGTGCTCAGACAAGTATCTCCCGATCTTCCGGATGTTGTAGAGGGTGAATCTACACGACCGGGAGACCGCAGCAATGTGGGCCGTGAGGGAGAGCTCGTCGTCCATGGTAACCCCAAGGTTCCTGGCAGAGGATGAAGGGGTCACCGTCGCAGATCCCAGGGTGATTGAGAGATCGTGGGAGATGGAGGGTTTAGCCGGGATGATGAGAAGTTCTGTTTTGGCGAGGTTCAGCTGGAGGTGGTGCTCGGTCATCCAGGCGGAGATGTCTGTGAGGCAGGCCTCAATCCTAGCTGAGATCCCCGGATCGGTCGGGGGGAACGACAGGTACAGCTGCGTGTCGTCAGCGTAGCAGTGGTAGGAGAAGCCATGGGAGGTGATGATTGGTCCAAGTGAGGTGGTGTACAGAGAGAAGAGGAGGGGTCCAAGGACGGAGCCCTGTGGGACACCAGTGGAGAGCTGGCGAGGTCCTGACAGTTTGCCTCCCCAGGAAACCTGGTAGGATCTTCCCGACAGGTAGGATGAGATCCACTGGAGTGCAGTGCCAGTGATGCCCATCTCAGAAGGTCTGGCGAGCAGGATCTGGTGTTTAACCGTATCAAACGCTGCAGAAAGGTCCAGCAGAATGATGACGGATGACCTGGAAGCCGCTCTGGCAGACTGGAGGGCAGTGGTGACTGAAAGGAGGGCAGTCTCTGTGGAGTGGCCAGTCTTGAAGCCCGAATGGTTGGGGTCAAGCAGGTTGTTCTGAGAGAGAAAGTTAGACAGTTGGTTAGATACAGCACGTTCAATTGTTTTTGAAAGGAAGGGTAACAGTGATACCGGTCTGTAGTTCTGGAGGACGGCAGGGTTAAGGGAGGGTTTTTTGAGTAGAGGGGTAACTCTAGCCTGTTTGAAGGCAGAGGGGAAGGTGCCAGAGGTAAGAGAGGAGTTTAGGACATGGAGAAGAAAAGTTATGATGGAGGGGGAGATGGTTTGAAAGAGAGGGGAGGGGATAGGATCAAGGGGACTGGAGGTGGGGCGATGAGAGAGAATGAGGTCAGAGATCTCTGCCTCAGACAGGGGAGAAAAAGAGTTTAGACATTTAGTTGGGTCAGTCATGGAGGGTGAGAGGGTAGGAAAGGTGGGTTTAGGGAACCGACTGCTAATGTCGGCAACTTTTTTCTCAAAGAAGGAGGAGAAGTCGTCTGCTGTCAGGGTGGAGGGAGGGGGTGGGGGAGGTGGGATTAAGAAGGGTGGAGAAGGTAGAAAAAAGTTTGTGGGGGTTTGAAGCGGAGTTAATTTTGTTCAGAAAGTAGAGGGTTTTAGCACCAGTTATGTGAGAAGAGAAGGATTTGAGGAGGGAGTGATACTTATCAAGGTCCAGACCGCCTTTGGACTTGCGCCATCTTCTCTCAGCTGCCCGAAGGGTGGACCGTTCTTCACGAATAACATCCGTAAGCCACGGGCAAGAGGGAGAAGATCGTGCAGGCCTGGTTGACAGGGGACAGAGAGAGTCAAGTGATGCAGTTAAAGTGGTTAACAAGGTGTCTGTGGCAGTGTTAGTGGGGTGGGACGAGAACTCGTCAATGGGGGGGAGGGAGGATGTTACAATAGAGGAGAAATGGGAGGGGGATAGGGAGCGGAGGTTGCGCCGGAAAGTTACAAGGGGAGGGGAGGTAGAAGGAGTTGGAGGGAGAGAGATAGAGAATTGGATAAAGTAGTGATCAGAAATATGCAGTGGGGTTACAGAGGTTAAGTCAGTGATACAGTTACGTGTCAGGATGAGGTCTAGCTGTTTGCCTGCCTTGTGGGTCGCCGGTGTGCTCAGCAGCGTCAGGTCGAAGGAGGTCAGGAGAGACAAGAAGTCGACGGCCTGCGTTCCTTGGAGGTGGATGTTGAAGTCCCCAAGGACTATCAGGGGGGTTCCATCATCCGGGAGGACGCTGAGGAGCATGTCCAGCTCCTCCACAAATTCGGCTAGCGGGCCTGGTGGGCGATAAAGAACAATTAAGCATGCTTTGATAGGATCAGTTAGCATCGCATAATGGTGTTCAAATGATTTGGCAGTAACAGGGAGTGGTGTGGATGTGTATTTAATATGTGGGGAAAGAAGCAACCCTGTCCCACCACCCCGCCCGGTTGAGCGGGGTGAGTGAGTGAAGGAGTGGTTGACGGAGAGAGCAGCTGGAGTTGCAGTGTTCTCAGGGCGGATCCATGTCTCTGTCAGCGCCAGGGCATGAAGAGAAGCATAAGATGCAAACGCTGGGATGAAGTCTGCCTTGTTTACAGCAGACTGGCAGTTCCAGAGCCCTATAGAAAGAGAGAGGGCAGGTGGAGAAGATCTGGATAGGTAGTGAAGGTTAGAAGTTGACCGTATATACGTCTACGTCTACGAGTAGTGTAATGAACGGGAATGCTGGAGAAACACATGCTAGCTATGAATATGTTCTAGGTAGAATAGAATACAAATAGGGTGATGCTTATCAGAAGAGGTGATCCGCCTCGTTGGCCGTCCTCGGTGGACTCCCGCAGGTAGACTCCATGTCTTTGTTCGACCGAGGCTGCCAGACGAGGCTGCCTCTGCAGTGCTACTCGCCTAAATATGCTAAAGGCGCAGCTGACAATGGCCCTAATTATGTAAACAAAGCCAGGATCTCACTCGGCGGCAAGTACCCTGAAACTCGATCTCTAGCTAGCTACCTATTGACCAATTTAGCTGCTATACCCTTACCCTCTGTCCTAGAGGCAAAGTTTTAGCAAAACACAAATGAATGAAACAAACTCTGGTTACTTACAGTCAGATGGCAGTACACTCAGTAAGACACTATTCGCACATTCTAAGGGTAGCAAGCTAGGTAACCATATACAGTAAAGCTACAAAATGATATAGCATTAGTTAACTTACTTGTCCGAGGTTAGTAGCTGGACGAAGGAGAGTTAGTACTGATCCAGAATTTAATTTCAGCAAGGCCAGTTTTGTATTAGCTCAAATTGAAGAAACAGTCGTGGCTGAAGTGTTTGGCGCAGACATACAAAACAAATGCGCCTACAACAGAAGTTGTGTAGGCGCATTTCCAGAGAAAATAAAATTAAGACACTGGGTCTTCAGAGGCTCGGATGAAGGAACTGTAAAAAGATTTTTTTTTCCTTTGTACATTCAAACTGAGCAAATGTAATGCTTTGTTCGTTTGCAAGCCATGATGTCTCTTGAGGATAAAAACACTTGCACGGTCGTAGCTCAGTTTCTTATGGGTGGGCCAGATTCTCTGGGCGGGCAAAGCAGAGAGAGGGGAGGTAACCTTCCTCCTTGTGACGCCACAAGGAGGAGATTTTCAAACAGAGCAATTGAGCCTTCATTTT
The DNA here is from genome assembly GCF_038355195.1 of Osmerus mordax. Classification (NCBI taxonomy): domain Eukaryota; kingdom Metazoa; phylum Chordata; class Actinopteri; order Osmeriformes; family Osmeridae; genus Osmerus; species Osmerus mordax. The sequence continues at coordinate 13,062,086 of NC_090055.1, forward strand.
CACAAAGGCGGAGAAGAACACCCAGGGCTTGGTTTACACCTATCAAAAATTCTAGCCACTGGGGGACCAAAGGCAGGCTAGGGGAACTCATATCAATGTTAAATAACCTCCTAAAGTGAAGTTTTCATGTCATGTCACCTTTAACACAATAGTAAATATTTGACCATTCATTTTTTGAAATTTTAGGGGACGCTGAGCTTCCCTTGCAGTCTTAAAGAAATCGCCACTGAAAAGCCATGCTGATCAATTTGATCTACTAAGGCCAGCATGCGATCTCTGACACGACAAATGTCTTCCATCGTCTCTCGAATCTAGGTGCCCCTATCTGCCTTCGATCTTGTGCAGCTGCGTTGGTCTGAAGATAACCACGCCCCTCTTGTTTGCATGTGAGATTGGAAATAAATTAGTGGTGGGCATAGATTTTTTTTTTTATCTAGATTAATCTCACTGTAATCTTGGCATTAATCTAGATTAAAATGGCTCATTTGAATTCCGCCGAAGGCATTCAGAATATGTGTGCTACCCAAATAATGACTAAAAGTAAGTCTTTGAGAACGGGTTTCTCAAGCCAGGTGGCGCATTAGACCAGGGGCTCATCTCCTGTTTCCAAAATCCATCACAAACTGCTTGAGAAAGCTGTTCTTCTATGATAATTGGTGATGAAAATAAATTATGTTCAATAAGATGTACTTGTGTTTATTAACTGTTTATTAGATTAGTTAGCTTGGCTGATAGAGCTGTGCTGACGGGCTTGCCTCGGTTGCACTCAAACATCGTAGTTTGACAACTCTTCCCCTGCGCTACATCAGTGCTTGGCCCGGCATCTTCCGCATTAGCTAAGGGATGCTTTGCGTTTAGGTGGTATTTGAGACTGGAAGAACTCCGACAGTAAACTAATTCCGCATAGCACAAGGTGCAAACAACCCTAGTCTTGTCGAGGTTTCCATTGGGAAGCTTCTTAAAAATACATTTTCCCTGAAGCAAGCCAGGCGGCTTCATAGCTGCATCCATGTTAGCACGTCACGTTTTATGTGATAATTTCATACACAAGGCATACACACAGGTTCGAAGACTCGTTCTCGCCCCCTAAAGTGCAATTCGGCTAGCTATACATCCGCGCTAAAATATCAAGGTGAAAGTCATCATAGCTTGCGTAGTATAGACCCAGCTCCCAATCCAACTTTGAGAATAGATTAACGACGATATTTTTTTTATCGCCCGATAAGAGTCTCGAGTTAACGCAGATAACGGCCCACCACTAAAATAAATACAGCACAGAAATAAATGTGGTGTTCGGAAATATAGGCTATGTGACGTTATGAAATAAAAGTCTCAAAAAATAAATAAATGTGGCATTAGGAAATAAAAGTCCCATGAAATAAATAAATGTCCTCTTTACAAAAACGTCATTTTGAAATAAGTAAATGCATTTATATATTGATGTAGACAAATGGATTCAGCTATATAATTATTTGATGCTATATTTATATATTTATTGCCATCTTTTTTAAATGTAATTTAAGAATTTATTTCATAGCCTTATTTATTTATCTATTTATTTAATTCTGACTAACTCGGCGTTCCATAGACACGCGGGCTCGGCCCACCACCTACTAGAGAGGCAGTTAGAACCGAAACTGTACTGTACTGTAGCTAGTGGTACGTGCCAGTGGAGCGAGTGGTACGTGACAGTGGCTAGTGGTACATGCCAGTGGAGCGAGTAGTACGTGACAGTGGCTAGTGGTACGTGCCAGTGCCTCTACTGGCACCTAGTGGTACGTGCCAGTGGAGCTAGTGGTACGTGACAGTAGCTAGTGGTACATGCCAGTGCCTTCGCTGGTATATGACAGTAGCTAGTGGTACGTGACAGGGCCTCTACTGGTACCTAGTGGTACGTGCCAGTGGAGCTAGTGGTACGTGACAGTAGCTAGTGGTACATGCCAGTGCCTCCGCTGGTACATGACAGTAACTCGTGGTACGTGACAGCGCCTCCACTGGTACATGACAGTTACTGTTCTGTTGATAGTGGTACGCAAGTGTCTCGTGGCAGTTGCATTGGGTGACTTGCAGCTTTTGTTTACTGTCATGTAGCCTAACTGCCCAGCGGCCATTTTAGAATAGAATTGTTTAACCCTTGTGCTGCCTTCGGGTCACATGACCCAAAGGTTCATAACGAACCATCGTTGTGTTTACCCAATTTTACCCAATACAAAAACAAAAAATTTTCTTTTAACCTTCGCAATGTGGGGGGTCTGAGACAGCCCAACGGTTAAAAGAAAATGATTCACTTTGTTTTTGTATGCGGTAAAATTGTCGCAATACGACGGTGGGTCACAATGACTGATGGGTCAGAATGACCCGAGGACAACACAAGGGTTAAGTATGTGTGGCGGCCTGCGGAAACCCGTGGATGTCACGGCCGCTCATTGTTGGCTATAAGCCATAAAAGATCGAAAATCGTTTTCTGTCAAAATTGATATTTTGGATGTTTTGTATAGTTAACACCCTAAACTTCATTGTAATGTACAAACAGTATATGATTACTTATGAAAAAATATTAATTTCAACGGTTTTTGGACATGTCAGCTAGCAAGATTTTCAAGCCATGTCAAATTAAATGCTTAGTTTGCCTGCTCTTTTGAGTGCTGCAGCAGCCCATAACAACTGATCAATGAAATAACTTGCTGAGAAGTTATTAATATAGCCTATACTTAAACTGACATTTACATTCACAACGTCATTACGAACAAAAGGATTTTCTCCCATATCACTTTTTGACACAGGTCGACTTTAAAATTATGTAACTTCAGTTGTGCTAAAGATATCTGAGTGATTTAAACAGATTTGTATCCAGGAGTGTGTAGTTTCCAATATGTATAATACCCAGAAAGTACATTTGCAATCATAGGCTGTCATTTATTGACAAGGTCTTTCTACGAGTCTTTGGATCATTTTTCACGTGACCTGCATAGGCTCTGTAGTGGTAGCTAGAGGAAACGAACAATTCGTTCATTTCCCGACTCGGTCTTTCTACGAGTCTTTGGATCATTTTTCACGTGACCTGCATAGGCTCGGTAGTGGTAGCTAGAGGAAACGAACCTTCTTTCTACCAGGGATGGAAATTAAATGTTTTGTCCACCGGCCACTGTGGCTGGTGGATTTCAAAATCTACCAGCCACTCAATGTTTTTACCAGCCACTTTCTTGTTTTTAACCGACAATGTGTAACTGCATGTGAAAATTAATACTACAAGATCTACAATACTTAAGCAGTTTATTTAATCTCAAGTCTCAATGAAACACTGACACTTTCTCTTTCTCTCTTATACATACACAAACCACAAACTGATATACATTTCATTAAATGAGTGATGAATGAAACTATTAGTTTTGGCATCTTCTGAAGCTTGTTGACGACATACAGAGCAGTACATTATCAGATTTGTCTCGTCGTAAACTAACCAATTCATAGTTTTCAGTCACGTGACATGCTCTGTGACCTGGAGGGCAGAAAGCTGCTGGCGATAGCAGCTCACACCATTGAGACGCAGCAAAAGCCGGCAAATTTACCTTCCCACGTTTCTTTGGATCACCTCTCAGCTAAAGAAAAGTAAAGATATGGACACAAACTGCAAGTGTTGGCGTCTAACACAACAACCCAACTATTTAGCTAACTAGCTAACTTTATCTCACTACGACCAATGCAGTTGGTCGCCTCGAAACACAACAAACTATCTCAAACCGATTACATAAAGATGTGTTTTATGTCTAAAAATACGATCATTAATATAATTGCGTTCAACTTTACTTGTGCTTAGCTTTGATGAAGTGTTCGCTGCAAATACGTGTATATTTGGACGGCTGCCATTGTATGCCCTTCCCGGGGACAGAGGTAGTGTTGTTTAATGCCACAAATCCACAATCTCCTCCTCTCTAGCACTCAAGACCCGTCGGCGTGAGACGATGGTCTCTTTAAGATCTGCTATTTCTTTGGTTGCGCCATTCCACTTCTGACACCAGTGTAACGGTGGCGCTAGCTGACTACATAGGAGTGGATACTTCAAGATCTGACGCAGAGAATTGGACCTGTTTGCACTGTGTCCCACAGACCGCACAACGACATACTTTATTATTACACCACCAATCTAAGTGAATGCCAACAAGTCATTAATTCACATACAATTCACAGTTATGGCAACAACAACAGCACAACTTATAGTTACTAACATCATCCATTGACAAACCTAATAGACAGAACGACAACACTCAACTCAAACATGCATACAACATTAATTAAACATACAAAAGTATGAAAATGCCACCACCCACAATCCTTTGCGCCAACAGCGCGAGTTAACAAGCGACCAACCCTTGGGTCGCTACAATATATTAGCAGGTCGACTGACTGATTTCCATCTCATACATTCCCGTAGCGCCACAGTGCATTTCCCTGTTGAAGCTCAGCTTCCATGGACTTCAATGGGGCTGCTTTGAACAGTTTTTTTCAGTGCTTCGAAACTACGGTCATTGGATAAATGCTGCGATTATGTCCCGCCCTGGACGCTCAGCGTCTCTGGGGTTGAATGGAGGAGTGGGCTGGCCTGGACGCTGGGCTTCTGCGTGATGATTGGAGGGCCTGTCGAAAGACTGCATCTCCTTTTGATTGACAGTGATTTTGTACTATAAAAAGTCACCGAAGCTATTCAAGCTCAGTTTCCCCTAACATTTCAAAATATTAATGTTCAAATATTTACGATTGTGTTAACATTTTAAATGGGTTAGAACACGTTCATCTCATGTTCATTCAGAATCAGCTACATATAAGCAGGTAGACTGACTTGATTTCCATCTCATACTTTCCCGTAGCGTCACAGTGCATTTCCCTGTTGAAGCTCAGCTTCCATGGACTTCAATGGGGCTGCGTTGAACAGTTTTTTTCAGTGCTTCGAAACTATACGGTCATTGGATAAATGCTGCGATTATGTCCCGCCCTGGATGCTCAGCGTCTCTTGGGTGAATGGAGGAGTGGGCTGGCCTGGACGCTGGGCTTCCGCGTGATGATTGGAGGGTCTGTCGAAAGACTGCATCTCCTTTTGATTGACAGCGATTTTGTACTATAAAAAGTCGCCAAAGCTATTCAAGCTCAGTCCCATCACGGATTTTGCAACTGTAGTTGAAAGACAAACTGCTGCAACTTATTTCTTGGTATTTGCTTGGCGAAATTGCTAACCAATTTTCATCATACATTTCATACAATTATACATCACATTCCTTGTTTCAGTTTAACCTAATTCCTATATTTCCTTCGGGTTTAAATATTTTTTGGTTAGATCGTTCGTTCGTTCATTCATTCATACAGTAGGCTAGGCTAGTGTCGTAGGGGTGAACTAGCCAGTGAACTGAAAATGTATATGATGTAGGCCGAAAATGAGCTTCCCTGTTTGAAAGACCAGCAGCCGCCACTGGTTCTAACCGCTACTGACCTACTATGGTTGGGAATGGGAATATAGGATAGGCTACAACTATTTCACAATAGTGTTGTTATGCCTTGTTGGACGTTGGTGCAAATGAGTGATTTAAATCTCAACTCAGAGAAACAAATGTCGAAATCTAAACGAGATGTGTTCCATTTTTCTTTTATGACTTCTCAAAGGAAGTTTCAATCTTGACTGAATGAGGATAGCGCTCTCTGGTGTTTTTTTTCTCTTTACTGCAAATTCTGATCGATTACATGGATAATTGATTGCTTTCCCTTCGACTCGATGATTTCTAGATTCCTTTGCAAGGTCTTACATAAATTATTATCATGGCAACAAACGAGGATATAGGCTCTAGCCAAGTTGTTATTTCAGGCGAAGGTTACAACAAAAAGTGTATATTTTGTAAAATAGTTAACAAAGAAATGGGCACAGAGCTTCTTCATTCGGTATGTATGACGAGACAGGACCAACAACTGTAAATCCTAGCTGTACTAATGACAGACTGAAAGACATGAGATAGCATGATGCTACTGTAGCACCATTGATAGTGATTCACAAGGCAAAATACTGGATACAAATACAATTTTGTGGTTTACATGAAACCACACAATGCTGTTTATTTTCAGAGCAATGAGCATACAAAGTGGATAGGTCTTGTGTTATACACTATGTCTATGAAACCGTCGTTTAAGGCGTGGCTGACAATAACCGACCCTTGTCTGACAGGACGAGGACATCTCCTGTTTCAAAGACATCAGGCCTGGAGCACCCCATCACTACCTTGTCGTGCCCACCAGACACGTTGGCAACTGTAATTCACTAAGCAAAGAGCACGTGCATCTGGGTAGGTTTAGTAGTGTTTGATTAAAGAATCCAGTATTATATGCATGTGTAGAGTTGTGCAGCACTTGCTACAGTAGAAGAGGTAACACAAAATACTGAATTAAAAGTTTGAAGTCCTTCTGCAAATTAACTTCTAATGTAGGCCTATTGTTGACAGGATTTAATTTGACGTGCTTAGGCATCATGTCATATGAAAACAGGAGTTAGGAATAACCTTGATGGTTCTTAAATCTTGCATGTCAATATTTAGTTGTAAATGTCAAGCAGTGTGTTATGTGCCCACAGTGGAGCGCATGGTGGATACTGGGAAGAAGATACTGCTGGAGAACAGTGTGACAGACCTCAGCGATGCCAGGTAGGCCAGCCCACAACCATACAAACCCTGCAACACTTTACATTAAGATTACATTCACTACACTATAGCTATATAGCAAAAGTATAGTAAAAACATTATATGTAAACATTAATTGCTATGTAAAATGGATGTAAAAAGGGGCAGTAGAGGATTATTAGCAAAACAAATTTGATGTTAATAACCACTTACCTCTGAAAACTCCAACCTTACACACGTTTTCACATGTGTAATAACTTGTACCTCTAAACCGTAATGAAGTGTAGCTATTTAGTTACGTGGAAGTTAATGTAGCCTGACCTTAATGTTGTGTTGCCAAATTAATTATTAGAATTTTGTGAAAGGAAATCAAAAGTAAAACATCCAAACTAGTTTTGATTGAGTGATTTCATACTGAAGCAAGTTACTGACAAAGCTAAAATAGACCAAAATTTAACTAAGGACCTGTCAGTAATATTAATCTATCAAGCATTGCACAGTCAGTCGGTTAACAAGTTTAAGAAAGCTTTATTGCTTGCGGCCGGCCCACAAGGAGACACAAACATCACACGCCATTGTGCTACAAGTTTGTCTGCTAGCATGTTGCGCTAGCTACCTATTTAAGCAGCCCCGCTCTTTACAGTCATTGGTTAAGACAAAGGCATGCAAATGTCCCATGGCTCTTCTTCATTGGCTCCTTGCATAGACCTGGCACGTGTGTGTGCGTGCATGTTTACGTGTGTGCGTGTTTACGACATCAACCCTGATTGAAACACAACAACAGGATCCAGTCCTGGGGTCGTAAACTCCTTCAGATAGGTGTCAACAAATGGTCACCAGACCTTGCGTCTCCACCTATAGTCCTTGTCACAAAGTATCTCCTTAAAACAACCAAACCAACCCCCTTCTTCTAAGTCCTCAGCCCCAAGATAAGGGTCCTGTATGTTTACCCAGAGTTCAGATTTGGGGTTAGGCCTCTCTTTGCACCCAAGGAATACTGAACACAGAATCATTCTTATACAGGATAAATGTGTTACATCTTAAATTTTTCCAACAGGACCCAGCTACAAACACGAAGCAATGGTTTACCATTACGTAGTTACAAAGTTTCATGTAGTTTGAATACATCCGTTATTTTGTGACCACAACAGTACTAGATGAGACCCATAAGGTCAATATTGATCTAGGCAGGATGTGTGAAAATCAGACATCTAATAATACATCCCTTGTCTGTATCTGCAGGTTTGGTTTCCACTGGCCCCCTTTCTGTTCTGTCAGTCACCTGCACCTGCACGTCCTGGCTCCTGCCAGTCAAATGGGCCTGATGTCCCGCCTCTTTTACCGCCTCAACTCTTATTGGTTCATCACAGTAAGCTCCAATTACATGCATGTCATCTGGGTCCAGTTCTTCAGTTGTATGAATAAACGTACTCAAACACGTACACTCAAGCACATAAGTCTCCCTCCTCCTGTAACAACTATAGCTTCTTAGTTCTTGACTGTCTCACTTTTCTGTCTTGCCAATAGCAAATATATAATTTTGCCATTCTTGACATAAACAATGCCTTGTGTCTGTTCATCCCCCCAGGCAGACCAGCTAATTGAACACCTGAACTCCAAAGGAGAGCTTAATTAAGTGATAAAAATGATGTCATCATTTGAAGCTGATTTTGGGCTTGAGTCTGATTGTGTGAGAAGGTGTGTGCATGTGAGGAATGTGTGTGTGGGTGAGCTTGTATATATGTGTTTGATGACTAGTAGGGGTGCTATTGCCGTGATGACAAACACAATTTTTTTGTCGTATCAAGCCGAGCTGCCTCAATCAGAAACAAATCTTTTGAGCTGTTTTAAAATTGGCCCCCAATAGATGCATGGAAACGTACTGCTTGTTTCTGAAATGATTGTCAATACATCGATCTTATAAGTAATGACAAATGTCCCAAGTTTGACCTGTAAAAAGACATCTTAAGTGTTCTCCTGGAAGAGGTACTTTTATCATGTGTGTTTACCGTAGTACAGTAGCCACAGCATACACTATGCAAAAGGATATCTAAATCCTAAGATAAACAAACAGGACAGATGAGATCAAATCTTAAATGAGGGGAAACGTTCCACTTTCATACACCGAATAACAGCATTATTAGTTATTCATCTGGTTGATCAATAGAGGTCTCTTTCATCCCATTATATTTGTGTCTGTCAGGGAGCACAGTCAACAAAGGACACTCATGAGCATGTAGCAACATTTGTTGTAGAATATTGTCAAGTTAATTATAATACAGCTGAATGTTGAAGTGAATGACAATGTATCCTTGACTGAGTGCTACATTACAATACAATTTGTTTTATCCATTGATTGATGGATTATGTTTAATGAATGTGATGCTGCTGCTAACCAGTATCAGTTTAATGATGACTGGGATGATACCATGTTTCCCCCTGCAAGGGAAGCACCATTCTAATGGAACTGCTAACAGTTGCTCCAGCTGATTTCCCAATAATTAGTTGAAAGCTCAGGACTGCCTGGATTGACATTCCGAATTTATCTCAGAAAATGAGTTTGTGAATGTGTCAATGTTGTTACAAAAAAACATGTCAACATAAATAGCTGTGTACAGTACTTTCAATAAAGGAAAAAATCAACAACATTGTTTTACTTTTATGTACCTGCAAAGTAAAACTGTTAGATCTGAATGCATGACATTATTGGACATCTTGTAGATTTCTGAAAGAGTTCATGACTTTTAACAATGGAATGTGTGTGTATGCCTGCTAAAGCCTTTTTTGTCATTGTTATTTCTTATGATGGGAGTGTTTTACCATCTTCAGTGAAAGTATGCAGTGTTTCACAGGTGAGTACTCTGTTGGCAGCCTCATCATCTTGTCAGTGTTTTTGTTATCACCCTTATTCCATTTGAGTGCAGCAGGAAACAGTGTCCATTCAGGCCAGCGGGATCGGGTTCGTTCTTCAGCCCTATATTACATGTCACTGTTGACTCCTCGGGTTCTCTGGGGCTGTGTCTCGATACCCTACAATTTCTAATTCAGTGTGGACCGCTTCACTTCCCCATGTAAAAGGTTGATGTGTAAAATACCTGAAAAGAGAAATCTGCACAAAGAGTGCTAGGACTCATACAGTGGATTTACAGACAACCAGTGTTTTTATGCTAATTTTTATTACATTTTATGTATCTCTTTACTGTGCCTGTCAATGTGGCTGTACAGTGCACTTTGCCCCTGAGGATCAATACAGTACTAATCTACTATCTGCATCTTTTGCAACATTCTCTGTCAAAAGCCTGGTTTGTCTATTTGAAATGTGTGACTATTGATATGTCTGTTCCCCCTTTCTCTCCTGCATCGCCTCCCAGTCTTTCTAATCCATAGAACCTTGGTCATGTGAAGTGTGCACTTAGGATAAGAAGTCCAGCAAGATATACAATCAATGGTGACATTTTAGAGTAGAGAAATACCTAGTGATGTGGTGATACTCAAAGACCCTCAAAAAGAAGGGACCTCTTTTGCCTATACAGTATCTGACTTTTCCATGGTGTCATCTGTGAAAGTCACTGCAACAGTGTGATGACCACATGGTCATCCTGACCCTGCCAAAGCATCTCCCCCTCAAACTGGACCAAGCCCTGCTTCCTGGCACGCAACAGGATCCCCACCAACTTATTGGAGATGGTCACATAGCGTTCAAACAGCTGTCCAAACTCTACCACTGGCTGCCCCTCCTCCCCATGCCCTCCTCCCATCTCCCTGATGACCAGGCAGAGCTCCTGGACCTCCCGGCCAATGTGGGACTGGGCGTCTTGGCCCCGCCGCTGAGTGAGGGAGCCCTCCTGGGGGCGGCCATAGCCATTCTGACCCAGCAGGGGCTGCGTGCAGACGGGCTGGCCATCGCTGCTGAAGGGGTTGTGTTTCTGGTGCTCCTGGTGTTCGTTAGACCACCTCTGCCAGTTCTCCTTCAGACCTTTCACAGACACCACGCACACAGTCCTGTCGTCTTCAAAGGGGGGTGGGGCGTCATTGGCCATCTCCATGGTGACTATCCGGCGCTGGTACATTGGCTTGTTTCTCCTCAGGGGATCTGTCCACTTTTGGACATGGCCTACATTCTGCAGACAAGCAGGAACACAGAGCAAGATAGTTAAAGAACCATAGAGCCTATGTAAAACAAGGTAGTTTAGCATATATAGTGTAGAGTTGACCTCTCCATGCCAAACCTTTTGTTTGACATTTTCATAATGAATGTTTTTTTTTTTGTTTAGCTGCTTTAGGATCATTTTACCTTGGAGCCCTTGGAAAAAGGAAACCTAAATGCCCATTAACCATAATACTTCAGTGATGATAGAAGGGTCCTCAGTTTGGTTTAGGCGACTTTTGCGCACTAAAGATAATTCAGTTACTCAGGTTGTTGCTATGTAGTTAGACTTTATTACCATGTAGTGTATGGGGGAGGTTGGGCTTTCCAGGGGTATTAACATCAATCTTGTTTTGGTAACACAACCTTCAACATTGCAATAAACTATACCCTAACACTTAATACAATTTCATTACATAACAATGTATATGTGCCTATGATGTTTTTACCATGGGCTAGCAATTTACATGTATGGACATGCAGCTATGTAGTTGGATTTAAGTCAATGTAACCTTAATATAAAGGGTTGCCCTCAGCCTATTTTCTATGTCCCCATGTTGCAGAGACTTAAAACGAAGTCGTTTGAAAACAATGTCAGTCTTACCTTGAACAATAGAATCTTAAGGACGGTCATTACAATTTACTCACAACTCCAGAGTCCAAGCTTTTCTAGCTACAATGTAGCCTATGTTTAAAAGAGTGAACACAATATTTGTCCAGCTTGCTAAGTGAAATGGATGGCTAAAAAAAACATACTCATCCCATAATTACATTAGCTGCTTTTTGTCTAATTTGGCGTTAGTTAACTTACCTTTTTTCCCACGACAAACTTCTTGCTATGATTGTATCCTTTGTTGGCTGGGGGGTAGGGCGGACAGCTAGGCTTTGTAGCCTACTTATTAGTGCAGTTAATTAACTATGTAATTAAATGATAGATGCTTCAACATATCATGGCAATGTCAATATATTACAATATATTATATTGGCTGGACCTGATGTTAGTTTCCTCCAGGATCACAATGTCTCTTATTGAGAGACTTTGCTTTTGTTGGTTTGTTGTAACTGTCTTAAAATTATTGTTTTCGCCGTGAAATATATTATTGGGTGTGCTCACGCCTTCGGCGAGCACAACCATTGTTCTCTCACATATATATTATTGGGTGTGCTTTGCCTTCGGCAAGGGCACAACCTTTGTTCTCTCACATATATATTTGGGTGTGCTCAAGCCTTCGGCGAGAGCACAACCTTTGTTCTCTCACATATATATTTATTGTGAGAACGCTGTTAAGCATTCTCACTATTGTTTTCCTGTTTCTCTTTATTATTATTATTATTGTGAGAATGCTGTTCAGCATTCTCACTATTGTTTTTCAACTTCTTAGTTCTTCCGCATGTTTTTTAGCCTTTAACTAGTCCTGCATACTTTCACCGATTCCTACAATTTTTGTATCAAAACGTTCAGCTCCTTCAGGAGATGTTGGCTATGACTTTTGGTATTTCTCACTTTTATACTTTTTAAGTCATTAAGGTTTTTGTGCAAATTATTCTCCCATTAAAAGTAATGGTAAATCCTTTCAAATCATTAAAAAGCTTGCTCCTCTTTCAAACGTAACTACTTCATCATACTTTCAGTTAGAGACACCATTCAACCTTTAAAATGTTCACAAGACATTCAGCTATTCCCAAATGATTCAGCTTTTTCAAATATTCAGCCAATTTTGAATTATGACAGTTTGAAATACATTAAAATGTTTGCTCCTTCTTGATTCTTATGAATGAGCAGCAAGCAGAGTGGCACACTCTGCTTGCTGATATTCAACTAAATTGTCAAACAAATTCCTCTAACATTCATATAGTTGAACTTACAGAAACAAGTTATACCTTAAAATGTAGGAAAAACTGTCCTCTTTCAGCCAATGTAACTACTAAAGAGCTCACACTTACAGATTTTCAGCTATGAGCCTTGAAGCGAGAGCAGCCTTTCAAATTCTCTCACTAACTTCAATGGAGAGGTGGGTAAAATCTGTCAGAATCAGAATGGGATTTATTCGCCATGAAAGTTTGCACAGACAAGGAATTTGCTTTGGCAGGAAGGTGCATACAATAAACATATACCTAAAATTTAAATATGTGGACTATCTATACTAAGGGTACATAAACTAGCAGTACTAAGTGGGATCAGAATAGAATTAAATATACAATAAAATAAAATATAAGTTGCCGTAAATTACAATATAAAAAAAAAAAAATACAAATATTAAAAAAAATACAAATGTACAAGATACCATTATTGTAATGCAGTGCAAAAAGCAGTGTGTTTTAAGCAAGAAGTCATTAGAGGCAGTGTGGTCCCTTGGCTTGTTGAAGAGGCCAAGAGCGGAAGGGAAGAAACTGTTTTTGTGGCGTGAGGTATTGGTCCTGATGGACCGCAGCCTTCTGCTGGAGGGGAGTGACTGAAACAGGGAGTGTCCAGGGTGGGAGGAGTCGGCCACAATCTTCCTCGCTCGCCTCAGGGTCCTCGAGGTGTGCAGGTCCTCGAGGGTAGGCAGATTGCAGCCAATCACCTTCTCAGCAGTGCGGATGATACGCTGCAGTCTGCTCTTGTCCTTGGCAGTGGCAGCAGCGTACCAGACGGTGATGGAGGAGGTGAGGATGGACTCAATGATGGCTGAGTAGAAGTGCACCATCATTGTCTTTGGCAGGTTGAACTTCTTCAGCTGCCGAAGGAAGTACATCCTCTGTTGTGCTTTCTTGATGAGGGAGCTGATGTTCAGTTCCCACTTGAGGTCCTGGGAGAGGATAGTGCCCAGGAAGCGGAAGGACTCCACAGTGTTGACTGGGGAGTCACACAGGGTGATGGGGGTGAGTGGGGCTGTGTTCCTCCTGAAGTCCACAACCATCTCCACTGTCTTAAGAGCATTGAGCTCTAAGTTGTTCTGGCTGCACCAGGTCACCAGGTTGGCCGCTTCCCACCTATAATCAGACTCGTCTCCACCAGAGATGAGCCCAATAAGGGTGGTGTCGTCCGCAAACTTCAGGAGTTTGACGGACGGATGACTGGAGGTGCAACTGTTGGTGTACAGGGAGAAGAGCAGAGGAGAAAGGACGCAGCCCTGAGGTGATCCGGTGCTGATGGACCGGGAGTCAGAGACTTGTGTTCCCAGCTTAACGCACTGATTCCTGTCAGACAGGAAGTCTGTGATCCACCTGCAGGTGGAATCAGGCACGTTCAGCAGGGAGAGCTTGTATTGAAGGCAGAGCTGAAGTCCACAAACAGGATCCTGGCATAGGATGCTGGGGAGTCCAGGTGCTGTAGGGTGAAGTGGAGGGCCATGTTAACTGCATCGTCCACAGACCTGTTGGCTCTGTAGGCAAACTGCAGGGGGTCCAGTAGAGGGTCAGTGATGGATTTAAGGTGTGCCAGCACCAGGCGCTCGAAAGACTTCATTACCACAGAGGTCAGGGCGACGGGTCTGTAGTCATTATGTCCTGTTGGCCTTGGCTTTTTGGGCACAGGGATGATGGTGGAGGACTTGAGACAGGCTGGCACATCTCAAGGGAGGTGTTAAAGATGTAGGTAAACACTGGAGACAGCTGGTCAGCAGAAAGCAAGAAGGAAGACGATTTTGAAACTGCCGGTAGAGACATATTTCTGACCGCACAGACATATAAAGGACATCTATAGTTTCGGCAGAGTCTTGGGTCTCGGAAAATATCCTCATTTTATTGATTGGACGTATAGTTTTGCGTCTAGGTTAACTTGTTTGAGGTGTGGATTCTAGCTACATTTCTGTTATTCTCTCCCCTCAGCGCGTTAGCAATCATAGCTGCACCATCACCGTAGCAACGACAGACACGCACCACTCAGTCTCACGCAGGTGATTGGTATTCTGATTAGTGGAGTCACAAGACAGAGTTTGATAGTATTTCAACTAGTGATGGGCATTCCGGCTCTTTTTCGTGAGCCGGCTCGTATGGCTCAGCTCACTAAAAAGAGCCGGCTCTTTTGGCTCCCGAACGGCTCTTTAAAAAATACATGTTTTAACTATGAATTTGACTATGATAGGTGTGAAAACAATTTGAATTAAATTATTAAATGAAATAATACTCGACCGTAACCACATATCTTTAAAAATGCATTGATTTGTCATGGCTCTCCTCCGAGTTTTGACTACTCTGTGTGTGAGTTGGCTCGGCCCTCCCTCATGCAGGATTGACAGGAACAGAATGTGAGGATGATCGTGTGCACCTTTAAGCCTACAAGTATTTTTTTGTTGTTCTTTGAATTAGTCAATTATTTTAAATACAATTAAAATTCATTATTTCATAATCATTTAGTTTTTATAGGCTGTATTAATCTATTAAAAATAGAGTCGGCTCTTCAGATATGCGAGCCAGCTCCCGACGTTCACCTTCAAGAGCCGGCTCTTAGAGCCGGACCGTTCGCGAACGACCCATCATTAATTTCAACCTAATACAATTTACAAGTGGTGACTCTGCAGGTGCTGCTAAAATCTCCTTTACTACTATTGCTAATGGAACTGTTTTATTCTACTAAGCCACTGAGTGCGTTTACTTGACCATGAGAAACCTGATTACTAGCAATTGTCGGTTTATGCCATACGATTACTCCGTGTACATGTGTAATTAGTTATGCGTTCACTCAATAAGCGCGTCTACATGATTCTTTTTATTAATCGTTGTATGCTCCAGGGACAAAACTTGCACCATCATCCTTCAGTAACAAAGTGTCGCCGTGTCTTCCTGTATCGGCCATACTGCTGTATGTTTAATTCAATCAACACATTGAATCCTACTAAGAAAGCCGAGTAAACGCACTCAATGCACACATCTGCTACTGCTATTACTATCCCAACTATAATTTCAGCTGTTAAGACTATCATATTATTTTTATGACTAGCTAGCCTAGGCCTACTTCTTCTGTTTAACAGTTCAGCTTTCAGCTTCTCCCGCATTGTATTTCAGCTCTTAACGTTGTTAGATGATGCAGTTCAGTTTCCACACTGCCTCTTTTGTGCGACTCACACATTTTTTAAATTAATTTCAGCTTGCAGGTATTTTTCTCATTTCTGTATTTTCAGCCATTTAAAAAATGTATTTCAGAGTTCAGCATTCCAACGCATTTTCTGCAGGAAATGCTCTTTCTAGTTCTCTCTTATAATCGAGCTAGCGCGATGGCTCTCCATAACTAAAAACGTTTAGACTTCTTTTCCACAATCGACCAAACAAGGTATGTACATTTAGCTTAAAGTGTACATAATCTAGCTAGATCATTTTTATTGTAGCAAGTTTCACATAAATCTGCAAAAATCGAGGCTCAAGACTGTCAGAGCTGACCGTCACGAACAGCCACGGCTGGGGTAGCTAGTGTTACAGTAAGTAGGGAGGACAAACCCGTTTGAGCGTTTTTCCTGAAATACGTTTTAATAGTTATTCCTGGGGAAATTATGGAATTAAATTACATATTAACTATACTGAAATACGTGTGCACAATAATATCAACAATATTTGCTCAATTTAGACGTTTTTAAAGGTTTTTAATTTTACCTCGAAGCTACTTCCGTTAATCAGCTGTTTGTGAAAAAGAGGCTAGTTTTACGACAGTGACTTTGGATGTAGCCTACTTTAACATGCTAGCTGATTAGCCAGTACGAGTGAGATATGTAAACAGCTACGTTAACAAACATCTTGTTTGTAAAATATGTAGTCTTAAATACGATGGGAACACATCACATAAACAACTCTAAAACGTCCGACACGCCAAATGTTGTCATTTTTTGACAAGCGTCCCTGAAGCTCAAATTCCGAGTCAGAGTTCCATGAAGCTTTTCATTGCAGTGAATGGGGTGGAGAAGCGTTTCTTCTCTTATCTGTACTCTTGTATTGTCCAGTCGATTTATAATAACATGTTATCAAAAGTGGACCTCTAAATTACTTTTTGTTGTCTTTATTCAAATGAATGTAATTTTAATTAAGTTATTCCATTGAAACATAATACATGTAATATAATAATGACACGACTTAAATTTGTTCAAGAACAACAATGTTTAATATGCATATTTAATAGGAAACCTAACTCATTTTCCAGAGGGAATCAAAAAACCAGTTAACCCATTTTAGCCAATATGGGATACTGGAAAATTATTCCCTGACCCCTAGCAAAAAGGCGATCGAGCAAGCTCCTGGAAAATGTGTAGCTAATTGAAGGCACGTTCATCTGAAAAAGAGAGAGAAAAAAGTGCACATTTGTAACATACTTATTGACAATAAGTTACTTATAAACATATTTATGAAAACTTCATTTTACTATACAACCTCACTGCAAACGGAATGTGCTGCTACTGTTTCATTTTCTCTTCATACCTGAAATTAGAAATACATAAATTATTAAATATCAATATCAAACCTGATCAACAGCCTTACTAGAGTAAAACTGCCAATATTTAGCTATATAAACATCCTATAAGAGATAAGAATATATGCAGAGGGAACTATTTACATCAGAAATCTTACATGAAAGAAAAAGATTATATTAGATACACAATAGTTACAAATAATTATACAGCTATCTTCAACCTAAAAGAAAAGATTAATATTAGAAGATACACAATAACTACAAATTATAGCCAATGCCCTACTCTACACTGTTGGCTTTTAAAGCCCGCTCAACAGTCTAACTGCCAATGCCCTACTCTATACTGTTGGCTTTTAAATCCCGCTCAACAGTCTGCCAATGCCCTACTCTATACTGTTGGCTTTTAAATCCCGCTCAACAGTCTGCCAATGCCCTACTCTATACTGCTGGCTTTTAAATCCCGCTCAACAGTCTGCCAATGCCCTACTCTATACTGTTGGCTTTTAAATCCCGCTCAACAGCCTTGCTTTACAACCTATGTAAATCTGACTTCATGATTTAAATAATCATCTAAAAGAGGACATTCGTAAACCCCCTCCTCTTCGTCCTCACCCTCGTACTCTACAACAAGTAAACTACCTGTGCTACAGCCCACTACTCTACCTGGATACCAGCACTCCAACCCATCATCACTATCTATGTACATGTGCTTTATTTTCCTGCCTATCATGTCTGCAGCACTGACAGACAACAACTCCACATACCCCTCCTGAAAATCGGACCATAAATCAAACCACCACAGTCTCTTTTCCCCATCATATCTTACATGGGAAATGGTCTTACCATTTACCTCCTTTTCCCCTATAACTGTGGCTCTGTACCAGACTTTAGTCCCATCTTCATCAAACCCATGTCTGATGATTTTACCAAGGAGCTGGTCTGCCGACTGCACATCAGGTACTATGACCTTTGAGAGCCCCCCCCTCTTCCTACCTGAATCCCGAACAAGTGCCTGCTGCTTCTCAGCAAGGCGTATAAATTCAGCCTTTGCCTCTGCAAAAACATGTGCTGATGCACACCCATACTGCCTATCCTCAGTGTCCTCCAACTCTAGAGGTGCCTGAACTACACTCCTAAGATTCCTAGTGAGAGTCTCTAAAGGCAATCTTCTCCTGTCCTTACTTAGATTGAAGACACCATTCTCATTTTTCATCCCTAGTACCACCCGTCTAAACCTCAACTGTGCTGATACAGCTAACAGTTTGGATCTCTCACCTAAACTCTCTAGTTGCTCATCTATTTCATCTAAAGTTGTCCACAAGCCCCCATACTTACCGATCTCCAATGTCAGCTTTTGCTTTGTGGCAACATCCCTAACTTCCCTCTCTCTCTCTTTGACCCTAGACGCCTGCAAAATTCTAAGTCTCTCATCCCTAATGGCTTGAGCACGCTCACAGAAAACGGCTCTCTGTTCTTGCACTGATGCTCTAGCTACAGACAACACCTGTGCTTTCCTGTCTCTATCTAACCCTGACAGCCATTCCCAAGACCGATTCTGCTTGAAAAGCATCATGCCCTCTAGTGTGTTGACCTTTGCCCTAGCTTTCTCTCGAAGAAGCCTATCAAAAACCCCAAAGTCGCGCTCACAACTGACATTGGTTTTAGGTGCTGAGGCAAGTTGGGCAACCAATTCCTCAGACACATCTGCATAGCGTCCATGCACTAAGTGGTCCGCTAGCATGCTGCTACACACCTTAACCAGGCTGGCTAAAACTATCTCGACAGCCTGCACTGTCAAACCATCAAAATCTATGTCAGTCTTTCTAGTCAAACACTTTAAAACAGGACTATCATGAACAGCTATGTCCTCAAAGAGAGTCACTTCCCCTGTAAGAAGTGAAGCTCCATCCACCTGCCACTCTCTAAGCTTTCTGACAAGCTCCTGATACCTGCCATTCATTACCAGCACATTTTCCTTCCTAGAAAGTGCCTCCCACACAGGATCAACAACTAACTTCCCTACAAGCCCCAAGGCCCGACAACCTGCAAGGAAATGAGGAACATTAAGATCCTCATACACAGCCTCTACTAACCTATTGGCACTTCTATTGGCACAAGAGAAATCCAAAATATCCCTACTCAAAAAATACAAACCTGCTGAGTTGTAAAAGGTGACATTTGCCCTGTTTCCCTTAAAAGGAGCAAGGGGAACGAAATCCGTTCCGTTCCTGTCCATCAAAAATGTTCGAAATTGAACCGGCTTGCCACTCTTTTCACAGCCACGCTCTTGAATGAGCTTACACACTATTCTCAAAAGGTGTACAGCTCCGCTTTCACCACAACTCTTCTGGAAACCGGGGTGCCTAGAGCTTCCAATCTCTGCACTGCCAAAAACCATGTCTTCCCAGGTAGACAAGGCAGTGTTTGCTTGATGGGCCAGACCATCAATGAGATGCAAACCACAGAACAGCTCATTCACCACACAGAGTCTTGCTTTCTCTACCTCACTGCACTGATCAAAGTCCTCAACTATGTCAGGCAGGATACTGGCTCTGTACTGAGCTAGTATTTCATTGAACCTCTTCTCTGTGCTAGCCCTGTCACTCATCAGGTTCTTAATTTTGGAGAAAATGTCTTTCTCACAAAAATCACTAACTTCTTCACCACCACTGCTAACAACATCATGAATCATCTCCCGCACAGTATCAAACGTGCACTGGGCAGAACCGGATGCTTGTTCTCTCACACCTAAATGGAGTCTGGTACCATCCTTTAAAAAGATGCCTGCAGTGCCATATTTGTGTCCAAACTTACTTGTTGCATCTGTGCAAAGGGTCAAGTTATTCTCTGACAACAGAGTACTTTGCAGATGCTGTAACGACACCTGTCTTGCTTCCAACACCATATATTTACAAAAAGACTGGCTAGGAAGCCTTCCTATCTTGGACCTGCCAAGCTTCTGCAACACAACTTTCACAACTTCAGATGCTTTGGTGGAACTCACCCCCATAGTTGTGATCAAATCCATGTACACCTCCCTAACAACATCTGAATACCTACCATGCTCAAAAGTGGGGACCTGCCCTTGTATAAACCTGTCTAGTTCCTCCTGTGCGGCAGCATGTTCCCCTTTCCAAAACTGCACTTGCTCATTTAAACTCTGAACCTGCTCTACTAAACTAGACGCTCTACCACTTACCTGATCGGTCTTTCTTTTTAAATAATTAGAACGCAGAGTCTCCCTCCTTTTCTCAATTTTCATTTGTGATAGTCCCTGACTCAGACCTACTAACCTTTCTTCTAACTCTTCCTTGGCCACTTCCAACACACTGTTCTGAAGCCTAAGGCTCTCAGCCTCCTGCTCTTTCAGTGCTAGCCTATCTTCCCTCCTCTTCAACTTCTTCTTAACCAGTGATCTGGAGCTATGGTTATCTGAGAACCTCTGACTACACTTGTCTAGCTTACACTGCAAGCTGCTGATCTTAACCTCAGCCTCATACAGCTTCAAACCTCTCTCTTTCCTATCATTGTCTATCCTATCTTTCTCTTTAAGCAGAACCTCAAAGTCCTGCACTAATTGATCCCTTTCCTTCAGTTCCCTTTCTAAATCCACAACAACCTTGTCTACGTCCCTGACACATTCCAGTTCGATACTAGCTACTAGCTCCTGGCTCTCAGCCTGTGTACATTGACCAAAATTAACGGATTTCTCTTCAAAAGCGACCCTTTCTCTATGTACAAATCTACGATTCCTTGACAACGCTCTCTTGATATATGTACTTACCCACCTCTCAAGGGCCCTGCGATCATCTACATTTAAAACAAAGTTGTAACACAAAATGTCAACTACACTTTGAATCACTGTACCTACATCCATCAAAGATACAAACCTGTGAATCTCAAACAAGACCCTATTGGTCAACAACTTGATATCGATCTTATCTTTCTCTCCTGATAAATTATGCAACTCTACACCTAATCTCTCACATTCCCTGAACACCATACTACCTTCACTCTTTGTCTCTTTGCTGCAGCTCATGTTGTCTTGCTTGTCGTCTGTCAGTAATGAATTATTAGATTTGAACTAGTAACTCCTCACTGACAGGGGGGGAGGGGTGGACAGTAACAATTGATTGGCTTAATCTTTGTATAAGTTACAATGTGTTGCTGGGGTGTTTGTGTGTGTTGCTGGGGGGGAGGGTGCTTAGCTGGATATAATTGGTTTGTTTACTCTGATTAATACCCAATAAGATCATATCCCCTGTCACTCACTTGTGCCCCTCCCCCCTGTCACTGTGGTAAATTGTAACATGTTCCCGCCCTTTTATGATAGACCAATAGTAAGCAGTTTAAAAAAAAATAGAAGGGGGTTTAAATATAAGTGCATTTGTCTTTAGACTTTACTTACCAACAATTATGGAAAACAAACTCCAACTCCTTCGAAAGCCACGCGTGTGGATAATCGGCAGCTCGCTGATTTACTGGCTTGAACGCCACCTGACCGCCACACGGCCACGGGACACAGCCACCCTCGGCTTGATGTGCCAGATTGAGTGGATGGGGAAGAGGGGTATGAGATGGGAGCAGCTCCTGCCTCTTCTCCAGAGAACACCGGGTCCAGGTCCCGACGTAATGATCGTACATCTAGGCGGAAACAACCTGGCCTCTCAAACGTCGTGTTCTCTGATGATCCAAATGAGGAACGATCTTGGATGGTTACTGCAAAAGTACCCCAGTACCAAGATCATATTTTTAGATATTATCCAGCGACGGGTCTATCGGAACCATGTACCTGGTACCAGTGTATATGGGATTGAACGGGCCCGAAGGCGTGTGAATGCCGGCATAGCCGCCTTTCTGGCTGATAGGGGCATGTCTGGCATCCGAAACAGCAACATCCATCATAAGGATGATTGTTATTTTAGGGACGGCGTTCACCTAAATTTCAGGGGAAACGAAATGTTTCTATTGAATGTCCACTCAGGTCTGAGCAAGATATTGTGAAGACTCCCGCCTAAAAGCAACAAAGGCTCTTTTAAGAGCCACCTAAATAACCCCAAAATAAACTTTCACTAATGCACTCAGTGAAAGTCACATTGAGCTGATCACTGTCACTCATTCAAATCCAAATGTCCTCCACCACCTTTCACACAATAGCCTACTTAAATTTGGGATTGGCTAAATTTGTTGTTTAATCTATGTGATATATAATTGTCTCATTATGTGCTGGTGATTGAAGATAATGCAGATCAGTTCACAAAAAAAGTCACTAGATGGCGGAGTTGAGGGGAATATAAAAACGCGCCTTTTTACGAGTATGAACATACTTTTTTTTTAAATAGTAAACCTTGCAAGATACAAGTATACTCAAAATACAAATGTTATATGAAGCCCAATGTACCAAAAACGTCAAAACGCAACCATGTCATGCCACTTAGGCACTGTAAAACTAAAACAAAGCCAGTATACCATCAGTCTGTCGTGGGCATTCCAAGCTAGGTAGCTAGCTACTGTCAGAATTCAGTAAATCACAGGCACTCCTCGGACTTAAGCTCGATTATAAAAAAAACCCCAGCTGGGAAATGTTAGAGGTTTTCACAGTCCTGTAGAGGAGACCTTCATGAACAGAATGACATCAAATTGAGGCTGTGGCATTGAAGTTCAGGTTAGTAGCCAATGGCTCAAAGTACTCTCAGCCCATTACAGACGTCTTAAAATGGGAAAACCTCTGTGCCACATACGGGATGGTATTGGCACAGGGATTGGCTCTAATTTGAGTGACAGGTTGATTCACCAATTGAAAAACTCATCTGGGAATTTTGATTTTTGTAAGGGGAGGGCCGAGATTTTACTGTCGCCGTTTGGCTTCCTAAACAGCAATAGAATTACAAGTTTCTCTAAACCGCGTCGCGTACAGCATAACAGTGAGCTACACTGGCTTAAAACTACAGGTATATAATGATAATTGTACCCATTAACTGTTTACTAGTAATATTATCTCATAATAAATCATAAAACGTTCATTGATATGTGAGCCATGTTTATTATTTTAACGATGGAAAACGGATGTATCACAGACCGCTATCGTATATGTCGTCCAACAGAGGCTAATTATGCTAACGTCTCAGTCAACAAGCAAAAATTGACTACTGTTTTCGAAAGTAAATGTACTAATAATATCATCGTACATCGTATTGTACATTAAATCTCACAAGTGTGTTTTTTATGACAA
This sequence comes from Osmerus mordax, assembly GCF_038355195.1. Classification (NCBI taxonomy): domain Eukaryota; kingdom Metazoa; phylum Chordata; class Actinopteri; order Osmeriformes; family Osmeridae; genus Osmerus; species Osmerus mordax. The sequence continues at coordinate 13,085,494 of NC_090055.1, forward strand.
TTTTAAATGAGCAATAAGTTCAGTTTAGCATTTGTTGACGCTTGGAACTCCGTTGTGATTACATTGAGAGCAGAACGTTTGTCCTCCCTACAGTAAGTGTTTGCTGCAGCTGGCGTTAATCCTACGAACAAACGCTTCGTAACTGGAAAGTTTTTACTTTTAATTGACGATATTGAACACAGATGTTAGGTAAATTGTCTTTACTCTAAATATCTTCTCCGTTTTCAATTTGAAGCAGTACATCTAACACAGTAGGAATTCTCCCACGACATTCGCTCGCTCTGCTTTGGCTAACATATATGTTCTCAGTCCACCAAAACTACATTAGACGAGCTAATTTTCGAGCACTTTCGATACAAGATACAGGCCATGTTAGAGTTGGTATATATAATTGTGTGGGCAATGTAGAACAGCAGACAGATTTGACATATGATCTTTTGTTATGGCCATTCTAGTGAAACAACGACTGTCATCATATGGCGAAACCAGGTCACATAGCTAGCTACGTTTTTCCAGACATAATATTCGTTACCTAGCTACAAACAAATGCTTCGTAACTGAACAGTATTTACTTTGTATTGGCGATATTGAGAACAGAGGTTAAGGAACTTGTCTTTAATCAAAAGATGGTCTCCGTTTTCAATTTGAAGCAGTAGATGTAGCTTATGTAGGAAATGTTCCATTGCATCCTCTCTCTAGCTTAGCTTCGGCTACAGATGGACGACAATCACGATGCATGCATTATTCACGCCTACGGTGTCAATACAGTCTATAAAAATACCACTTTGACACACTTACAAAATGATCCGCTGGTTAGATGTAGCATGATCTTATTTACTACCCACAATAGTTCAACTTTTTTTGCAGCAGCACATTTTAATCAGTTAGCTCCAGGTCCTCTCTAAAATACATTTCAGACCTTTTGAAACCTGAGCAAATGACTTTCTACTAAATTTTCAAATTCTTCTGAATTATTTATCTTTTTGCATTGTTCTTCTCTTTTCTGTAGTTTTATGCCTTCGTCCAGCTCCTGCCCCTTTCAAAAATACCTTTCGGGCGCTTTGAAGCTTCAGCTTATAACTTTCTACAAAATGTTCACTATTTTCAGCTTTTTTAGCATGGTCAGCTATCCCCATTCAGGTTTTCAGCATTCTCACTGCTGTTTCGCAGGAACAGCCTTTTCTAGTTATTATTTATTTTCCCCCCCCTAAATCTTTGTCAATATTTGGCCTACATAGACAACTTAGGTGTCAAAAGTTCCGTCTTGGTAGCGATTGAGTTGCTTTTATTGGAATTTACGTTCCGTTGCATGGTTTAGGATCAAGTTGAGTTTTTGTGGCGAAAAGTGAAGCTAACGGTGGCTAATTTGCTAGCCACAGTCACTGACGTTACTAACGTCACTACGTCACTAACGTCACGAAAACACGCGTGACTACCTTCGGCAGAACATTCGTTTTGCATCTGTTAACTTGGGGGATAGCTAGGCTAACTATAGCTTTACTGCAAGGCAGCTGCAGAAACGCCACAAGCAAAGAGGCCAGGGTGATAACTATTTACTCATTTTACTTTGTGATGTGAAACACAATTGTGAAATGTAACGTACAATATTAGCTGATATTATTAAGGAAGTAGGCCCACGTCTACTTTCGGAAACGGTAGTCTACTATTTCACTGAAGCATTAGCATCATGACATTAGCCTCTGTTGCCCGGGCAACGCATACTACAGTGGTCTATGATGCATCTGTTTTCAATCGTTAAAATAAACATTCCTCACAAATACATTTTCGTTGTAGGATTTATTATTACATTACATTACAAGTAAACGATTTGTTGGTGAAATTATCATTACCTGTGGTTTCAAACCAGTGTTGCTCACTGCAACGCTGTAGCCTAGGCGAGGCACACTACAAAAACATCTACACAGCTGTTTAGGAAGTCAAACGGCGACAGAACATGTTCGGCACTCCCCTTACTTAAATCAAAAGTATTTCAATAGGTGAAACTATCTGACTACTAACCAGAACTTCATTGCCACAGCCTAAACTTTGTCAATCTGTTCATGAAAATAATTAATTTCAGCCTAAACCGTACATCGGAACGTTAAATCAAATTCAACCAACGCAATCTCTACCAAGACGAACACGGGTAACTGTAGTTGTACAATTTACAGGGGCGGATTCTCCACACAGGGATCGCATGTTGCGTTGTTACTGACAATGATTGCTACCAGTGAGCTTTTTATGAATTAGCGATTTCCCCCTAAATAAATGTCAAGCTTATTTACGTTTTTGTGGGCATATTTTCAGTTAGCAGATGGTACTGTTTGAATCGCGATTCCATCTGAGATAGCTAGCTACTGCCGGTGAATATGGACCAGTACGTAACACCGGTAACGACGTTGCTAGAATAAGTTTCAAAGGGGTTCTTTATTAATGAATGAATGCAGTATGAGTAGGCTAAATGCCTGAAAATATCACGAGAAGGGAAAAACTTAAAAGGACGTTTAAGTCATAGAGATTAGGTAAATGTTTACACCGTTTTGCCAAATGTATTCGTTTTGATTCAACTATGAGGCTGCTACTGTATATAGCCGATCACTATTCCCTCTTGCAGGGGAAATGAGAAGACTATTTCATTCTACACTTCACTCTTAGTATTTTGAGTTGTAAATGAGCAGCAAAAAAAATATGCTTTTAAATCTATGTAATCTTTATAAATAATAAGTATGCATTTAATATCAAATATACAGAAATATCAGTTGGGAGTCAGTTGGCTGAGCGGTGAGGGAGTCGGGCTAGTAATCCGAAGGTTGCCAGTTCGATTCCCGGTCATGCCAACTGACGTTGTGTCCTTGGGCAAGGCACTTCACCCTACTTGCCTCGGGGGAATGTCCCTGTACTTACTGTAAGTCGCTCTGGATAAGAGCGTCTGCTAAATGACTAAATGTAAATGTAAATCAGTTGTAAAAATGTCATTAAAAAACGGACCCCTCTGCAACCGAAGCAAGCAAGCACACCCTACAATTTCCCCAGAAATTGTACCCTCTCTAGTTGTTGCTTGCTTTTTTCCACAGGTAGCATAGGCTACACTCTTGCACTTTTGAGGTTCTTGCTGTTTAATTGTAACTTGTCTAACTACATGCTCTTATTTTTCTTCCCTTTGGGACTTATTTGGTTTTCACAATGTATGCTTCATGTTTTAGCCTGGTCCTAACCAGACCCTCGTACATTTCATTTGTACAGAGGGTCTGGGATTGACAAGCGTTAACTTCCTTGAAGGCGGGAACTCTGTTGAAGTTTAAAACTATTGGATCTGCTCAGAGCCACTCTGATCTGTCATAACCAATCGCTAGCGTTTGCCTTAGCCAACTCCTTCACCACTACTGTAATGGAGCTAGCTGCCGTAGCTGGAAAATCTAACTTTTCCCGAAACCCGTGGGGAGGAGCATATATATATATATATATATCTATATATATATATATCTAATGCGGGCAGAGGAAAGTCTTTTTTGCCCTCCAAGGGGGCGTGCCCCTTGGAAAGTGACGTCACGTGAAAACTGAGTTGACTTTGGACTTTTAATGTGTAATTTGTTGATGAATCTAACTTTTCAACTCAAAAGTTAGATTTTCCAGCTACGGCAGCTAGCTCCATTACAGTAGTGGTGAAGGAGTTGGCTAAGGCAAACGCTAGCGATTGGTTATGACAGATCAGAGTGGCTCTGAGCAGATCCAATAGTTTTAAACTTCAACAGAGTTCCCGCCTTCAAGGAAGTTCAAGGAAATGCATATGTTTAGGGACCATCAACAAATTACACATTAAAAGTCCAAAGTCAACTCATAGTTTTCACGTGACGTCACTTTCCAAGGGGCACACCCCCTTGGAGGGCAAAAAAGACTTTCCTCTGCCCGACACCCATTATAAAGTCATACATTTTCTTTGAGTCTGTTGCTTTTGTGTCGCGAAATTTAGAATTTCGTCCGATAAAGAAAACCCAGAGAGGAGGAGATTGTGGATTTGTTCCATTAAACCTAAAGTTTCCTCTGTCTCCGGGGAGGGCAAACAGCCGTCCAAATATACACATATTTGCAGCTAACACTTCATCAAGCTCAAGTAAAGTTAAACACAAGAATATACAGGTATATTAATTATGGTATTTTTTGCCATAAAACACATCTTTATGTAATCAGTTTGACATAGTTTGTTGTGTATCGAGGCGACCAACTGCAGTGGTCGTAGTGAGTTAGCTAGCTAAATAGTTGGGTTGTTGTGTTAGACACAACTAAACTCAAAATGCTTTTGGAATTAAATGATTGGGAAATCCCTTTACACCGATATTCAACTGAATGTAAAACAAAGACAATGTGCGAGGCTTGTGTAAAGACTGATTGTTTTTTCATACTCATTTGGTCCTTTGTTTTTATTTACGTTTTGCACAGCATCCCAACTTTTTTGGAATTGAGGTTCTAATAAGTAAAAATTAAAGGAAAAGTTGACTTTCCGTTTGAATAGTGAGCAGTTTTTTAAGAGAGAGAGGGGTTAGCTAGTTTACAGTAATGATATCACATACTCATCACATATAAAACCTTGTGGTTTTTAGGGGCAGAAATACGGCAGCGGGTGCTGTATATGGATCACAAGTGCCCAACACTTGCAGTTTGTGTCCATATATTTCCTTTTCTTTAGCTAAGACGTGATCCAAAGAAACGTGGGAAGGTAAATTTGCCGGCTTTTGCTGCGTCTCAACGGTGTGAGACACCATCGCCAGCAGCTTTCTGCCCTCCAGGTCACCGCGGATGTCACGTGACTGAAAATTATGAATAGCTCTTCAACCACATGAATTAAGATCATCAAAATAATATAAAACTATTCAAGATGTATGCATTCATTCTGCACAGACTTTAGTTTGTTAATTTTAATCTCAGGCTATTAACAATGCATTTTTTTAATTTCAAACTTCAATAGCTTTTAGGTCATGTGACCTATAAACATCAAATTTATTGGAAAGACAATTTAACAGAAAGCCAAGATAGTACATTTTGATCAACATAACATAAGCAATTGATAACGTAGGAAACAGCACACAAATTAAGGCTACAGCATTGGCAGCTTGACTAGAATAGATGTGGAGGTCAGGGGCGTAGCCAGGACATTATTTCTGGGGGGGCCAGCTCTGGCCAGTCTTTTATTTGGGGTGGCACTTGATTGTCAAAAACTACTATTTTAAAACTCACACACTGCATCACTCAGAGCAGCAGTTTTCTAACGGTATCCAGTGGTTGGCTGCTAGTCTCCATTGAAGCGCTGTCAGAATGCAGGTACGTTGGTTTGTGTCTTGCGCTGTTGATGGGGGCGTGGCCCAACAAGTGAATATGGGGCTTGTAGCCTAAGTGACAAATTACAATATAAGACGACTTAAAAAATAAAATTAAAAAATACTAATGTATTTATGTGGCAGGGTGGCCATTCTCTGACCAATGGTGGCCGTGGCCCCCCCTGGCCACCACGTGGCCACGCCCCTGGTGGAGGTTGACCAAGAACTTTAGAGATGATATGAATTTCAATTGTGATCTGAGAAATATAGGTACCAAAACCACTGAGAATAAATGTCATCACCAGCTGCATCACGGGCACTGCACTATTTATCTATAATTCCAGAAATCTGTGTGTCATCGACATCATTGCGGGCACTGTACCTTATCTATAATTCCAGGAATGTGTGTGTGTGCCACCAATTTTATCCAGGGCACTTTTCACTGTCTATAGTTCAAGGAATTTGTATTTGTGTGTTTCACTGTCATTTAAATCACCGACTGCATCACGGGCACTGTGCACTAGTAGTCACCGGAACAAGCCGGGCTTTGCCTCAAGCCCAGGAGCGAGGGGTGGGGGACTCTATTCTATGCGTTTATTGGGGCATTAGTGGACGAGCAACATTGGTATGCCGCCAGTCAAAACCAAACTAACTAGTATAGCACAACAAATAAGTAAATACAAGGAAGTATGCTAATCCCAGCTCTACACCTAGTCGCTAGCCAGAAGTGAATAGGCAAATTCACTCGAATTTAGTCGCACCCTATGCGAGCGTTTCAGGCGCTCACTAGCAGCGACCTGTACGTAGCCTACAACTCTCGGTTGTTGAATTTGTGCATGAGTAGGCTATTTATAGGCTATCTTGCAAGTGAAAAGTTCATATCTGCGCGCGTGAAGTAATCTGACATACATTTGACGCCATAGCTGGCTGTAAATTTCTGTAGTAAGCTATGTCATAACATTTTTGGTAGCCTATAGCCTACTGTAAACAGTAGTAATAGTAGCAGAATGAGTATTGGGACAGAGCCATTTCTTCACGAGGAAGGAGGAGAAAAAGTAAGTGTCTGATTTAGCCAATAAAATTAGGTACTTATGGACATTCTTTTTTTGCAAGATATAGGGATGAAAAAGAGTTTAAAAAGCCTAAACTGAAAGGAAACTAACATGAGCACCACAACCTGTCACTACCGATGAATTAACAAGGTTTATTCCCAGCACACATTCACTGTAAAAAAAAGAAGAGATGAAATTACCGCACTTTTTCTGTAAATTATACGTGTTTTTTTCTGTATTTCTGAATGACAGGAAATACAAATAGAAAGATAATGGAAAACTGTAATTTTATAATTTTACATAAACATTACAGCCAAATGTTGTTACTTAAAAATACACTAAAATGTCAGTTTTTTTTACAAATATTAATAGCATTTTCACCTAAATGTTCTGTTAAAACACTTACTTTCACTTTATAAAAACTAGCTAATATAACAGTTATTTTGCAGATATTTACTTTCATCCCACGGACAAATAACATTTTTGGTTTAGACATAGGAACCTTGAATTGTGAACTGAGCGCGGGTAGTTGACATCATGAAATCCCAGCATGCACTAGTCAATATCAAAGACTACAAAACCTGCAAAAGCCTTTTTGCGGCTATCTCGTTGTTCATGATCATTGACCAATGCACTTTTAGTAAAGCTCTCTCTTGGAAGTCGCTTTGGATAAAAGCGGCTGCTAAATGAATAAATGTAAAGACTCCAGAGTAGGACGAAGGAAAGTTGATTGGATAGTTGTGTAGCGGTAACGCTCTTGTTACCCAGAATTCCCCGCGGCAAACTGAAAAGCTACGGAGTTAAAGGTTTAAGCTTAGATAAGCATTGTTTGGAGTTTTGCTGTTGTGTTCGTTCTGTTTTGATATGTGTAATGTGATGGTCTGTAGTTTGGATACATTAAGTGTTCACCCTGAGTGTGAATGTTGTCCAGTTAGATGGCGATCAAACCTGTCTCATGTACCCCTACGTGACGCCATTAATAATTCTCTCTAATTTGTACAGCTTTTTATTTATTAAAAATGCTTTTTTCTAACAGAGAATTTCAATTAATGAAAGTCATATTTACCTGCAAAGAACAGGCTGTGATGTAATGTTACAGATATATCTCGTCAATTTGGTACAGGAGAAATACAATTATTTTACGGTTAATTAATGTTAATAATTTTTATTTTGTTTAATACGTTATAAAGTTCATAAAACAATTTCATTGCAATATGGAAACTGACAGAGTAGGCTACAACTTGAAGTGATTTTAGGAACATAGGTGTTCTGCAGCACATCAGAGCAGGACAAGTTCATGAAAAGCCTAGTCCAACTTTAACAGATCAAAAAATATTCTGGCTTCTTCACTATAAACTAGCTACAGTAAAGAACAGACTTGTCACAATCATGATGTCTTACCTCAATCACCTCTGTGCATCTCTACTTGTTGCGTCCGTTGCTCCAGTTAAGCCGAGTCACCTTTCGGCGTTTGCAACACAGTCCATTCTATGGAACTTTACATTACACTGTCCGGCTGAGAATTACATCTGCTAAAATGCTGACTGACATTGACATCGACCAATGACAGCCTGGTGCTGATGAGAGGCTCCAAGGATGACCCAATCGTTTAGGAGATGTCATGTGCTTAGCTGTCAACGCCGTTCTGAAATAAAGCAGCTTAAAGAAGAGATATGTTTAGTTACACCCATCAAATCCCAGTACCAAACTGAGTTAAATTTCAAGACATGTATTGATAATGTATTGATGATTGTTTATTGTCAAATCTGAATAAAACAAAATACGCATATATAAAATAGCTGTTTCCCATATAGGTCATAGGCCTACTGAATCACTGGTAGTTACAACCTAATGCAATTAGTGTAATGTCTTACTTTAGGCAAAACAAGCCATTGTTCCATTATTGGATTGAATCCGGAACCCTCTGGAACCAGGAAAATGTATTCTGGCCGGATATATTTTGAGGGAGAAAAAAAATGGCGACGCAGTATAGTAGATCATGCTTGCAGTATTTGTTTCATCTTGCTCACGATCATCTTGAGTTTAGGCTACCGGTATGGAGTTTTTCATTCATATATTTTAGCTTATTGTCACACAGACGCCACGCGGCTTAAAACAAATAATGAAAAACTGCATATGCACCGCAAGTTGTTTGTTACAATTTCCATGTTGCCTCATATCTAAGCTAGCCAACTAGCTACCCAGTACAACTCTAAATACATTACAGCTGTATAATTCCTCACCTCATACAGGAAATCAAGGCGCTGCTCTCTTTAAGAGGAAAACCTTTTCATCCCGGGGAACACTTCAAAGAAAAGGTGATCTGTGTCAACTTCCTTCTGCCTTAGAGTTTTGTGTGTAGCTCGCAAGCTCAAATTCTATTAATGCTTACTCTGTTTCCAAATGTCACTCTTCTCTTAACTAGTCTCCCTTCTGGCTGCTCGACGGTTTATCAGAAGAGGATGTCCATAACATCATGGGCAGATCAGTGTGTGCCAAGTGAGTGACATTCGCTAACCTTACAGTAAATTGACTGGTGGGAGATGCAGGTACAACGGTGCTTTGTAACCTTTGTCTCCTGAGAAGTTACAGCTAAAATGTGATAACTTATGTAGCAACAAGACAGGGGAAAGAAGATTTTAATCATGCTGGTTGTTGAGAAAGTTCCTTCCTGGAGTTTATCGTTTCTTCATTGGCATTTGTCAGGATCATGTATTGTTTTGTGTACATCAGGTCTGCATTTGAACTGTGGGGGCATGGAAAAACACAGAGTGAACTTAAGACGTCTCTCCTGCAATATCCAACAGAGGACATGGTTGGTTTGACATGTTTTTAACGGTTGTTGCACTGGCACAGATTATTGTAGACTTTCTACATAAAAACAGTACTACAAATGTTTCATGGGGGGTCAGATGGCTGAGCGGTTATCGAATCGGGCTACCAATCAGAAGGTTGCGGGCTACCAATCAGAAGGTTGCTGGCAAAAATGACGTTGTGTCCCTGGGCAAGGCACTTCACCCTACTTGCCTCGGGGGAATGTCCCTGTACTTACTGTAAGAGCGTCTGCTAAATGACTAAATGTAAATGTTTCACTTGACCCTGCCTCTCAACAGTCACCCTTCCTACAGAAGAACTCAACATATAAAATCAATGTGTACACCTTCAACAAGACTCTGGAGTTCCAGGACAGGATTAAAAAGATAGATGTGAGTAGAAGATCCCCTTTCGTGTTTATGAACATGATGCAACTATTTCAGTAGGATTGTCTGTCCATATTTGCCTTCCTGTTTCCATATGCGCCTGATGTTCATCTGTGTCTCTCCCCAGGCACTGGAATATCTTCCCTTTCAGGGCAGTGTCAGTCTGAAGAACCCACAACAGATCTTCTGTCTGCTGGAGGATTATGGTACAGACCCCAACAACATCCCAGAAGAGCCCTTCCACATCTACTTTGGAAGATGGGTAAGTAATGGCACACACATTGATGTGTCAGAAACCGTTTCAATTTCTTTGCAAAAGAAAAGTGTTACGTTCAGTTTAACCTTTTCATTTGGGTCGTTTAGATAAGCAGTTCTCAAGCACGGCCCTGAGGACTAGTGCTGGTCTGTAGAGACACCCAGAGCTTACTTGCTAGAGTAATGTGGTATGTTTGACATGTCATGTTTATTGGGTGTGTTTTGCCTTCGGCAAGGGCGCAACCTTTGTTCTCTCACATATATATTTATTATAGTTTATTTTCGCCCCCCTAAGGATCAGTCAATATTTGGACTACGTAGACAACGCCTGTGTCAAAATGTTTGTCTTGGTCTCGATTGCGTTGCTTGTATTTTTATTTACGTTCCGTTGCACGGTTTAGGAGGTTACAACGTTTTTGTGGCAAAAAAGTGCCTTTAATCGACGAAGGGTACTCAGTGCTATCTACGTCACCACGTCAGCACACGTTAGCAACGACGCATAGATTGATGTGCTGTTGCACAGCAAGTATCGTATCGTGCCGTGGTGTACTACTACCAAAGAACTTATATTGACTCTTTGCTACTACTAGCAGCATCATACATGTACATTTAAGCAAATCAAGACTTGCATGTACAGTAAGTAATGTCACATTAAAGAATGTATGTAAAGTTTAAACTCAAGCTTGTGTGGTGCGTCGCTGGCTTCAGTGCCACAGCCTAAACTTTGTCAAAAGAAACATTCTCATTTCCGGCGCTTAAAAACAATCCCCTCACTCAGTGAAGTTTGGCTAGCCACCGCAACTAGCTTGCTCGTAGCAAACTTCTTTTGAATTAGCCATTTCTCCCTAAATAGATGTAAAGCTTATTTACGTTGTTGGGGGCATATTTTCAGTTAGCAGATGGTACTGTTTGAATCGCGATTCCATCTGAAATACTGCCGGTGACAACGTTGTTACAGTAGCTTCTTTCAAAGGGGGTTCTTGAGTAGGCTAAATGCTTGAAAATATCACTAGATGGGAAAAAACTTAAGGGGACAGACCCACCTGCAAGCGAGCACACCCTACAATTTCCACAGAAATTTTACCCTCTCTAGTTCTCTTTTATATTGTCAGATTGCTGATGGTCAGAGGGAGCTTATACGGTCCCACAGTGTGAAGAACAGGCACTTCATCGGCAATACCAGCATGGACGCCGGCCTGTCCTTCATCATGGCTAACCACGCCAAGGTCAAAGAGCATGACCTCATCTATGACCCTTTCGTTGGGACAGGCAAGGGATTTTAGGAACCCAAACATCTCCTGTTGTCCCTTAAAACACTAGTAGGGTAGTCTCACTCTAACTGTCTGTTCTCAATGTGTCTCCTGTAGGAAGCCTGCTAGTTGCTTGCTCTCAGTTCGGTGCCTATGTATGTGGAACAGATATTGATTACAACACTATCCATGGTATAGGTAGGACCCAAAATCCATCAATGATATAACAAACACTAGTTTTCTTTTTCTGCAATAAAATGTTTTGCTTGTGTTGAATGTACAGATTCACTGTGTAAAATGTGTGTGGTTCCAGGCAAGGCAAGTCGCAAAAACCAGAAGTGGCGAGGCCCTGATGAGAACATCCGAGCCAATCTGCGCCAGTACGGCACGGAGAGGCTGTACGTGGACGTGCTGGTGTCTGACGCCGCCAAGTCTGTCTGGAGGCACGCGCTCCTGTTCGACGCCATCATCACAGACCGTAGGTTCTGTTCAACAGACCACACACTTTTAAGTTCTGTTTAGGGAAAGTGTATTCTTTTTTTCGGTGTGAGACTCAGTAAAGCCTACATTCTTAAAATAGTAGCGATTTTATAAATTATGAAAGAAAAAAAAAAAGAGAAAAAAATAGAGGGTTCCAGCCTTATTAGAAATGGAGGACATGGCTATGGATCCCCACATTGATCTGTGATTGACGGAGTGCATTATCTATTCTAAGCCCCCTATGGGATTCGCGAATCCACCAGGAGGACAGGATCTCAGAAGGACTCTTTCAAACCCACTGAAGACTTGTAAGATCATTATCTTTGTCTCATAGATGTCATCAACCTAATCAACCATACTCATGCCCTTATATTGGGCCCTGTGCTTTATGTCAACTCATAATACCAATGTCAGCATAACATTTCAAACTGATGGACCAACATTTGTTTTAAATGAGACTGGAATTCTACATGTTGTGTGGTACAAGCTGTATTTTCAGGAATAATTGCAACTTTCTATCAGGAAGATGTAAACAGACATCTTGGTAAAATGCTAAGGCACTTATCTGTTTAACTTGCCAGTCCCCTACATGTTAAATAGAAGCTCCTTTTCAACTGCTTGTGTGTTAACCAACATGTGTGCCATGACAATGGGGATGTCTACATGTAACACCACATCCAGTCAGATCTATGATAACGTTGGTCTTTAACATATCCTAGTTAGTTTGTATTTAAAGGTACCTACATTCTGTAACATACCACTCTGTAACCCCTCCCCCAGCTTTGGAGAGAGCCACGTTCCCGTATCCATGGCTTACCACTTGAGTGACATATTCACCGACCTATTGAACTTTGCAGTTCACCACTTGGTTATGGGCGGTAGACTCGTTTATTGGTTGCCGATCTACAGACCAGAGTGAGTACGCCATAGAGATTCAGTTATGTATGTTGGTTTATAGTTTTGTGTTATTCTAATCACAAATCTACTGGGTACACAGGATCTTCAATCGTAGAGTATGAACAGTGTCTAATCACTATCCTTACTAGCAGGTCCATTAAGTATATCAGTCAGAGATTTGGCTGGTACACTGCCTATTCCTGTCTGTCCATGTCATGACCACTAGGGGACAACCTTGTCAGGGTTGTTTACTGTCTGTCTTCATAAACCAGTTGTTTAATCTGTGGCTAGTCCTACAGAGTCCTCCAAAAATCTGATTATCAACAACACCTGTTCTGTCCACATGATTGGACCCGTGTGCACGTGTGTGTGCATGCGTGCGACCCCATCAGTCAAAATAAACTGACCACAGGATAACAGGGTGGGCAGGTGTAAGAAGGAAGATGAAGTCATGACAGGCCTGTTCTGTCAGAGACACACTGGAGTTCCCTGGAGACAGCTGCAGGCCTCATAGCTGGGGAGGAGGTGCAGGGGAGGGGGGGGGGGGGGGTCACTGCCAGTGATGTCACTGAGAGATCCCAGAACATGAGTCTGACACTGCTCGCCTTTGTTGAGTGTCGACTTCCTTGCTGCAGCCAGAGGGCACTGTTGACTGATGCCACACCTGAGGCGTTTGAGAAAGTGTTGAGCGAGAGGATTCAGAAGTGATGGTGCGACTGTCTAGTAAGGGGGTTGCTTATAAAACATTTTGGTTGTTTGATGGTACGTTTTAGGGGATTTGGGGGGACCTTTTGCAGGAATTAATGGTGTTTTAGTTGTCGCTTTTAAGTGCATATTTATGGATCCTATATACACACGTAGCACAGACTGGCCCTTACCCATTCCACATCTTTATAGGGATGCCATTTGACAAGGAAAAGCCTAGTCACACTCCATTATTCAGTGTAAAGACCTGTGGTTGGCACAAGGGCAAGTCCAACACTCCACTGGGTGTCACATGATTGGCTTAAGAGAGAACTGGAACCTGGCGGCTATGCCGTCGGTCGCCGTGCCGACAAACATCCCACACCACTCGAGAGGCCCATATGCCATAGTGTCCATAGCAACGCTGCCGACAAAACGCAAAAAAAACCCACACAAAAACATGTTGAGGGTTGTTGAATGGAGCTACTGACTGACTTTGTAACACATACATCACCAGGCCAAAATACCGAGTCTGGCCCTGGTCCCCCTCTCTGGTCTGCTGTAGCTGTGCTGCTTGGCTGGAGTTGACAGGGCTCCTGACAACGACTCGATTTTTCCGCTGCCTTAGTGTAATCTACCTTTCACAGTAGCTTTCCCTCCCTCCTGGTCACTGACAGGCTAGCCACACCAAGATGAGAGGGGGGAACCAGTAGACTGGGATAGACGCTGGCAAAGAAGGGAAGTGTAATTTTGAGGGGATTACAGGCTGGGGAGGAGTGGTGGTGTGGGGGGATTGCATCCTGGATGAATGCTGTGCTGGACCTTACAGACCCTCTGTACCTAGAGGGTTGGGGAGAAGAGAGGGTGACCCAGGATTTGAGGCCTACTGCCTCTCTGTTTGGCTTCTTCATTTGGGTTGGATGTCAGGCGATTGTAAATGTAAACTGGTGTTTGTTTGTGTGTGTGTGTGTGTGTGCCAGGTACTGTGAGGAGATGGTCCCCCTGCATCTCTGCCTCCAGCTGACCAGTAACTGTGAACAGACCCTTTCTAGCCACACCTCCCGACGACTCATCACCATGGAGAAGATCAAGGAGCCGGAGGTATTTAGTTGATAACGTGATAATCCATTCAGAGGCATCTCCCTACTGTCCCCCTACTGTGTATATGTATGTGTGTGTGGACACATTATAATGAATCTTTCTACATTCACAAGAGTAACTTCCTGTGTGTGCCACCGAATATGTTTACATTCTGTTTGTATGTGTGAACATGCACATAGACCTGCATGTGCTTTGTGTGGAGTGACACTGTTTGTGCACACTGTATGTGTGTGTGAGAGAGAGTGTTGAGACTGATGGGCTCAACCTCACCATCTGGCTGTGATTGACTTATTTTTATATTACACTTAAATGACTTAATCACACATTGTATGGAAAATAATCCATCTTTGGACTTGACAACCGTCTCATTTCACTTCAAAACCCCAAATTGCTCCCATAAAGGCCTCAGTGAATCACACACACACGCACACACACACAATATCCCCCTCACACACGCTAACACGCTGCTATTTAATCCAAATCAACTGGCATGTGTCTAAGGCTCCTAGTGGAGTAGGACACACACAGACTGTTGTTTATACAGTAAATAGCTATACCTAGATACTAAGGTACACATGTTCTGTTTCCGTAGTACCTCCTAGCTCTTTTCAGAGTGCAGCTAGAAGGCTGCCTGTCAGGGTGAATACTCTGTTCAGACTCTGCCTCTCAGGCGGAGATGGTTGAAATCCCAACCAGAAAGTGCTGTCCGCCTGTCTTGTTATGCACTTGGCTCCTGGATGTGGATAGAAACAGTCTTCAGGTTGCCTGGCATCATTGTCCTTGGCGATGAAGCAATGTGGCGCTGACGATAAGCAGGCGGGCGGTGGAGTCATCGCTCTTTCTCCTGACGCCTCATTACTCCCTATGCAAACGCCTCCATCTGTCCACCTCATGCGTAGCCACGCCAAACACTACCCCTTTCTTGGTCTGATTCCAACACCAGCTCTAAACCCCAACCAGGTACCCCCAGCCCCAGCTCTATAACCCAGTCCCAGCTAAATGCTCCAGCCATATACCCCAGCCCCAGTAGTTACCCCAGCCCCAACAAAATACTCTAGCCCCAGCTCTTGCAACCCAATCCCAGCTAAATCAAATCAAATCAAATTGTATTGTGTATTTGTATTTGCCCATTTTCAAGCAGTTACAGAAGGCTTCACATATGCCCATAGAGCTGCCCCTCAACCAACCTAAACCCTCAAGAAAGGCAAGGAAAAACTCCCAGTAAATCTCATTGAGAAACCTTGGGAGGAGCAATTCGGCGAAGGATCCCCTCCTCCAGAGACAGAGAGGTGCAGAACACATGCTAAACATGGTCATGCATCAGGAAAAAAATAAAAGAAAACGGAAATGCCTTTAGAGTTGGCAAACTTAAGCATTTAAGTAATCAAGTTTAAGCAGTTGCAGCCATGGGGCTGGGGGCGTGTGATCGGTGCAGCATCACAAGACAGCCAGGTAGATGAGCAGGAGGGGACCAGGAACTCCCTGTTGTCCGTCAAAGGAGACCGATGTCCACTTGGCGACTAGGTCCAACTTTGGCAGACCAGCGACCAGGCAGATGTTGACAGCTCAACCCCCCACACCACAGGGGAGGTGTGGAGGGGGGACCAAGAAAAGAGAGCAGGATTAGAGAATGCAAAGGAACAACAAATTGTTACAATAACAGTAAGGCTAAGGTCCCCACCGGTCAAGTGTGAACTAGTGCAGCAGTTTAGCAGGCAAAAGGGTATTTGATGTAGCCCTAGACACCAACACAGCCCCAGCCCCCCTAGATTGGAACATTACATTTGTTCCAGAGAAGAGAAACTCTAAATAAGATTGCCCTGTCCCCCGTCATTTCAAACTAGCAACAGAAGTAACCAACAAGTTCAGGTTCACTTTATTTGTAATTTAAAGTTGTATGATACACATACAGACATATAGACACAGACATATTGTTTTATTTGTAATTTAAAGTTGTATTTAATTACATTTTTTATAAATACAGACACAAACTTCAGCAGCCGTAAAACTGACTAAACAGAAAGGTTTTTAATCTAGCTTTCAATGTCGAAACGGTGTCGGTCTCCTTAATTGAAACAGGGAGTTTGTTCCAGAGAAGAGGTGCTCTATGTGAGAACGCCCTGCCCCAAGCAGTTTCTTTTGTTGATTTAGGGAATCACCAGATAACCGGCATCTTAAGATTATAGTGTCCTTATTGGGGACAGGGCGAGGATACCAGAGATGCTAATTTGTGGAGTGATTTGTAAGTTCGGAGTGGGACTTTGAAGCTAGATGCCCTACACCAGCCCCAGTTAGATACCCCAGAAAGATACACCAGCCCCAAATAGATACCCCAGCCAGTTACTCCAGCCCAAGCTCTGTAACCCAGCCCTAGCTAGATGCCCCAGCTAGGTAACCCAGTTTCAGCCAGGTACTCTGCCCCAGCCGCTATCAAAAACTCAGTTGCTCAGTTTCTGAACTGTTCCAGTTGAGACATCTCCCCTGTTTTAGCTCCAGCAAGCGTTTCAACTCTCTGCTAGCATGTACCTCACATTGCTGGGAGTGGATAAGGATTCCATATCCTTATCCACCATGTCCTCCTCTCTCCTACTTTATAGTAGGTTTATTTGTAAAGATACCTGGCAAAGACCAAAGGGTTTATTATTTTAGTTCCTTGTCTTTGCTTCTATTTTGTGTGCTGCAAAATGATATTGCTTGAGAATTTTCTTTTTAGTAGGCCAACATTAAAGGCCAAGGACTGTACATTTATTATTTCTGGGGAGGAAATACAGCTAGATAATGGAAAGATGAATAGTAGACCTGACTTTACATCGCTGGCTTTTGTGGGTACTGGGGCTGAGGGTGGTTTTGAGGTAAGGGTTTGACTAGGTATAGACATTACAGGACAGACCATTTTGTCTCTATCTTCTAAGGAGGCAGATGTACTGGCCCACCTGTCAGACCCCCGATATAGCCCCTACCAAGGACACAACGCCTTCAGGGACAAGTACTTTAGCGGTGTTACCAAGAAAACCACCAAGGACGACAAAATGGCCGACAATGGAAAGTGAAGGAACAGAGGTGACTTGACAATGCCTGCGCCGGTGGCTCCACTGCTGTTTCAAACACCTCTCTCTTTTTATCTGTTTTTGTTGTTGTTATCGTCATGATTTTCTATGCCTGCTACCCTTTATAAACGAATAAAATACCATATAAATATGCATTATGAATGGACAGAAGTTAATGTTTCTGCAAATATAATTGTGTGACTGTAATAGAACAATGCTGCCTTGTCACACACATTTATCAAAGGTTTCAGAATGGTCAGATCTGGTACTGCTCGCTTATGGATAGGGTTTCCTCTTTCAGCGCTGATTTTCACAAGATATCTACATTCCCAAACCTTATAAGTTCATAAAACTGAGAATTAGGACAGCGAACCATCAACAGAGTTACCTACCTACCTTGTTATCATAGCTAGGATCGAGATTCATTGTTTTTCCATTTACAAATCGACCTGCCAAGTTCATTGTTTTCTCTCTGGGAAGTGATGCCACATTCTTGGCTCGCCTGGTTTGACATGCGTGTGTGCGTAAGCATGACGTTTGTGGTCGCCAAGAGCTAAGCCTTTTCCAGGTTGTATGAAATGGAACTGTCTGAGTGTCTGTTCCATGAGCCATCGGATGAGGGTGGTATTCTGAACTGGATGTGTTTGGGGTGGGGGGCGAACTCCCCCTGCGTAAAGAAAGGCTTTAGATTCATCCGAGACTGTACTGCCAACCAGTAGCTATCGACTCAGTTGTAAAACAGGCAGAAAATGTAAAGGGGTATAAAAAAAGGGTGAGCGAAGTGAAATGTCAATGGTGTAGGATGTGTTCTGGCCTCACATGCTGGTAACATCAGCAGGGTGTCTTCGATAAGCTGGCTTCTCTGAGGAAGGTGCTGCTTTACACGATGCAGATGGTGACTCAAAATACAGCCAGACATTTTTTTTTTTACATGTTTAGGTGAAAGAGGCTCTAGCAGCCAAGCCCAGACCAAATAACAGGACCCCCACCTCCCTCCTCCTCGTCCTGCAGCTAGTCAGCAGCTCTTGTGTTTTCTGACCACAGTTTACGTGTGGCCGGCCCATTTTTCATCTCCAAAGACTGGGCAGCCTGTCTCTGCCTTTACTCTACCCTTCTGACTGTTTATCAAGGGGATGGGGTGGAGGGTACTGCTTTCACCATAATTCTCCAATTTCACCACACCACCACAACGAATCCTTTCAACCAGCCAACAAAAAGGATAAAAGGATGATCACGCGATGCCCCCACTCTCCCTTCAACTTTCCATCGGGGATGAACGACCCTTACCACACGACAAGGAGACATGTCCGCTCTTCCTCCTCCCTCACTCCTGCTCCAATCACATATAAACAAACTATTCATGACAGGAAATGAGAGGATCTCATCAAAGGTTTATTTATGTATTTTTCATTTTGTAGTGTTGCCACAACACCAGCGATACATGTTTACTGCTCCTCTTCCTCCAGCGTGGCCCTGTGGCTGGCTAAGGATTTGGGGTCCTCTCGGCACACATTAATGCTGTCCAGACACAACTCTCTGTGTTCGGCCATGCTGGGTTTTTGTTGTTCTGAACTGAATTTTGTTTTCAATTTTTTTTTTCCTCCTAATAAGGCCAACATTGGGAAATACTGTAGATGTCTTGGTATGCTGTAATTTGGTAGTTTATGACTGCAGTATATTACTTCTGATGTTTAATATTTAGAAGGTGCATTAGGTATTTATTTTTATGAAACGCTACAACAGATGGCTTGATGTTACAGACTGCAGGGGATGCATGTGGTAATACCATGTCTTCTCTCCTCCCTTTCTGGTTAGACAGGCCTCAGGAAAACCATCACAAAACCATCGTCCTGGAACACTGCCCCCTGATTGCTATGTCTGTCCGTGTGAAAATGCCCTCTACTCTGCTGAGTCAGACTGGTACACCAAACAAAGCTCCATACCTGCCCAGAGACGCCTAGGTCAGGGGGTCTTGACACACAACACACGGCACTCCATCTACAATCCCAAGACAGTTCTAAATTGCTCAAAGTACAGGGAGGAGAGGACACAGAGTGTGTGTGTGTGTGTGGTGTTGAATGTATCTGTGAGTGATTACAGATAGTTGCTGCAGGTGCGTTGCCTATCTGTCTGTAGTCAGAGAAGTTTACACACCTGCAGGTTTCTCCTCCTCCACAACCCTCGCCCCCTACCTCCCTCATCCCCTGCCCTCAGGTAACCCTATAGCCCCTGTCTACCTACCCTTCCTATCCCACTTCCACAACTCCACTCATTTTTCATTTTAGGGTCTACTAGAGAAACACCAGTGTGAAGAGGGTCATTATTTAGCAACAAAGTCATTATGTAGCTGCGGTCAAATCACTGCATCAGTCTTAACCCTCACCACCTACCCCCCCCCCCCCCCACACACACACACACACACACACACACACGCACAGCTGTGAAATGTAAACCACTGACAAAGAAAATACATGGGGTTGCGACATCAACTGCTCGAGTCCCTAACTCCCTCCAACTCAGGCGAGAGGAGTAGAGAAGAAAACCTCAGAGCCTAGCTGTTTGTTGTTTTAACCCTCGTGCTGCCTTCGGGTCACATGACCCAAAGGTTCATAACGAACCATCGTTGTGTTTACCCAATTTTACCCAATACAAAAACAAATAAAACTTATTTTCTTTTAACCTTTGCAATGTGGGGGGTCTGAGACAGCCCAACGGTTAAACGGTTTTTGTATGTGGTAAAGTTGTTGCAATACGACGGTGGGTCACAATGACTGATGGGTCAGAATGACCCGAAGATAACACAAGGGTTAAGTGAAGATGCCACTAGGTGACAGGCTTGAGTAAAGGTTAATTAAATGGCCAAATCATGCAGAGATGGGAGGATGGGTTTCAATGGTGGCAACTGGCACACTTTTCCTACTCAACACTCTGCTTTTTCTGCCATGGTATCCTTGCAAGTCCAGTACATCCAGTACTTCATGACAGCTGCGGAGTCAGATCTCACAACGTTACACTCCATCTTCCTGTCATCTGTCCTGGTCTTTCCCTTTTGAGAGGGTATACAGGGTAGGAAAGGAAATGGATGTATACCCTTGTGGAACATTTAAAGGGTTTTCTTTTCCAACTGTTTTTTTTGTGTCTTATTCTTCTCAGAATTCAAGTGCATAATGTCTGGGCATAGGGCTCAGGGACTGTATTGGGACGAGGCCTCAGCTTTGCCTATTGAGATGCCCCCCAGAGAGGAGTGTGTGAGAAAAGGCAGACAAGTGAGGAACAGACGCCTAGAAGTGATGCGGGTCAGGGACACGGAAATAAGGGAGGCCATTGCCCGACCAATCGGTGACCTACACTCTGAGACCCTTTGCAACGGCGCCTTTTATCAGGCACTATTCTCCATGGCCTGGTTTGACCACACTGAGTTCTTTAACACAGCACTGGCATCAACAACAGCTCTGAGGTCCCTGCATATGGGTTTAGAGAATGAAAAGTGGGCCTGGTTTACAGAGGCTGGCCCGTCCTAACTGCATGCGATTGGAGACTTTTCTTTTCTGATTTCCACGTGTGAAAATAAAACTATCATTACTTTATTTGGCGGGCACAGAAACAAAAAAGGTGTTATTTACATAGCAGTTGGCAGACTAAACTGAGAAACATCGGAATATGCACGTGGTTGAGTGAGTGAGAGCGACGGAAAGGGAAAAAGTCGGTAAACTATACTGGCGTTTGCCTTCTCAGCCACGCTTTGTTAATGAGACGAACCTCCGGACGGGTTCGTCCTGCCCTTTTTTAATGACGCCACATTGCCAAGTGGGCAAACTTGACGCATCAGCAGCACATTTCCTCTTCCAGAATGTTAAGGAATCGCACCGCTAATGCTGTTAATAAAATCTAATTAAGAGCTTGTTATGGGAGTTAAAGGAAGTTCAACCGGATACATTTGAAGTGAATTGTCGCTAATTAACCGCTGGAATTGGCGACACCTGTAATTGAAGTCATGGCTGACTATAAGTGACGGCCAATCCATGTCAGCCTCCAACTGTGACTAACCGTTCCGTCTTCCTGGTGGGTTCATGCCATCTAGCAAAGTCCTGCATAGCTTACCCACCTTCTCCCTTGTGCTTAAGTTACACGTTGTTTATAAACATACACCTGTAAAGAATATGGATAAGAAAACATTCAATAACGATGAAAAATGGAAACCAAATGAATATTGAAGATGCTTATAACACGTGGCGGGATATGACGTCTCAACGGAGACAAATACTTAGTAATTGATTGTGTGTCAGTGGCACCTATTTCGAGTGCATGAAAGACAACACTGCTGCCACAAAAACACAACAATAAAAGCAAGGTTTTATTTTGAAGTACGATATTGACCTTATTGTGAGAGTATATCCAATGCACATGTTTTTGATTGGGGTGAAACACAGCATGAGAGTAAACAAACCAAATTCTTGTTCCGGAACACTCCTTCAGCCGGCTTTAATTTTATTTTACTGTACACCAACAAATATGTTAGTTTACTTTTTGCTATTAATACCTTTTACGGTTTTGAACAGCTTTAAAATGTCACTAAAACCAGGCATGGTCTATCCACCTCTTAGTTTGTCTCTAATCCTATTACTCCTAGTTGCTCAAATTTGACCTCAGGATTAGAACTAGCATGGCACAGGTGTTCTCAGTGAGCAGTGGCTTTAGCTCCCAGCTTCTATCTCGACAAGGCCTACCTGCTACCACCAGGCTTCCTTCCTCAAAGATTACATCTCTCTGGCTCTCAAGGCAGTGTCGGCTGGGTGTGTGTGTGTGTGTGGGGGGGGTGGTTCTGGGTTAACATTTTGGCAATGTGTAGCATTTTGAGTGTGGGGAGTGTCTGATTGTGGAAGTGTGGGTGCGTCTGGAGGTTGGGTATTGGTGTGTGTGTGTGTATTTAGTGAGGATCAGGGGGAGTGGAGTTGCTGCTGCGTCTCACGGCTGCATTACTGACTGGAATGCTTGCTCCATGAGGGCGTGCGTTTGTGGAGGCCAGGAAGTGCGCACGCTGTTGAGCCGGAGCCGTCTCCAAGCAGGACGTGGGGATACAGTCGCCCCTATCCCTGCAGGAGCAGATCCGTGCAGGCAGCTGGGTAGTGTGGAGGCCAGAGACAGACGCAACCACACCTGTCTGCCGTGCACAGGTGAGCCATCTGGTTGATCAGCCCCAGTCCATTCACATGTATAATCTCAGGATAATGATTAGACAAGGTTTCAATCCTCACAATGCTGCAGACAAAGTCACAGTTCAATTAAATTACATATTTGTGGTCAGTAATTATTGTGAAAGTTCAAATGTGCATGCTGTAAAGAGACAAGTTACATTGATTTGGGAGTCAGGTGACTGAGCGGTGAGGGAATCGGGCTAGTAATCCGAAGGTTGCCAGTTCGATTCCGGGTCATGCCAACTGACGTTGTGTCCTTGGGCAAGGCATTTCACCCTACTTGCCTCGGGGGAATGTCCCTGTACTTACTGTAAGTCGCTCTGGATAAGAGCGTCTGCTAAATGACTAAATGTAATGTAAATGATTTGGTTTACTGTAGTCTTGTCTCACTGTAGTCTTGATAGCATTGGACCTGTAAAGCATGGAGTCTCTTTTTGACTACCACCATAATTTGATATGCTATATCTACAGTTAGGTCCATAAATATTTGGACATTGACACAATTTTCATCATTTTGGCTCTGTATACCACCACAATGGATTTGAAATGAAACAATCAAGATGTGCTTTAAGTGCAGACGTTCAGCTTTAATTTCAGGGTATTTACATCCAAATCAGGTGAACGGTGTAGGAATTACAACACATTTTATATGTGCCCCCCCCCCCTTTTTAAGGGACCAAAAATAATTGGACAAACTAACATAATCATAAATCTAATTGTCACTTTTAATACTTGGTTGCAAATCCTTTGCAGTCAATGACAGCCTGAAGTCTGGAACCCATAGACATCACCAGATGCTGGGTTTCGTCCCTGGTGATGCTCTGCCAGGCCTCTACTGCAACTGTCTTCAGTTCCTGCTTGTTCTTGGGGCATTTTCCCTTCAGTTTGGTCTTTAGCAAGTGAAATGCATGCTCAATTGGATTTAGGTCAGGTGATTGATTTGGCCATTGCAGAACATTCCACTTCTTTGCCTTAAAAAACTCTTTGGTTGCTTTCGCAGTATGCTTCGGGTCATTGTCCATCTGCACTGTGAAGCGCCGTCCTATGAGTTCTGAAGCATTTGGCTGAATCTGAGCAGATAATATTGCCCGAAACACTTCAGAATTCATCCTACTGCTTTTGTCAGCAGTCACATCATCGATAAATACAAGGGAACCAGTTCCATTGGCAGCCATACATGCCCACGCCATAACACTACCTCCACCATGCTTCACTGATGAGGTGGTATGCTTTGGATCATGAGCAGTTCCTTCCCTTCTCCATACTCTTCTCTTCCCATCATTCTGGTACAAGTTGATCTTGGTCTCATCTGTCCATAGGATGTTGTTCCAGAACTGTACAGGCTCTTTTAGATGTTTTTTGGCAAACTCTAATCTGGTCTTCCTGTTTTTGAGACTCACCAATGGTTTACATCTTGTGGTGAAACCTCTGTATTTACTCTGGTGAAGTCTTCTCTTAATTGTTGACTTTGACACAGATAGGCCTACCTCCTGGAGAGTGTTCTTGATCTGGCCAACTGTTGTGAAGGGGTTTTTCTTCACCAGGGAAAGAATTCTTCTGTCATCCACCACAGTTGTTTTCCGTGGTCTTCCGGGTCTTTTGGTGTTGCTGAGCTCACCAGTGCGTTCTTTCTTTTTAAGAATGTACCAAACAGTTGATTTGGCCACACCTAATGTTTTTGCTATCTCTCTGATAGGTTTGTTTTGATTTTACAGCCTAATGATGGCTTGCTTCACTGATGGTGACAGCTCTTTGGACTTCATATTGAGAGTTGACAGCAACAGATTCCAAACACAAATACCATACTTGAAATGAACTCTAGACCTTTTATCTGCTCCTTGTCAATGAAATAATGAACTCCCTTTATGAGGGAATAACATACACCTGGCCATGGAACAGCTGAGCAGCCAATTGTCCAATTACTTTTGGTCCCTTAAAAAGGGGGGGGGGGGGG
Source organism: Osmerus mordax (assembly GCF_038355195.1). Lineage (NCBI taxonomy): Eukaryota > Metazoa > Chordata > Actinopteri > Osmeriformes > Osmeridae > Osmerus > Osmerus mordax. The sequence goes on from NC_090055.1 coordinate 13,109,921, forward strand.
CACATATAAAATGTGTTGTAATTCCTACACCGTTCACCTGATTTGGATGTAAATACCCTGAAATTAAAGCTGAAAGTCTGCACTTAAAGCACATCTTGATTGTTTCATTTCAAATCCATTGTGGTGGTATACAGAGCCAAAATGATGAAAATTGTGTCAATGTCCAAATATTTATGGACCTAACTGTATGTCTCTCTGTTTGTCCCTCTCTCTGTCTCTCGCTCACTCGGCTTTTACCACAGGAGCCTAGAGTAGAAGGAGCTACTTCAGTAAATGGCATGTGTAAAATCAAGTGTTATGGGCATGTTAACAACTTGCTTTTTGTTAGAACAGAGCCTTCAAGAGGCCACTGCCAGAAATGCTGTTTATTTTTGCTATTTTCAGTTTTTTACTGTTTTTAAACAATGTTGCTATGCAACCCCTTTTCACTATAAAATTATAAACAAACTGCTAACTCCAGCGAGGCCAGCCTTCCAAAGGTTGTCAGGTCTAGGTCGCTGGGTTGAGTGGTAGATGCGCACACACACACACACTCCTTCTGGTAACCAAACAGAGAGCCGTCTCTGTTGTCTTGCTTGAATACAACTTCTACATCTGGATGAGGGCTGTGGTAGGAATATCAGTTATCTACACTACATACAGGTAGTTTGGATTTGATTTGACTCTGTATATTCCATGGCTTTTCAAATATTGTGTTTCTTTGTATGTGTGTGACTGTGAGTGCGTGCGTGCAGTGGAGTGGGGGTGGTGGAGGGGGGGTCGAACAACCAGGGAGCAAATGTAGGCGAGTACGCATGAAAATGGGCATAGAAACGTGTACAGATGTTTCTACACAGAGTGCTTCACATAATAAAGACAATAGGATGGCATTACATGAGTGTTGTGTGTTTGTTTGACATAAAATACAGATGTATGTATCATAGAAACCTCGCAAAGTTTCCTGGACGCTGGTCACAAATAAATTCGACACCTTCAGTACTATGTTGCGGGTAGATTATAACTACATATACAGGCTACTACAAATACGTGATGAGTAGCCTACATTCGGGTAGTGTCTACGGTAACTAGCTGATTCAGAATAACCAAAACAACATGTTGCCTGAAGGCCAACGTAGTTAATCAATTTGTGACTGAATTCCTGCATCAGTAGCTCGCGATGTAATCTAAAGGATTACAACAATTGATGTGTTTTTGCTCGTGGGATCGAATCCCACTCGAATCTTTTATTTTCTTAGCTTCCATTTATTATGGCGTGAATGGCTGTAATGTAGTGATCATTACATTTGTTCAGAATATAAAATTATGAAATGAATTGAGCTGTATATTTTATATAAAAATGCATACTTATTATTTATAAAGATTACATAGATTTAAAAGCATTTTTTGTGCTGCTCATTTACAACTGAAAATACGAGTGAAGTGTAGAATTAAATATGATGTCTTCTCATTTCCCCTGCAAGAGGCAGCCTCATAGCGGAATCAAAACGAATAAATTTGGCAGACCGGTGTAAAAATTGACCTAATCTCTATAATTTAAACGTCCTTTTAAGTTTTCCCTTCTCGTGATATTTTCAGGCATTTAGCCTACTCATATTGCATTCATTCATTAATAAAGACCCCCCTTTGAAGATTATTCTACGACGTTACCGGCAGTAGAAGATGGAATCGCGATTCAAACAGTACCATCTGCTAACTGAAAATATGCCCCCAAAAACGTAAATAAGCTTGACATTTATTTCGTGGAAAATCGCTCATTCATAAAAAGCTCACTGGTAGCGATCATTGTCAGTAACAACGCAAAATGCGATATAGCCCTGTGTGTAGAAGCTGCCCTGATAAATTCTACTACTACAGTACAGTAGCCTACTAGACTACTGCTGTGTTCGTCTTGGTAGCGATTGCGTTGGTTGAATTCGATTTAACGTTCCGTTGTACGGTTTAGGCTGAAATTAATTATTTTCATGAACAGATTGACAAAGTTTAGGCTGTGGCAATGAAGTTCAGGTTAGTAGTCATATAGTTTCACCTATTGAAAGACTTTTGATTTAAGTAAGGGGATTGCCGAACATGTTCTGTCGCCGTTTGACTTCCTAAACAGCTGTGTAGATGTTTTTGTAGTGTGCCTCGCGTAGGCTACAGCGTTGCAGTGAGCAACACTGGTTTGAAACCACAGGGAATTATAATTTCACCAACAAATCGTTTACTTGTAATGTAATGTCATAATAAATCCTACAACGAAAATGTATTTGTGAGGAATGTTTATTTTAACGATTGAAAACAGATGCATCATACTATGATACATACTACAGTGGTCTAAGATTCATAGACCACTGTAGTATGTGTTGCCTGGGCAACAGAGGCTAATGTCATGCTAATGCTTCAGTGAAATAGTACTACCGTTTCCGAAAGTAGATGTGGGCCTACTTCCTTAATAATATCAGCTAATATTGTACATTACATCTCACAATTGTGTTTCACATCACAAAGTAAAATGAGTAAATAGTTATCACCCTGGCCTCTTTGCTTGTGGCGTTTCTGCAGCTGCCTTGCAGTAAAGCTATAGTTAGCCTAGCTATCCCCCAAGTTAAGAGATGCGAAACGAATGTTCTGTTACAGGTAGTCACGCGTGTTTTCGTGACGTTAGTGACGTTAGTAACTTCAGTGACTGTGGCTAGCAAATTAGCCACCGTTAGCTTCACTTTTCGCCACAAAAACTTGAGCCTAAACCATGCAACGGAACGTAAATCCCGATAGAAGCAACTCAATCGCTACCAAGACGAAACTTTTGACACCTAGATGGTCTATGTAGGCCAAATATTGACTGAGTTTTAGGGGGGCAAAAAGAATAATAACTAGAAACGGCTGTTCCTGCGAAACAGCAGTGAGAATGCTGAAAACCTGAATGGGGATAGCTGACCATGCTAAAAAAGCGGAAAATTGTGAAACTTTAGTAGAAAGTTATAAGCTGAAGCTTCAAAGCAACCGAAAGGTATTTTTGAAAGGGGCTGGAGCAGCATTCCAACAATGATTTGAAAGGATTTACCATTACTTTTAATGGGAGAATAATTTGCACAAAAACCTTAATATTAAAAAAAGTATAAAAGTGATAAATGAGAAAATACCCGCAAGCTGAAAGCTGAAATTAAGTTAAAAAAAATGTGTGAGTCACACAAAAGAGGCAGTGTGGAATCTGAACTGCATCATCTAACAACGCTAACAGCTAAAATAGCCTACAATGCGGGAGAAGCTGAAAGCTGAACTGTTAAACAGAAGAAGTAGGCTAGCTAGTCGTAACAAGAATATTATCGTTTTAACAGCTGAAATTATAGTTGGGATAGTAATAGCAGTAGCAGATGTAGCCTACCATTGAGTGTGTTTACTCGGATTTCTTAGTAGGATTCAATGTGTTGATGGAATGAAACATACAGCAGTAGAGCCGATACAGGAAGACACAGCGACACTTTGTTGCAGAAGGATGATGGTGCAAGTTTTGGCCGTGGAGCATACAACGATTAATAAAAAAGAATCATGTAGACGCGTTTATTGAGTAATCGCATAACTAATTACACATGTAAACGGAGTAATCGTATTATTGGTATAAACCGACAATTGCTAGTAATCGGGTTTCTCATGGTCAAGTAAATGTACCAATCACCTGTGTGAGAGACTGAGTGGTGCGTGTCTGTCGTTACGGTGATGGTGCAGCTATGATTGCTAACGCTCTGAGGGCCGAGAATAAGAGAAATGTAGCTAGAATCCACACCTCAAACAAGATAACCTAGACGCAGAACTGTACGTCCAATCCAAAATATAAGGATATTTTCCGAGACCCAAGACTCTGCCGAAACCAGAGATATTCTTTATATGTCTGTGCAGTCAGAAATACGACTCTACCTGCAGTTTCAAAAACGTGTTCCTTTTGCTTTCCTGGTGCGTGTTTGTTTGGTTGCCACGGCGATGGAGCAGCTGTGATCGCTAACGAGCTAGGCAGAGAGAAAAACGAACATTTATCTAGCATTCACACCTCAAACAAGTTGACCTAGACGCAAAACTACACGTCCAATCAATAAAATTAGGATATTTTCCGAGACCCAAGACTCTGCCGAAACTAGAGATGTCCTTTATATGTATGTGCGGTCAGAAATATGTCTCTACCGGCAGTTTCGAAATCGTCTTCCTTCCTGCTTTCTCTGACGGATTTTACCCACCTCTCCATTGAAGTTAGTGAGAGAATTTGAAAGGCTGCTCTCGCTTCAAGGCCCATAGCTGAAAATCTGTAAATGTGAGCTCTTTAGTAGTTACATTGGCTGAAAGAGGACAATTTTCCTACATTTTAAGGTATAACTTGTTTCTGTACGTTAAACTATATGAACGTTAGAGGAATTTGTTTGACAATTTAGTTGAATATCAGAAAAAGAGCAGCCAGCAGTGTGCCACTCTGCTAGCTGCTCATTCATAAAAATCAAGAAGGAGCAAACATTTTAATGTATTTCAAACTGTCATAATTCAAAATTGGCTGAATATTTGAAAAGGCAGAATCATTTGGGAATAGCTGAATGTCTTGTGAACATTTTAAAGGTTGAATGGTATCTCTAGCTGAAAGTATGCTGAAGTAGTTACGTTTGAAAGAGGAGGAAGCTTTTTAATGATTTGAAAGGATTTACCTTTACTTTTAATGGGAGAATAATTTGCACAAAAACCTTAATGTCTTAAAAAGTATAAAAGTGAGAAATACCAAAAGTCATAGCCAACATCTCCTGAAGGAGCTGAACGTTTTGATACAAACATTGTAGGAATCGGTGAAAGTATGCAGAACTAGTTAAAGGCCAAAAAACGGCGGAAGAACTAAGAAGTTGATATAATAAGAATAATAACTAGAAAAGGCTGTTCCTGCGAAACAGCAGTGAGAATGCTGAAAACCTGAATGGGGATAGCTGACCATGCTAAAAAAGCTGAAAATAGTGAAAATTTTGTAGAAAGTTATAAGATGAAGCTTCAAAGCAACCGAAAGGTATTTTTGAAAGGGGCTGGAGCAGCATTCCAACAATGATTTGAAAGGATTTACCATTACTTTTAAAGGGAGAATAATTTGCACAAAAACCTTAATATTTTAAAAAGTATAAAAGTGAGAAATGAGAAAATACCCGCAAGCTGAAATGAATTTCAAAAATGTGTGAGTCACACAAAAGAGGCAGTGTGGAAGCTGAACTGCATCATCTTAACAAAGCTAAGAGCTAAAATAGCCTACAATGTGGGAGAAGCTGAAAGCTGAACTGTTAAACAGAAGAAGTAGGCTAGCTAGTCGTAACAAGAATATTATCGTTTTAACAGATTAAATTATAGTTGGGATAGTATTAGCAGTAGCAGATGTAGCCTATGCGTTTACTCGGCTTTCTTAGTTGGATTCAATGTGTTGATGGAATGAAACATACAGCAGTAGGGCCGATACAGGAAGACACGGCGACACTTTGTTGCAGAAGGATGATGGTGCAAGTTTTGTCCGTGGAGCATACAACGATTAATAAAAAAGAATCATGTAGACGTGTTTATTGAGTAATCGCATAACTAATTACACATGTAAACGGAGTAATCGTATTATTGGCATAAACCGACAATTGCTAGTAATCGGGTTTCTCATGGTCAAGTAAACGTACCAATCACCTGTGTGAGAGACTGAGTGGTGCGTGTCTGTCGTTACGGTGATGGTGCAGCTATGATTGCTAACGCGCTGAGGGCAGAGAATAAGAGAAATGTAGCTAGAATCCACACCTCAAACAAGATAACCTAGACGCAAAACTGTACGTCCAATCCAAAATATAAGGATATTTTCCGAGACCCAAGACTCTGCCGAAACCAGAGATATTCTTTATATGTCTGTGCAGTCAGAAATACGACTCTACCTGCAGTTTCAAAAACGTGTTCCTTTTGCTTTCCTGGTGCTTGTTTGTTTGGTTGCCACGGTGATGGCGCAGCTGTGATAGCTAACGAGCTAGGCAGAGAGAAAAACGAACATTTACCTAGCATCCACACCTTAAACAAGTTGACCTAGACGCAAAACTATACGTCCAATCCAAAATATAAGGATATTTTCCGAGACCCAAGACTCTGCCGAAACCAGAGATGTCCTTTATATGTCTGTGCGGTCAGAAATACGACTCTATCGGCAGTTTCAAAATCTTGTTCCTTCTTGCTTTCTCTGACTGATTTTACTCACCTCTCCATTGAAGTTAGTGAGAGAATTTGAAAGGCTGCACTCGCTTCAAGGCTCATAGCTGAAAATCTGTAAATGTGAGCTCTTTAGTAGTTACATTGGCTGAAAGAGGACAATCTTTCCTACATTTTAAGGTATAACTTGTTTCTGTAAGTTAAACTATATGAACGTTAGAGGAATTTGTTTGACAAATTAGTTGAATATCAGAAAAAGAGCAGCCAGCAGTGTGCCACTCTGCTAGCTGCTCATTCATAAAAATCAAGAAGGAGCAAACATTTTAATGTATTTCAAACTGTCATAATTCAAAATTGGCTGAATATTTGAAAAAGCCGAATCATTTGGGAATAGCTGAATGTCTTGTGAACATTTTAAAGGTTGAATGGTATCTCTAGCTGAAAGTATGCTGAAGTAGTTACGTTTGAAAGAGGAGGAAGCTTTTTAATGATTTGAAAGGATTTACCTTTACTTTTAATGGGAGAATAATTTGCACAAAAACCTTAATGCCTTAAAAAGTATAAAAGTGAGAAATACCAAAAGTCATAGCCAACATCTCCTGAAGGAGCTGAACGTTTTGATACATAAATTGTAGGAATCGGTGAAAGTATGCAGAACTAGTTAAAGGCCAAAAAACGGCGGAAGAACTAAGAAGTTGATATAATAATAATAATAATAAAGAGAAACAGGAAAACAATAGTGAGAATGCTTAACAGCATTCTCACAATAACTAGAAAGGTACATTTCCTGAAGAAAATGTGTGTGTTTGCTGAAAGCAGTCGAAACGATTGTTTTGATGGGTTGAATAGTGAAGAAGGTTTTACAAAATTTTTAAAAGAGGTATGTGCTTTAAAAACAAAATGGTGAGAAAAAGTGTTAAAAGTATATCTGTCATTGTTATGCATTGCGATATTTTCTTACTGTTGAAAATGGAGAAAAAACAGTGATGAAAAGAGTACCTTATTGACTTTCATACTTTTGTAATCGTTAAAAGTAGTGGTGGGCATAGATTAATTTTTTAAAATCTAGATTAATCTCACTGTAATCTTGGCATTAATCTAGATTAAAATGGCTCATTTGAATTCCACCAAAGGCATTCAGAATATGTGTGCTACCCAAATAATGACTAAAAGTAAGTCTTTGAGAATGGGTTTCTCAAACCAGGTGGCGCATTAGACCAGGGGCTCGTCTCCTGTTTCCAAAATGCATCACAAACTGCTTGAGAAAGCTGTTCTATATAATTGGTGATGAAAATAAATTATGTTCAATAAGATGTACTTGTGTTTATTAACTGTTTATTAGATTAGTTAGCTTGGCTGATAGAGCTGTGCTGACGGGCTTGCCTCGGTTGCACTCAAACAGTAGTTTGACGACGACTCTTCACCTGCGCTACATCAGTGCTTGGCCCGGCATCTTCCGCATTAGCTAAGGGAAGCTTTGCGTTTAGGTGGTATTTGAGACTGGAAGAACTCCTACAGTAAACTAATTCCGCATAACACAAGGTGCAAACAACCTTAGTCTTGTCGAGGTTTCCATTGGGAAGCTTCTTAAAAATACATTTTCCCTGAAGCAAACCAGGCGGCTTCATAGCTGCATCCATGTTAGCACGTTACGTTTGATGTGATAATTTCATACACAAGGCATAAACACAGGTTCAAAGACTCGTTCTCGCCCTCTACAGTGCAATTCGGCAAGGTATACATCCGCGCTAAAATATCAAGGTGAAAGTCATTATAGCTTGCGTAGTACAGACCCATCTCCCAACCCAACTTTGAGAATAGATTAACGGCGATATTTTTTTTATCGCCCGATAAGAGTCTCAGGTTAACGCAGCGCGTTAACGCCGATAACGGCCCACCACTAGTTAAAAGTATTAAAGAATGAAAGATTGAGAAACAGAAAAAAGTTTGAAGTTAGAAAAATGAGCAAATATAGTGATGAAGATTATATTGCATAACAGTTATCAATATCATAGCAGACAAAAGTATGTCAGCAGGATGAAGGTGAAAAAAAGTGTTGCTTTGAAACCAAAATGGTGAGACAGTGTTAAAAGTATATCTGTCATTGTTATGCATTGCAATATTTTCTCACGGTTGAAAAAGGAGAAAAAAGAGTGATGAAAAGGGTATCTTATTTAATTTCATAAATGTTAAAGCGTTATGTTAGAGCCATTTTATTTAATTCTAAACCTTTTACATTTTTAAACCTTAGTATTAGTTAGACTTGTACACTTCTTATTTAAGATTCTTATATGTCTAATGTGTGCACCTGATGTTTCTTGGCGAATAAAACCCATTCTGAAAAGTATTAATAATTGAAAGATGTAGAAACAGAAAAAAGTTTGAACAGTGGAACAGTGAAGAGCGTTGGCCAATCGGATTGGTTCCTTGTTTCTTGTAACGTAGCAACTGTTGGTCATTGTCAACATTTCTAACCTAGAATCTAGGTTTTAGGTTCAAGATGAAGGAGAAACTAATCATGTGTGCCTGCACAACCAGTCCTGTTCTGACACTTAATTTAAAGATGACATCAAAATTATAATCCATAGTGCAGGGTTGCCGATGTTGTCGTTGTCCCTGGTGAGTTTTTTTAATTCAATCTCGTCACATTATGTGACTTTGTTGTGCAACTGGAAAAGCTAGCTACTCAAACTCAGAATGCTGCTGCAAAAAAAAGCAGAACTATTGTGGGTGGTAAATAAGATCATGCTACATCTAGCCAGCGGATCATTTCTTGCAAGTGTGTCAAAGTGGTATTTTTACAGACTGTATTAACACCGTAGGCGTGAATAATGCATGCATCGTCATTGTCGTCCATCTTTAGCCGAAGAAGCTAGAGAGGATGCAATGGGAGATTTCCTACAGTAAGGTAGATACTGCTTCAAATTGAAAACGGAGACGATCTTTTGATTAAAGACAATTTCCTTAACTTCTGTTGTCAATATCGCCGATAAAAAGTAAATACTGTTACGAAGCATTTGTTTGCTGGTAACGAACGATAGACGTAGCTAGTTTCGCCGTTCCATGGCAGCTAGTAGTACATTACTGTATGATGACAGTCGTAGCTAGAGTTGTAAGCACTCGTCAGTAGAATGACCAGAACTTTAAAACAAAAGATCATATTTCAAATCTGTCTGCTGTTCTACATTGCCCACACAATTTATGTATATATATCAACTCTAACATGGCCTGTATCTTGTATTGAAAGTGCTCGAAAAATAGCTCGTCTAATGGTGGACTGAGAAAACATATTTGTCAAAGCAGAGCGAGCGGATGTCGTGGGAGAATTCCTAATGTGTTAGATTTACTGCTTCAAATTGAAAAGTTTTTTAACGTCTGTGTTCAATATCGTCAACTAAATGTAAAAACTTTTCAGTTACGAAGCTTTTGTTCGTAGTAATGCCAGCTGCAGTAAACCTTTCGTGACCCCGTTTTAACTGTTCGTGACAGTCGGCTATGACAGTGTTGAGCCTCGATTTTTGCAGATTTCTGTGAAACTTTCTTAAAGAAAAATAATCTAGCTAGATTATGTACACTTTAAACTCAATGTACATACCTTGTTTGGCCAATTTGGTCGATTGTGGAAAAAAGTAGAACCGTTTTTAGTTATGGAGAGCCATCGCGCTAGCTTGGAATTGCGTTATACCACTCATCACTTCAGTGGTCATAACTTTTAAACAAAATTCTATCTTAAATCTGTCTGCTGTTCTGAATTCACGACAAACGTACGCACATTTCATACGCTCTAACATATCCTCTATCTTGTAGTGAAAGTGGTTAAAAATGAGGTTTTCTAAAAAAGTAACGCAGACGGAGAATATTTTTGTCAGAATGGCTCCGTGAAATCGTCTTGATAAAGGATGATTTGCCTAACATGATCATATAAATATTTACATCATTAGAAAGCCCTAAATCTTGTCTTCATAAAGGTACAAACAGTTCAGGTATAATATTTGAAAAAGTCTGCATAGTCAGGCAGGAAAGTGTTAAACAGTGTCAAAAATTGACTCGGTGAGAAACAGTTCTGTCAGTGCATGACGTCACAGTTGAATTTGACTTGAACATTCTGAACCATTGAAACCTATTCATTTTTTGGCACTTTAAACTTTAATACCTTTAAAACTTTAAAAGTTATCAATGAGAAAAGTAATAGCACACTAGAGCAGTTCAGACTTTATCAAATGAAGTTTGAACGGTGTTTCTAGCTTAAACGATGTGAAAGGAGTAGGCGACGGAAAAAAGTGGGAGGAATTTAAAAAAATATATATATACAAAAATAATAAGTATGCAGAATAACAATAGTGTTTTTGCTTGCAGCAAACACACTAAAAATAAAAAGTATGCAGAATAACAATAGTGTTTTTGCTTGCAGCAAACACTAATAATAACTAGAAAGGCATTTCCTGCTGAAAAGGCGTTGGAATGCTGAAAGATGAAATTATTTTTCTTAAATTGCAGAAAATACAGAAATGAGAAAATACCCGCAAGCTGAAATGAATGTCAAAAATGTGTGAGTCACACAAAAGAGGCAGTGTGGAAACTGAACTGCATCATTTAACAACGCTAAGAGCTGAAATACAATGCGGGAGAAGCTGAAAGCTGAACTGTTAAACAGAAGAAGAAGTAGGCCTAGGCTAGCTAGTTATAAAAAATAATATTATAGTCTTAACAGCTGAAATTATAATTGGGATAGTAATAGCAGTAGCAGATGTGTGCATTGAGTGCGTTTACTCGGCTTTCTTAGTAGGATTCAATGTGTTGATTGAATGAAACATACAGCAGTAGGGCCGATACAGAAAGACACGGCGACACTTTGTTGCAGAAGGATGATGGTGCAAGTTTTGTCCGTGGAGCATACAACGATTAATAAAAAGAATCATGTAGACGCGCTTATTGAGTAATCGCATAACTAATTACACATGTAAACGGAGTAACAGTGCGTGTCCACTGCAGCGACGCGATGAGAGCAACAACATGTTTTCCATTCATTTTCTATGGAGCCAGGCGAATCGCTTGCGTGGTGCATTGTGGGTAGCGACGCGACCGAGTTGAGATTTTCTTTCTTTACTTTATGCAAATGAGGAGCGATTTTCGCTAGCGATGGCCAATCGGAGTGTTTTCTTGTTTCTCGTAACGTAGCAACCATGGTGAACATTTCTAGCTTTCTAGGTTTCAAGGTGGAGGAGAAACTAATCGTTTGTGTGGCTGCTTACCCAGTCCTGTACGATACATAGCTGTATTCGTACAGAGATGATAATAAAAAACGATGCATGGCGCAAGGTTGCCGAAGTTGTTGGTGCTTGTACTTTCAAATTCAGTCTAGTCACATTACGTAACTTCGTTCTGTGGTAACTAACTAGCTAGCCCGGCTGGAACTCCCTATCGTATCGATAGATTAGCAGAGACTTTGAGTAATATAATACGTTTTTTACACATGTCAAGGTGTATGTCTATTAAACTGTTTTGTATTTTGTATACAAGTTGTATTTTGATCGATGTTGCGACTCTACCGGCAGTTTCAAAATCTTGTTCTTTTTGCTTTCTCTGACGAATTTGTCCCAACATTTGCATTAGTCTCTATGGGGCTTGAGACAGACTTTGTCTCACTCTCGGGCTCCTCACGCAAAAAGTAAATAACTATGTGTTTCCATACCCATATGAGTCCGACCAGCACAAGCACAGCATCGTTTTGATCCAAAATGAAGCTTGAAAAGTTAATATTGTGGCCGTGAGGGCAAAAGTGCCATAAAAAAAAAAAAAAACGGTTTCGGACTCTGCTGTCACTCTGAATTTGCGCAACATTCCAATGCCTCACTCTAGCTCTCTACATAGAAACCCATGTAAATCTCAGAAACGGCTTGAAAAAGTCATGAAACATAATCAGTGATATTGAAAAAAGTTGAATAGATATCAAAAAGCTGAATTATTTAAAAATGGTTTTAAAGTTTAAATGGTGGCTCTAGCTGAAAGATTGAGGAAGAAGAAGGATTGGATTTGGAAGTTGAAGAAGTTTTAAGAAGTTTGAGAGGATTTGAAAGAAAACTCCATTGTTAAAAATATTATGAATATTGATTTATATTAATTCAAGCAGAAGAGGTACAAAGCTGAAAAGTCAAAGTACCCATGGCCTGAAACTGCTGAATTAATTAATAGCTGAAGATTTGAAGGCGCTGAAATGTGCCACGGAAGAAATAGAAGATAAATAATAATTCCAACAACTTATTATTTTTATTATTATTGCTGAAGCAGCATTCCAACAATAAAAAGAAACAGGAAAACATAATAATAATAATAATATGTGGGTAGATGACATGACACATGATTTTTCTGTAATTAAGTGTGAATGTTTATTTAGATGCATTTTACCACTTAAACAACACATGGTAGTGAAGCAAATTATGGTTCTTTGTTTTAAACTTATGATTTTGTATGAAATATCTGTTATGTTTTGATTATATTTTAAGGTGAATACGCAAAATGTCCTGCGGTGTGACCGTAACATAGGTGAAGCATTAAACTTACATATGAACAAAATAAACCAGAAATATCTGGAGCAGCTAATAACTGCCTTGGCATTATATTGTATATATTTACATTATTAATATTAGGTTTTAATATGCGCAAAACTAATAAATTAGTATTTACAGCAAAATAACTTTCGTAACACAAATGCTGTCCTGTGGCGTGACATGGAAAATCAGATTTTTGAAACGGCAGTTACATGGACAACTATAGGGGTCCTTAGTCAACCCCCCCTACCAGGAAGCCCCCCAGATGTTGGAATGTACAGTGAAGGTTAAAAGGTGAGCGTTTACCTCTGATTCATTTAATAAATTTCACTGTTTCTGTCAGACAATGAATGTGTCATTTTTTGAGAGTCCTGTAGTGTGACAGCTGTAGTTCAAAAATATATTTTTTTACAAGTATCTCCTGATCTTCCGGATGTTGTAGAGGGTGAATCTACACGACCGGGAGACCGCAGCAATGTGGGCCATGAGGGAGAGCTCGTCGTCCATGGTAACCCCAAGGTTCCTGGCAGAGGATGAAGGGGTGCCATTTACCTGGGGGTTCCAGAGTGTAACATGGAATTACAGTGAAAGAAGTCACGGAAAAGGGGCTCCTGATGGGGTCGGAGCTTGTGGGAAGCGGATGGCAGACCAGGTTGTGCTAAGGGGACATGATCTACAAACTGCTGAGGCACTGTTTGACTTCTTGTCCAGCAAAGATGCAAGATGGTGATATTTTCAAGCATTTAGCCTACTCAAGAACCCCCTTTGAAACAAGCTACTGTAACAACGTTGTCACCGGCAGTATTTCAGATGGAATCGCGATTCAAACAGTACCATCTGCTAACTGAAAATATGCCCCCAACAACGTAAATAAGCTTTACATCTATTTAGGGAGAAATGCCTAATTCAAAAGAAGTTTGCTATGAGCAAGCTAGTTGCGGTGGCTAGCCAAACTTCACTGAGTGAGGGGATTGTTTTTAAGCGCCGGAAATTAGAATGTTTTTTTTGATATAAAGTTTAGGCTATGGCACTGAAGCCAGCGACGCACCACACAAGCTTGAGTTTAAATACATTCTTTAATGTGACATTACTTACTGTACATGCAAGTCTTGATTTGCTTAAATGTACATGTATGATGCTGCTAGTAGTAGCAAAGAGTCAATATAAGTTCTTTGGTAGTAGTACACCACGGCACGATACGATACTCGCTGTGCAACAGCACATCAATCCATGCGTCGTTGCTAACTTGTGATGACGTGGTGACGTAGATAGCACTGAGTACCCTTTGTCGACTAAAGGCACTTTTTTTGCCACAAAAACGTTGTAACCTACTAAACTGTGCAACGGAACGTAAATAAAAATACAAGCAACGCAATCGAGAACAAGACAAACATTTTGACACAGGCGTTGTCTATGATCTTGACTGATCCTTAGGGGTGTGAACATAAACAATAATAAATATATATGTGAGAGAACAAAGGTTGTGCCTTTGCCAATAATTTTAAAGTACATTACAGGTTACATTTTTTAGATCCATCTCATTCTAATTATTCATGTCTATGAAAATCTATTATGCATTGCACATTGATTGGTACTGAAGCTGTAACCTTAATTACTGACAAAACATTCTGAAACCCTATAATCTTATACTAATAATTATCAATTGGAGTATTAATGGAAAAAACGAAAAAGCTACTTGAGAAAGAAGCAGACAGAAGGGTTGCATTATGCATTTGAAGGTTATACTGTCAAACTGACTGAAGAACTAAATAACGACGTGAAAAAATGAAGATAGCGTGGCTCATTGGCTGGTCAATTCCCATGATGCTAGGTGGTAAATAGTGTTAAAATGTGCTGATAAATTTGCCGTTTTTTCGAAATACAAATCTGACTCAATTTCGTTTTTTAAATGTGTCTGCTTAGAATGTAGTGTTTTGTTTGGTGGTCATTGTTGTGGTGGTTAACCATTGTAACCGTTTCTTAGGAAACCTGTTACGTTTCATAAGAAGAGCTGGATTCTTTTAACGCTTGTGCAGTGTATAGCTTCTTTCAGCTAAGAAAACTGCAGTGTAACTTTGCAAGGGTCCCCGTTCTCGCTAAGTGACTTATAATCTGAGGCGTTTGAGGGGCTCTTAAACATTATAATATATTACTATCTAATAGTAAAATTACATTTATTAAGTTTACTTCTTGAAGTACTTACATTAATTGAAAGTGCACTTGAAAGTATTGCAAAGTATACTTTGAGGCTCTTTAGGAAGTATACTTCATGAACTGAAAGTGCACTACACAGGTTACTTTAGAGTATTCCAAGGTATACTTTTAAGTACTTTAGGAAGTATACTTTATGAACTGAAAGTGCACTACACAGGCTACTTTAGAGTATTCCAAAGTATACTTTGAAGTACTTTACTCAAAAGGCTACTTTACTCAAAAGTAAACCTTGAAATACACTAAGTGTACTTAAAAGTGACCTAAAAAGTTAGCCAATTCAGTTTACTTAGTACATAAATAATATATAAATAAGTACAAAAAGAGTATATAAATAAGTACAGTGCTAGTATACTTTAAGTAACATGATAATAGTATACTTTTTATATTAAGTATACTTACAAAATAAACTTGAAGTATACTTATTTTTTGTAAGGGTAACGGAGGTCACTTTCTCAGGCAAATGACGAATGAAACAGGCTCGGTTAAATAAATCCGAGATGCTGGCTATCTTCAGCAGGCTCGTATCTACAATAGGCAGTCCTCCCTGACGTTTTTGGTGTAGTGAAATACAACATTGTGCCAGTGAGCGACCCGAGTCTGACTCTGAGGCTAACGTCAAAACAGTATAACGCCGTGAGACGCAGTACGTCTCACTCAGCTATCTGCGTACTGCGTCTTTTACTGAGACGCAGTACGTCTCAAATCTACCTATTTGTATTATCCGTGTGGTCCTTTTGCCATTATAAATGCTATCCTTTCCCGGTTTTCTGCAGCCACGTTGCGCACGCATCCCGAATGTTTACAAACAAAAAATTGTTCTATACTACTCCGTTTTCACGGACACAGGGAACGCCCTCTCCGACGTGGAACGCCCTCTCCGAGCCCTCTCCGAGCCCCTCGGAGAGCTCTACGTGCACCTCCTGATTTTCCTGACTATCCGTCCGTCCGTCATTTTACGGATACCCCTTGGCTGTGATTGGTCCGTATTAAGAACCGCTTGCGTCAGGGGCGGGGTTGCCGTGACCAACAAGACGAACAGAATCCTTTGACCGCCATTGCTGTAAGTTTTTACAATTCATATTTCAGCTAAACAGTATATGTAAATCAGCATCTGAATTAAAATGTGACAAGAAATGGGCAGTGTAGTTGCTGAAAATGTGCTTATGTTATTGATGAAACGGCTAATTTGTAAGTTTGCTCAGACTTTTCAATAACCTAGCTAGCATCGCAGTGCAGCGCCACCTACTCTTCTGGCGGTGAATTGTTTTCAGCACCCACAGCCTTCGGAGTACTATAAATTCAACAAATCCGTCCGACTCCGTCCTCTGTCTGTCCGTAATGGAGTCGGAGTAGTATAATTCGGCCTTTAGTATGCTAAACTACTTTTCATTTGATGTACTGATGTGATTGATATTACAACAGAATCTGATGGCAATTCAGTTCAGTGATATAAAAGCTATTCGTGTAGTGTTAATATCGCTTGATTAACATACTGCCACTGACCCTTCCTATGATCAAGAACATTTTCTTCATCTCCCGAATGATACATTTTGGGATCATTAACCCATCCTGATGAGAAGTAGCGTTAGGCTTCGGTGCTTTTAAATGCCTTAAGGGCTTCCCCGGTGTATGAAGAGGGATTGTGGACGAGGTAAATATAGATGTCGCTAATCGGTTTAGCAAGCTAATTTTCAGGCTAAGATAAAAAACGCCCCTCTTTTTGGTTCGTGGAAGCAACTTTCGATAAATCACCATAGTAACATATCAATTAGCACTAACCTGCTCCAGAGCAGGCTAACGTAAGTGTAGCTGGATAAGCTTGCCACACCCCCGGTAAATAACATGGCAGCTCCCTTTTTGAGAGACCCAGTTGACCAAGGAGCTATATTCTAGTTCGATTACATTTCCATACCAATAGAGTTCTTCGCGATCGCTAAGATCCTTTATTTCACACGGATGAGTTCTTGTTTGAGCGATATCGATTCAGCCGACAAGGACTCATTTATTTGCAAGACCTTCTCGGGCCGTACATTGCAAATACTACCCTTACAAAAAAGAAGTATACTTCAAGTTTATTTTGTAAGTATACTTAGTATAAAAAGTATACTATTACCATGGTACTTAAGAGTATACTATCAGTGTACTTATTTCTATACTATTTTTGTAATAAGTAAACTGAATTGGCCCACTTTTTAGGTCATTTAGTACACTTTAAAGTACACTTATAGTGTATTTGAGGTTTACATTTAGTCATTTAGCAGACACTCTTATCCAGAGCGATTTACAGTAAGTACAGGGGCATTCCCCCCGAGGCAAGTAGGGTGAAGTGCCTTGCCCAAGGACACAACGTCATTTTGCAGAGCCGGGGATCGAACCAGCAACCTTCTGATTACTAGCCCGCTTCTCTAACCGCTCAGCCACCTGACTCCCTCTACTTTTGAATACTGTAAAGTAGCCTGAATGCATGCTTTATGAACTTTCAGTTCATAAAGTATATTTTCTAAAGTACTTCAAAGTATACTTTGGAATACTCTAAAGTAACCTGTGTAGTGCACTTTCAGTTCATGAAGTATACTTCCTAAAGTACCTCAAAGTATACTTTGCAATACTTTCAAGTGCACTTTCAATTAATGTAAGTACATCAAGAAGTAAACTTAATAAATGTCAATTTACTCTGATTTACTAATATATTTAAATTTTTAGGGGCCCTTCACACGTTGCTGATTTTGCGTCGCCAAGTAACACCGCAGATCCTTAGCTGAAAGAAGCTAATTATTGTGTATACACTAAAGTAAAATAATCCAGCTCCTCTTATGAAACGTAACACTCATTTAACTCATGGTTACAATGGTAAACCAGCACAACAATGACAATTACCACGCAACAAAAAACTACATTCTAAGCAGACACATAAAAAAAACGAAATTCATGAAGTTACATTTGTATTTCGAACAAACGGCAAACGTATCGGCAAATCTTTACATTATTTACCGCCTTGCATCATGGGAATTGACCAGCCAATGAGCCACGCTATCTTCATTTTTTCACGTCCTTATTTCGTTCTTCAGTCAGTTTGACAGTATAACCTTCAAATGCACAATGCAACCCTTCTGTCTGCTTCTTTCTCAAGTCGCTATTTCGTTTTTTCCATTAATACTCAATTAATACTCAACTCAATCGATAATTATTAGTATAAGAGTATAGGCTTCAAAATGTTTTTGCAGTAATTAAGGTTACAGCTTCAAAGAATTTAACCTGTAATGTACTTAAAAATTATTTTGACTGTTTTTGCTGTACAATAATAGAAAACGTACATCCTACTCCAGAAGAAATTTAAACAATTTGATGTTTCGAAGTATACTTCTTAAAAGTATATCAAAAGTGAACTATTTTCAAAGCATACTTAAAAGTATATCAAAAGTGAACTAAAAGTGTACTATCCATATTTTAGTATACTTATAGTATACTTTAATCTACTTGTAAGGGTAGTATCACACGCCGCAGCAAGCTTTATGCTTTATTATGAGCTTATGCTGCTGTATGTGAATATGTAACGCTATGTTTTAGGAAATGTCTTGTCTTATCTGTTGTGCCTGTGCTTTTTATATGTTTAACTGTGGGAGAGTGGGAAACGTCATATCGATTACTTTTTATGTCTTGACATGTGAAGAAATTGACAATAAAGCTACTTGAAACTTTAACTGTGCTTCAGACTCTGCATAGCCTTGAGGTTTTTTGCGTCAGGTACATTTTTATACAGTAGGCCTATAGGCGATGCAGAAAACATTGGCAAAGCCGCAGCATGCGTTGCTGTAAGAAAAGTGTACTTGGCGCTTAACCAGCTGATGAATCAATTCATCATATTCCCTGCCATGTCCCAGTCAATGAAATCAAAGAGGGATTTACACATAGGCCTACATGCATACACATATATAGTAGGCCTACATGATATAAGCGCTTTCAGTACATATATCCTCGTAAGTGTCTATGAATTCATAGATACTCTTTGGCCTTGTTTTTATCTACTTATTCTGAAAGAGTTGAGATCATTATTTTCGCTAGCAAGATCTCATTCGATTATTAATTTCCATTAAGCCTACTGCCAGCAGGCACATTTAAAGAAATGTGATCTGATTGATTGGGGTAATGAGGCACTTAAAATATGCCTATACATTTTCCCAAAACGTACAAATTTAGCTTATTGTAAATTTTTTGCCAAGCTGCTTGTCTTGCTCTGGCAGCGGTGGCGGTGTTTGACTTACCCATGATAATATGCTTATTGTCTTCGTAGAGACTCATTATAATAGTTTGCTCGGATGGCGAGAATATTGTAATGGAAATGAGCTGCGGGCTCATTTAATTAGTGGTTGCAGGTGTGGCTGATTATAGGGGGTATAGAGGAGGGGTTAAAAGGGGGACTGGGCCGAGACAGAGGTAGGCTGGTCGGAGCTGGAGCATTCTGGGAGACGGGTGGCGAGCGTTCGCAGTCACAAGGGCTGCCGGCGACAAAGTCAGTGAGTGAGAGGGGTTAGTGTTCCTGTGGCAGGAGGGGAGGAGTATTTGCCTCCTGTAGCAGCTATAGGGCTGGGAAAGTAGGAGAGTGCTCCGTTGCTAATAGACCGCAACGACTTAAGCCGACAACGCGTCCAGCTAACATTCAGCCCGGAGAGTGCACGATGCCCAAGCTCAGACCCCGGGGAGGGTCTCGCCAAGCGGCGGCTAAGTATCCAATTATTGACTGTTGTCTTGTCCATTTTAAATAGCTTTATTAAATTACCTGGCGGTGGGAGAGAACAGGGGGCGAGGAGCAGTGCACCGTCCATAGTGGGTAGTTGGGTCTCCCCTATACACGTGTGACGTAGCACAGGTGTGTGTTCGAGTGAGTGCCAGAGTGCAGTGGCGTTGGGGTGTCTACTCGGGGTTTGGCCCAGCTTTGAGAGTGCAGTGACGTTGGGGTGTCTACTCGGGGTTTGGCCCAGCTCTGAGAGTGCCGTGCTTTCACCGGATTGGGGAGGGTGGAGTGTGGTCCAGGGAGAGCCCAACTTCCTTAAATGCCTGTGTAGCCTGTGTTGTGCCCTGGAGTATTCCACCCTGGCTTATGAATTTTAGAGAACCATTGTCCGGACCTAATAAAGACCTTTTTATATTGTTACAAGCTTGTATCTGTGTTCTTCCAGCCTGACATACTTGGCAGTAATTTCCTGCTCCATGAACAAACCCACATTTATTACAATATCACCGCTCTCTCTTTCGTCTTTTCCGCCATCATACCGTTAGAAAATCGCGGTTTTGGTGATCGACTTTTCCTGCCTTTTGAAGTAGGACGTGCACGTGCAATTTCCCTGATAAGTTTAGCCTGATTGAAATTAACCACATGATTTGGATGCGGATTAGCTGTTGACGAACCGATATTTGCTGTTCTAAATCATCTCGCTAATGTTAACGGGCTAAAGGGATAATTGATTAACTTAGCTTCAACGCTTACGACGAACGGGAATCGAATTGGTCCCCAACATGGCGGCCACAACAAAAAAGTCACGCGACTGAAACCCATGAGCTGATTGCTCTGACAACATGGCGTCTGCTCCAGATTCGCCGTGTTTGATTTGGGATCTTCCCAATCCCACGTTCTGTTGTAGTACATAAGAAACCAAATGTTTACTCTTCGTTTTAACAAATCTCTGCTTACAAAGGCGTTTGCAGACCTGTCGAAGAGTAAACATTTGCAGTTTAACTAACCCCAATTATTCACTGTACCAAGCCATGACTATGTACCGTAAAAGGAACTCAAAACCCCAACCCTAATATTCAACGTCTCATACTGACGCCAAAGGGTACCCTGTGCGTCCGCATCCGACGCCTACGGCCATGACAAAGCGATTTGGCGACTTGGAAATGAGAACGGGTGAGCCTGATGCAAACACCACATTGCAAATGTGCTCAAACTCCTAATAAACGAACACCAAATTAACAAACCAACATTATATTTACCAGCTACATCACAGATTCGGGCACTGCCTCATCTAGGCCAAATTGAATACATCTCGCCTATAGTAATCATTCAATGCAGGGAGCGACAGATGCGTCTCGTTCATGTTACTTCACCACGCGTTCTGACGCGTTGTGACACGTGTGACCATTATGAAATAAAGTGTTTTGTAATTCATACATTTTGAATGTCAATTAGGCATTTAATTATATAATTAAGTCATCTATTTAAGCATTGTATGATATAATTATATATTTAGTCATGTTTTTAACTGACTTAATTTATCGGCTGCCCTAAAATCCAATTATAAAAACACAGACACACAGATTCTTGGCATTAATAGATAGAAGGTGATAAAGATGTCTCATTAAGGGTAACCAATTAATAGCCTATAGAAGCTATAGCCTATAGAAGCTATGGCCTATATCCCCTTTAGGCATTCATAATGTTGTTTGACGTAGATAACGAATAAGTACACCATAAATATGTGAGCTGTGAATATGTGAGCTGTGAATACATTGTGATATATTGTGGAACATTGGGACTCGTTCTCGAACATTTTCTGAAGTTTCTTCTGAAATGTTTCTTACGGGCTTCGGAAAAACAACGTAAGAAAAAGACATCCGCCAAATTCATGAACGCTTGAAAATGTGTTCCTACGCAGCAGAAGTTTTCTGAGCTGTGCTCCCCCGAATTAGTTTTCTTAAGTTGAAAGCGTGTCCTCGTGCTCCTGAATTTGCATACATACAC
Source organism: Osmerus mordax (assembly GCF_038355195.1). NCBI lineage: Eukaryota > Metazoa > Chordata > Actinopteri > Osmeriformes > Osmeridae > Osmerus > Osmerus mordax. The sequence continues at coordinate 13,131,587 of NC_090055.1, forward strand.
GCCCCGACAGCTCCTTATAAGGGCACGCAACAGCAGTGACGTGTGCAGTCAGAATCGACACAATTAGGAAAGCAACAGGAACGCACGTTATGTCCAAGCGAAAAGCAATTGTGCCATATTGTATGCCTAGGGTGCACACTCGTTCCCATTAAATAGGTCGAGTGATCAGTGATAATTGGATGGCCTGGTTGAATTTATATGATGTTCAAGTCCAAGTGCAATTTAAAGGTTTTATTTAACATCATACCAGTAAGATGAGCAGTGGAATTGTTCTCCACTGGATTTAACAGTGTGCACACTAAGCAAGGTAAATTATTGGTGGCCAAGCCGCGAAGCGGCGAAGCCACCTTAAGTGTTTCTACGTATTTTTCTTCTTATTATTATTATTACTATTATTATTATTATTGGGTGTGCTCAAGCCAAGAGCACAACCTTTGTTCTCTCACATATATATTTATTACTTTTATTTATTTTTGCCCCCCTAAGCCTCAGTAAATATTTGGACTACATAGACAACCTAGGTGTCAAAAGTTTTGTCTTCGTAGCAATTGAGTTGCTTGTATTTTAATTTACACTCCGTTGCACGGTTTAGGAGGTTACAACGTTTTTGTGGCAAAAAGTGCCTTTAGTCAACGAAGGGTAATCAGTGCTAGCTACGTCACCACGTCAGCACACGTTAGCAACGACGCATGGATTGATGTGCTGTTGCACAGCGAGCATCGTATCGTGCCGTGGTGTACTACTACTAGCAGCATCATACATGTACATTTAAGCAAATCAAGACTTGCATGTACAGTAAGTAATGTCACATTAAAGAATGTATTTAAACTCAAGCTTGTGTGGTGCGTCGCTGGCTTCAGTGCCACAGCCCAAACTTTGTCAAAAGAAACATCTCGTTAAAAACAATCCCCTCACTCAGTGAAGTTTGGCTAACCTTCTTTTGAATTAGCCATTTCTCCCTAAATAGATGTTATTTAATAGAGCTTATTTACGTTTTTGGGGGCATATTTTCAGTTAGCAGATGGTACTGTTTGAATTGCGATTCCATCGGAAATACTGCCGGTGACAACGTTGTTACAGTAGCTTGTTTCAAAGGGGGTTCGCTTGTTTCAAAGGGGGTTCTTGAGTAGGCTAAATGCTTGAAAATATCACTAGATGGGAAAAACTTAAGGGGACGGACCCACCTGCAACCGACGCAAGCGAGCACACCCTACAATTTCCCCAGAAATTGTACCCTCTCTAGTTAATGATTGTACCTTATTTGAAAGTAAATGTAATAATACATATATTAGTGATGCTTTGAAATCTAAATATGTTTTTGATAACAGAGGATTGTGTGTACAGGTTCCGAATATGGTTGCATTGTCCATAAAAAAACAAAAAAACTGCTACGCCAACTTTTTAAATTCATTAAATGGCCCATTTCCCCAAAAGAGATTCACTTTAAAATAATTTATAAAATAGGCCTATATCCGGTCGCTGACTTTCTTAGAAGAATATTCAATCTTGGTGTAGAACATTCTTTATTTTGTGAGGTGGCTGATAGGGATGGGCGTGGTTAATCGAATATCCGGATATCCTAAAGTAAGTTAATATTCAAATACTTTTTTCGAATACTTATGAGCATAGTTTATTAAAAAGTTTTTTTTATGAAAAACCGTTGCTTCGTGGTGTGAATTCTAATAGTTGTGAAGTTAGAAATGATGAAAACCATCAACAAAGGTATGCTACGTGACCCTGCGTTCTGCTGCGAGTCTCCTTTCATTTCATTTGGCGCTACAAGAAGCTTAGTTTCCTGGCTAAGCAGTAGGTACCTCGCCGCAACCTCAGTTCCTGCAGTCGTTTCTACGCCGGCCTGCTCGTATATCGACTCCGTACTCGCCTCTCCCCTGTTTATATGCTCATTTTCCTGAATAAAAATGCGTATGGCTAATGCAGTTGTGGCTTTTTTTATTTTTTTATTTACCAGTAGCCATGTAGAGCTAGCATAATCGGCTATTTATGTTTGCATTATGTGGTGGAGCACCTTATCCTATAGGATTCCGGTTCCAAGTTAATATCCAAGTTAATATGCAATATTTCTCCATGTGTGTCTTTCGTTTTTATCGAGGATAGCCTACCTAATGTGTTTAATGTCGTCCAATGTATTTTTTTGTACTTTTTATTACACATAATAGCTCAGCGCTATTCCGCCAATTTAAGAGACTATACGTCTGAAGACGCAGCGTTTTTTCAAGTTCATTGTCTTTTCGTCATGTTGATAAATTGATCTTTCATTTGTTTTCTTTATTCAATCCTTATTTAATATAATAGCTTAACAGTCCCAATTATTGCCAGCATGATTGGTGGTTCATGTGTTTGCTGTATGCTTTGCGTCATGTCAGGCTAATTACATAACGGAACCACATTAATAAAAATAGATTATCCGGATATTCGAAAATAATTTCGGATACTATTCGAATAGTGAAATCAGTTCAAATCTCCATCCCTAGTGGCTGATGAGACTCTGGAACCATGCTTCAGTCCGATGTAGGCCTAATCCAATTTTGCATTGAGGCTCGATTGCTCTACAAGCGATTTTATCGTTCATCTGCTCTGCTATGCGCCCTCAGCTGACATCATGAATATATGACTGTCAAGCTCGTGGGAGCAACTTCCAGGTCACAACACAAAAATCTAGGCAAAATTGAGAAAGAAGATTTCCACACACTATTTTAATTCCCGATTTCCATGTTTAAGCACATCAAAGAAAATCAGATAACGGGTCGTTTTTTCGTTTTACGTTTCCTATTATCAAAACAGAAAACGGAAAATGTGTCGTTTTCCGTTTTCTTTTCTTCCTATTTCTAAATGGTAGTCGGGAAACAGCTTGTTTCCTGATTTTGGTTTTCTTATTTCAAAACGAAAATCCATTGGCCGCAAAGTACACGGACCGGAACTCATATTAATGTTAAATAACCTCCTAAAGTTTTCAAGTCATGTCACCTTTAATTACAAGATATTTACAAGGCCATAATCTGAAAACAAATGAGAAAACTTGCAAGTATGCAGTTTTATTTTTGAGCCAATGACAAGAAAACAGGGACTGTTCAAAATGATATGCTTTCAAAGGCTGATCAACTTCTCTCATAATGTTATGATCCGTTAAGCAATAAGTGGAAGTAAACTGGCTTCACCTGTGTTTGGGAGTGTGTGTGTATTTGTGTGTGTACAGGCACACAAGCCAAGTTGGGGTGCCTTGAAAGAAACCCTCTACCGATTAGATTGTTGATATGTCTTTATTGGACACTTAACACCTCATCAGACACTGTTAGACAAAGCCATTAAACCAACCAAGGTCTGGACCGACTCCAGCACCAGCCCTGGTATGTTCTCCACAGTTTGGGCCCGAGGGTCAGAACTACCGACTATGCTAAACTGTGCCTCATGAGACTCAAGCAATTTCAGACCTACTCCCCGTTAATTATTTTGAACAGCATGTCTCTGGGCTAAACACATCATGAGATAGCATAACATTCTGACTGCTACGCCAAAACAGTCCTTTTCTCTCTCACTGTTGTTTGGTACAGCTTACACTTTAGAGTCAATATCCCTTGTTCTTTTTCCATCATACCTCGTGCACACTTTATACCTCAGTTAATAAGCCATTTTGACTTTTTGTTAGATTCTAACTGCATTTCATTGACTCTGTACTCGTACTGTGCACAATGACAATAAAGTTAAATCGTATCTTATTGAATTACAGTTTAAAAGACACTGTGTGCTTGGTGTGCCATTATGGTAACCTTGTTGTGAGACGTGCTGTGCATGATATGACCATATAAAAAAAAGGAAAAGGGACATTGTCTTCTTGTCCCTCCAAAACACCCTCAATCACCGATAAGTAAGTGTTTAATGGAGAATTACAGTGTGTGCTTCCAAAAGTCGTTCATCAAAAATATTTCCAAAAATCCAACACTTTTTTGTGTATTAAAAGTTGAAGAAAAACTGGAGAAAAAAAACGTTGGACATTTAATAAAAAGCACAAATTCCAAGCACCAGGAGAAGACTGAGGGTCCGTTTCATTTACTGCCAGGGTTCCCTTGAGGTGGGGGAAACTTTATATTATAAGGAATAAATTAAAGCATGGATAAAACATGGTAGTCAGATGCTCCTTGGTTTTATAGGATCTGTGCTAAAACAAACGCACCATGGGTCTGAAGCAGTCAACCTATACCCCCATTCCCATTACTTAGGTATAATTTTCCACCCATGAGATGCCAGTGAGCAGGGATGTAAAGTAGATTTCCCTGCCAGTGTTGACATCTAACTTTCCTAAAGCTAAACCTCAAGATATTTAATGTAGGCGTAACCGACACTAATGCGCTGTAATTAATCTGTTCGTTTTTTACTGACCATAAATTGCGAGACCCATTGCGAGTTCCACTTCACTTTATTTTCTCACCTCTCACCGGCAAGTCCATTTCTGTGCTAGCCATGAGAGTGCACTGTTTGAGGTAACGCCTGTTAACATATTCCCGCTTTCCAGTGCCGTCCAACCTTAGTTTGTGCCTCAGAGTCTAGGCCAGCCAGTCTTGCTGGCGCAGGAAAAGAGAATACAATCATACATTTCAACTTTTGGAAATCGCAAGTTGTCTATGTCAAAGGAGGTAAAGTAAAAGCGAGCAGCAAGCAAGCTTGTGAATATGTACTCTGTTAGGGATATAAAGTATTTTTTTGTGGATTTTGGAACTAGTCTATTGTATTGAGTTGCTGCTCACTGATTTGAAGGAACAAAGTAATTGGGAAGAAACAGCAAATACTTTTCTGGGAGCAATCTGAATATCATTCAACGGTTAAAAAAATTCAGCAGCCGAGAAATTGATAACTGCATTTGTTTGACGTTAAAACAGACTCCAGCCCTGTTTAGCCTTCACTAGTTCTCCCTAGCCCTGTTAAACCTCACAGCCCTTCATAATGTAGGTCTGTCCAGTCCTTCTGAGCTCTCCCTGACCCTGTCTACCCATCACTAGACCACTGCAGTGCTCCTCTGCCCTCCTTAGACTTCTGCTACCCTCCTCAGCCCTCCCAGATGTATTCAGCCCTATAATCATCCCTCCCCAGCCTTCAACATCCCACTTCACAGACCTCCTCATCCCTCTTCAACCATACTGTACTCAGCCCACCCCAGACCTCCTGAGTCCTCTTGAGAACTGTACAGTTCAAACCTGCTGTTTACGACGGCGTGCGGTTAGAGGGATGAGTGTTTGACCTTTTCCACTTGGCAGGGGGAGCAGGCGTGGTGTCAGCACCCTACAGGGAGCTTAGACAGTGCCCTTCACACAGTCTAGTCTGGGCCAACAAGGTGGTCTCACACACAAACACATGTGCTCACAGTACCATACACCTCTCTTTCTACATGATTCTTTGTGACTCTCTCTTTGCTGTTTTCCCAAGCAACCTCACCAGGAGTACAGTAACAGAGGCAAACCACAGCATAAACTAAAGTGGTTATTAACAAGGAAACGCAGGGAGGGGTTGGAGACAGGCTGAGTTTAACATACAGTGTAGATTACCTCCAGACACTGATCCTTGGTCAGTTTCAAACTTCTCTGCATGAATGGTGGAATTGCTGAACTGATTCTGTATCATATGTATAAAACCTCGCCCCCGCAGCAAAACAGACATGGTGGTCATGGTACCTACCTGGCATACCCCCTACTTTCTATACACTCACATGCCCACAGCTCCTTTCGAAATCAACTTATTCATGTGGAACAGGGCTCATTAGGGAATTTATTTTTATTGAGGTGACATCATCCCAAAAGTTACTATAGGAGGAGAGCTTGTGGTGTAGCTGTTGGAATAAAGAAGAAAGGATCTCTCTCCTGCTGCAGTACCTCTACTACATTTGGACCTTTGTTGTTGAGACTATACTGGGCCTCCTGGCCCAACATGGATCTGCAGTACCAGTCCTGCTGGAATGGTGTATTACAGTCTTTCACAATTGTTAACACACGTTTCTCAAAACAATAACGGCTTTCTCAAAACTGCACACAAAACTGAAAACCTCACACACAAAATGCTAAACCTGACACTCCCTTTGCAAGATGACTCTTTGCCATCAAATGTCTTACCTATTCACAAAATGGAACTTGTGTTCTCATTTGGTACACACAGCCATATTTTCAAATGACACACACATAGCATTCATAACAGTAAACACAACTAAGCATTTGCTGCACACTACCAAGCATTCACAGCACACTGTAGTGCAAAATTGAAAAAACAATTATAGAAATGGAACACACCATATGAATGACAATGATTCTGGAGAATGAGCCATTTCTCCTTTTGTAAAATGTCTGTGTAGCAGTGGCGATTTCTTTAAGACTGCAAGGGAAGCTCAGCGTCCCCTAAAATTTCAACAAATTAATGGTCAAATATTTACTATTGTGTTAACATTTTAAATGCGTTAGAACACGTTCATATCGAAGACGAGTTCTTTCAGAATCAGCTACATATATTAGCAGGTCGACTGGCTGATTTCCTTCTCATACATTCCCGTAGCGTCACAGTGCATTTCCCTGTTGAAGCTCAGCTTCCATGGACTTCAATGGGGCTGCTTTTACAGTTTTTCTGAATTACTAAAACACTAAAACCCATTGGCTGAACAAAGTTCTCAGTTGCCTGAACTCATGTAGCTAATTGTGCAGTCTGTTGTCAATACCTTAAACCATTTCACATGGTAAAACACAATTTGCAGATCTCACATAGACTTTTCAGCAAAACTCTAAACACATTCTCATTCTCAAAACACATTCTGCACTCTAATGCACATGTCATCCATACTGGTAAACACAAATGGCAATAATCAAATACAAATAGAGAAAACATGTCATTGACAAAACACAACCACTCAAAATTGATTTCACTTGTTTCAAATGATGTGACACAACCAATATAAGCCAGTTCAGAGAGCAAACAGGTTGTTAAAGATGGGAAAATATTGCTTGTGATGTCGACAAAGTGCTCTGGCCTGACCCAGCCCAAAGACAAGAAGAAGCACATTGATCACATGTTTACTCCTTAGATTTTTGTCCCTTTTACTGTAGTATTGTATACTGTAGTACAGTGCATTGTAGGCTGTATACTGTACAATGAACAAATTGTATGGCCCTGAACATTGTGCTTTCCATTTGTTAAAGTAACAGTACTGACTGCTCAATAGATTTTGACTGGTTGCAGGTTCATATCAACAAAGAACAAGAGTGAGTTGTGAGTAGTGAGATGCAGGGTACAGTACTGTATAGGGGTACAAGGAGGAGAAAGAACAAAACAAATTGCAAAGAGCAAAGCAGAGTAGTAATTTCTTATACATTTTGAGCTACTATGATAGAACATGTTGTCGTTCATCAAAAGACAATGACGGATAAATATGAAATTTGTTTTGAGGTTACGTAAAAATGTTTTGAACAATGTGTTTTCAATTTTTTTGTGTATTATTTACTGACTGCTTGATAGTGTATATCATTTTGATCACTTTGTTTATGATTTGAGAGCAGTGTTTGATTTTGAGCACAGGTAAATCTGTTTTGAGGCGAAAGTTTCATTTTGCAAGAGGATTCAGAGGTTTTGTAAATAGTGCTTGAAGATGAGGTTTTGTGTTTACAGTTTTGAGAAAATGGGTGACTGTTTCAAGAATGTGTTTTAGCAATTGTGAAAAACTGTAACAGTTTTTTTCAGTGCTTCGAAACTATACGGTCATTGGATGAATGCTGAGATTATGTCCCGCCTCGGACGCTCAGCGTCTTTGGGGGTGAATGGAGGAGTGGGCTGGCCTGGATGCTGGGCTTCCGCGTGATGATTGGAGGGTCTGTCGAAAGACTGCATCTCCTTTTGATTGACAGTCATTTTGTACTACAAAAAGTCACCGAAGATATTCAAGCTCAGTCCCATCGCGGATTTTGCAACTGTAGTTGAAAGACAAACTGCAGCAACTTATTTCTTGGTATTTGCTTGGCGAAATTGCTAACCAATTTTCATTATACATTTCATACAATTATACACCACGTTCCTTGTTTCAGTTTAACCTAATTTCCACATTTCCTCCTTGGTTGATATTGTTTTGTTAGATCATTCATTCAGTAGGCTAGGCTAGTGTCGTAGGGGTGAACTAGCCAAATAAATAAAACATTTTTAGGATCTAGGCCGAAAATGAGCTTCCCCTCTTTGAAAGACCAGCAGCCGCCACTGCTGTGTAGGCCTACTTTTTTCATAGTCAAACAAAAAACAGCACGCAAATATGCAGCATAAAAGGTTTTATTTCTGCACACACAGAGAACAGGCTGACGGTCTGGACGTTCCTGAATGTAGCATGGTCAGCCAGGATCCTAGTTTGTATTTGTCGGAGTGTGATAGCGTTGTTCTCACGAACCATATTTACAATTTCAGTCTCCTGTTCGGCTGTGAAAGTGTGTGTTCTCTTTCAGTCCTGCAAAATACAAATACTGTGAGCACACTGTATTCTATTGATATGCAGTATTACAGTACTCTCAGTATTATTATTATTATTATTACAGTACAGTACTCAGTACACAAGGCAAATAGATTTCGTACCTGTTCTCCATCCTGAAGGTTCTAATGATGGCAGCAACTGTGAAGCGGCTGAGATTTGGTTGGACCCTCTGGCCAGCCTCCCTCATGCTCAAACCATGGTTGAGCACATGGTCTACCACAGTGGCCCGAATCTCATTAGAGATGACCGTCTCCTTCTTTCTCCTCCTCCTTCTTCTTCTCCTTGTCCTTGTACTCCTCCTCCTCCTCCTTGTCCTCATCCTTGTCCTCCTCATCCTTGTCCTCCTCTTCATCTATGTCCTCCTCCTCTTCCTTCTCTCTGTCCTCTTACTCCTCTACATGCTACTCCTCCTCCCCCTTGTCCCCCTCCTTCTTGTCCTCCTCTTCCTCCTCTCTTACCCCTCTCCTTCTCTGGTTGTCAATATGTTCTAAGTTCTCTAAGTTCATTGTTCACCAAACAAAACAGAGGCCCAAGGCCCTTTTTATGCTGCAGTCCTGATTGCAAATTGCTCACCAGACCTGAGTGTTTAGAGATTTGAATAGTTGTGTGTAGTAGGTTGATGCTTTGAGATTTTACTTGAGAAGTGTGTGCAACAACTGAACATTGTGTGTAGTGTTTTGACAACAAGGTGATGTGTAATTGACATCAGTGTGTAAACAAGGAAAGTCAGAGTCTAATGAAGATAAGGCAGTGTGAAGTAGTGCCCAATTGGTACATGAAGTGAAGTATGTGAAAATTGTGCTATATTTTGCTTTTTGTGTGTTAACAATTGTGAAAAACTGTAACAAAGGGTATTGACATTGAACTCCTACAAACGCACACACTTGTTTTGGGAATTTTGTATCCCAGAGATGGAAATGGCTCGTTGATTAAATCACACCAGCCCTTGATGGAAAATGTGTCCTTCGTTTCAAGGGGATCACTTTACTGATTTATTCTAATATAATAATGTGGGACTCATGATGCAGAACTGATAGATCAGAACTGCTAAATCAGCTAAATCCCCTCTCATTAGATAGGCTGTTATCTTTATCGGGACATTCAGTTATGCCGCTCATTCACCTTCTTCCTCCCAATCCTCCTCTCCGGTCCTATCAGCATGTTCTACCAACATTTTATTACTCCAATCAGGTCTATTACAGCAATAAGTCAACTGGTATCTCTAACTTAGAGAGGCCCATTAACTTTTCTTTATCAAAATTTGATACATTTGTTGCCCCTGACATTAAATAGTTCCCAGTTTATTGCTTAAGTAGGATCTCCTTGAAGTTATAAATGTCCCTTTTTTATGTCAGGACTGCATTTTTTGGGGCTGACCATGTTGATTTGTGTGTGTGTGATTTTTCTGGGTGGGTGTGTGGGTGTAGGTGTTAGTGTATCTGGACTGTAGGTGTGTTTGCTTGCTTTGGACAGGCAGATGTAGTAGATCAACATCAGATCATGCTGGCTGTGGGTTTACCATAATAAATTGTAATGTCCATCTTTTCACTAAGATCGTTTTGTGACAGAACACACATACATACCTAATGGTCTGCTAACAGGCCCTGACATCCCTGCTTCATCCTATTCCAGAGGAGGTACATACTCTAGATTGATGTCTTAAATTCAAATGACTTGGCAGGCCATTAGTATCTCTGCCCTGCTCTCCCACATCAGCAACAAGATTTCACTCCTGGTGAGGCGCAGACATTCCAAGCAAGGGTTTGGCCTCTCCAAATGTGAAATGAAATCCTTAAATTTGACTAAATGTGTGAAAACAGTATAAAAACTGGCCATACTGTGTGAATGATGATTTGAAGTAGTTCTATTTCATCCTCACTGTATCCTAAAACATCCAACAACAGATGGACAGATTCATAATTTGTTTATCATGTACACTGCATATAACACACACATACACACACGCACCAAAACACACACATCTCTCATCGATGATGTGCATCTAAACACACCAATCAGTCAACATGGGGACTGGTCCTAAGACTCCATTGTTATCTTCGAAGAGATACAGTTAAAGCCTTGCTGAATGGCGAGAGTGTGTGTGTTTGTTTATGGAGGTTAGCCATGACAGGCTCTTTAAGCCCTCTACTTTGGTCCCACCGGCCCAGAGAGTTGAAAGGGTAGTAACATGAGAAGTCGGGTCCCACAATGCCGATCTCACCTGCGGCCTTTGAAAATATGTTCGGGGCTAAGTAGACCCTGTGACATCTCCGCGACGGGATACACATACACACACACACAAGCAACGACACACAAACACACACAATCTTACACACAGCCATGAGAGAAAGAGAGAGACAGACAGAAACGCTCTTCTTGTTTGGATGAGTGTGCTAGTGGGCACACTGCAGTGGCCTTCTGTAGGAGTGTGTTCCTCGCTTCTCTGGTTACCTCGTCAGTCAGGGGGTGTCACACAGGAGCCACGGCCCCATAGCCTATCATCAGTCTCTGTGTTCCACTGACCCCTGAGAGCCACATCACTCCTCCAATCCCCCTCTCCACACATATGGAACTGCTCTTAACCGTAACCAAAATGAATCATTAAAAAAAATATTTAATCTCTTCTCAACATGCATAACCCACCTCCCTGTCACATACAGGATCACCATTGCCTCCCTACACTCCAGACTGACAACACAATTGTCCTGTCAATCTCTGAGGAACTGGTGCTGGTGGTTCAGTCATTGGCAGGCTTATTTCAACCAGCCTACAGTGTTTATCTGCTGAAACAAGAGGGGTTGGGGGAGAGACAGACAAGGGTCTGTGTACCGTCTTCACACCTGACTGGGTTTGACCACCGGAGGGAGTCAGAGGGTCAGAGTATCTCCTTTCTTTTCCTTTCCTCTCCAATCCTCTCTTCACCTGTCCTCTCCTCTCCCTTCCTCTCTTTAAATATAAATCTGTTTGCCCTCTGGATGAATGTGGATTCAGGCACTTACTAATAACAAACTACCAGGTTTGGACTGATGGACACAAACACACACAACCAAGGCATGGTCACACACACAAACACACACACACCAACTGTGAACAGGTAAACCAGATACCCCTCATGTCGGGACAAGGTCACTGCTCGAAGGGAGATACATTACTCTGCATGAGGTAACATTTTCCCCCAGTACACACACACACTCGCAAACATGCAGACACACACACACTGTTTGGCTTGGCAGAAGCAACCCATTGTGAGGGTAGAGAGGTGCTGAAGGGGCCTGTCCTACACCCCAGCCCCCAATCCTTCCCCCCACGGTGACAATGACCCCTCTCTGAAACAGTATACATTGGGCCCGCCACCTGGGGAACATTATCTGATGTTATTTATTCTTGTCAGTGTCATATCATTGGAGGTCATTGGAAAATATTTTAATTGTATACGCTAACTCCATTGCAGTGTCCATTCACTGCTATTTAGATGATAAACTATGCCACCTACTACAGTATATGTTTGTACAAATAGGTTTGACTTTTGCCAGGATGTATTTGAACTAGTACTGCTTTGCCCAGGGCTGTTTCATTGAGACAGAACAACCCCTGGCGAGGAAATCTTGACTTAAATGTGTAAAACACAGAGATTGTGACCTCCCTTTTTGTGACCCCTCCCCCTCAGACTCAGTGACCCTGCTCCCCTGGACTTTGTGTGTGTGTGCAAATGCATGACAATATGTGGGTTTGAATGTGTGCGTGCGTGCTTGCGTGTGTGCTGGCAGTGCCCCTCACCTCCGGGTGACTCTGTCCGTTGGCAGGGTGACAGCCCCAGTCTGTCTCCGCCCGGCCGGCCTGAACCAACAAGGCCCTAATCCCCAGGATCACCCTTCTCCGCTGGGGACACAGGGCCGGATCTGTCCCCCACCAGCTCCAGGAATCTCCAGTCTGATTCTCATGGCTGGACCACGCGACAGGCTACTGCAAGCCTTGTCTTTGTCATTACAATGGCTGAATTAGCAGGGCTATTTATTGACCGGCTAAGCCCATGTAGCTACCAGGGAAGACATGATAGAGGGGAAGAGGACAAACTGGTGTAGTAGTGGACTGTACAGTGTTTGTGTGTTTATGAGTATGTGGTACTGAGTACTTATTTAGGAACCAACACTAGGGGACAAAGACTTAATATACTGTCATAGCTGACCTTTCAATTTCTTCCCTTGCTGTCCCACAATCTCATCTTACCTCTCCCTTTCCCCTCGTCTCCTCATCCCTCCTCCCTTCTCTCTCCCTTACCCTTCCTCCTCTTCCTCATCCATCCTCTGCTCTCCTCTCCCCCTCCCCCTTTCCACTCTCCTCTCCTGTCTACACTTCAACTCTCCTTTCCTCATCTATTAACATTAGCAAGTTGTTTCCTTGCACACACAACGCTTGGTGGCTTGATCTTGCTGTCATATATCAGTACACACCAGCAGGTTATTAGGCAGCTGTCATGGTGGACAGGACTATAAAGACCCCTGAGTCGGCAGGGCTGCCCTCAGTAGCGCTTGTCTTGTCCCGGATAACCCAGCCACATCTGCTTAATGTCAGCAAGACCGTAGCATTGGGTCCGGCCGGGGATGAAACCTAGATAGGGAGGCTTTAGTAGTGTTTGATTTAAACTCATGAGCTGATTGTCTCTGCTTTCCCTAAAAGGAGGAGAGGACAACTTGCTAGCTCCACATCGTCTGTGTGTGTGCAAACATGTGTGGGCTTATGTGGGCATCTGGCATCATGTTATATGTAATGTTGTATGTAAGGCATTTGGTGTGTGGATGTGTGGGGGTACTTTTGTGTTTGTGATTGGACGTGAGTGTGGGTGTGTGTAAGCACACAGGCTGTACAGTGAACCAGGTTAAAGGTTGTTCGTCTCATTGGATGCTGCAGCTGGGTAGAATATACGGTGATTGTAATTTTTGCCACTGAGATTCACCCTCTGACCAAGTAGTCCAGCCCTCCTCCACCAACGCTCTCTTAAATGAAGCAGCTGTGCATCCAGTCTGCTACATTACGTAGCCCTGCTTTCCTCCATGCAATATTAATGGTTGAGTTATCGAGTTCAAGCTCCAGAATGAGATAGCAGAAACTAGGAGCATGGAGCACTGCAGTGCCTTAGTTCAGATGCATTATAGATCATCAAGTGTGTGCGTGTTTGTGTGTGTGTAAATGGGAGATTTGTTCTGTGTTTAAGGGTATGAGTCCTTCCCTCGCTATAATTGGAGTTGGAGGTGCTGATGTGACTGTATTGTTATCAGAGAGCCCCAGAACGAGGCCGGTGAGATAAAACAGAGCCTTCCCCTCTCCCACTCCCTTCCCCTTGTACAGGACCCCTTCTCTTACACAAGACCCCCGCGCATGGCACTGCCGACACGACTCCCCGGCCAACAGATACGCAACACCGTTCACACACACAAACTCACGGAGTGCTGACTAAGCCTAATCCCTTCAACCCCCCACAAACCTTCCTTTGTTTATCAGCACAAATTAATTGCTTTCTTTGTTTGAATTGATGGAGGAGAGAGATCTGTTACCTGCCAAGATTTCAGACACATACCTTCAACTATCCAAGGTAGGAGCAAGACAAACTAATTTTCAGAAGTCCTCTTTTGTTTCCTTATGAACGGAAGATGATTATCATTTTACAAGGGTCTGTCCATTCCCTTAAAAGGGAGTGTCAAAAGAAAGAGAACCGGGTGAATAAGAGAAAGAAATGGTCATGTTTGTTTGTGTATGTTTGTGTGTGTTTTACCTGGGTCGTAAATCCCACTACGACAGTTTTATAAAGTGCACTGCACCCTGCAAGAGTGCCGTAAATCAGTTTTATATGCTGCATTCTCGGGTCACACTTCTTCTGACCTTTGAACCCTCCATTGGAGGAGTACACTGATGCCTTACTGGGCTCTGCGTGTACACCTATGTTGTTGTTCTAGCTAGCTAGCGACCTTCCGCTGGACTGAGTCAGAGCTCTCACAGACTCCTTATGCATGCACGCACACACACATGCACTGTATCTCAGAACCAGGGTTCGAATTACGGGGGGGTGTTTGACCCCCCTAATTAAGACTTGGACCCCCCCAAAAGAGGTAAAAACAACAGGTCGGGGGGGTCGATACATTTATATATCGTTCTTACCTGTAATCGTAACCCCCCCGATTGTCATTGTATAATTTGCACTCTGCTCAGAACCATGTATCTGCCATAAACTGTATAAAAATGGACGGCATGCGACAGCTCCCCAAAAGTGAAACCAAAACATCTCGATCGGTCCCAGGTGGCTGGCTGCAGTGTAAGCTCATAAGTCCCACCCCCTCTCTAAGTGCACGTAAATTTTTTCTTCCAAATATGGTTTCTGTCATTTTAGGTAGTTCTTATCACGCTGATGTCTGTTCAAGTGCAAATATTTCGGATCACTTTGTTTTTAATTTATATAAAAAGGGGTTAGTGTGTGCTCGCAATTGGGTCGGGCGAGTGTATGGGTGGGACCTCGATACTGCGGCTCCACCACCCGATCACTACTGGGGAGACTTTGGCTCCAAAAGACATCACCAGCACAAGATGGCAGCACTCGTATCCGGGATATTTTGGCTTCATTTTTGTACAGTGGGAGGAAGCGGAGACGTCCATCTTTATACAGTCTGTGGTGCGTACCTGGACTGACACCCGTGCCTAAGGTTTTGTGACCAAGTGTGTAAGATAGTTAAATTAAAGACATTGATCTTCATGGTTTGCTTTTAATTTTTGTTCATATAGTGTACACCGCAGTACTACTGACCCCAGTTAATTTCCCACGTCTGTGCTGAAAGTTGTGCCTCCAGCCCAGACACTCCTCGTTCCTGTCCGTCTGCCTGCCCACCAGTCTGTCCTTCAGTCCAGCCTGCCCTGCTTACTGCCCCTCCTGTCCTGCCCTACCTAATGGCTTGCCTATTGCCCAGTCTACGCTATCCTGCCCTGCACAATCTGCCCTTACATGCATAGGCGATTTTACCACGGGTGCAGGGGGTGGATTTGCCTTACTGTTGGGATGAAAACATTTATATTTTCAAATTAATGTAAAAAAACGATGAAATGTTTTTCGAAAATGTCAAACCACGATAGCGCAGTTCTATCGTGGTTTGTTGTACTCTAATGATTAATTTTAAATTTTAAGATCTAGTATTAATTTTTAGCATGTTTTTGTAAGCACAAATAAATTAATCACTACCCTTTGCACCCCCAGTTTTAAAACCTAGAATCGCCTATGCTTACATGTCCTGCCTTCTTGTTTTCTGCCCAGCCTGCCCTTCTCTGCCGTGCCTACTACCCCGCCTGTCCGTCATTCCTTGTTAAATACTTCGGTGAGCTTCAACTTTGTCCTTGTGTCATAAAAGTGGGTCCACTAATCTAGCCCCATGAAACACTATGGAGTATTCTGTATTTACATTATTCTCATTTTGCACACATTCTCTCTCTGCCTCAAAGTTTGGAAATGTATTATAAATGCAATGTATTTAAATACATATTATGAAATGAATACACTTTTCACAGATTCCTTCACCACTTAAATATTTCATTTTTGTAGTTTATTATTTCAACATGCACGCGATTCACTTTTTAAATCACTGACATCTAAGTTAGGCTACAATCTGCCAAAATTATTGCCAAATGTGCTTAGATTTACTTTAATTATTATTAACTTACATTTTACTTTAAAGGGGTCATTGATTGCAAAACCGATTGTACCTTGTCATAGTTGAATAACGACAGTTCGGTGGGTAAAATGAACATACAGTGAACCTCAAAGTCCTTTGACACCTCTTTCCTATGCAAATCTAGAAATGAAAAAATTTGGCTGTCAAACGGTAGCTTTTTAACAAAGCCACCGGACTGACGTCAGTCCGGTGGCCCGCCTTTTTTGGCTCTGGTCTGTATCTTAGTCACGCCCCAAAATGTACATCCAGACCAGCCCACTCACTGGTGTTCTTGCCCAGTCCGAGGTAGCGTAGATCTCTGATACTAGTTTAGCTGCGCGCTGCTCTGTGTAGGCTACTTCTAAGGAATTACAAAGAAGAACGTTTTGAATTATAACAAGGATGTTGAAAATGACCGGGAATCGAACTGGCAACCTTCAGATTATTAGCCCGCTTCCCTAACCGCTCAGCCACCTGACTCCCTCCTAAATAAAATATAAATAAGTACACCGCTAGTATACTTTAAGTAACATGATAATAGTATACTTTTTATACTAAGTATACTTACAAAATAAACTTGAAGTATACTTCTTTTTTGTAAGGGATGCACAATGGTTGAGCCAGTTTTCATAATTGTAGGCCTAATCCACCATACAACGCTTGTAAATGTTGCTATGTGCAGGCAGTTTTGACATCAGTAAACACATTATTAGAAGCGAATTGGCTTTTACAACCAATATTCATCTGCTTTCAAAGAGGCTGGCTAGCTAACAGAACGACAATATAAAGTGGATATACTTCCAGTAGGCCCTATAGATCAGTGAATTTTGTTACATAAATGAATGTGTTTAGCCTACTGATGTCAAAACTTCCTAAGTAGCCTTCCGCAATTGAACTAATGCGATTAACGAAGGCATTTGCAATTAAATGAAACTAAGCGTAGGCTAGTAAGGAAAATAAGGAAATTCTGTTTAGTTATTTAGAAGCGAATTTGCTTTTACAACCGAAAACTAGCTGCTTTTTGGCTAGCTAACAGAATGACAATATAAAGTAGTTATACTTAAAGGCAGGATAGGCAAGTTGCGTGAAGCTAGCTATTTGAGCTTCTTTTTGAAACGATTCAAACCAAAATATCCCACCTCCTCCCTTCAAAGCCACTCCCACAAAACTACAGTAACGAGCATTGAGTGGAGGCGCAGAGTGCGCGCAGGTAGACAGACAGACAGGTAGCCCGTCCAATCAATAGTCAGGGTATCTCTCAATGATTGTTCGTGTTTATTACAGTATTGTGACGCCCACAGATGTTGGAATGATTTAATATTACCGTCAAACCTTTAGATATATTGGTTACTATCAAGACGTGAAGTTACTTTCGGCAAATATGACAAAAAGTGCATATCAACAACATTGCCTACTCTGCCTTTAAAGTACAGCTCAGTGAACTTTATTACAAAACTTTATTATTATTTCCCTATTTTCCTTTGGCTAATAGCTTAGTTTCATTTAGTTGAGAATGCCTTCGTTAATCGATTTAGTTCTATCGCGGTAGGCTACTTAGGCAGTTTTCACATCAGTAGGCTAAACACATTAATTTATGTAGCCTAACGAAATTCACTGTTCTATACTGAAAGTATATCCACTTTATATTGTCGTTCCGTTGGCTAGCTAGCCCCTTTGAAAACAGTGGAATATTGATTGGAAATGCAAATTATCTTCTAAATAACTAAACAGAATTTCCCTATTTTCCTTACTACGCTTTGTTTCATTTATTTGCAAATGAGTTTGTTAATCATAACAATAACTTGCTACACCAGAGGACCAATCAGAGTGAAGGGGCTGGGACGGGAAGAGAGCAAGCCAGACTGGTGGCAAATAATTCTTTCATATTTTGTCATTATTTTATGTCGAAATGCTTATCCAAACAATGTCAATCGCAGCACTGCACTCTGTTGTGATTATGAAGAGGACACCTGCAAGATGATCTTTCTGTGATCGTGGGAAACTAAACCCGTATACAAACACACACACACACACACACAGATTCCTGTCATTATTAGAGATATTGAGCTCTCTTTATGCACTTCGTGTTCCAGCACCTTCTGATTACAAATTAAGCACTGGCTAGGAGTTTTTAGGGTTAGGGTCAGGAGCAATGGTTAGGTTTAGGGTTAGGGTTTAGGGATGAAGGTTAGGGGTCAGGGAAAACAGGATTTGACTATGAATGAATTGTGAGTTCCTACAAGAATAGCCATACAAACTTGCAGCATATTAGTACTTGCATCTATGTGCCTGTGTAACAGGGTAGTCGCTCTGCTATTCAGTCATCCCGATCTTTCCCCTCACTGGTACTTGATCCCTTGACGTCTGACTTGCAAGCACAACTCTTTACCAGCTACACCAACAAAAAGTGAGCTAGTTGCTTGCACTGTTGGCCTGTTTACATACTTGAGGAGTGATTTTACCAATCCACATCAGCTACACCTGTACATGTGTAGAGTGTACACACACCGCTTTGGGTGTGTGCATTTGTGTGTCTCAAGCTTACCATGTTCCTTCAGCTGACAGAGAATGGAGCTATCCCTGGTCCCAGAGAGCACACAGCACTCTGTAGCATGCAAGTGAACATATAAACACAACTTGGGAATGCAAACAGACTTCTCTCCAACTTTTTTCTGCTTTCCACTCTCAGTAGGCCTCAGTAGGCCTAGCTCAATTTTTGTTGGTGTAGCTGGTAAAGAGTTGTGCTTGCAAGTCAGACGTAGCCCAGCTTAGTAGCAACTCCATTTCAAAATCAACCAAAACCCACCGATCCCCTTCATCTTCCCCTAAACTGGCACAATCTAAGCTTTTGGCCAAATAATAAAAAATATGGATTCATTGCAATTAGATACAGTCGTCCTTTCTACTTGAGAATGTTTGTACAGCTATTTGGTTGGAGACAGTTTGTGTTCTAAAATGCTCACATTTACTTTCACATCTTTAAAATGGAATGGAGGCCTCTAAATTCCCTTGGTGCCTGTCTTAGTCAGGCAAAAGTGAAAGAGAGCAGTTAGAAACTGAATGTTCCAGTTTATGCAAAATGTTGTGAAACTCTCTCTACCTCTTCCCCCTCCCACAAGCTTGCTCTATCTGTGATGAAACTCTTATTTGCTAAAACGTTGAGTAGTTTGAACTGAAATGTTAGATAGAAATAGGTTTAGAGAAGAGAGATAGGAGAAAACAGGAGAAAGACAGAGAAAGTAAGAGAGACAACAAAAGAGACAGAGCTCAGGTCAATTGAGTAAATGCTTAACAGAAGTGAATAAGATTTTGAAGAAAATATGAAGTCCTGGGACTTGTCATTGTTTATTTGGAGAGACTGAAGGAGATTGGAGAAGGGGGCATTTCAACCAACAGTGGTGTGTGGTTATTATTATTGAAAACTGCAAAACGTGTTTTTTGATGGACATAAATCCTACATCTGGGTCTGAATGGATGAGAAGGTTTGGATCTGAATAGTGGAACAGTTTGAACGTCTTCTTCCAGACCCCTTGCTGTCTATTACCATGACTGATTAGTCAGCCTGAGGGAACGCCATATCTGGGATGACACACTGTTGCTGCTTGTGAACACAGACAAACTCACACACACGCACCTACACATAAGCACACACACACACACACAGTGTGCTAGTCGGCCCCTTATCTGCATTTGACCCTCAACCACACCAAACTTTAGGTTCTCTCTTTCCTTAAGGTTCCAAACACTGTGCAAGGGAGTAGTGAAATGCCACATTGTCCCACACTGTTACAAAGGTTGGCATATTTTGCCTCACTTCCCCCTTATTTCCGCACCGGCAGTCAAAGGCTCTACCGCTGAGCTATACTGTAGCTGACCCCATTAATTTCTCAATACAACACAGTAAGTGTTAATACAGTGATGGCGTTGGAAAGTAAAACACACAGGTTGGTCTGCAGCTGTTGTTGTAATGAAGCAATTTGTCACAGCCTTCAGCCTTCATCAGATTTTGAGATTGTAACGAGCCAAGATATTGAATGTACTTTAATACCATATTACTGTACAATTGTTTGCACACATGTAACATGAAACAGTTTTGAAAAGATTATGTGATAATATGCAGATGCACAAAATACTCAAGTTTTGTCAAATAGGTGGTTTTACTTACTGTGTTATGTGTTTTAATAAAGGGAACATATTATTGAAAATCCATCTGGCCAAATGTATGAAACAAAAAAAAACACATTGAATATAAATGCTTAAGTTGGACAAGGGGCCTTTTATGAGCTTTTGTTAACAACTGCAAAGTTGTGTTCTCCACGTCATTGGATGTGTAAAACTCCAACCTTTACAACAAGGTTGAAAGGTGACATTGGTGTATGATGGGTATCTGCAAGGTGAACAAAAGTATATGTAACACCATGGTGTGACGTGTGTGCCTCCACATGGGTTTCATGTGGGAAGATGTAAGATACATTCCCTCTGAACACACACCTTCACAAACACCAAGAAAAGAACAATTCCCAGTTCTCACCCACTACATCAAAAACCTGGAGACTGAACGAGCACAGAGTCTCACTAAGTCCTATTCTCTGCCACATGGTTGGTTCAAACGATGCCCCCACACCTACACACGTGTGCAAGGTTTAAAATAAGGTGTATTGATATTGAACAGGGACAGGAAAACACCCTTCACTCATTCTGCCTGCGAATCTGGGTGCCATTTCCTTACATTCATGCACCTGTTTTATCCTTCATGCCAGTGCCGGAGATCTGGGAGTAGGTTGGCCAAAGACAATAACATTTGCACATGCACACACACACAGGGTCACTTTCAGGGGGTGGGAGTCACACACCTGGCAGTAAACACCTCACAGAGTAGGGATTAGATCAGACACACAACACGTCACACATTTAACCAATCACCTTGTCCAAAAGTGTTGGACGTTATCTGATCAGGATGCGGTGTGTGTGGGAGATCTCTCCCAGGTGGTTTATGCAGTTTGGACCTAATCTAATCCAGAAGCTTCAATGCCTCTCAGGCCTGGAATAGCTTTCCCTCTATTGGGATCAACTAAACTTCCCAGAGATACACTGCTTACTCACATGGTCTTGTGTACCTCTGCAAGAATGAATTTAAAACCCCAAACAATGTTTTATGTGGGGAGTTGAGGTTTGTGAAAAGCCTCAAAGAAAGACAAATTCAAAGGACTACCACAATCTTAACTCAGCCTAGGTTTCCAGTGCGCCAGCAGGATGGCCGCACTGACGAGAGCCCCGCGAGTACCTAGCATTTTGTTTGTTATGTTAGTGTTCGTAATTAGTTTTGTCCATGTTACATTGTCGCTCATTCAGTACGACCGGCAGACACTTCTGGATGTTAGGTTGTCACTTGGAAAGGATTATTTTACGAACTTTAATTCCACTTTCCGGAGTATGAGCTCGGACTGCACCCTTTGTTGTTCCGCCGCTGTGCTTACCTGCAAGGCGGAGGAAGAAGAAACAAGGCCGACATGCTGGAGTTCTCGTCCAAACTCAGAAACGATGCTTCAAACCTGCTTTTCCAACCATCCTACTTGCTAACGTTCAGTCCATCGACAACAAAATGGATGAACTTAATGCTCGTGTCAAATTCCAACAGGACATCAGGAACTGCTGTGTACTGGCGTTCGTCGAGACTTGGCTGTCTCCGGAGATCTCTGACACGCGGTTACACAGTCGGCATTCAACATATACCGCCAGGACAGGACAGCTGATTCAGGCAAGTGCAGGGGCGTAGGGGTCTGTTTTATGGTTAACTTTCTGGTTAACTTTCTATGGGCCACGGATGTAGTGGCACTAGCATCTCACTGCTCTCCGGTCTTTGAGCTGCTAACTGTAAAAATCAGACCCTTCTACCTGCCTCGGGAGTTCACTGCGGTCGTCATGAGTGCAGTCTACATCCCCCCCCCATGCAGTTAAGGCCGCTGCTTTGGATGAACTGTATGAGATTATCAATGGTCTGGAAAATGTGCACCCAGAGGCAGCCTTCATTGTTGTTGGTGATTTCAACAGAGCCAACATGAAGAAGGTCCTGCCCAAATACTATCACCACATTGACTTCTTCACACGTGGAGACAAGACCCTTGACCATTGTTATACAGCATTCAAGGCCAGCTACAAACCCCTCCCCCACCCTGCTTTTGGGAAGGCTGATCACACATCCATTCTTTTCTTCTCCGCATATAGACAAAAGCTAAAACAGGTCAGACCGGTTGCAAGGTCAGTTCACCTATGGAGTGACGAGAGTGTGACGACCCTCCAGGTCTGCTTCGATACCACTGACTGGCTGATGTTTAGACAGGCAGCAGACGGGGACATTAATGAATACACGGACACTGTTTCCAGCTACATTTAACACTGCATTGATGACGTCGTCCCCAAGAAGGCTGTCCAGTCTTTCCCCAATCAGAAAACCTGGGTTGATGCCGCGGTCCGGGCCAACCTGAGAGCCCAGTCTGTCACCTTTAACTCTGGGGACCCTGATCGGTACAAGAAGGCCAGATACGACCTTAACCCTTGTGTTATCTTCGGGTCATTCTGACCCATCAGTCATTGTGACCCACTATCGTATTGCGACAGCTTTACTGCATACAAAAACAAAGTGAAGCATTTTCTTTTAACCGTTGGGCTGTCTCAGACCCCCTACTTTGCGAAGGTTAAAAGAAAATTATTTTTACATTTTATTTGTTTTAGTATTGGGTAAACACAACGATGGTTCGTTATGAACCTTTGGGTCATGTGACCCGAAGGCAGCACAAGGGTTAAGGCCATCAAGCAGCAAAAAGGGCTTACAGGATCAAGGTGGAATCAAGCTACCATGGCTCTGACCCCAGGCGAATGTGGAGTGGAAACCCTCTTCCTCTGTAAGACTACAAAGAGAGGCTACAGTGAGACTCAGTCCTCTGTCCTATTGCCAGACGAGTTGAATGCCTTCTACGCTCGCTTTGAGAGGGACAGTGACCCCCCTGCAGTGGAGCTGCCTGAAGGCCTAGCCAGTGGTGTGCCTACACTAACTGTAGCTGAGGTGAGGCATTGCTTCAAAAAGATCAACCCTGGCAAGGCACCTGGCCCTCAGGGGCTACGCTGACCAGCTAGCAGGGGTCTTCAGAGAACTCTTCAACCTCTCCCTCAGATCTTCTTCTTGAGGAGACTTAAGAAGTTTGGCATGGACTCAGTCATCCTCACTAACTTTTACAGATGCACTATAGAGAGCATACTGACTGGTTGCATCACAGTGTGGTATGGGAGCTGCACAGACAGGGACCGCAAGGCCCTATGTAGTGTGGTCCGGTCTGCAGAGTTCATCATCGGCAGGAAGCTCCCAGCCCTACAGGACACCTACCACACACAATGCCTCAAGAAAGCTGTCAGGATTCTAAGAGACTACACCCATCCTACTCCCCGTCTTTTTACTCTGTTGCCTTCTGGCAGGCGATACCGAAGCATTCGGTCTTGCACACGCAGACTGGACAATAGTTTCTTTCCAAGGGCCATCAGGCTTCTGAATGGACATTGATATGGACACTGATACACTTCTCACTAGTTGCTTTACACACTGTCACTTTCAGCTACTGGTTGCACTATCAGCAATATTGCACTATTGTACTTCACTTGTCTTAGGTTAGTATAGGTTCATAAGGTTAGTATAGTTTATTATGTGTATTTAGAGGTTTAGTATACTGTATTGAATATTGTATATGTAGCGCCCTCTACCCTGGTATATCCAATGGCCGGGCACCCGAGTTCCTATGTGTGCCTCCCGGCGAATTACCTATAAATCCCCTCCTGTGTCCCATTAACTATAAGTCCTATTTACCAGTGTATCTAGTCATAGACGTAGTGTATGTTTTATCTTAAGTCTAATGATTACCATGTACACGCCCTGTACTTAGTCCAAATAACACTTCTCTTTATTCATCTCAAATAAACTGAATGCAATTTTACCCTGGGGTGGTTCTCCATGTAAAATAAATACATAAACGTTTCCTTACCCATCAACTGGATGGTTACATGGGTGTTGAATGGAATAAACTAAACCTTCAGTGACTGAAAACCAAGTTAGTTATTTCAGGTAGCTACCGACAGTCAGTAGTTGTACACCAGCATAAGAAAAAAAAATATCTAACTTAACAGATAGCAAAGATGCTAAGGTGCTGCAATATCTTAATTACTTATCACAACAGTGCACTGTGGGCCCACACACACTCACACGCATACCACTCTCCGTTGCAGGCCTGTATCGTGGCTTGAGAGCATGGTGGCCATGAAACTCACAAATGGCCACTTCACTCCGAAGAGCCAAAAAAAAAAAAACTTTCCGGGGAACTCTGCTCCGACTGTAGAACAATGTTGAACTGGTCCACAAGTGCTCACGTAGCCTGGTTCCTCCGTCTGTAACAACTCCAGCAGTACGCGGACCTAGCAGACAATCCTCTTCTCCTCCGCACACCGACAGTCCATTCCACCACGCTTTGTAGCAAAAAAGCCTAGCTAGCCAGGTCCAAACTCAGTCTGTCACTATAGGTTACAGACAAGGTTTATACGCAGTGCCTCGCACTACATCTTACAGAAAGTAACGATCACTTTACTTGTGGGATGCATACGAGTCCGCGTCTAACATAGGCTTACTTTACTCAATGACAAAACTTTTGTCCGATCATGCTTCTTCACGCCATTCCTCTTTCTCCCCTTGTTTCGCCGCCTTCCGCTGGATTCCCTTTCCAATCCCATTCCCACTCTCTATTAGAGGCGGGATTAATCTAAGTAGCATCCAATCAGACCTTGACTGCACAAACTTGATAGCACGACCCACATGTTCTGTATGTACATTGCTTACAAACTTAACTACCAGGCTTAACTCTTAAAGGAACACAAACCATTACTTCTCAATCAAACAAGAAACAAAACCAAAATGTTTATATTTGTAATAGACCCTTCTTAAAATAATAAAACCCATCCACAAATAAAATGATAATACTAATAACCCTAGCCGGGTTACATATATTATTTGTATATTAGGAGGTTTACTAAATCAAATCAAATCAACATTTATTTGTATAGCCCTTTTTACACGCAAGCATGTCACAGAGGGCTTCACATACGCCCATAGAACTGCCCCTCAACCAACCTAAACCCTCAGGGAAGACAAGGAAAAACTCCCAGAAAAACTCACTACAGGAGAAAAAATGGAAGAAACCTTGGGAGGAGAAGATTCAGTGAGGGATCCCCTCCTCCAGAGACGGTTGGTGAAAGAGAGGAGCAGAACACAGGCTTAACATAGTCATACAGCAGGGAAGTGTCAATGGGTTTTGAAACATCAAAATCCATTGTTCAACTTGGTAGAAAGGAAGGGACCGGGAAACTCGCTGTTGCCCGTCATGGAGACTGGTTTCCGGTTGGCGACCAGGTCCAGCGTTGGCAGACCGACGACCAGGCAGGTGCTGACAGCTCAAACCCCCCACACCACAGGGGATGTGTGGAGGGGGGACAGAGAGGGGAGAGCAGGGATTAGAGAAGGCCAGGAGCAGCTAACAGTTACAGTCATATTTAGAATGAGACTTGACCCACTGGTCAAGTCTGGACTAGTGCAGCAATTTAGCAGAGCAAAAAAGGTCAGGAGTCAGGTGGCTGAGCGGTGAGGGAGTCGGGCTAGTAATCCGAAGGTCGCCAGTTCGATTCCCGGTCATGCCAACTGACGTTGTGTCCTTGGGCAAGGCACTTCACCCTACTTGCCTCGGGGGAATGTCCCTGTACTTACTGTAAGTCGCTCTGGATAAGAGCGTCTGCTAAATGACTAAATGTAAATGTAAAAAAGGGTATTTGATGCAGCCCTAGACACTAAGACAGCGCCCCTAGGTTGGAACATGAATTCTGTTTCAGGGGAGAGAACTCTAAAATAAGTTATATTTATATAATAAGGGTGAGAATGCCCCGTCCCCCGTTGTCACCAACTAGTAACGGAAACTATAACAAATATAGCTGCAAGCAGCAATAGCCTGGTTTTTACCATTGCACACAAAATCGGAAATGCAATACCATCAAGATCCACATGGGCCTTTGCTAAAAACCAAGCAATGAGTGGGGGCTTGGTCAGCCCACACTCTCCTGAAATGTTGTGTGTGTGTCTCGCCAAGCTTGCGCATGTGTCAAGGGAAAGGCTGAGTGTGTGAGAATGTGGAGCGCGCGAGGAGCAGGGGAGACATTTAATTGGAAATTTCCCTAGCAATTAGCCAAGCATTCATGTTTAAAATATTCACCAAAAATATACTTTTCATCTTACAGTCAACTTTTTCTCAGATTTGTGTACTAAACATTCTCAAGAGTCTTCATATGAACTTTTGATTTAAGCAGAGTGTCAGTTTTTGACCGGCGGATGTGTAAAGCATTATTTTAGCGTTAGCAATAAATTTGATTTGCTTTATATCAATCATTTTTGGAGATATGAAGATGCCTTTGCACATGTAAGTAAGTAAGTAAGACTTTATTTATATAGCACTTTTCATACAAGAATTGCAGCTCAAAGTGCTTAACATGGTAACATGTTGTAGTGTATTCCACATGACATAACAAGTTTGGTGTTGATATCTTAAAGATTTGCTGAGATTTGACCCAACTTCCTGTTTGGTTGCTTTGTTGCCAAATTTGATTGGCTGTACTAGACAAACGGTTGTGAAAATCAAAAATCTGCTCTGACGATGATGTGGGACAATTCTGGAGAAGTTTGGACCAGAATTGAATGAGAAGTAGAAAAAAAGTGTTTTCTTAATCTTTATTATACAGAAAAATCCAATTTGGCGCCCATTATAGGTTCTTGAGGCTTTTTTATTCCTTATGAGAAATAAAGCATATTTAATGAATTTCAGAATTTTGGGACAAATGGGATGCAACTGGCATCAGTTTGAAAATGGGCAAATGGGGGCGTGGCTGTAGAGGTTTAAAAGGCTACCTCTGCCTAGACTGACATGCACCAACTCAGAGAGTTTCACATCCTCCTTATTGCACTCACTCTTATTCCCATAGCTATTGTGGTCTCAAACAAGCATAACTACATGTAGCCTACACATCAAACCAAATTTTTTGTCAATTGGAGTCATGGTTCATACAAAGATATTTGTCAATTTTCCAAATGTTCACCGTACATGCTAGACTGTATGGGTCACCACTGTATAGTTTCCCATGATAAATAAGGCATGTATAGTTTCGGGCATTTTAGAATGATGGGGCGGAAATGCCATCACTTTGAAAATTGACAATTGGGGCGTGGCCATAGCGCCTCCTATGGGTAATGGTGGGTCATTTGTGGTGTGGTAGTTACTCATGGCCTATACTATCAATGTTTCAGGATTTTGAGAACTTTTTCTAAAATGCATTACCATCAAGATCCACAAGGGCCTTCACTTCAAGCCAAGGAATGAGTGGGGGCTCGGTCAGACCACAATTGCCTGAAATGTTGTGTATGCGTCTCGCCAAGCTTGCTCGTGTGTCAAGCGAAAGGCTGAGTGTGTGAGAATGTGGAGCACGCGCGCTGAAGAGCAGGGGAGACATATCATTGGAAATTTCGTTAGCAATTAGCCAAGCATGCATGTTTCAAATATTCACCACAAATCCACTTTTCATGTTACAGTCAACTTTTTCTGAGATTTGTGTACTAAACATTCTCAAGAGTCTTAATGAACTTGTGATTGAATCAGAGTATCAGTTTTTGACTGGCGGATTTGTAAAGCATTATTTTAGCGTTAGAAATAAATTAGATTTCCTTTATTTCAATCATTTTTTATTTTTTAAGATATTAATTTGCCTTCTCACATGGGAACATGATGTAGTGTCTTCCACGTGACACACCAAGTTTGGTGTTGATATTTTAAGATTTGCTGAGATTTGATCCAACTTCCTGTTTGGTTGCTTTGTTGACGATTTTGATTTGATTTGAAAAACTTTGCCACTGATTAACTTTTAACAAGACATGGACTTCTAAGTATCTGTTTACTGAGGTCAAAGTGAAAGCTGTGAAGAAAAAAAACTAACGCGGACATAATAAGAACTTGACTGATTCAGTGGGCGCGGGCTGATGGTTTGCTAGTTGAACTGCAGACCCTGATCATTACCTGTCAGCTGTCCTTCGCATATCCACCTCAGACATTCAGACAGATTTCGATGCACTTGTTCAAGCCCACTGGATTTCTCTCACGGAACAAAATGAACTTAAAAAACGTATTGCTTTTTGTATAAAGTTGATCAATTCCACATCTTTAACATACTGCAAAACAACTTTTCAGTGTTTGTGAAGATTAACTGGTTACACATAAAATGAAACACTGTTGTTGTTGTTTATACTGTTTATTACTTCTATAATATTTCCTATTTGACCTACACCAAAATCTAAAATATTTATATAAATATTTACAGAATATCCTTATTCTTCTGATAACCAGTAGCAGCTAATCAAAATATATACTTTACTGCTTTTTACAATGGGAGAAAATGAATAGTGAGCAAATTGATGAGGCCCTCCAATACATTTCAGGTTTCTCATGTGGCCCCTTGTAAAAATGAATTGCGGACCCCTGAGTTACGAAGCTGGGCCATGGAGCTAACCCATGGAGCTAGGATTTTGATGCTAGGGAGAGTGTGGCAAGATGATTTAGCCAAGGCCATAGGGCAAGAAGGCCAAATTACAGGTGTTGGCCATCTGAAGGGCATGCGACAGCAAGGTGGGACCCGCTATAAGACTTTGAGCCATGAAATGTTAGGTCTCAGTTCAGGGAAGCACTTTTAAACAGTAGCACTTTCTATTTTGAAATGTTTTATTTTGCTTAAAATGTTTTAGTTTGGTAGCTCAGTGAAGCACTTAAATATTTTTTTTATATATATACAGTATGATTGTGCTTCAAATAAAAAATATATTTACCTACACCTTATTCTTGTTTAAGATCATTCACATAATATATATGAATGTATATGGAGCGTGCTAAAAAGGTGACCTTGAAATTGTGGCGACGCAAGGAAAAATTTGGGTGCACCTAAATTTTGTGCTGGTGCACCTAAATAAAAAAGTTAGGGCACCAGTGCAACCAAGGCAACAAGTTAGTCTGGAGCCCTGCAAAATCGGAAATGCAATACCATCAAGATCCACATGGGCCTTTGCTAAAGACCAAGCAAAGAGTGGGGGCTTGGTCAGCCCACAATTGCCTGAAATGTTGTGTATGCGTCTCGCCAAGCTTGCGCGTGTGTCAAGGGAAAGGCTGAGTGTGTGAGAATGTGGAGTGCGCGCGCTGAGGAGCAGGGGAGACATTTCATTGGAAATTTCCTTAACAATTAGCCAAGCATGCATTTTTTAAATATTCACCAAAAATAAACTTTTCATTTTACGGTCAACTTTTTCTGAGATTTGTGTACTAAACATTCTAAAGAGTCTTCATGAACTTGTGATTGAATCAGAGTATCAGTTTTTGGCCGGAGGATGTGTAAAGCATTATTTTAGCGTTAGCGATATATTCGATTTGCTTTATATCAATCATTTTTGGAGGTATGAAGTTTGCCTTTGCACATGGTAACATGTTGTAGTGCCTTCCACCGATATACCAACTTTGGTGTTGATATCCCAAAGATTTGCTGAGATTTGACCCAAATTTTGATTGGCTGTACCGGACAAACAGTTTTGAAAATCCAATATAAAAGTAATACCTGAGTGAGTCATACGGTGAAAATCCAATATAAAAGTAATATTCAAATCAGTCATACGGTTCAAAAGTTGCGTCTGTAAACAAGTCAAACTTTGACCCATTGGTGGCGCTAGAGTGGTCTAATGGGATACATGAAACTTGGTGTAGGTATAGAAGGAACTGTCCTTAAAGAGTGTGCCAAATTTCACAAAAGGTTATCCAAGGGTTCTAGGGGCTGCCATTGACTCCCATGGAACTAGAATAATAATAAAACTAACAATAACAATAGGTTTCCTCCTTACGGAGGAATCCTAACTAACAATAACAATAGGTTTCCTCCTTACGGAAGAATCCTAAATATAGCTGCAAGCAGCAATGTGGTGGCCAAGCAGGTCAGATAAACCAGAAGAAACTTTCGACATCTAGTCACTGCGGTGTACCTGGCTTCCTTTGCAGTGGCTTATAGTCTCGCTAAACAGAGAATCAGAGACATGACAAGCTTGTCAGCTTTGGCTGGATTTGAACCTCTGACATTGACGTTGTCAGGACACCAATGTATCCTAGTGAGCTATTCTCAGTGCTGGAAATCAGATTTCAGTGACTGCGTAAAAATATAAGGAATTTTTCCTGTGGCAAGCGGTTGTCAGATTTGTCCCAAGGTTAAACAGCTGTAATTCAGTTCTATTTTGACATGTCAAGGTGATTGTGGTCTGAAGATAATCTGTGCCAAATTAGGTGAATATGTGGTATTCACCAAAAACTTTTTATTCATTCATTCAAAATGGCGGCCACATCAATTCAGCTGGTATCACAATTGACTAGAAAGGTACATTTCCTGAAGAAAATGTGTGTGTTTGCTGAAAGCAGTTGAAACGATTGCTTTGATGGCTTGAATAGTGAAGAAGGTTTTACAACATTTTTAAAAGAGGTATTTGCTTTAAAAACAAAATGGTGAGAAAGTGTTAAAAGTATATCTGTCACTGTTATGCATTGCGATATTTTCTTACTGTTGAAAATGGAGAAAAAACAGTGATGAAAAGAGTATCTTATTGACTTTCATACATTTTTAAGCATTAAAAGTATTAAAGAATGAAAGACTGAGAAACAGAAAAAAGTTAGAAGAAAAATGAGCAAATATAGTGATGAAGAGTATATTACATAACAGTTATCAATATCATAGCAGACAAAAGTATGTCAGCAGTATGAAGGTGAAAAAAAGTGTTGCTTTGAAACCAAAATGGTGAGACAGTGTTAAAAGTATATGTCATTGTTATGCATTGCAATATTTTCTCACGGTTGAAAAAGGATTAAAAAAAGAATGATGAAAAGGGTATCTTATTTAATTTCATAAATGTTAAAGCGTTATGTTAGAGCCTTTTTATATTTTATTTCATTCTAACCCTTTTACATTTTTATCCCCTTAATATTAGACTTGTACACTTCTTCTTCTTATTTAAGATTCTTATATGTTTAATGTGTGCACCTTCCTGCCACAGTAAATTCCTTGTCTGTGTGATTTGTCTTGGCGAATAAAACCCATTCTGAAAAGTATTAATAATTGAAAGATGTAGAAACAGAAAAAAGTTTGAACAGTGGAACAGTGAATACCGTTGGCCAATCGGATTGGTTCCTTGTTTCTTGTAACGTAGCAACCGTTGGTCATTGTCAACATTTCTAACCTAGAATCTAGGTTTCAGTATCAGGATTCAATGGGAGATTTCCTACAGTAAGCTAGATCTACTGTTTCAAATTGAAAACGGAGACGATATTTTGATTACAGACAAGTTCATTAACCTCTGTTGTCAATATCGCCGATAAAAAGTAAATACTGTTACGAAGCATTTGTTTGTAGGTAACGAACGATAGACGTAGCTAGCTATGTGACCTTCGCCGTTCTATGGCAGCTAACGTTATGATGACAGCGTTGTAAGTACTCGTCACTAGAATGGCCATAACTTTAAAACAAACGATCATATTTCAAATCTGTCTGCTGTTCTACATTGCCCACACAATTATGTATATATATCAACTCTAACATGGCATGTATCTTGTATTGAAAGTGTTCGAAAATTAGCTCGTCTAATGTATGGTGGACTGAGAAAACACATTTGTCAAAGCGGAGCGAGCGGATGTCGTGGGAGAATTCCTACTGTGTTAGATTTACTGCTTCAAATTGAAAACGGAGAATATATTTAGAGTAAAGACAAGTTTCTTAACATCTGTGTTCAATATCGTCAACTAAAAGTGAAAACTTTTCAGTTACGAAGCTTTTGTTCGTAGTAACGCCAGCTGCAGTAAACCTTTCGTGACCCCGGTTTGGCTTTTCGTGACAGTCGGCTATGACAGTGTTGAGCTTCGATTTGTGCAGATTTCTGTGAAACTTTCTTAAAGAAAAATAATCTAGCTATATTATGTACACTTTAAGTTCAATGTACATACCTTGTTTGGCCAATTTGGTCGATTGTGGAAAAAAGTTGAACCGTTTTTAGTTATGGAGAGCCATCGCGCTAGATTAGAATAGCGTTATCGCACTCATCACTTCAGTGGTTATAACTTTTAAACAAAATAGTGTATCTATCTCCCACGATCACTCAATCACCCTGGGATCTGCGACGGTGACCCCTTCATCCTCTGCCAGGAACCTTGGAGTTACCATGGACGACGAGCTCTCCCTCATGGCCCACATTGCTGCAGTCTCCCGATCGTGTAGATTCTCCCTCTACAACATCCGGAAGATCAGGAGGTACCTGTCTGAGCACTCCACCCAGCTGCTAGTCCAAGCACTTGTCCTCTCCAAGTTGAACTATTGCAACTCGCTGCTCGCTGGTCTCCCCACCGTCACCTACGGTCTTCTTCAGACAACCGCCTGGTGGTCCCACCGCTCAAGACCACCCGGTCCCAACACAAGCTCTTCTCTGGCCCCCCAGTGGTGGAATCAACTCCCCACCTCCATCAGAGACACTGACTGTCTCTCCACCTTCAAGAAAAGGCTCAAGAGGCACTTGTTCCGGGAGTACAACGGTACTTAGGAATGGTTCGCTTGACCCGATGTTAGTTTCCTCAAGGATCACAATGACTCTTGCTTAGAGACTTGTTGCTCTTGTGGTTAGTGGTAACTGATTTTTTTTTTTATTACTCGCTGTGATATATTGTTTTTATTATTGTTGCTTGTTTTTTCCACAGGTACACTTGCACTTATAGCGGTTCATGTTGTTTAATTGTAACTTGTTTAACTACATGCTCTTATGGTTCTTCCCTTTGGCACTTACTTTGGTTGTTCATAATGTGTGCTACATGTTTTGGCTACTCGCAATGTTTTTGTGGCTATCTTGTTGTTATGATCAGTGACCAATGCACTTTGTAAAGCTCTCTCTTGGAAGTCGCTTTGGATAAAAGCGTCTGCTAAATGAATAAATGTAAATCTTAAATCTGTCTGCTGTTCTGAATTCACGACAAAAGTACGCACATTTCATACGCTCTAATTTATCCTCTATCTTGTATTGAAAGTGGTTAAAAATGAGGTTTTCTAAAAAAAAGTAATGCAGACGGAGAAGATTTTTGTCAGAATGGCTCCGTGAAATCGTCTTGATAAAGGATGATTTACCTAACATGGTCATATAAATATTTACATCATTAGAAAGCCCTAAATCTTGTCTTCAAAACGGTATAAACAGTTCAGGTATATTATTTGAAAAAGTCTGCATATTCAGGCAGGAAAGTGTTAAACAGTGTCAAAAATTGATGCGATGAGAAACAGTTCTGTCAGTGCATGACGTCACAATGGAATTTGACTTGAACATTCTGAACCATTGAAACCCATTCATTTTTTTTAGCACTTTAAACTTTAATATCTTAAAAACTAAAAGTTATCAGTGAGAAAAGTAATAGCACACTAGAGCAGTTCAGACTTTATCAAGTGAAGTTTGAACGGTGTTTCTAGCCTAAACGGTGTGAAAGGAGTAGGCGAGCAAAAAAAGTGGGAGGAACATTAAAAAAAAAAAATAATAAGTATGCAGAATAACAATAGTGTTTTTGCTTGCAGCAAACACACTAAATATGTGTCAGACACGGGATCGGCCCCTAGAGGTTAGATAACACAACCTTTTGTGGACCTCTTTGAAACAGGGTCCCGAGCACCTGTACCAAGTTTGTTGTCAATTCAACGAATATTTCCTGAGATATGATCTTCATCGCCGACTTTGATCAGCTTTACCGGAATGTGAAAAGGTTTGTGAGGCTTGATTTGAAGACAAATTTTTGCTTATTGCAGCGCCACCTAGAGGTGAAATGGCATGACCTATTTTGGACCTCTTTAGAACAGGGTCCCTAGTCCTTATACCAAATTTGGTGTCAATGCCGTAAAGAGGTGCTGAGATATGACCTCAATTCTTTTATGGTGGCTTGGTTGACGACTTTGATTGGCTGTTCCAGTCAAAAGGTTTAGATAATCAAAACACATGTTATGTCTTTTGTGAGGCTTGGTCTGAAGATGATCTGTGCCAAATTTGGTGAAGATTGGATTGAAAAAACGTTATATTCAAAATGGCGGCCACATCAATTCAGCCACATCAATTTGATTGGCTGTAACTAACAAACGGTTGCGAAAATCAAAGCTCCAGGGGATAACTTTTGTGCGGCTTGGTCTGAATATCATCTGTGGCAATTTTGAAGAAGATTCGACAAGAATTGTAGGAGGAGTAGCGAAAAAACGCTTTTCCTTAACATTCAAAATGGCGGAGAATCTATATAACTGGGTATGACAAATTTACCTCCTACAAAAACAAAGTGAAGCATTTTCTTTTAACTGTCGGGCTGTCTTAGACCCCCCACATTGCAATTGTTAAAAGAAAATAATTTGTATTTGTTTTTGTATTGAGTAAAATTGGGTAAACACAACGGTGG
Organism: Osmerus mordax; assembly: GCF_038355195.1. Classification (NCBI taxonomy): domain Eukaryota; kingdom Metazoa; phylum Chordata; class Actinopteri; order Osmeriformes; family Osmeridae; genus Osmerus; species Osmerus mordax. Next base: position 13,166,374 of record NC_090055.1, read on the forward strand.
TTCGTTATGAACCTTTGGGTCATGTGACCCGAAGGCAGCACAAGGGTTAACCTAATTTTGAATGCCGAAGCAGTATCAGCCTCCTTAATTGAGACAGATAATTTGTTCCAGAGAAGAGGTGCTCTATATGAGAACGCCCTGCGTCCAGCAGGTTTTTTCTTAATTTTGGGAACCACCAGATAGCCGGCATCTTGAGATCTAAGTGTCCTTGTGGGGCGATAGGGTGCAAGGAGACCAGAGAGATTTGTAGGTTAGTAATAGAACTTTGAAATCAGCTCTGGCTTGGATAGGGAGCCAGTGTAAAGAGACGAGAGTAGATGTTATGTGATCAAACTTTCTGGTTCTAGTCAATAGTCTAGCAGCAGCATTTTGCACCCGCTGTACATTTTTTAAGTAGGTAATTGGGAGGCCAGAGAACAACACATTGCAGTAGTTCAGTCGGGATGTAACAAATGCATGTATTAGTTTTTCAGCATCATCCTTTAAGAGGAATTTTCGTATTTTGGCTATGGTACGTAGGTGGAAAAATGCAGTTCTGGTCATTTGCTTAATATGGTACTCAAACGAAAGCTCTGGGTCCATTGTGACTCCTAGATTTTTTACCAGCTGGCTTTGAGAGACTTTGACGCCATCTAAGTCTAAGGTCAGATTGGATAAATTATTTCTGTATTTTTTAGGACCGAAAATTTGAATCTCTGTTTTATCCGAATTGAGAAGGAAATTTGCCCAGAAACACATTTTTCCATAGCGTGTGGTAATTCTCCATGCTTTATAGACATACAGTTAGGTCCATAAATATTTGGACATTGACACAATTTTCATCATTTTGGCTCTGTATACCACCACAATGGATTTGAAATGAAACAATCAAGATGTGATTTAAGTGCAGACTTTCAGCTTTAATTTCAGGGTATTTACATCCAAATCAGGTGAACGGTGTAGGAATTACAACACATTTTATATGTGCCCCCCCCCCCTTTTTAAGGGACCAAAAATAATTGGACAAACTAACAATCATAAATCTAATTGTCACTTTTAATACTTGGTTGCAAATCCTTTGCAGTCAATGACAGCCTGAAGTCTGGAACCCATAGACATCACCAGACGCTGGGTTTCGTCCCTGGTGATGTTCTGCCAGGCCTCTACTGCAACTGTCTTCAGTTCCTGCTTGTTCTTGGGGTATTTTCCCTTCAGTTTTGTCTTTAGCAAGTGAAATGCATGCTCAATTGGATTTAGGTCAGGTGATTGACTTGGCCATTGCAGAACATTCCACTTCTTTGCCTTAAAAAACTCTTTGGTTGCTTTCGCAGTATGCTTCGGGTCATTGTCCATCTGCACTGTGAAGCGCCGTCCTATGAGTTCTGAAGCATTTGGCTGAATCTGAGCAGATAATATTGCCCGAAACACTTCAGAATTCATCCTACTGCTTTTGTCATCAGTCACATCATCGATAAATACAAGGGAACTAGTTCCATTGGCAGCCGTACATGCCCACGCCATAACACTACCTCCACCATGCTTCACTAATGAGGTGGTATGCTTTGGATCATGAGCAGTTCCTTCCCTTCTCCATACTCTTCTCTTCCAATCATTCTGGTACAAGTTGATCTTGGTCTCATCTGTCCATAGGATGTTGTTCCAGAACTGTACAGGCTCTTTTATATGTTTTTTGGCAAACTCTAATCTGGTCTTCCTGTTTTTGAGACTCACCAATGGTTTACATCTTGTGGTGAACCCTTTGTATTTACTCTGGTGAAGTCTTCTCTTAATTGTTGACTTTGACACAGATACGCCTACCTCCTGGAGAGTGTTCTTGATCTGGCCAACTGTTGTGAAGGGGTTTTTCTTCACCAGGGAAAGAATTCTTCTGTCATCCACCACAGTTGTTTTCCGTGGTCTTCCGGGTATTTTGGTGTTGCTGAGCTCACCAGTGCGTTCTTTCTTTTTAAGAATGTACCAAACAGTTGATTTGGCCACACCTAATGTTTTTGCTATCTCTCTGATAGGTTTGTTTTGATTTTTCAGCCTAACGATGGCTTGCTTCACTGATGGTGACAGCTCTTTGGACTTCATATTGAGTTGACAGCAACAGATTCCTAACACAAATACCATACTTGAAATTAACTCTAGACCTTTTATCTGCTACTTGTCAATGAAATAACGAACTCCCTTTATGAGGGAATAACATACACCTGGCCATGGAACAGCTGAGCAGCCAATTGTCCAATTACTTTTGGTCCCTTAAAAAGGGGGGGGCCACATATAAAATGTATTGTACTTCCTACACCGTTCACCTGATTTGGATGTAAATACCCTGAAATTAAAGCTGAAAGTCTGCACTTAAAGCACATCTTTATTGTTTCATTTCAAATCCATTGTGGTGGTATACAGAGCCAAAATGATGAAAATTGTGTCAATGTCCAAATACTTATGGACCTAACTGTATATTTTAGCTTATCATAGATGTAATCTATGTTCTGTTCTCTTATATGCTGTTACGCCTACTGGGAGATCCGGGCCGGGCTACGACACTCCCTCTCTCCCGAATATTAGGGGTCCTCGATCACCTCCGTCTTCGGGAGCGAGGGATGCTTAATGACGCGCACCTGTTTACCTGTTTGTCCTCGGCTGTAGCCAATTATGTTTATGTATTTAAAGCGTGAGTTTGTGTTTGTCATTTGTCAGGTATTGTCACATTTTTATGTTCCTAGACCATGTCAGGCATCAGAATTGTCTCTGAGAGCTACGCTGGATACGAGCGTGATTTTTTTTTCCGTTTATTGTTCTGTACTAAGAATACCTAAGTTTGTTGGTAACCCTTCCTTTTACAGTCCCTTAAGTACTAGGTATTTACGTAGAAAGTAAAGGGTATGTTTTGTGTATTTTTGGGTATACCGATTGGTACCAATGGTGGTAAATACAGAGATAATATATTATAAGTATTTACTCATTAACTAAATACGGACTGGTTATTACTGGGTAATTTTCACTGGTAATAATTAGGTAAAGACAGAAAACAAAACTTAGCATTTACCTGGAAAGTTATACTATTTAAATACCGCTGGTAGTAAGTTGGAGATACATATATGTATCTCCTGTAGTTACCATATATGGTAAGTAATAATGTGTTATTGGGTAAATACCACTGCTACTAAGTAGGTAAAGAATTCCAAGCTCCAGCAGAATTACTAAGAAAAAGCTCTACTATTACCCTGCAGTTACCTAAGGTTTATGTCGGTAACAATCCACGTCTAATTAGAATATAAGATGGTACTTTCCAATAAAACACCCTTTCAGATACATTTATCGATGATGGCCATACTCATTTACTTGGCTGGTAACAACCTCCGCAGGAATAGTTTTCCTCTACTATCATGGTAAATCTTCTTGGATACTGGGTAAGTTCTTGCGCATGTTTGGACTACTTACTCAGTAAGTAAGCTAAAACTGTACTGTAAAAGGAAGCTGTGTTTGTTTCCATGGTGTTACCAGGCTCTTACATTTACATTTAGTCATTTAGCAGACGCTCTTATCCAGAGCGACTTACAGTAAGTACAGGGACATTCCCCCGAGGCAAGTAGGGTGAAGTGCCTTGCCCAAGGACACAACGTCAGTTGGCCTGACCGGGAATCGAACTGGCAACCTTCGGATTACCAGCCCGACTCCCTCACCGCTCAGCCAACTGACTCCCTCTTACCATATCCTTTGTGACCGAATATTACTTTGTCAACGTTACCCTTATTATGAACTTGTAATATACGTTACACAGTGTAACACATGGCTATTTACTCAGTAAGTAAGATGAAACTGTACTGTAAAAGGAAGCAGTGTTTGTTTCCGTGGTGTTACCAGGCTCTTACCATATCCTTTTCAACTGTTCATTCGGTTCATTCCCTTGTCCATGCAATAAACACAAACATGACAGTATGTAAATTGTAACATTATTTTAAATGAAAGCTCTGTTTCCATGGCATAACATGAACGAAATACAAAGGTTAGATCACAATTTCCCCAATGATGGCATTCAAACAGGGCCGGATTAACAATTTTCTGTGCCCTGGGCAACAAGGCTTAAGGCCCCTTAGATGTCATGTGCCCCTGGGCAAGTGCCCAGTTGCCCTAATGGTTAATCCGGCCCTGCATTCAAAGCTATTGTGTTCTTGTCGACATTTAGTTTTCGGCAGCTGAGGATCATGCTCCTGGGGGGTGTTCCATCAACGTCGCTAACGCAAGTCGCTCTAACACGAATAAGTCTCACTTGGGTAAACGTCAACTTAGACTTAAGCCTCAAGCCGTTCCACTAACGTTCCATTCCACAAACAGGCAACGCTAATTCAAGCTAAACCTCAATAAACTTAGACTGTGCAGCCCAGATCAGGCGATCGTCGAAAAGAGGAGTTATGTCGCAAAAAGTATAGCGTAAAGCAGCAGAAGGGTGTTGTTTCAGCAGCGTAAATTGATTATTTTTTTTTTGAGTTTTTTTGTCCCCAAAAAGGGAAATGTTGCCGCAATTAACATGGCAAGGGAGACAACTTGGCAAACCATTACGACCGTTAAAATGCGTAAATTGTAGACCTACCAAATCTACTTATATATATATATATAATATTTGATGAGCTGTCTGAAACCGTTCTGACAGGCTAGCCTATGGCCGATATTCTCAACAGGAGATTGAGAATAATAGCCCAAAAAAGAACGTGGCAGCAATTGAAAATTGTAGGATAAAATTCAAAACACTGAAGAAGGCCATGGTTAATTGCACTTGGTGTGGGCTAATAATGCTTTTGTCTTCACATCTTGAACAAAATAAAAAATTACTTCAAAATAACTTTGCCACACACATTTATTAACTGATAGGCTAAATGCTGAGCTTTAAGATTAAAGGGAAAGATAACCATGACTTAAATGGGGATTCAATGAAATGACTAGTATTGCACAGATCCAGCACTGACTTTTTAGATCAGAAGGTGACCCAAACTGCACACTTTGTTTGGCAGAACAGTCATTTAAAATTGCTCAGCATGACTATCATTATTATATTACGAGTATTTCCAATTAACATAGTCTGCCTCCACAGATCCAGTGGGGGCTTCGACAGTGACAGACTGTGGCTGTGCCAAGTGTTGTCACAGCCTCACTTTGGGAAAGCCTTGCCCTACTGGGAACATTAGGGGAGACTGTTGGGCACAGAATCTAATTGTCTTCTTTGGAAAGGGCAACATTTGGGACACTCATGTAGGGGCAGCATAAAGGGCACTTCATAACAGCACCTTTTTCCATTGGAAGTTAGGGCATGGGAACAGTCCAATTTAGGCCATTGTAAGGGCACCTTATAGGGTACTGCATCACATTTTCTACACTATAAAGGAACTCATGAAGACATGTTTTTACATTTATAGAGGGCACACTGTCATTTATTGCATGGGGCATCCTGTGCACTCAAGCATATTTCACAATGGCAGACAGTAGGGCACTTGGTCTAATTTTTGCCACTCTAGAGGGCATTTTAGAAACACTTTCAACCATGGGGGCACCAGGCAGTCACCCCCTGAGTCTTCCAATGGGCCTGGATACACCCATGGGGACAGTATATTGCACCTATAATATTGGGGAAGCCAGAGGAGAGGTAATATAGAGGCTTGTCAACATATAGGCTACTTTAAACAATGAAAATACTTTATACAATTGAATAAAACGTCTCCTTGTTTCTTTGTGTTTCAAGATTACCTGAAAAACTGATGATAATATTCAGGTACTGCTTTGGAGCAAGGTATACCAGGGCTCCAGACTAACTTGTTGCTTTGGTTGCACTGGTGCGCCTAACTTTTTTATTTAGGTGCACCAGCACAAAATTTAGGTGCACCCAAATTTTTCCTTGCGTCGCCACAATTTCAAGGTCACCTATTTATCACATTCATATATATTATGTAAATGATCTTAAACAAGAATAAGGTGTAGGTAAATATAGGCCTATTTTTTTTTATTTGAAGCACAATCATACTGTAGCCTATATATATATATATAAATATTTTAAGTGCTTCACTGAGCTACCAAACTAAAACATTTTAAGCAAAATAAAACATTTCAAAATAGAAAGTGCTACTGTTTAAAAGTGCTTCCCTGAACTGAGACCTAACATTTCATGGCTCAAAGTCTTATAGCAGGTCCCACCTTGCTGTCGCATGCCCTTCAGATGGCCAACACCTGTAATTTGGCCTTCTTGCCCTATGGCCTTGGCTAAATCATCTTGCCACACTCTCCCTAGCATCAAAATCCTAGCTCCAGGGTTAGCTCCATGGCCCAGCTTCGTAACTCAGGGGTCCGCAATTCATTTTTACAAGGGGTCACATGAGAAACCTGAAATGTGTTGGAGGGCCTCATCAATTTGCTCACTATTCATTTTCTCCCATTGTAAAAAGCAGTAAAGTATATATTTTGATTAGCTGCTACTGGTTATCAGAAGAATAAGGATATTCTGTAAATATTTATATAAATATTTTAGATTTTGATGTAGGTCAAATAGGAAAGATTCTAGAAGTAATAAACAGTATAAACAGCAACAGTGTTTCATTTTATTTGTAACCAGTTAATCTTCACAAACACTGAAAAGTTGTTTTGCAGTATGTTAAAGATGTGGAATTGATCAACTTTATACAAAAAGCGTTTTTTCAGTTCATTTTGTTCTGTGAGAGAAATCCAGTGGGCTTGAACAAGTGCATCGAAATCTGTCTGAATGCGAAGGACAGCTGACAGGTAATGATCAGGGTTTGCAGTTCAACTAGCAAACCATCAACCCGCGCCCACTGAATCAGTCAAGTTCTTATTATGTCCGCGTTAGTTTTTTTTCTTCACAGCTTTCACTTTCACCTCAGTAAACAGATACTTAGAAGTCCATGTCTTGTTAAAAGTTAATCAGTGGCAAAGTTTTTCATTTTCGAGGGCTAACCAACAGCTAACTCTCCTGTCGGTGAGGTTGCGCAAGCGCACATATGTAAATCGCCTGATCACTGTAGTCTTTCAGGACTACATATTCACTACCGCTCAACACATTTATTTATTTTAAATGTTTGATTTACCTCACGCAGCCGGAATGAGACAGCCTGTGGCCGGTTATGGCCCGCGGGCCATACAATGCCCAGGTCTGCTAAACTGACTCTCTGGTGCTCAGGTCGTCACACAGCACGGAGCGACAGGAATATCTGGACCACAGCCAATCAGAGGCAAAGACCCGCCCCATCTCTGTCTATGATTGGTTTAGACCACGATATGATCCAACCATGAGTGTCAGTTCCGTCTTAGGATAACAAACGCTTCGTTTGTGGAGAGACTGCGGATGCGAGGAGGTTAGGTGCACCGGTGCAACCTAGGAAAAAATGTAGTCGCACCCGTACACATTTTGGTCGCATTTTACTCTAGAGCCCTGTATACCCTTCATATTTCCTGGCATAGTTGTCCGTTCAAGAATGTCCCACATGCAAAGACATAGACAGATGCAGACAGACTGAACAGTGTCAAGGCTTGGCTACAGTGGGTTTGCTTCCTTGTGTGTGATTACAGCAGACTACATAGTCTAGGCCCACTTACATAGACTGCAGTCTACTACCCTCCTTTCTACTATTATAGTCTACTCTCCTTTCTATTACTTTCTACAAAGGATGGTAGGCTGCTCTTATGTGTTCATTGCCATCCTTAAGAGTTGCTATAGTGTTATTTCATATATATATATATATATATATTTATGTTTATTTTTAAGAATGACAATTAAATTTATCTAGATAAACTATGCTGGGCCTGCTGAACCTATACTTCTTCCACAGATACTGCTCAGGGAACCATTACTTCTGTCTCTGAAGACCCTGGGGCTGGTGGGATAAACGCTCTTTGTATAATCTGAGCACCTTCATCCACCACAGGGTTGTCAAAGAACGGATAAGCCATAATTGATTGTAACTTGTCTAGACGCTCTGCTTAGTTTTTAAGTCCTTATTTTATGTCAATTAACCAATGGCTTTTGAAAACAGTTGAAGTGACATTATTTCTTAACTTGTTTATTTAAATTAATATATTTTTTGGAGATGATGTAAACATGTAGCTAAATCATTAATGTCTGCACTTCAAAAAGTCTGAATTTACGTTTCCGAACACGGACTAAAGTGGTTTGCGCGCAGGAATTTACTCGACGGAACTGTCTTTTGAGATTCTGTTTCCGCCTGTTTGAAATTATTTGCAACACATTTTAGTTTAGCTTGACTTTTAGCCTGACACGGATCAGGCTAGTTCCGAAGTATAAGTTACCTTGGTTACGTAGCTAGAACTAAAATAAGCCACCTTAATGGAACGGAACTCTCGCTTTTAAAGTAAGTGAGACTTGGCGAGATCGCCAAGTCTCACTGGAACACCCCCCTGGTGTGCCAACCACGATAGCGGTGGACAACATCCTCTGGAGTCTCTGAACTAAAAGACAGATAATAAAATGAGAATATACATTAGTGCTACATCACAATCACACAATTATATAAATATAACATAGTTAAACGAATGATCTAGCTAACTACAGTACATTTAGCGCTAAAGAAAATGTGGTTTAATGTTATGTCACGTTAGCAACGTGGACAAGCAACCAAGCAATGGCGACTGCTAACATAATACAGCTAAATTGTTGTAATGCTACTTGTGCTAGCTAACTAGCACTAGAGGTAGCTAGCCGTCTAGCAATGTTCTAACATTAGCTATAGCCTAACTTTATTATCAAAATACATTTGATTAGCACAAGATCAAAATACAATCATTTAATATGCATTGCTATACTTTTGCTTGACAAACAAATATTAGGCGACATTATTATTTTGTGACTTACCTAGCTAGTAATGCAAGACGGCTGCTGGAGTTAGCTCATGCACCGTTAAACGGAACCAACTGTCCAAACCACTCACTGATGACAGAAACTCTTCAGAATAAAACCCTAAACATAACCAAACACAAAACATACCCTTTATTTTCTACGTAAATACCTAGTACTTAAGGGACTGTAAAAAGAAGGGTTACCAGTTTGTTTGCTGTTCTTTGTTTTGCCGATGGACATCCATTAAACCACAACCTCCTGCATACATACACGTCTCCTGTTTACGTTCTACTCAACTGCAATGTGACAACGCAAAGCAACCTAGCATAACGTTACGCTAGGTTGCTTTGCGTTGTCTTGTCCTAAGAATTTCAGTGCCCAGTCTGACCCTGTGTTGTTCTGTACATCTGACAATAAAAGACTTGAACTTGAACAATGCACTTCGTAGCATGGTTGGTGAAACTTAATGGTTTTAGATTCACTTCTCAATAACATCACCCACCCATGCCAATCTAAGAACTAGCTTTTTTATGGCCTATAGCTGGTTAATGTGGTGTTTATGGAGGCGGTTGTTGCATTCATTGGTAAGAGGACTCAAGTTTGAACCCCTGTGTGGGCAAGATCGAGAGGTGGCAATGCTGACGGGGTCTCATGTAGAATTGTAAAAATTACATATATTGTGTCGCTGCACTGGTACCGTACAGTACATCACATTTACATGTATTCATTTAGCAGACGCTTTTATCCAAAGCGACTTCCAAGAGAGAGCTTAACAAAAGTGCATAGGTCACTGATCATAACAACAACATAGCATAGCCCCAAACATTGCGGGTAGCCAAAACATGAAGCATACATTGTGAAAGACCAAATAAGTGCCAAAGGGAAGAACCATAAGAGCATGTAGTTAAACAAGTTACAATCAAACAACATGAACTTCAAAAAGTTCAAGAGTGTGCTTATAGAAAAGTAAGCAACAGTAAAATATTTCACAGCGAGTACATTCATTTTAATCAGTTACAACTAACCAACAAGAGCAACAAGTCTCTCAATAAGTCATTGTGATCCTGGAGGAAACTAACATCAGGTCCAGCAAATCATTCCTAAGTACTGTTGTACTCCCGGAACAAATGCGTCTTAAGCCTTTTCTTGAAGGTGGGGAGACAGTCAGTGTCTCTGATGGAGGTGGGGAGTTGATTCCACCATTGGGGGCCAGACAGGAGAAGAGCTTGTGTTGGGACCGGACGCTCTTGAGCGGTGGGACCACCAGCCATAGCTGATTCTTTAAAGGGGTGATTGATTGCAAAACCAATTTTAACTTGTCATAGTTGAATAACGACAGTTCGGTGGGTAAAATGAACATACAGTGAACCTCAAAGTCCATTGACACCTCTTTCCTATGCAAATCTCAAAATGAAAATATAAGCTAGCGTATAAAACGCTAGCTTTTCAACAAAGCCACCGGACTGACGTCAGTCCGGGGACCGCCTATTTTGGCTCTGGTCTGTATCTTTGTCACGCCCCAAAATTTACATCCAGACCAGCCCACTCACTGGTGTTCTTGCCCAGTCCGAGGTAGCGTAGATCTCCCATGCTAGTTTAGCTGTGCGCTGCTCTGTGTAGGCTACTTCTAAGCAATTAAAAATAATAAAGTTTTGAAGTATAACAAGGATATTGAAAATGGACCATGGTCGTAAATGCTGTGTTCCAGGCTGTACAGGGAAGGCTAACACTAATAGTCTTCCCAAGGAGCCAAACATTCGACAAGCATGGCTGCTGTTTGTCTATGAGAAGATCCCGGCGAAGTTCGACACTCAATTATTCATTTGCTCTGAACATTTCACCCAAGACAGTTTTGACAACCTTGGACAATTTCAAGCAGGATTTGCTAAGAAACTGAACCTGAAAAGATGTGCTGTTCCGACCGTACGCTCATCGCAACCGCAAGCTGTAAGTAGGCTACAGTACTATGATTTTGTCGGTATCAGTTATTAGCAATGCTAACGTCCCCTGTATCTAGCATAGGTAAAATGCTAAATACGTTTCTAAACACATCAATATACTTTACTTAGCAAATGACTAGCTAGACTAGCTGTAGTCGGCATTAGAAGGCTTCCAAAAAAATAGCCAGAAAACAAATAGCAGTCTGGCCTATTGCTAACGCCTGTCTAGATTATCTATTTGAAATAACTGGAGAAAGGCAGGTGCTAGATACAGGATACGTTAGCATTGCTAATAACTGTTACCGACAAAATCATACTACAGCTTGCGTTTGTGATGAACGTAAGGTCGGAACGCACCTCTTTTCAGCAACAGCTTCATAGCAAATCCTGCTTTAGCTACATTGTCCCAGGTTTTCAAAACCGTCCTTGGTGAAATGGTTCGCGCAAATGTGTCGAGGGTCGAACTGCACAGGGATCTTCTACGCTACGGTATAGACAAACATCAGCCATGCCCGTCTAGTCAATGTTAGCTAGACTCTAGCTCATCGGCTTTTTATTAACGCTGATTTGCAAGGAATGCCAGAACAGCTAGATAGCGAAAACACCTAGACTGTAGGCATGTAAACTAGTTTAGCTTGCTAACGCAAGAGCATAGGTAGAATGTGTGATGATTTAGCCTAGTTTATTGGCAATGGGGATAACGTTGTTTCATGTTCCTGACTGTGTTTCATTCAAATAAATAACCCGTGTCGTTATGTAAATCTACAATTCACGATGCATGCAGTATCATCCGGGAGGGGCTCAGAGTAGAACCGCTGCTCCTCCGCGTCGAGAGGGGCCAGTTGAGGTGGCTCGGGCATCTGATAAGGATACCTCCTGGACGCCTCTCTAGTGAGGTGTTCTGGGCACGTCCCACTGGGAAGAGGGCCCGGGGAAGACCCAGGACACGCTGGAGGGACTATGTCTCTTGGCTGGCCTGGGAACGCCTCGGGGTCCCCCAGGAAGAGTTGGTGGAAGTGGCCGGGGAGAGGGAAGTCTGGGCCTCCCTGCTTAGGTTGCTGCCCCCGCGACCCGAGAAGAAGACAAAGAATCATAATGATGCTTGGACTCCAAATAACAACATACTTACCTGGTGTACAATACTTATCCAGACCTTTGTTTAAGCCTTGTGTGTGTGTACTGGCTATGAAATATGCTGTAAGGACCGGAAGTCTCCAAAAGAATAGTAAATTAAGGAAATATTTAACTTTGGCCAAAAAGACTGCATACAATTTCCTGGTCCTCACAGGTTCAAGTGCTATTTCTAGGGTTTACCAGGAGGGTTAGGGTTAGAATAAGTGTCAGGATTAGTATTACATTATAGATAGGGTAGTGCCCGTGATGATGTTGGTGACACAGACAGATTTCTGGAATTATAGATAGTGCAGTGTAGGGCTGTCCCCGACTAAGATTTTCTTTGGTCGACCAAGACTCGACTAAACACTTCTGAAAATTGACTAATCGAAATTTGAAACGTTTTTTTTCTATAAATGTCACAATGTTTTTCATCAAACCCTTTTGGGTGATGTTTTCCCTCAGTGTTTTAAGAGATAATATGAAATAAATACATACGTAAGAAGGGAGATTGATAACTAGACAAAAATAAATGTACAAACATTTTCCCGATCTGACTCAATGTAGCTGCTGGACATTCCAGATTCAGCCGCTATAAAATAAGCTAATTACTAATAATAAGTCTTGTGTCACCACTCCTGTTGTTACCGAATGCCGATAATACAAAATGCCTGATTGGTTATTATGTAATATCTCTTACAATGTACTACAAATAAAAAATATTGTTTGTTTAACATGCAAATCATCAGAGCGCGCTGATCACTGCCTGAAAACGTGCAGCATGCGAACTTACGTAGAAGCTGAGTGGGGAACGGTGCAACAGAGAAAGAGGTTGTAGCGATGGGAAGTTCGGATCATTTTACTGATTCGGTTCTTTGAATCTCGTTCAGTAAAATGAACGAATCTTTTTTCGAGTCATTCGTTCATTTCAACGGGGCGGGGGGGGGGGGGGCTATCCGTCCACTACATTTCCATTTAGTCATTTAGCAGACACTCTTATCCAGAGCGACTTACAGTAAGTACAGGGACATTGCCCCGAGGCAAGTAGGGTGAAGTGCCTTGCCTAAGGACACAACGTCAGTTGGCATGACCGGGAATCGAACTGGCAACCTTCGGATTACTAGCCCGATTCCCTCACCGCTCAGCCATCTGACTCCCTACGAATCGTTTGTTTCCTCCAGTACAGAGCCTATGCAGGTCACGTGAAAAATGATCCAAAGACTCGTAGAAAGACCGAGTCGGGAAATGAACGAATCGTTCGTTTCCTCTAGCTGCCACTACAGAGCCTATGCAGGTCACGTGAAAAATTATCCAAAGACTCGTAGAAAGACCGAGTCGGGAAATAAACGAATCGTTCCCTCTAGCGTTTCCTCTAGCTACCACTACAGAGCCTATGCAGGTCACGAGTCGGGAAATGAACGAATCATTTCTGTTTACTTGGACGAGCCTATGCAACAGTCCCGATGCGCGGCCACGAGAAAATGAACGAATCACTCTTTGAGAGGACTCGTTACTCCCGTGTCCTTGTAAGGATTCGTTCAAAATGAACGAATCGTTCACGAACGACACATCACTAAGAGGTTGTTGTCTTGGCCGGAGAAGATGTCATTCGATTTGGATGTGATTCTTATAATAGGCATTCATTTTTCAAACCAGCGCGTTAGCATGAGCGAAGTAGAGCTAGGCCAACTTACGTTTTTCAGGTGGTAGGCTACATCATATTCTACATCGAACTATGAAAAATAAACCGTTGTTGGCAGAGTTTGCATTCAACGTTTTTCAAGTCACCCGGTACTTTGTAAATGTACTTTAATGAAATGCTGCCATACCACAGATTTCTTTGCCATTTTGACTAATAACACCGACAAAGTAGGCTATGGCAGAGTTTGTAGTTCGGCAGCCAATTGTGCTCGTGCCGTGTGCAAAATACCAAAACAAAACAAAGCGCAGATTAACGAAAGGGAAAACAGTAACACCTTTTCTTTTAAATTATATATTTTTAGAGTTGCTTTAATTGTCTTAACCCTCGTGCTGCCTTCGGGTCACATGACCCAAAGGTTCATAACGAACCATCGTTGTGTTTACCCAATTTTACCCAATACAAAAACAAACAAAAAAATATTTTCTTTTAACCTTTGCAATGTGGGGGGTCTGAGACAGCCCAACGGTTAAAAGAAAATGCTTCACTTTGTTTTTGTATGTGGTAAAGTTGTCGCAATACGATGGTGGGTCACAATGACTGATGGGTCAGAATGACCCGAAGATAACACAAGGGTTAAATAATATAATCTACAATTTCTGTAGATAATTTCGTTAATTCAGCAATGATGACACAAGCGGGAATCAGATCTCACACTGCCATACGGCCGCTGCTAAAAAAATCTTAGTCGACCAAGAGCATATCGACTAGAAAATCGACTGGTCGACTGAGTGGGGACAGCACTAGTGCTAAGAAATAACGTTAGCCCCATTGCCAATAAACTATAGTTTATTGACAATGGGGCTAACGTTGTTTCATGTTCCTGACTGTTTCATTCAAATAAATAACCTGTGTTGTTATTTAAATCTACAATTCACGATGCATGTTTGTCCAGATCTTTGTCAGGTTATTTTTCAGCAAGATATCCAGAGCTAGCTAACTGAAGCTGAGTTGAATCACGATATAGTTTGGTTTACTATAAGCTGTAACGTTCTACCCACATAAGTCAATCCAGTTTGCTTCGACAACAGAAGTGGAAACAACTAACGTTATCTTTTCAAATGATATCTAGTCAATCTGTTGAAAACAGTGTTGTGTAGACACAATAGATTTATTTGCGCGTTTTTATTTCAAGTCTCCACCTTCGGTGTTTCAGTGAGTGCTGTTGGCCGTGTTGCGTTTTTGCTCCACAGCTTCACTCGTTGAAACCAATCAGCGTGCAGCTCATCTAAATATTAATGAGAATATCATAAAAGGAGAAGGATCTATCAGGGGGCATAGAACAGCACCCGGGCCATTTTCAACCCAACCAATGTTACATACCCTATTCGGAGACCTTAAGGAACAGGGTGAAATACCCCCAAAAAACAGTCAATCACCCCTTTAATGTTCTAGCAATCCAAGTTACTGAGGGATGTATAAGTTAAAAACAACCCAACATATGGGTGACTTTTTTTTGCCTTTCGTGGGGTGTTTACAATGTTGAGTTGATGTGCCAAAGAGCTTTGTGATACGGCAGAGATATCTGCAAATGTTTTGAGGAACTGCTACCGCAATGTCCTTAATGAGTTCTTATAGTTCTACATGGTAGAAAGCATTTGTAATTTAGTTGTTCAAATGTGATTAATAGTTTATAAAACATAATGAATACATTATGAAATGAAGACAATTTTGATAAGAGACACAGAGTGAAATATGTCCTTGTCAAGCGGGGATGGCATCAAATCAAAATGTATTTGCATATCCCTTTTTACAAGCAATGTCATAGAGGGCATCACATATGCCCATTGAACTGCCCCTCAGCCAACCTAAACCATCAAGGAAGACAAGGATTTACTACCAAGAAAACTAATTGAGAAAAAATGGAAGAAACCTTGGGACGAGCAATTCGGTGAGGGATCCCTTCCTCCAGAGACGGTTGGTGACAGAGAGGTGCAGACCATAGGCAAAACATAGTCATGCACCAAGAGATTGAGTTAAATTAACTAAAGTTCGGGAGGAAGATAGCGCACCAAGACTCCTCCTTCTCTCCAAACAACTAATATGCATCAGCCCAGTAAAGCACGGAAGAATACAACCAAACTCCCCGTTGTCAATTAAGAGTCCTGCATAAAGTCTCTTTCGTTCCTCTGGTCCTTGTGCTAGCATGTTGTTGTCACCCTCCCACCCTTCCCTGTCTTCTCTGCTTCTCCCTGTCATCTATCCAGGCTTCCCGGGGGATCTGCTCGAGCTGCTGCTTGGCCGTGACCCGTTAGGACTCTATGCTACACCCCGAGTCCAGGCCCGGTAACTATGCATGTACTATTCACTTCACCTCCATCACCATTCTGTGCATCCCCTAATCACACTCTCGTCCTCCCAGGACCCCAGGCCCGGCTCTGCTACCGGACTCCTCCATCAGCACCAGGCTTGGCTCTGCTACCAGCCTCCACCAACCGCTTCAGGTGTGGCTCTGCTACCAGCCTCCACGAACCGCTCCAGGCTCGGCTCTGCAACCAGCCTCCATGAACCACAACAGGCTTGGCTCTGCTACCAGCCTTAACACACTGCATTAGGCTTGGTGTGATTACTGAACTCGTGAATAGAGAATAAAATATGTACAGGGATGTTGAAACAGATATTCTGAAATACCTCAGTGCTCAGAGTTGGCGCACATCAGTTCAGACAGTGATAGGGCTGGAAGCTTAGGATCAGCACAGCATCACAGGACAGCCAGGTAGATGGACAGGAACGGACCAATCAAACTTTATATACAGTACCAGGCAAAAGTTTGGACACATTTTCCCATGTGTCCAAACTTTTGACTGGTACTGTATATATACAGCGCATTTCATCCCAGGAAACAACACATGTGCTTCACAGAGGGGAAGAAGGGGGGGCGGATACAAACACTTTTGTTTGACACAAAAAGAGGGAAGCAAAAAAACAGATTACCTATTTGGGCCAATATAGGAGAACTGTACACATTTTTCCCTGACCTTTCTGAAATGAGACGATCGAGCACTCTCTTGGAGAATGTGTAGTGCCAACATATTACAAAGCACACACATAGTATGAATGAATACTACATCATAAGAAACATGACATGTTTTACCCCCTGCCACCCCCTCCCCCCCCCCCCCCCCCCCCCCCCCCCCCCAAAAAAAAACCCAAAACATTTTATCAGCAATCAGCAATATACATTACAAAACACCAGACCAGGAACTCTGTGTGGTCCATCATGCCCACTTGGCGACGAGGTTCCACAATTGGCGGATCCGCGACCTGGCTGGTGTAGACAGCTCAACTCCCACACTACATGGGAGGTGTTGGGGGGGAGAGAAAGAAGAAATTACAGATTACAGAATGCAAAGGTGCAAATAGCAGTTACAAAACAGTGAGGGTAAGGTCCCCACTGGTCAAGTGTGAACTAGTGCAGCAGTTCATTTGTAAGACTAAACATAAACATAACTGGGCTACATTTGATGTCATCTCAACGTGAGCAGGAGAACACTGACTATTTTTCCAGACATCGCTGTCACTAGCCCTGTGTCCCAAATTGAGTATTCTTTATATTTACTTTTTATACACACTGCAGCTGCCCTTACAAAGTACATACTGTTGCATGCAGCACTGTATGCATACATGCATACAATTGGGACACCGGCTTACTACTTCGCCATATCATTGGACCTTGAACTTTGACCCTCTTTCTCATACATCCATCACAGTTCTACAGTAGGACATAATGGTATTTTTGACATACTACTTTTGACAAATGGTGTGTTGGGACACACTTAATCTTTTTCTGGCATACTATAAAGAATACTACTACCCTAAACCCCACTAACCAGGTGTGTCCCAAGTTAAAGTTCCCGGGTTAACATGGAACCAAAATCATAGCCTAAGAGAAACATAAATATTGTACAAAACTAAGACCACAACTTTATGACTGGAAGGACTCCTTACATTTTATTAATCAAATGAATGTTTTTCTGAAAAGCACAGAGATTGTCCAAATGGAGGAACTGAGTGTGGAGTGTGAAGATGAGGGAGATAAAGTTTAACAGCCTGCCGTCTTTGCAGCGCCACATCCTGCTTAATGATGTATGAAAGCTCTTTGATCGCCATTGCAACCCCAGAACCGGGGATTACGCCACAACAGAAAGTGGAAAAATGTGTTGAGGCCCACTGGCTAATTATCACAACACTTTTTAAACAATTGATCTGCAGATTTACTAAAATAACTTCCCCTTGGACTAAATGTGTACTTCAAAGATCCAGACGCTTTCTTTACCATCAGTTTTGTATTCTTTTTTTTACAGGGGTATTACATGCTATTCATTTTCAATGTATTAGAGCATTTTGAATCCACTTTAATGGGTCAATGGGTTTCAATTTGTCACCAGTACTCACCAATATGCTTTGCTCTAATAGCTGAGATGCCACCTTTGAGTAAAGACCTTAGCACAATACTGGTACAATGTGTCTGCCTCATTTGATTATCCATTAAAATGTGGCTCTACGGCAGCACCAAAAATACATTCAATCTGCTTTCGTTTTAGACCCATTAGAAAACTATTTCTGAGAATTTCCATAACATTGCTGTTGAAATATGTCATTCCATCTGTGACATCTAAATAGCTTTTATTGAAGGGGATGTCTCCCTTCTCTACCAGTCTATAAAATATCCCTCACAAGAAAAGCAATGCAACACAAAAAATTAACTGTAATTGTAGCTTTTATATAGAGACGGCCCATTATACTTTGTGGGTTGGTCTAGAATGTGTATGATGTCATTATGAAAAAACAAAGTCTAGGTGTATGTAACTTGAAGATCATTATACACTGCTACATTATGAGTGATTGCTCTGCAAAATACGCACATATAATATACTTGCTGTAGATGTGTTACCCAGAGTAGAGGTAATCTACCATAATTTATTCATGGGAATAAAGAGAATATCTACATGGTCTGAGTGGCCTACTTCCAAGACATGTTCACGCTTTAATTGTGCTTTCACTGGCCATGGACACATTTGTACTTCAAACTCAGTATGGAACACAGGATGAAAAAAATCCTGCTGAACTGATATTTCTTTTTATTAGTAAATATGATGTATGTGCCCTGAGGCTACTCTCTTTCATTTCCAAACTCAGCCAAATGCCAAACCCTGGAGAAATTAATAGGAACCATGAAACGTGCCATTAAATGGACTCAAGGTTCTGGCAATGTTTCAGACCCATTATTATTTATTAATTTATTTTTAATTCAGCAAATGATTTGCAGATGTTTCACATCGTTCTGGAGTCTAAGAATTGTACCTATAGCACCCCCCCTCTCTCTCTTTCTCTCTCTCTCTCTCTCTCTGTCTCTCTCTCTCTCTCTCTCTCTGTCCCTCTCAGTAAAGAATTTGTCTTTCAAAGAGTGCCTGTTTCAGTTTATTTTCAGGTGCATGATCTATGTGAGATCCTGCAGTAATCTATGAGCAAGTGTGAAGTGGAATTTCAATGATCAGCCAGAAAGTGTTTCAGAGACTGTCTTCTGTGTTTGAGTCTGTGCTTTGTATTTGTCTAGCTATCCTAAGATCCAGAAAATTCCAGTGAAATGACCTCGGCCTGACCTTTGGGGTCAAAATACTTCAAATACAATTGATATCCTCTTTCGATTTAACACAGGTTGTGTGATTCTACAACCAGAGATTTGTATTAGCTCTAATGCTCTAACTTTTGCATATGCTACAATATCATCCTGACAACTTGTCAACCCACAAACATTCTCAAATTTTCTGGAGGTACCAGAATGGTGTTACCATGCTTGTGATGTTGTGTAACAAACTCTCAAGTCGTAGGCCTGGCATTTGAGAGTCATCTTCCACTCCCCCAGAAGATTATAGATGATGATAATGATGATGAGATCCAGTAGATCACAGCGCCTGTGATGACTATGTCTTACCCTACAGCCACATTAATGCATATATTCTCCACAACAGAAGCGGACCAACCAGTTTAAACATGGGTTATTGTCCTCTCTGAAGATATGAGAACTCTGGTGTAATGGTGCTTTTGAAGTTCTTAAACAGCTTTTAATGGCTGAGAGCGAGTTGGATATTAACTACTACATGTGTGGTTTTATGGTTACTTGCCATTACAGTAGTTGGTGTGCTACATTAAGTCCTGCCAGATGCAATTTACTCATAGCCTCTGTCTAGATAGTTGGCTACTGATAGCTATAAACATTTGCAGGTGGTCAACAAATCTGCATGTCTGTCCTTTGACATTTAGATGAAAAAAAGGATGTTCCTGCTGTTCTTAAAGCATCCAGAATATGCCCTCAATTTCATGGTGATTATGCACACGTGTGTGTGTGTCTATTCACGTACTTACGTGTATTCTATATGATGGCCCAGGCACGGTAAATGAGGCTGTTTGACACACAGATGGATGGTTGAAGTGGTCAGTGTGCATGTCACTGACATGTCACCTGGTGCTTGGCTCCAGTGTGTCTGTCGTAATTAATCCAGCTGGCGCTGACCACCTTAGACTTACTGGAATACTGGCCACAAGTTGATTTGTATTGAAGTGTATATCCGTGGTGGCCTGACATTTTGCTGTGTGTATGTGAGTGAGCGCATGCATCCAAGCAAGTTTGTGTGTTTGTGTGTGCATGTCTGTGTGTCTATGTGTTCAGTACAAGTGGCTAGGTAGTGATTGGTGAGATAATAAGGTCTAATTAGCGAGCCCTAGCAGCTGGCTTATCTTTATAAGACAGAAGGTGGGGGCCCCTGCGAGACGTAAAGGAGACCCTGTCTGCAAGGTGCCATTGATTTACTGGGGCCTAATCCAGCCATAAAGCAACCAAGTGAAACAATTAACAATCTTTTCCATTATCCTCCTCTCACTTCCTCAGTACACATTACTTTGTTTGATCTGGCTTCCAGCTTGTGAGGTTTTACTTGTCTGGCAACTTAGTTCCCTTATCAACAGATTTGTATTTGATTTATTGTACCAATTTCAACAGAGTTTAGAACAAGTGAATTCCAAACAAGTATAAAACCCTCACCCAGGGGCGGATCTACCGGGGTGGCAAATGCCACCCTAAAAATAGCCTTGCCACCCCAGTTGGCAGCTTTGACAACAAATAAAAGTTGTGGCTCATCGGACATTTGCGAGACCAAATTTCTAATATCCAACTGCAAGTGAATGCAGCACTAGACGACTCCATCCACCCTCCCCACTCCGCCGAGTCGGACATTTGCAAAAGCAAATTTCTAATATCCGAATGCAAGTAAATGCAGCACGAAACGACTCTATCCACCCTCCCCACACCACCATCGATTTGAACACAAGGAAGGCGCGAACTGACCATAGAAGGCTCCAACTCAAGGAAGAAATCGTCGGCACGGACAGCAGACCACACCGGAGGAATGAGGTGTGTTAAGCAATTATCTATTAATGACTAAGAATAATTAGAAAAGTGAAGGGCTAACAGAGTTGCAACGTTACTTTTCCTGTTGAATTGAGGTTATTAACGTTAACTCGTGAATGCTTTGGGAAAGCAACAACAAAGATGACTGTGGTAAAGTTAGTTTGAAGTTCGATATTCAACAGATATCCGGACGACCAGTATTGTGTTATTTTAACCGGTGTTTAGCACTGCTACGACCAGCCGCTTAGCCAATGCTTTTGGCTGCCTAAACAACGCGTATGTTTAGGGACCATCAACAAATTACACATTTCAAAAGTCAATAGCTTTTCAACAACATGAACTAGGAGCGTCAAATGATGTTAAACTGTTGAAGATGTGTGCATTCATGCTGCACAGCATTTTTATCTCACACACTTTTGCCACAGGGTGCCACCCCTCAAAATCTCCTGCCACCCTCTTGCCACCCCATGAATATTTTTCTAGATCCGCCCCTGCCCTCACCTGGGAATTTTTAGGGGGACAGCACAGTTTAGGAAGAGAATATGATCCATGTGTGCGGTGAAGGCTCCTGGTGCTTTGTGAAAGATCAGGAAGTTCGTCACTAAGGCAGGATAGGCGGCCAGGGTGGCGGTCATGGCCTCTCACTTTGTTCTCCCTCTGAACCAGGGATGGCCATCGCCACATTTGATGGTTGATCAAATACAAAAATAATCAACACAACCCTGTGAAGAATCTGTAGGCTTTCCTTTTGTTGATACTGGACAGACAGCCCAGCTTGACTCTGATGCAATGTAACAAAGCATGTACATTTTACTACAGAATCTTTATTTTCTTTTTAGTCAGTTGTGATTGTTTGCGTTCAACCCTTGGTTTACCTGTTTGACTTTAGCACATTAAATGTATTATGTTCCTGACTTTCAGACTGTAAGTTTTTTTATTTTGTGAGACACCCGACATGCTCAGGCATAAAATGTGCCCTTGTATGTTGATAGATTAGTGCCATATGTGCTACCTTCCCTGAATTAAGACATACGATACAGTGGTAATACTTTAGGTGTACATTACATCACAACTTTTCATACAATTATAATATTACATAGCAACTGCTACAGTAAGTAGTTACATGACAACATTTTGTATTTAACTGACCATTTTGAGATGTTTGATATCTTAATGATCAGATTTATTTCTAGTGTCTGATATGGAAATCTAATCTAACGTGAATTACTCTCCTGTAGAACAATTTTGCAACTGGTGATTACATACATTCAATATCTATGGCTCACCAATCCGGTTATGTTGCAGAAGTATGTTTATATAAAATGTAACTATTTTCAAATCTTGCAATTAGATACTATGTTAACGTTTCAGTTAATCAATGTGATTACATTAGATACAAAGTAATCTGCCTGCCAGATTGGTCCAGGTCTGGATGACAGGCCAGGGATGTCTGGTCTGCACAAGGGCTTAGAAGTGTCTGGTTTGGATGAGCAGTGAGTGTCTGGTGTACATAATGGGTCAAGAACGTTTAGGTCTTGATTATGTGTTTGGTCTGACAGGTCAGAAGCATCTGGTCTGAATGAACCTCTAGCAGCTTGTAGGTCACTGATGTCATGTTGGACCAGCCTTACTTTAGACAACATGGGCAGCAATCAGGCTTCCACTTAAAATAACGTTACCATGTTATTATCCTGCCAAATCTGGATGCAGACCATTGTGCCATTCCTACTGTATGAAGTTAATTACGTAGAAAACTGTGTATGCATTAAAAACAAGTCAATATTATAATGTATTAATTTATGTACTAACACACTAGCTGGGTTTTGAACCAAAATATCAAATAATGTTTTTAATCTCAATGTACATGTTTGTGTATTTACTAACACGAGAAAATATCTTTGTATCTCCATACTCTTGTAATTGCATTTCTTATATTATATATATTATATATAATATTCCCTAATTGTACAAAATGTATCTAAATGAGATTTTCTCATCATAGCAAATCTAGGCCTGTTAGTAGCATTCCTTTGTAGTAATAATGGGATGTTACTCTGATACTCTGATGACGTCAAACCTAGAACTCCATCTTCCGTCTTGTATTTGTCTTGTCCGTCCTGAAACCTAATGCCACAAAATGACCCAGTATGATGTTCTCGAGTTCACAAAATGCCTACATCTGACCAAATACCACAAAAGAAGATGTTACAAGTTAACTTTTCCCATTTTGTTTTTGTTTTTTTGTCCTAGTAAGCCTTTAAACCTTCAAACCTAACAAGACCTTTAAAAATTTGGTTAATAACCATTAGGTTAATAAACATTGTTCTTGTTTACCATGTCATGACACAGTAATTACAGTGGTTTCTGTAAAGACGATCTATCAAGAGGTGAGGAATTTTTTTGAATCCCAATCCCCGTCACTTCGATGGCTAGTGGCTGTATGGTCATGTTGGCCTGCCGAAGGATCTTGCTTGGCACCTGCCATCTGGCATCACCCTCGGAGCTAAAGCTAAAGTGTCTTACATAGAGCAAGGGGACCCAAAGTCTAAGGCCTTGTCAACACTATTATGCTTTCAAAGATGATGATGGATCTTTAGGGACACATGTTGTATCGCAGTTGTTTTTGCAACTCTCCAGTTTAATTGCGTTGTTAAAGATTAATGTCAGTTTGTACATAACCAAAATGTTGGCCTATCAGCACGACGCTTGTTGATAAGC
Organism: Osmerus mordax; assembly: GCF_038355195.1. Lineage (NCBI taxonomy): Eukaryota > Metazoa > Chordata > Actinopteri > Osmeriformes > Osmeridae > Osmerus > Osmerus mordax. Next base: position 13,190,094 of record NC_090055.1, read on the forward strand.
AGAATGCTGCCCATCGACCGCAGCAGCAATGGACACATGAAGGTTGAGTACATGGTTCGAGATCTTCCTCACACCAACATTTGTAAGATTGTCAAAAGTTTTCATAGAGTACCTCTTCTCAAGTTTGGATGTTTGTTTGAGAATGATTTTCGATAATCTTACAAACGTTGTTGGTGTGAGGAAGGTCTCGAACCGTGTACTCAACCTTTGTGTGTCCATCAACAAGCATTTTGGCCCGATTTTGACGCGGCCAAAGTTTAGCACTCGCAGAAAAAGATTTGCATCCGTAGAAATAGTTTAGAATCCGTAAAAAGTGTTGTATTATGCGAAATATTTTTGACCAACACTTGTTTTACGGATGCAAAACTTTTTCTGCGGATGCAAATCTTTTTCTACGGATGCAAAACTATTTCTATGGATGAAAAACAATTTGTACGGGTCCAAAATGTTATTTACCCTAATTTGACTCCATAAAGGTCCTTCAGTCCTTCAGTGAAGGAGTGGAGCTCAGGTGAGCGCTGAGGCATTTCAGTGCGTGTCCACTACAGCGTTTTTTTAACGCTCTGCACCGCTTGCCTTCCCACAGTACACCACGCTGGGGGGCGTGTTAGACAAGTTAATACAGAGTTTTAGTTCTCTAAGGTCACTGTTGTAGTCATGGCCAAGCGTGCAGACTTGGGTTCATGAACTCACAATATCGACCAAAATACCACTTTTACACAACATTTGTGGGTAACACTTGAGAATAATGGTCTGTTGTTAACGAGTAGCTATGCAGGAAGTAATAGGTAGTACTACATTAACACCGAACTTAATACTATTAACTAATATGGAACCAAGATTAACTAGCAGTAAGTAAGAGCAAAGTACAAAGGTAGTTCCTTGGTAGGTATTTGATTATTACTAAATAAATATATACTCGTTGAGAACTACTTGTGAACTATGACCAATTAAAGATCCTGTAAAGTGGAATAAAAAACGAGTTTCAAGTTCACCACACCATAGAATAATGTGTTATTAACTACCCATCCAAATTCGAATGAAAAAAACACAGACAAGTATGTTAAATTAGGCTTTGAAATCGTAAGAAAATCAGCAGTCTTCTCTGTTCGAGACTGGGGGGGCGTGTCGCCTGAAGGAGTTGAAGCTCGGCCCCCTCGCCACCTCTCTCAAGTAAGCTACCTACGACCCAGATAATGGACGCTACCTAACAGCCTAATTAGAATGTATTTGTTCAATGAGTGAAACATACAGATGCATATGAATTTCACTAAAATACCATCATTCTACACCGAGTAGCCTAATATCAAGTTAGCGGTTTGCACTAACTCATAGCAGAGATACCTCTGGAAAGGTTATCTAGTTTAATTATAACAAGCACACAGAACTGAGTGATGAACTGCTGGCGGCGGTGGATGGTCCAGGTGCGACTGGAGGATGAATGGCCGGGGGGGCGATGCTCGGTACGGCTCCGCGCTGCAAGAGAAGCGTGTGTTGGTGAACCTTGACTGTCTCTGGTCCATGTTAAATCTGTCCTCCGTGAAATGGTCAGTGCAGAGGCGGCTGTTGGAGTTTATCTGAAGCTTTCCATGAGCGTGGCTCTTCACAAAATCTATCCACCTATTTTTCCTTTCATTATCAATAGGGAACTTAAATGGCGTTACAGCGCAGCTGGAGTTCTTGCATCAGGGAAGATGCAGTTGCGGGTGGTTGGAGACATCCTGAAGCAGCTAGCTAGCTGATGTAAGCTACAATAACAGTACAGCAGGAGGAGCCATTCAGTGATCTGACGTAGTTAGGTCGAAATGACGTAGAGAAGGTAGTTTTGTGGCTCCGCCCATTAAAACCTAATCTGAAAACGGAAGAGAAACTGTTCTTCGGTCTAACTCCACATTTCAGTGCGACAACGTTTTAGCGCTTTGCACATGTTTTCAGGAACTCATTTCACACGTATATAATGTACTTAGAAGCAAAACATGGAATTTACTTTACAGGATCTTTAAGAAAGAATAACCAATTAATTACTAATCACAAAAGTAACATGACTAAAAAGTGAACAATTGTGTTTTTTTTACTCTTAAAGGGGTCATTGACTGGGTTTTTGGTGTATTTCACACTGTTCCTTAACGTCTCCGAATAGGGTATGTAACATTGGTTGGGGTGAAAATGGCCTGGGTACTGTTCTATGCCCCCTGATGCATCCTGTAAAATAGCCCTAGAATTAAACGCTAGGTTTTCTCCTTTTATGTTATGCTCATGAATATATAGATGAGTTGCGCGCTGATTGGTTGGTTTACAACGAGCGGAGCAAAGACGCAACACGGCCAACAGCACTCACTGAAACATTGTAGGTGGAGACGTACAAATAAATCTATTGTGTCTACACAACACTGTTTTCAACAGATTGACTAGATATCATTTGAAATTATAACGTTAGTTGTTTCCACTTCTGTTGTCGAAGCAAACGGGATCGACTTAGGTGGGTAACGTTAGCACTATAGCTTAGCAAACAAACTATTGTGATTCAACTCAGCTTCAGTTAGCTCTAGCTATCTTGCTGAAAAATAGATCTGGACAAACATGCATCTTGAATTTGAGATTTACATGACAACAGGTTATTTTATTTTATGAAACACAGTCAGGAACATGAAATAACGTTAGCCCCATTGCCAATAAACTAAATCATCATACATTCTACCAATGCTAGATACAGGCAGGATACGTTAGCATTGCTAATAACTGTTACCGACAAAATCATACTACAGCTTGCGGTTGTGATGAACATAAGGTCGGAACTCACCTCTTTTCAGCAACAGCTTCATAGCAAATCCTGCTTTACATTGTCCCAGGTTTTCAAAATCGTCCTTGGTGAAATGGTTCGAGCAAATGTGTAATTGAGGGTTGAACTACGATGCAGTCAACATGGCCCTTCACTTCACCCTCCAGCACCTGGACTCCCCAGCATCCTACGCCAGGATCCTGTTTGTGGACTTCAGCTCTGCCTTCAACACCATCATCCCCTCCCTTCTTCAGGACAAGCTCTCCCAGCTGAACGTGCCTGACTCCACCTGCAGGTGGATCACAGACTTCCTGTCTGACAGGAAGCAGTGCGTTAAGCTGGGAACACAAGTCTCTGACTCCCGGTCCATCAGCACCGGATCTCCTCAGGGCTGCGTCCTTTCTCCTCTGCTCTTCTCCCTGTCAAACTCCTGAAGTTTGCGGACAACACCACCCTCATCGGGCTCATCTCTGGTGGAGATGAGTCGGACTACAGGTAGGAAGCTGACAACCTGGTGACCTGGTGTAGCCAGAACAACTTAGAGCTCAATGCTCTTAAGACAGTGGAGATGGTTGAGGATTTCAGGAAGAATACAGCCCCACTCACCCACATCACCCTGTGCAACTCCCCAGTCAACACTGTGGAGTCCTTCCGCTTCCTGGGTACTATCCTCTCCCAGGACCTCAAGTGGGATCTGAACATCAGCTCCCTTACCAAGAAAGCACAACAGAGGATGTACTTCCTGCGGCAGCTGAAGAAATTCAACCTGCCAAGGACAATGTTGGTGCACTTCTACACAGCCATCATTGAGTCCATCCTCACCTCCTCCATCACCATCAGGTATGCTGCTGCCACAGCCAAGGACAAGAGCAGACTGCAGCGTATCATCCGTATCAATGAAAACCCTTTAGCCCAGTCATTTTGACAAGATGAAGGTAGGCCCTGCACTAAATGTTTTCAGCAAGGCAACAAGTGCTGGCCTGAAATATATGGTTGAGAAGGAACAACGACCCTCCTCTTACCGGACAACGGCATGGCTGGAGCAGGTAGACCACTCTGGTTTGACCTCATGTCCTCTCGCCACAGTAATGGCACTGAGCAGGCACAAAATGGAGGAGTACCAAAAGGCCATAAATTTCCTCCAGGACATGATCCAACTATTCCGTGGGCTGAAGATTGGACAACCAAGTAGCTGGAAGCCTTTACAAACTGGGATTGGGATGGCAACATCTACAATACTGTCCATCCAAGAGACATGCTGTCCCAGGGACACTTGTTTGTGTTGACCAGCAGGTTTACCCAAGACTGTCTGGAAAACCTATTTGACTATCCAGTCCCAACTGCAGTGGAGTTTCACCAAGCACTGAAGTCAATTTCGGTTGGGCAGTTTTTAACAACAATGAAATCAGGAAGCTATATGTTGGTGCAAAAGTCAGACCGAGCACCTCCATGGCAAAGATCAAAGTGTTTGATGGTGGCCTGGTTGTTGTAGGCCTAGATGTTGCTTGGCTGGTTCTTCTTTGCTCTTTTTGTCTGGCTTTTACTTCCAAGATGCCCATCTTTTAAGAGACTTTTTTTTCTTTCAGCCTGTATCTGCTTTGCTGCGATTCTCAACCTCAGCCTGATGTATCTGTTGATAATTTTTTTTGTACATCATGACATAAGGGAAACCTGCAGTCGATCACCATATCTTCTCTCCCCAGCACATCCATGGCATTCTGGAGATCCATGAGGGAGGCACTGGTCCTGGTACTGAACAGCTCCTCGATTTGCCGGACTAGGTCAAAGGCTTCTTGCGACGGCCGACAAAGCGCACCAGCCTTGAATTCCTTCAGCTTCAGTAAAGTACTGTGCTCTCCTTCAGGTTTGTCAGCATTGTGGTTAATTGCATTTTTGCATTCGTTACAAATTTTGTAGTATTTGTTCACTTTATTTACAATGTATCCTGTCAGATGGTAGAGAGCGCAGGTCTCTGATTTAGTGAGGTCAGGTGCAGGACTGCGCTCCATCAGCTCCTCCCCTCGCAGGTCAGGACTGGGTAAGGTCTCCTTTGCATCCAGAAAGTCAGCCAAAAGGCTGTTTTCATCATCCTGATATATGTCCCACAACCTACCTTGACTTCAGCTTCTACAGGTATGTGGATCCCCAGGACCAGGGTCAACATATCTGCTTCATCTACTTCAGAAAATGCAATGTTATGTTTGTTTGTGGTAACTGGAAATTTACATACTAATGTGAGACATCATTCTATCTTAATCTTACAGCCTCACCATCAATAGCCCCACTAACCGGCTCCGTCATCACTCCGCCGCTTACAGGAATGGCAAGCTCCACCAGCCTCTCCATTGCTCCACCAGCTGCATTACTCCACTAGCCTCACCATCACTCCTACACAAACAGTAAGTTGATATAATTTGTTTAATATATAAACGGGTGCTACATAGCTGAAACTATTTATGAAAAACAATCTGTAATTTGGGAGAATTAACATTTCATATAATTGTATATTACAACCTCTCCAACTCTCCACCAGACCCACTTACCAGCCTTGTCATTGCAACATCAACCTGGTCATCTCTCCACCAGCCTGACAATACCTTGTTGCTTTTTGGATCCAAGGTTCAAAGTTGTCCTCCCATGCTTCAGATGTTAGTTCTTCAAAATAATTATTACTTAAGACAGGGAAAGCAACAGTACCACAGAATAATCATTAAAGTTATCATCTCCCTGCAGTTATACTTTCTTTTTACTGTCATCATCCACACTTGTGCTGATGATCTTATCTCAAGGTAATTTATCGTTTTGATTGATGCAGTACAGTACCTAATACAACTGTGTAATGACTGAATTAACCAAGGAACAACCTTGCTAGATGCAAATAGCCATGTTATCTAGTTGAGCTAGCTAGTGAGTGGACCTGAAATTCCTGACGAGCGTCGAGAGCTAGCTGGACGATAGGGGACCCCTTAATCTGCAATTCATTGTTGCTAGCTCTACTAACTAGGCTAATAAGAGAAGACTAACTTTGTATACCAACGAACACCAATAACTAGAACTAATTTGACAGACTATAAACCAACGGACTTCTGGCTATGATACACGTGCTCTCTAGCTAGCTACAGTAAAAGTGTTGCTTACGTTAGATACTAGACCTACAGTCTAGCTCTAATTGCATTTAGAATTTAAGAAGCTATATCTTACAATAAACTTTAACTAAAGCTGGCTATATAAAATACTACTAATAACAATTGATATGTGGTGGTTGAAATATGAACAAATGCAGCATTTTCAACAATTTACCAGCTAACTTGCTTCGGACCCCTTAATCTGCAATTCATTGTTGTTAGCTCTACTAACTAGGCTAATAAGAGAAGACTAACTTTGATCCACTGCACTTCAGTGGATCTCATCCTACCTGTCGGGAAGATCCTACCAGGTCTCCTGGGGAGGCAAAGTGTCAGGCCTCCGCCAACTCTCCACTGGTGTCCCACAGGGCTCTGTCCTTGGACCCCTCCTCTTCTTCCTGTACACCACCTCACTTGGACCAATCATCACCTCCCATTGCTTCTCCTACCACTGCTACGCTGACGACACGCAGCTGTACCTGTCGTTCCCCCCGACTAATCCGGGGATCTCAGCTAAGATCGAGGCCTGCCTCACAGACATCTCCGCCTGGATGACCAAGCACAACCTCCAGCTGAACCTCGCCAAAACAGAACTTCTCATCATCCCAGCCAAACCCTCCATCTCCCACAAGCTCTCAATCACCCTCGGATCTGCGACAGTGACCCCTTCATCCTCTGCCAGGAACCTCAGGGTTACCATGGATGACGAGCTCTCCCTCACAGCCCACATTGCTGCAGTCTCCCGGTCATGTAGATTCACCCTCTACAACATCTGTAAGATTAGGAGATACCTGTCTGAGCATTCCACCCAGCTGCTAGTCCAAGCACCTGTCCTCTCCAAGTTGGAATACTGCAACTCGCTGCTCACCGGTTTCCCAGCATGCGTAACCCGCCCTCTCCAGAGGATTCAGAACGCAGCAGCCCGCCTGGTCTTCAATCTACCCAGACGCTCCCATGTTACCCCGCCTCTCATCTCCCTCCACTGGCTTCCCATCACGGCCCGTATCAGATTCAAGACCCTGGTACTGACCTTCCGAGCGGTGAACGGGACTGCACCCGACTACATCAAGTCTCTCCTCCAGCCTTACACCCCCACCCGCCACCTACGGTCTTCTTCTGACAACCGTCTGGTGGTCCCACCGCTCAAGAGCGCCCGGTCCCAACACAAGCTCTTTTCCTGTCTGGCCCCCCAATGGTGGAATCAACTCTCCACCTCCATCAGAGACACTGACTCTCCCCACCTTCAAGAAAAGGCTCAAGACGCACTTGTTCCAGGAGTACAACGGTACTTAGGAATGATTTGCTAGACCTGATGTTTCCTCCAGGATCACAAACGACTTTTATTGAGAGACTTGTTGCTCTTGTTGGTTAGTTGTAACGGTTTCAAATTCTTGTACTCACTGTGAAATATTTTACTGTTGATTGTTTTTTCTACAGGTACACTCTTGTGGGGAGTTTCATGTTGTTCAAATGTAACTTGTTTAACTGCATGCTCTTATGGTTCTTCCCTTTGGCACTTATTTGGTTTTCCACAATGTATGCTTTATGTTTTGGCTGCTCGCAATGTTTGGGGCTATCTCGTTGTTATGATCAGTGACCTATCTTTTGTAAAGCTCTCTTTTGGAAGTCGCTTTGGATAAAAGCGTCTGCTAAATGCATAAATGTAAATGTAATGTTATAATGTGTGCTTTTCTCATTTACATAGAACGTTGTTTCTTGATATCAAAATGATTATACCATACTAACAAAACCATTTATGAATGTTGTATTGTTATATTCTGAAGTTTAAGCATTCCATGGACAGTTGAAATAACGGAACTCAAAGCTAAGAGCCACTTCACACCTGGGCAGATCTCAAGACGACGCCCAGGTGGGGTAACTGACCAATGAAAGAGGTCACCTTCACGGGGACCCCCCCCTGTTCTTTGGAGTATAAAACCCCCAAACGTACAATCACCCCCGCTTGTTCGTAAGATTAAATTGAGGTGAACGCGTCACTCTCTTACCTATTCCTCTCAACCTGCCCAGGTGGGGAGTAACTGACCAATGAAAGAGGTCACCTTCACGGGGACCCCCCCCCTGTTCTTTGGAGTATAAAACCCCCAAACGTACAATCACCCCCGCTTGTTCGTAAGATTAAATTGAGGTGAACACATCACTCTCTTACCTATTCCTCTCAACCTGCACATTCACTGAGCGCCCGGGACTTTGACGAGAGATTCCGCTTTCTAGTCGTTGGACATAACGAACCATTGACTCCTTTCTTCAAACCGACAAAAGTAACTGCGATTTGCAATATTTCTTACTTGTGATTTAATTGTTGATGTTTGATTGTATTTTACAAATGATTTAACCTAACCATCGTTAGGTCAGTTGCCATTGATTGTCCATTGTTACTAGAAAGGCCTACCTTTCCCTCTCTACCTCTCTCCCACTCTCTCTCTCCCTCCCCCCTTCACACGCGCTCTACACAGCCATTGTGTTGCTCGCTCTCATTAGAATCTAGCCACTGTACTACTTTAGCCAAACTAACCCATAACTTATCTGGTATTTGTTCATTATAATTACATTTTCCTAAATAAATCATTGTGTACAATATTCGCGTATCTCTCACGTTATCTGATCTGCCCTACTTTCATAGAATTCACTACTTAAGATTAGACTGATTATTACAAAGGCTATTATTCAATAAGGTTAAACAAGGTTTCCTCTGTCCCTTTAAGAAATAAGAGGTGGTGCCCCCAAGAACTACATACTTTATGATAACTTTTTCTATCTTTAAACGAGCAAACCCCGCTACACGTCCTTTGCAGTTTATTTTCTGATCTGTTCTGTTCTTTTGCTTGACACAGGAAGTGACGTCATGATCATATCAACATACGCTTGTATGTCAGTGCATTTTTCACTGTCCTGTCTTTCATGTTTGTCCACAGCTCTAGAGAGCACATCAGCCGCATACATGTATTTTCCAGGTGTGTACATCATCTTCACATCATTTCTGCAGCCTAATCAACATGCGCTGTATTCTCATTGGACAGTCAGTCAATGGCTTAGACATGATGGCGACCAATGGTTTATAGTCTGTTTCAACTTCGACGGCTTGTCCGTATACGTACTGATGGAAGCGTTCACATGCATACGTTGAGGCCAGCAACTCCTTCTCAATTTGTGCATAGTTGACTTCTGCACTCGTCAGGGCCCTAGATGCGTAGGCCACTGGTTGCCAGGTCTCCTCATGCAGCTGTAGAAGGACAGCTCCTAGGCCATGCTGTGATGTATCCGCTGAGATTTTTGTGTTCCTCTTTGGGTCGTAGAACTTGAGCACAGGCTCTGAGGTCAATATGTTTTTCAGTGTCTGGAAGCACTTTTCTTGCTCATGTTGCCACATCCACTCATTGTTCTGCTCTACTCACATTTGTCTTTGTTGAGTTTCAGGTTGATGATTCGTGTCCGGTCCAGTACTTGCCTCAGCCGTGTGTCGTGTTCCATCTTTGTTGACCCCCAGGCGATGACGTCATCCATCATGGTCGTGACCCCAGGGATGTTCTCAAATATTGTGTGGATCGTCTTGTGGTAGTCCTCCAGAGCAGACAGTATCCCATACGACAGGCGAAGGAAGCGGTAGCGCCCTTCAGGTGTATTAAAAGGTGCATAGTCTTGAACTAGCCTCAGTAAGCTTCATTTGCCAAAAACCTGAGGATGCATCAAGTTTACTGAACCATTTGGCATCAGCAAACTGGGACATGATCTCTTTGCGTGTTGGCCACTTGAAGTGTTCTCTTTTTACAGCTTTGTTCGGATCTCTGGGATCCAGACATATCCTCAATGCACCATTTGTCTTTTGCACTATCACTAGTGAGCTCACCCAATCTGTCGGTTCATCAATTTTCTTTATGACGTTAAGCTTTTCCATGCGTGCTAATTCCTCTGTCAGTCTCTCTCTTAGTGCAAAAGGAACTTTCCTTCATGCATGAACTACTGGTGCAACAGTCTCATCAATATGTATTTTGTGCTCACCAGGTAAACAGCCTAGTCCCTCAAAAATATCCTTGTACTCAGTCATGAGTGCATCTTGATCATTGTTGGGCTCTGAGGCAACTATGAACACTCTTTTGAGAAGATTGAGCTTTTCACAGGCAGATAGGCCCAATATTGGCTGCACTTTATTGTCAACTATCAGTAGCTGTGCCTTTAGGCTCTGGCCCTTGTGCTGAAAAGTTGCTAAACAACTCCCTTTTACGGGCACACTTTCTCATGTATAGCCTGTCACTCTAACATTCACAGGATGTATCTTGCTTTTCACTTTGAGTGTACTATAGTTAGCTGCTGACAGCAGGTTAACTTGGGCTCCGGTATCCAATTTGAAAGGAATTATTGTTTCATTTACAGTCACTGGTAAGATCCATTCTTGTTTTTCACTCGATGCCTGTACTACATCAACAAAAAGTTCCTCTGGTTCCTCATCCACTGTGTGCACTTTTCTCTTTGTGTCACCAGCCATGCAGCATCTCGCATAGTGATTCATTTTGTTACAATTATTACAGGTCTTTCCATAGGCAGGACACGATCGAGGAGCATGACTGCCTCCACATTTGTTGCATTTAATTTCAGTCCCTTTTTCAGTCTTTTGTCTAGCCTGACGGTTCTTGTAGTGTTCATTTGTTTTTACTGCATGAACTGCAATTTCTGATTTACTCAGTTATTTTACTTGCGCACGCGAGCTCTGCAGAAATCCATAGTCCTGTACAAAGTCAAATTTTTCTCACGCAGATATCTCTCTCTTAATCCATTGTCTGCAATTCCACAAACTATGCGGTCTTTTTAGTAGTGAATCTCGAAGATCTTGAATTCACATGACTTGCTCAAGACATACAGTTCAGCTAAGTACGGATCAAAACTGATGCCGGACTTCTGGTCACAGGAAAATAACTTGTATCTCTCGTACGTGATGTTTTTAGTGTTAGATGTTTAAAGTATGCTTCAAATTTAGCCACCACCGTTGACAATTTGAGATTTTCATCTTCAATTTGAACGAGAGACAACCCCCAAGTCGCATTTGAAAATCAGCGAGAAATTCAAGGAGATGGACGACATCAAATTAATTCTTGAGTTGAAAAGCACAGGAAGTTGTATGACCCCCAGCACCAATTTTACAAGGACAACGTAGACAAGGATCAATGCTGGGATGCTGTTGGGGCGGCTGTTGGAATAACACGTTTCCTAAATATAGCCTATGCCATGTTTATGTACCATGTCAGCTGAAAGGCTTGGTGACCGGCGCGGAGAAATGCGTGTCTGGTGTGAACAGCCTTGAGTCGATCGTGACGCTTCCGGGCGCTTCCATGCGCTTCGCAGCCAGTGTGTCCCAGGCAGTGATACCTAATCTGACCACTTTTTTCAGTAACGAGTAATCTAACACGTTACTATTTCCAAACCAGTAATCAGATTAAAGTTACTTGTCCAAGTCACTTTGCGTTACTATTGTCATTAATAGTAAAATATATATTTGATTTCTTCTTGCGTCTCTGGGAGTTAAGCCTATGCGACAATTAAGTTACGTTTTCAGCACGAGGGTCACGTCACGTGTATATACATAGACCTACCACTCAGCGACACAAACAGCAAATGTTTACTCCTCGACAGGGGCCTGTTGCACAAAACTAGGATAAGGGATTAAGCCAGGATATCTTGGTGATCCTGGCTCAATTGATCCGTAATCCGGTTGCACTAAAGATGGATAGGGGGCAGGAGGATATGTTATGGTATAAATTACCATGGAGATTTATTCTGTGGAGCTAGCCTGCTCCAGACCAGGCTAAATTCCAGGATCTATTTAATCTCATCCCTAATGTCAGTCAGCAGTCACCACAAATGGAAACCAATAGTTATTTCACTGCTCACTATACATTGTTATCACATATAACTAGACCCACTGTCATTATTTAAACGTTTGTGATCATTAATTTCAATGATTTTGGATAAAAAATGATTTTTAGATGATGTTGCTATCATTAGATAATTTACAGTTTCCCATAGACTATAAGGCTATATATAAAATGATAGAATATTAGGGCCACAGAGGGGAAAAAAACACAAGTCATAATATTGTAACCAGTTGTTTTAAAGGAGGACAGTTGTTAAAATGACAGATGTGGGGCATTTCGTGAAATTGTACTTCAGTATGGTTTCATAAACAAAGACATGCTGATGTGCCAGAATATTAAGTATCACATTGTCATAAGTATCAAAACTGTAAAAACAATATGTAGCTTTTCTGCAGAAAGAACCAGCCTCATAAATTTATGACTTTATCCTTTTTCTTCAGTGTGGCCCTAGTACTCTGTCATATAAACAAATACACATTCCATATGAATATAAAAACACAATGTGTAACATTATGTTCCTTTATTGAATAAGGACAAAACAAAGCAGGTAAACCATCAGCTCCTTTCGAAACTGAAGTCACAGTGACTCTACAAGATGGAAAGCACAGAATCCAAGCATATTATACAAAATGATACATACACATTCAAAGGTCTGTATATAACACACCCTGCATGTCTGCACACTAAAATAAATGCAGGACAAATCCATACACATCAACTGAACAGACAAATGAATGGATGCAGTAGCCTCCCTGCAGCCTTGTATTACACACAGTATACCGCACAAACATCATAAGAGGCCAAATTCGTAAAAAAACGAACCCAAAAAAACCCAAATTCCTCTGCCACCGCAGGACATATTTAACCAAAATTGAAAGCACACATACTAACTAAAATAATTCAACACATATTGGTCCCTCAGCAGCCGACCACTGTCGTCATCAGGGAAGATTGCCGGATTGTCCCAGTCCATGGCTGGTGGCACTCTGGGGGCCCTCTCCTTCCTCAGGCAGGCCACATTGTGGAGGACAGCACAAGCCACAGTAATATCACATGCCCTAACAGGGCTGACCCTTAATTTGTGAAGGCAGTGAAAGCGTGCCTTCAGGAGGCCAAAGGTCATTTCAACTCTGGCCCTGGTCCTGGCATGGGCATGGTTGTAGGCCTGCTGTGCTTCCTGGGGGTCTGTGAAAGGTGTCAGGAGAAAAGGCTGGCAGCCATACCCCCTGTCTCCCAGCAACACACCAGAGAATTCACCTGTCAACACAAAATCTCATCATTACTACCTCATAAACACAGTGATATTCTTGACACAGCCATGATGGTTATAAATAGGGGTTGTGTGGCTTACCTTGTGATAGGCACTGATAGATTTCAGAGGCCCGAAAGATTCTGGAGTCATGGACTGAGCCAGGCCATTTTGCCACAACATTGCTGATCACACAGTCAGCATTGCAGACCATCTGAAATCATAAGATGAGGAATATTACACCAATCAATGCACATCACTGGCAATGCAGAGTGTTCGTCAATGGACAATATCAAAAAGTTATGTTCACCTGAACATTAATGCTGTGAAAGGATTTCCTATTCACAAAATCGGCCTCATGGGCACCTGAGGGGGCTTTTATCCTTATGTGTGTGCAGTCCACTGCACCAATGACATTGGGGAAACCTGTCACACAAAGTAATGAGTATCCTACTATGTGTTAACAGTTGTCCTGTAATTTGTAGATCCTCTTACCTGCAATCCTATAGAACTCCTCTTTGATGTCACAGAGTCTTCTGTGGCCAGGGAAGGAGATGAAGACATCTGCTAATGCTTTGATAGCCAGACACACACTCCTTATTGTGCGGCAAATTGTGGCCTTGTTCAGCTGTTCTGCATCCCCCACTGAGTACAGGAAGGCTCCACTAGCAAAAAAGCGCAAGGCCACACAAACCATTTGCTCCACACTCAGTGCATGGCTCCGTGCAGTGCGGTGCTTAATCCTGGGACCCAGTAGTCTGCATAGATACCTGATGCCATCTGCAGAAAACCTGTATCTTTCATATAGATGGTCATCAGGGAAGGCCAGTGGGTCCAACCGGTCCCTGAAGACCCTTTCTCGCCTGAAGGCTCTCCTCAGCACAAGTGCTTCTTCATCCACCACATCTCGCACGAATGGGCATGCCATTGTCAGAGCAGAAAGGAACACACAATTTTGGGCCTTCATATAGGCTAGTGGCCACACCTGGTGCTGGGGGGGTGGGCAAAAGAGGGCGATGCCTTATAACGATGACTTGGTTGTACTGATTGCTGGGAAAATAAAAAAAACCTTAGAAAGATGCCACCGTCCTGTGTGCTCACAATAAGAGCTCATATGTCATGGCTCACTTGACTTTACGAGAATATACCTAATTTTTATTTTCAGCTGTGTCATCTTCTTGGAGCTGGGGGAGGAAAGAAAAATAATGATTAATACATTTGTGTTACAGTTAGCATACAGTGTACATTGAAGGCATATCTCACCTCCCTCTCAAGTTTTTTTATTTCAAGGTCCAGTTTCCTAATTGTCCTCTTTTTTATTTCGGACTCCAGTGCAAGATTTTCCATCTTTTTCTTCTTGTACTGAATGTCTATGTCTGCCAGTTCTATTTGGCGCCGGAGGTGGTTGCCATACAACTTTCTGATAGCTTGTGAGCTCTGTGAACACAATACAATTAGCGCAGCTGGAATTTGGCAGGATGTGGTGTCCTTTTATTAATACGCACTATGTTGCCAGGCTGGTTTTCCCACTGTATAGCATCTGGGTCCTGTAAAAGAAATTAGATTTTTTGATTTTGATGAGGACTCCTCACCATTGTAGAGTAAATAGTACTTTCACAGTCTTAACATGATACCTCATGCCTTCTGGAATCCAGAGAGATGGTCTCCTCCTCATCATCGTCTCCATCATGTGCTGTTGCTGCTGCACTGGGGCCTTCACCCTATCACATTTAATCGGATTCATATTGAAGCTAGTAGACAAGACATGCCAGGCCTACAGTATGCCTTTGATGGAGTACTCACTGGATCAGCATCGTCTGGTGCTTGTGCTGGTGGCTCTAACAGGAACACAGTGCTGCCAGACACTGCAAGGCAATAGGTAAACCAAAGTCAGACAGTCCAAATTGATTCAATATGAATGTGGTTGTATCCCATGTAGAGATGGAAGGACATACCTTGAATGAAGCGGGTGGCATCTTGGGAGGAACCTATGCTCGTCTCTTTCCCCCCAGGGATCCCCTCTAAGACGGGCCTGCCTTTATTTAGCTCCAAGGCCATGTCCTCTGCTGGGGTAAGGTCAGCCTTTGGTGACCCACCACCCGTGCCTTGTCTGTGGGTATTCTTTTTCACTGCTAAAACAGTACAGACAATGTGTGAGCAGGCACCTTCTGGGTACAATATATGCTTGTGCTTTGTTAAATATTAGTCAGGGACCATACCATTCTGCAGAATGTTCTTGTATTTGATTTTGACCTGCTGCCATGTCCGTTTTGGCCCGTTCATGTTTAATCTACACACACACACACATATTTAATGGAGTCACACTGCAAAAAATTACTTGGTATTTTTGTCTTGTTTTCAGTAAAAATATCAAAAAATTTATCATAGCTTTATACAGTGTGATGGAGTTACTTTACACAATTTCACTCATATCTGCAGTGCATTTCAATAAAAAATTTAACCGTTTCATAATTACAGTACAACTGCATTTTTGGAGATGTGAATTAAATATTTGAATTGTAATTGTGATGTTTCAGCGGAGCGGTGAGTATGTAATTGTGCACTACTTACGCATTCAGGCGGTCTGCAATACTTTGCCACGCTTTTTCTCTTTGCTTTATCACTGTGGCGGTGTTGCCTTTCTTCTTAATTATATCTTTTACCTCCTCGTATGCCTCCATGAGGATTTGTGCTTCCGACGGGGAAAAGTACGCGGCTCTAGTTGCCATGGTAAATCAGTTAATCTGTGATCTGTGGCGGGGTCTATTTGAGTGAGCCGTGAGCGCGCACCTATCCAGGATTGGTTTCACCTGGCTTAATGAATCCGTGTCTGCTCATCCTGGCTTGGTCTTTGTGCAACCAATTAAGCCTGGACGCACATGTTTTGGCTTCATTGAGCTCAGCTGAGTCATTTATCCCGGATGTCTTAATTCTACTTTTGTGCAACAGGCCCCAGGTCTGCAAACGCCTTTGTAAACCGAGATTTGTTTTAAAAATCTTTTAACAAATCGAAGAGACAAAGCGTTTGCTGACCTGTCGAGGAGTAAACATTTGGTTTCTTATATACTACAACAATACGTGGGAAGATCACAAATCAAACACGTCGAATCTGGAGCAGACGCCATGTTGTCAGAGCAATGAGCTGCACTTGCACTGGTGACGTCACTACACCTCCAAGGCAACATATCAACAACATCAATTCGTCTTCTGTCTGCTTCAGATACTTCTTTAAAACGGGAAGCGATTGCGGGGCGTTTGCGGACCTGTGCAGAAACCATATTTGGTTGTTTTAGTTTTTTTGGGGGCAATTTAGGCAACTTTGTTGCCGAGCAGATGCCACGTTGTTAAGGTCAATGGCTACATATCCAAGGCAACCGCTTGTTGCTAGGTCCATAAAACCGTTTATTTACCTCTGCGAACATTCGGGAGGTATATAAACGGTATTATTAACTTTTGAGAATGTCTTCTGGACCAATAGGAACAGCGTATTGGTCCAATTATTACACTAGTATATAAGAAACAACAAAGTAGCAGGAGAGAGAGAGATGCGCATTTTCGAGTTGGAAATACAATCACTATTGTGAGTATTTGTCAGCTAAAGATGTAAATATCAAGGTTCGTTGTACATTCTGTGCTGGTGGCGACAAAGTGCTATCAAGCTACAAAAACACGACGTCAAATTTGAAGAAACATTTGGAGTCGCAGCACTGCACAGTCAAACTTATAGAGACGGTTGTCAATAGGTGTGTTCGACTTCATGCAGCACCGGCGGCGCTGCATGAAGTCGAACGCATCTATTTTTATGTTGAGGCGGCGGGGGTGTTGTCGGCAGCTGCTGAATGTAACTAATAAAGTAACTTGTAATCTAACTTAGTTACTTTTAAAATCAAGTAACTGTAACGTAACTAAGTTACTTTTTCAAAGTAACTGTGGCAACACTGGTCCCAGGCGTGACAACGTACCCAGAGCCATATAAAAAGAGTTGCACTCCTTGATCTCCATGACACGCGATCACATGGTTCAGCTCTATAAACAGTAGTACAGTATTGCCTGTGGACTGTTCTGTAGGACTGTAAAAATAAAGTATGTTTCAAGTATTTGGGAAATGTATTCCTACTTTGTATTACTACACAGTATTTACAGTATTTTACTATTTGTTAGGCAGAACTGAAAGATTACCAACACAAGGTGGTCGGGAACATCTTCTGTCTCCTGAACAGGAAACTGAAATCATAAACATGGTCCTAGAAAATAACGCCATAACATTACGGCAAATACAAAGAAAAATAATAATAATGTAACTGTACACTATACAGTAAATCCTTCTGTTGTTTTGTATGTAGACCACTATATGTGCAACTTTGTGTTGGTTGGGATGTACACTGTGTACATTGTTTTTCTGGGAAAAATACGTAAAATATATTTGTTACCGTGTATTTCTGTGTTCTGAGTATAAAAACAATATTCTCAAATATTTTACAACACACTTATGTATGTACTGTCTGTAGTAAGTGTAACACTGAACAAAAAAAGGCCTAACTCACTATGATGAATGAAGAACAAGTGTTTTCCATTCATCATAGTGTTTTACATTGAGCACATCAGTGTTCAAATGGTTCTTATAAATGTCTAGTCATATGGTTTGTGTTTGTCATTTGAAAACAAAATACAATTTTGAGATTAAATAACATTGTTTTGAATGTAAAGTTTAATTTTGCAGGAGAAGTGAGGGGTTTTGCCCATTGTGTGTGTGTTTTTTTAATTTGTTTTGAGAGTATGAGGTATGCATTCAGAAAATGTGTGTAACCAATCGAGAAAAACTGTATGTACTGTGCACTCGGTGCATAATTTTTCGGAGATATTTTCGTCTTTGGGTAGGCCTTAGAACAAATTGGGTAGGCCTGTGCCTACCCTTGCCTACCTGTGGCTACGCCCCTGGTTCTAATGTACACATAATAGCTGTTTCAGCAAAACACACGGTATACTATACACAAACATATTTTAGCACCCATGCATCCATTGACTGCAGTGCACTGCATGATTGGTCACAGTGTGGTGGATTGCTGTATCATACCGTGCAACAGTACAGTGACTGTAAGAAGACATTCTGACAATATTGTAGAAAACACGCAGACATACCATTCCATAATCACCTTTTTCAAAATTAGGTCTGGTTTCTGTCCTACTACACTCTTTCCTTTGTACTGTGTAATACTGTATTCACAACCATAAATGCTTATAGTAAAAAAATATGTTTGTTTTCAATCTTGTTTTCGTGTTTACCATGAATTTTTCATGATCTCTGCCATTTACTTTCAATCTTGTAGAGAAATGTACAAAGGAGCTCATGAAAGAAGAGCTTTAGGTTTTGAATAACTGTGTATATGATATATCCAAAAATGTCATATAATGGCAAAAGTGTTTGCAACATGAGACAAATGTGTGCTTTTGAGACGTGTTTGTGACCTTTTGAATGCAGTGCTTCATTTAGCAAGAGAAGCGAGGCATTTTGCATTTTATGTGTGCAGTTTTGAAAAAAAGAGGACAAGTAAACAAAATGTGTGTAAGCAATTGAAAAAAAAAGTAACAATTGTGAAAAACTGTAAAGTTATTAGCTACCTGCAGTTAAACTTTCTTTTTACTCTGATCATCGACACTTGTGCTGCTACCTTGTCATTGATCATTTGCATTGATGCACTACAGTACAGTACCTAACAAACTGTGTAATTATTGAATTAACCAAGAAACAACCTTGCTAGATACAAACTAACCATGTTATCTAGTTGAAATAGCTACCATTCATTGTAATCAGATGTATTATTAAAAGAACATTAACTTTGTATGCCAACAAACATTAATAACTAGAACTAATTTGTCAGGCAGTCTAAATGTAAGGCTGCTGACTTCTGGTTATGGTACTAGTACTCTAGCTACTGTACAGTAATAGTCTTGCTTACGTTAGCTACTGGTACTAGTTTAACAAGCTATTGTCTTACGATAAACGTTAACTACAGCTGGCTATATGAAATACCACTATTTACAAAATTGATAAGAGGTCCACGAATGTCTTGAAATATGAAATAAATTCAGTAATTGGATCAATTTACCAGCTAACGTGCTTCAGAAAAACTGAAAATGAATGGGGTTGAACGTTGGAACTATACAATGTTTGGAACTATGGGTCGGCCCATGACACGCATTACTTCCGCATTCTTTGATTACAATGGAAGTTGGATACTTGGATGTTGTTCTGAGCCTTTAGCCTGTTGTCTGTACAAACATAGTCTGTACATTGGCATGTGCATGCCAATGCAGGTAAATATTAAGAAGCCAACTGTAGTTTCTTGTGAACCTTGGGGGGAGGGTAAGATCTGTGTCTTTGAACATGTGTGGGAATGCATTTGCATGAGTGCACCTGAGCTTGTCACATGCTCTGCGTGCATGTTTGCGTGCGGGAGGCAGCTCGAACGCCTCGCTTTATTATTGAAAGCCAGCCATTCCAAGCTAACTGGCTCCTTGGCCTGTGGAGAACTATAATTGACTCAAACAGCGGCTCAGTACCTGGGGGAGGAGTACTGTGAGCAGGGGGTGGGGAGGCAAGAGGAAAGGGGAAGGAGTGACATGGAGTGGAGGGAGGGGGCAGAGGAAGGTTTAGGGGGTTGGCTGGAGGGAAGGTGAGGACTAAAGGCTGATATTTGCTTCTCCGTTTTCCAAAACAAGACACATGGGAACGCCCTCCTCTACGGGGAACGCCCTCTCCGAGCTCTCCGAGAGCCCCCGGAGAGCTCGACGTGCACCTCCTGAATTTTCTAACTATCTGTCGTAATTTCGGATAGTTACGGATACCCCCTTGGCTGTGATTGGTCAGTATTTAGAACCGCCTGCGTCAGGGGCGGGGTTGCCGTGATAAACAGGACGAACAGAATCCTTTGACCGCCATTGCTGTAAGTTTTTACAAATCATATTTCAGCTAAACAATACATGTAAATCAGCATCTGAATTAAAATGTGACGAGAAATGGGCAGTGTAGTTGCTGAAAATGAGCGTATTTTATTGATGAAACGGCTAATTTGTAAATTTGCTCCGACTTCTCGATAACCTAGGTAAATAAACATTCGACCATGACTTACAAAAAAACGTTGCGCCACCTACTCTTCTGGCGGTGAATTGTTTTCAGCACCCACAGCCTACGGAGAACCATAAACGCAGTCTATCCATGCGTATCCGTAAGCCCGCCCATCCGTAAACGGAGTTGGAGAAGCATATTGCGGCCTTAAGGACGGGGCTGGAGTTTCTGGGAGCAGAGGGGGAAGAAAAGTGGTGAGGGTTTATGGAAGTAACGATGGGGTTGGGGGGAGAGGTGCTGCGAGGGTCATTAGATGAGCGATAATTATTGTGCAGTCTGAGAGAGGAGCTTCATGAGTCAGAGAGAAAATGTGAGATTATTATTTAACCACATGCGCCCTTTAGTATGTGACAACTGTATCTGTAACAGTAACTGACATCCACCCTCTCCCAGACTGTTTTGGCATAATTTAATGTTCTGCCCTGGTGTTAACCCTGACTTGAATCCTGATTGATTGTGTCCCTGTAGAAGTGCATCATGAAATGTCAAAACCCCAGTGAACAAGGCTGTAGTTTAGAGACCAACAGCATGCAAATTAAGAGACCCAACAGCCTATTTTGGGTGTTATTATAACTGATGTCAACCTCTTCAACAACATCCCCTGTGGTGTGGGGGGTTTGAGCTGTCAGAACCTGCCTGGTCGTCGGTCTGCCAACGCTAGACCTGGTCGCCAGTTGACGTCGATCTGTGACAGTCTGCCAAAGCTGGATCTAGTCGCCAACCGGAAACCAGTCTCCATGACGGGCGACAGCGAGTTTCCCGGTCCTTTCCCACATCTACCAAGTTGAACAATGGTTTTTGGTGTTTCAAAACCCATTGATACTTCCCTGCTGTAAGACTATGTTAAGCCTGTGTTCTGCTCCTCTCTTTCACCAACCATCTGTGGAGGAGGGGATCCCTCACTGAATTGCTCCTCCCAAGGTTTCTTAAATATTTTCTCCTCTAGTGAGTTTTTCTGGAAGTTTTTCCTTGTCTTCCTTGAGAGTTTAGGTTGATTGAAGGGCAGTTCTATGGGCGTATGTGAAGTATGGAGGGTATATTAACAGTTACACCTAATGAGAATTAACTAACTGATAGATAAACAGATATTTATAAGTACATTGAAACATTTCAAATACACTTTTTGGAAAGATGTGCTTGCATATGCAGATGAATGGTCTGATCCAATTCAGGTCTGGTGAAGGTGGTTCCAGAGACCCCCACAATGGATCTCCAGAATGGACCCCCAGATCGGACCCCAGCGCTGTCTCTCGTCACAGGCCAGCTTAGACGGATGAGTCGCTGAAAACGAGACAATTTCCTGGCATAATCCTGGGTGGAGACAAGGAATGGCATAGCACACAGGGGGTTTTGCTGGAGTGTGTGTATGTGTGTGTGTACCCTTACTTCCCACCCCCAACTCCATCACTGACTTGCATTTATAGTCTCTTGCTCCCAAAACAGTGTCCTAGAGTTTGAACCCAATGCCTCAGAGTACTTCAAGACCGTCTCTTTACATTTTGTCATTTAGCAGACACTTTTATCAAAAGCGATGTACAAATAGTACATGGTAAGTGTAGCAGAAAATTAAGGACAAGAACAGGATAGCTCTATCAGTAATACAGAGGTAGGTGCCAAGGAAATTACTTTTACCAGACAGTGTGACAACAATAATGCACCACTACAAGATTACAAGTGCAATAAGAACATCTCTCAAGTTCAATATTTTGTATACATTTGCAGAAGTTGTCGGCATTACTTTACTAGACAGTGTAAAGTAGACTGAACCTCCAAATGTATGCGACATTGTTCAAACCAAGTTCATAAATAACCCCTGTGATGGACATTGTTCTTGCATGAACTTCCTCTGAACTGTTACATCTCACATGGTCTTCACTCAGGTTTTGGAACAGTTTTGCAAAACGCTAGTGTGTGTATCTGTCTTCTCATTTAGAAGAAAGAAGAGACAGCTTCATCCTTCTGAAATCATTTTGAAGAATCAAGCTGTGTCCCATAATTTTCTGCGCCTGGTTTTAACCATATTAATGTAGGTCCAAGAATGTGTTTGGTTGGATGGTATTGCACTGTTCTTCAGGGAAAGCCCCCTTCCCATTGGTTAGATTGGGTTACCAATGCATATTAATCTAATCAGGGAGCATTGCTAACAGATGTCACTTGCGGACGGCCAAAGCTTTCATCCTTTCAATCAGCATGTGTTGCTACAATCAATATTGGTCATTAGCAATCTGTCAGGTCCAGCGCCAGGGCAGAGTCAGAACCTTTATCATATTCAATTTACTGCCAGTGAGGACAAGTGGTTCTGTTGGCCTCGCGGCTCCAAAAGAGTGTTCATGGTCACACTAGGCTATTCACGCTAGTGCAGTCAAACAACCTATTCTTTTTTTATTGGCAAGGCATGAGAAATCCGCCCCCCTTATGTCCTGTATGCTGATTACAATGGATTCCTCTGAAAAAAATGTCCATCGACTCAGGAATCTACTTACTAACACTTACCCCTTCCCACCCCTCAAGTAAGTAGTATGTTTTCCCTCAACATGGACAAAGGACTGTGTGAAGGCCTGACTAGACATTGCCATGTGTACAATGTGGCCAAGATACGTGTGGTTTGTGCACCAACCTACTGTGTGTACCCATCTATGCTTCTTATCAGTCAGTGGAACTATAAAAACAGTGCCTCACCAACAGGCCCGGGGTGGATAATCGGGAGAGTTCCCGGTGGGCCGCTTCACTTTTGGGCCGGTCGAGGTTTTTTTTGTTGTTGACATTTGCCACGTTAGTCTATCTTCTCTTAAAATAGTGCTACACGCGTTCTGCATTCTGACATCGCAGCCTCTGCATGGGTTGTACCATGTGAGGGAGTTCTCCCCTCTCAAATAGAGTTGGTTGGGTCCATAGCCCGTCTTTTACATTTACATTTAGTCATTTAGCAGACGCTCTTATCCAGAGCGACTTAAAGTAAGTACAGGGGCATTCCCCCGAGGCAAGTAGGGTGAAGTGCCTTGCCCAAGGACACAAAGTCAGTTGGCATGACCGGGAATCGAACTGGCAACCTTCGGATTACTAGCCCAACTCCCTCACCGCTCAGCCACCTGACCCCCTTTTCCAAAATGTTTTCTCAGATAGCCTACCGATAGCTGGGCCGGGTGACCCTACCGTAACAATACGCGTCAGGGAGGATGGATGGGAGCAGGGCCACAGTGATGGCATCACTAGACGGGGGAGTCAGATGGCTGAGCGGTTAGGGAGTAGGGCTATTAATCAGAAGTTTGTTGGTTCGATTCCCGGCCGTGCAAAATGACGTGTGTCCTTGGGCAAGGCACTTCACCCTACTTGCCTCGGGGAGAATGTCCCTGTACTTACTGTAAGTCGCTCTGGATAAGAGCGTCTGCTAAATGTAAATGTACTAGACAAGGTTTTACCAATTGAAAAATGTTTATTTTACATATTTTCGCTTGCGTGCCATGCGCGCTCGCATTAAGTGTGGAATTCCCTTTCTAGCATCAGATCAAACCCAGAATACGTTGTTGGTTTGGGCTGAGCCCTGAATGTTTACACCGTACGGCTCCGTGCCTGATTAACACTCGGATCGTTAATCAGTCTCAAAATTGGTATCAATATAAAAAATACGATCCCTTTTTGTAATCATGATCCCCCCCCAAAAACAGTTCACCCCCAGTCAAAGCAGGCTGCATCCGGCCCTGTTTGGTATACAAAAAAAAGTGGGCCGGTCTTGGGCCTGAAACTCCAGGGCTGAAAAGTGGTCCCACTCCAGCCCTGCTCACTAACAGTGCCTCACCAACAAATATACATTTTCAAGTAAATGTGGGAAGACAGTTACTCGTAATATTTATAGATTTTGTTTTCCTCACACACGTTTTTTTTCACAATTTCATCATTATCATGAAGATTACATCCAGCAGTGTTATTTGCGCTTGTACTGAGTGATAATTGTTCCATAAACACCTTGTACAATCCAACTCAAATTTTAAATCAAAATTCTGCGCTGTTTCACCATCAGATTGTCCACTACGGGAGTGCAGGAGGGGGAGATGCCCCGACTGCATGGAATGCAGGATAACATATCCTACCTTTACATAACTGCAAAACAGTGTATAACTAAATATATTTATTTAATACTGTGCATATATCATCATATGTCAAAAACTTGGAAATACTGCCGTTAATCTCCCGTGCAATTGCTACACCTCGTCCTCGTTATCATTCCAAACTTTAACACTGTTCATAACAAAACCGGCATGAAGAAACGTGTGTTTACGGATACGCTTTTGTTTTCAAATTGTTACCTTGCATGGCTTTTTTATTTATTGGTGATCCCGCTGCTGTGGCCACCGAATAGGCCTGTGTTTATTTTAGCTCTTCCACCTTGCCTATAAGTATTTAAATGTCATTGTCTGAGAAGTTGCGCCTTTTCGTTCTTTTCTCTCCGGACGCCATGATTCAACGTAACGTCAGGTAAGAACAATGGCATGCCAGGGCCCCATTAATATACTGGATTAGCATTCATGAGGTGCTTTGCATTGACCATTTATGGTTAAAAATGGGCGTGTTCAGGGCGGGGTAAAATGCTGATTCACGTACACACGTACGTGAATCACGTACACACTTGTGGGTAATCTATGATTTATAAAGGGAACATTGCTTACAGGTGTGCGTACGCACGGTTTTATAAAACAGATTTTTTTGACGTACGCCATCTTAGGTTTTTGGGTAAGAATCCTATGCACAGTTTTATAAATGAGACCCCAGGTTATATTCCTTCACCTCCATTCTTCCTGATTGGTCCTGATGGCTGGCAAACTTTGGGCCAGGATTGGTTAGTGAGCAATATTCGGGGTCAAACCAGACCCTGACACAAGGACATTACTATTCAAGCCGTCACACTACACAGGTCAACAAACATGGAGTGTGCTAAATTAATGGCAAAGGAAGAATATTTGACAGTAAGGTAACAAGTTGCTGTGTGCCTGTTGCTTTTCGTCACGTTCAGTGATGCCGGTAGTAACCCAGCTAACAGTTACGTTGCCCTTACGTTGCCGCAACTTCACTCGATGACCAAACATACGTTGCCGCAACGTCTTTGGCGACGTTGCGGGGCCGTGCATCTGTGGGACGCCAGAACGTAACTGCAACGTAATCTTTTGACGTTGCCAGTCTGTAACCGCGACCTCCTAGCAACGTCATTTTCCGACGTTGCCAGTCCGTAACCGCGACCTCCTAGCAACGTACTTTTGTGACGTTACCAGTCCGTAACTGCAACGTTAACTAAGTAACCTATATTTCTCAATTCTACTGCTTATACTGCTTTGGGGCGGTTCATATGCAGACCTCATTTGCCCAAAATGCTACTTGTTCTTGTATAATAGGCTACATGGTAGCCAACTTTAGGAGGACTATGTTTGTGTGATGTGTAGCTTAACTCCAGCTAATCATAAACAAGGCAGCATTTCCATGTAACATTGTCATTTTATTTCAAACAAAGTGCCAAACAGTGAATTAAAATCTTTTAGCCGGGGTGTGTTTGAGTGTCTCCTCTATGAGGAGCTCCACAGCTTTCTCTCCCAGTCCTGTCTTCCACTTCATCACAGCGTCTGGAATTAGAAGTCATGAACTTATTGTCAGCACCAATGTGAACGTTGAACGCTGTGTGTAAGCCATAGTTCATGACATCTCCAAACACTTACCACTCTCTTTCGCAACTCCAGCACCTTAAGGCGCTCCTCAAGGTCTTGGAGTTCAGGTGTTTGGGCCACCTGTAGGTCCATCACTGGAACTTCTTCAGTGTGTCTGCCCTGTAGTCGCCTGAATAGGAGAGCCTCTCGCTGGTTCTCCTCCAATGTCTCCATCTTCCGGAGCATAACCTGTAATGTGTCTGTCATTAAAGACAAGTAAAACAAGTTTACAAGAGTTAGCATGATTGGCATACACTGTGGTTCTTCTGGATTAGCTGTAACATTGACGTAAATAACAAATGTTACCTTGAATGGTTGTATACAAAGCATATATTTTTTTGAGTGTCTTATATTTGCACTTGCCTGGCTGCCAGCTGTTTTCCTGGGCCCCCAATGGGTTCACCTCAACCAGACCAGAGTTGACATCTAGGGGTATGGAATCTGGTGATGCAAAAGTTTTAAGTCATGCTTTTGCTTCAAAACAGCCTTTAGGGTTGCCATGTCTCATACAATTATTGTCACTGTTTTAAACGGTCATTCATTACTTTACCATCATTTCCCAGGGACACAGTGCTAGGCCGTGTGACGGTGGTAGGATAATCTGTACAGAAATGAAAGTGGAATGTAGTTTATGTACATAGTTTTAGCATATTGATATTAAAGGAGTAGCATTGCACATATGTGATCGTTCGAAAGCAGGGCCCCACATCGTAGCGTCGCACATGTGTGATTCTGAACATTCCAACCGACTATTTTCCGATAGACAAAAACTATATGACAAACGCTATAGTATGGCTTCAAAATTTACAATTAGTAGGTTAACAAGTAACACTAGCAGGTAGTAGCATTGCTACGAGTATTATGCTAGGTTGCTAGGTAACGGAAGCTAATTAAAGCTACGTAGCTGCCGTTTTGGAAAAATAACTGGTGGAAGCGTCGGAAATATTTAGAACTCACGCATCTAAAGGTTAAAACGAATAAACTTATCCAAAAACAGATGTCATGTACAAATTGGAAAAATTAGTGACATGATACTTTTATAGACGCCATTGCTGTGCATGCCATGACCGACTGTGATTAAAACGTGATCAGCCACGCTAGCTCCACAGTCTTTGAAAATTCCGGGCTAAATAAACTATTTTGGGACAAGGTTTTTTAACAGTTCTGAACGTTTATTTTCACTGATTCTTTTGTGGGTGATTTGTGAGACGCTAAACTTTGATAACATGTAGGCCTATGCATTTTCAGTATTTCAACATAACTTTCTGGAGGGTTTAACCTCTACTGTACTGTAGCTAGCGAAATCCTAACGTTAACAATGTGAATCTGATAGCACATTGAAATTTCAAACATATAGTTACGTATTAACATGCCCCATCCAATTTCTGAAAATGTTTATATATTTAAAACTATTTCTGTAAAGAAACTCACCTTTGAAGTAGCTAATTTCCAGTTGAAATCCAATGCGTACAAGACGGTGTTGAACCCCTGCAAAATCTCTTTTGCTGAAACCCCAGTTTCAGCAATGCGTTGAAATGGGCATGCGCAAAGTTGTTGCTCAGGGGCAGACTGAGGGGCAGACTGAGGGGCAGGTTTGCTAAGGAAGAATTGTAATATTCTGTGATGACTTGTCTTTGGAAATGAAACTCTTAAGAGTCGCTTACCTTTTGGTCACATTTAACTATTTTTTATCACAAAAATTATTGGAGCACAAATTTGCATTGTGTGTCATACAGCTTTGGTGTGCTATACAAAGAATGTTTGCTTAATCATGTTACACATCACACATTAATTGCTTTAGTACATGTTTATAGTAAAGAATGAAAGACTAAATTATATTCCAAATTCAGTCTTTTATTTATTAAAGCTATGTTTCTGCATATGAGAACATTGATGACCAATGACATGCTGGGGCTGAGCTGCACATGAATTACATGCATTGTCTACATTTATACGTGCTGGGTGCAACATTTAATATTGTGTGTGATTGAAATTCATGTAGACTATTGCTACATTGCAAAAGTGTCAGAACTGAGAGCAGTCCAATGTGATCTCTCCATCTCTGGATAAACCACTATATTGCACTCGAGATCCATTGTCCTGCGACCAAAGAGCGATTTAACCGCAACTTAACCCATGGTACCAAAATTAATGTATCCAGCCGACCAAGGTACAACGTCACGGCAACGTTGTCCACGGGACCAAAAAATAACGTAACCAGCCGACCAAGGTACGACGTCGCGGCAACGTTGTCCACGGGTCTAAAAATAAGGTAACCAGCCGACCAAGGTACAACGTAGCGGCAACGTTGTCCATGGGACCAAAAAATAACGTAAGCAGCCAACCAAGGTACAACGTTGCGGCAACGTTGCCCACGGGTCTAAAAATAACGTAACCAGCCGACCAAGGTACAACGTCGCGGCAACGTTGTCCAGGGGACCAAAGAATTACGTAACCAGCCGACCAAGGTACGACGTCGCGGCAACGTTGTCCACGGGTCTAAAAATAACGTAACCAGCCGACCAAGGTACGACGTCGTGGCAACGTTGTCCATGGGACCAACTGGCAACATTCCCTTTATAACGTTGCTACGACGTTGCCACGACGTTGCCAGAAGGTAACGTCGCGGGTTACCAACTGAGCACTTACTGGCAACGTTGCCGCAACGTCATGTGTTAGCTGGGAACGCGTTACTCTAATCTGAACACTTTTTTCAGTAACGAGTAATCTAACGCGTTACTATTTCCAAACCAGTAATCAGATTAAAGTTAGTTGTCCAAATCACTGTGCGTTACTATTTTGTCATTAATAGTAAAATATATATTAGATTTCTTCTTGCGTCTCTGTGAGTGAAGTCATGTAGCATATGCGACAATTAAGTCACGTTTTCAGCATGAGGGTCGTGTATATACATACCTAACCACTCCCTCCCAGTGACTTTGAGTCGCCACTTTCCTCAAGCCCCTTTGCTCCGGTGCAATCTTGATTTGATTATGTGACAAATAAGAAAGACAAATAAGATTAATAAACTATTACAATGTTTTTTCTAAAAATAATGCTTTGCAAATGATCTCAGATTTACTGTACTACAGGCGTTTTTTATGGTTATTTTTCCAAGTGCGTTCTTAGGTCAACATTCAAAAGAAACTCTTGTCTATAAATCAACATTACGACGACTTGAGTCGTTTTTCCAAGTGCGTTCTTAGGTCAACATTCAAAAGAAACTCTTGTCTATAAATCAACATTACACTTGTGACATGCCTCTCATCGGTTAAGTTACAGTGGAGATGTTTAGAGACAACTGAAGTACCACGACACAAAAAACAATGGAGGAGAGAGACGCATTTTCGAGTTGGAAATACAATCACTATTTTGAGTCTTTTTCGGTAACACTTTACAATAAGGGTGCATTAATTAGCGTTCATTAATGCTTTAACTAATGCATGAATCATCATCAGTTAATACATAACTCAGAAAGTACTTAATTATGCACTGATCATTAACACATTTGTTAATATGGAGTCACATATGATTTACTATTAATTAAACCGGAATCATGTATCAATTCCTATCGATATTAACACATTACCTGATAGGTGAGTTAACAACTTTAGTTAAACGTGCGAACTAATACTGTTAGTTAACTGTGTGAACTAAAACCCTGAGTTAACAGGGTAAACTAATGGTAATACCTTAATTCATGTGTTAATTACCACAATGGCGGCATCCATGGATTTTTTGGAAGTTTTTGGAAGTTTTTTCATGGAAGTTTTTTTTCAGAGAGACAACATTAAAATAAACTCTTATGAGTTGGAATATCCTGCATTACATTCAAAATTACCATGCCGTTTGCAAAACTATTTATTTCACTCGGACAACACATGCGAGTGGCACGTACCACTAGCCACTGTCACGTGCCAGTGGAGGCACTGACATGTACCACTAGCTACTGTCACGTACCACTCACTCCACTGGAACATACCACCAGACAGACACCTGCAGAGACTAATTTCCGGGAGGTGGCTTCTACCCCAGGCAGCCAGGCTAGCGGACAGGCTCTTACCTATCTATTTAGAGACGCTGAGGTGATTATCAAAATGAATAACAATATTAAATATCAAAACAATATTAATAAAGCATATTAGTTTTTTAAACTACATTTTAAGACAGTTACTGTAGGCCTCTCTACTTGAGAGTGTGGCGTTGATCCTTCTTCCGAAATGCACGTCTGCTTCCTGCTTCCTTCCGGTCAATTCATTCCAATTCTACATTAGAATCTCTGCCTCCAACATTTACCATTCACTTTAGTATTCTGTTTTTGATCATTTCAATAATCATCTCAGCGTCTCTAAATAGATAGGTTTGAGCAGGGGTGGCAAACCTGTGGTTCGCGAGCCGCATGCAGCTCTTTACCTGCTCCTGTGAGGATCTTACTTAGCGGCTGGGGGAATAAAAGGAATACAAAAAATATATACTGTATATGGACCCTTTCGCATTTCGTATCACGTATCACATCATTGTTTATTAAGACTTAAACAAACCACACAAACCAGACATTTTTAAAAGACAGCTTAAAACCTACCTTTTTACCGAAGCATTTAAGTAATTTGATCTCAGAAGGGTTTTACTACTTTTATTAGTTATATTATTGTTTTTATAGATTTGCTATTTTAATTATTACTTTTATCACTTGTATTATTGTTTTTATTGATTTTATGTAAAGCACCTTGAGCTACAATTCTTGTATGAAATGTGCTATATAAATAAAGTCTTACTTACACAGAGCTGTCGCAGGGGGGGGGGGGGGGGGGGGGGCAGGCCCTGTGATAACTTAACATGCGAGGCCCTGCTTATCAGAGTTGCCAGGTCTGTGTGACAAAACCAGCCCAATGGCCAATCAAAACCAGCCCAAAACCAGCCCAATGGCCAATAAAACCAGCCCAATATCAGAACTCAAAATATGCCCCTGCCAAACCATATACACTGCTTTTAAAGTCCAACAGCATTGCTATTATTGCCACATGTATTGTAATATCTACAAAGTAACTCCAAATGTTTAGTATGCCAGCATTAAAAACAGTTTTCAAGAGGTTTTCTCAGGAGACTGAGAGCATTAGGCACGTGTGCACACGCACAGTGCGTGTGTGTATGTGGGCGTGTCCCATGTCCATGTGTGTATGTGCTGTTCTGGAATCAGTTTGGTAGGATTTAGGTATAAATAAATTATTTCATTTAAAATATGGATTTTTATTTAAAAATATTCATGTTATTGCATGAAAAATAGGTCTACCCCAACCAGCGGACAAAAAATGAAACCCGCGTCAACACTTCAAAAGTAGTCCAATTCCGCGGGAAAACCGCAGACCTGGCAACACTGCTGCTTATTGACATACACGTGATGCACGCGCAAGAATTTCTGCAAGACGTGCTGAAAAATTTATCCAGCGATCCTCGAATCGACTTGTGAAATTCTTGCTTCTTTTTAGTTGTATTCCTTTTCTCAGCAACCGACTCATATTTGCAAAATCGGTCTTGCTCTCTTGTAGGTGACGTTTGCTTCTCCCGGCCGTCTCCTTCCTCCTCGCACTCTCACAGGGCGTGCACTAACGCCCTGTGGAGTAACGTAAATCATGAACGAAAAAATTAGATTTTTTGACAAACGTGAATTTCATTTTAGAGCACATTGAGTCAAGAACAGGAATAAAAAAATATTGAAAGTAGATTTTGTGATTGCAAACCAGGCAGGCGCGAGGCCCCCAGTGGCACAATGCACTGTGCGGTCATATAAAAACTGTTATGCTTTGTATTATGACTGTCATTAGATCTGTAAGCTACGGTGGCCCTGAAGTGCAAAACACAACTGCAAATAGGAAAATACAACGGCGAAAGGAAAACACAACGGCAAATAGGAAAACACAACGGCAAATAGGAAAACACGACATTAACTTCTGACGGAAAAGGTAGGGCCTATCTAGCAGATGACGGACCCTCCTGATTGGACAGACGGACTGTCTGTCTTTTAACAGGAAGGAGCGGTGAAAAACACAAACTATTCATCATTTTTTATTCATCAGCCCACTTACAATATACCACGTTAACATGTGTTATGTTCTGTGTACTTTGTTATGCCAGGTTGCTTTGCTTCTTGTCCTAAGAATTTCCGTGCCCAGTCGGACCCTGTGTTGTTCTGTGCACCTGACAATAAAGACTTGAACATTGATATTTGTAGTAGCCTACTTGATGCAAGTTGAATCTAATCTAGATAGCAATCACACCAGCGACTGCTCAATTTAAGACAAGAAAGGAGTTTGGTAAATAGAACAGAATATACAAGGCAACCAATTGCATTCGTTAAAACATTTTATTATACAATATGTCCAGTGAGAGGGTCATTGTTTTTAATGAGTGGACCTGAAATTTCTGCCAAGCGTTTAGAGCTAGCTGGACGATAGGAACCCTTAATCTGCAAATCATGGTTGCTAGCTCTAATCACTAACTACGCTAATAAGAGAAGACTAACTTTGTATGCCAACGAACACCAATTACTAACGTTAGAACTAATTTGACTAACGTGACTTCAAGTGCTTATACTCATCCTGATGTTGTGATTGGTTGACAACATATCAACTATCATGTCGTATGTATTCCTTGCATCAAAATCATTCTTAAAAATACAGACAGTGTCTTCGAGGGATTCCATAGAGTTAATATTACTAGAGTAAGCAACTTTTGTCTTCCAAGATGGCATCCCCATTCATTTCTATGAAAAGTGCTCAGTGGCGAAGTGAGGCAAGCGAGAGCACGAAACTGGACCGTGCCATCTTTCCTCTTCCGACTCTTCCGGTCTAGCTTTAAACAGTGGCTCTTTTTTTCCCTAGCTCCGAGACCTCGTGCACGCTTGCAACTAGCTGTACACGTCATACTTTGCGACAACCAGTCGCGAGCATAGATGTATATGGTTGCAAGGGTGTGAGCTAAGGCATTGCAGTGACAGAATGGGGTACAAGTCCGATAAGAATCAGAGACATGATGCAAACTTTACGGAAATGTATGCTGTCACTGTATAGTATTCCTTTCACTCAGTTTTTAGAAATAGGCTATAGGGCCAAATAGGCTACAGGGCTATTCTAGATGGAACTCATCACGCATCATCATGTTGCTTTTTTCTTTGAGATATGAGTATGATTTCCAACGCATTGTATCGGATTAAATAAACAGTTAACATGAACACTTAGCTCCATCGTTGTTCTCGCCGGACAAAGAAAGCTTAATAGTTATTTTTGTAACAGAAATCTTCCATAATGCAGACTTACCATAGCTTACTGTCAACTTTATATTCAAACGAAATGCCACAAAATTCACACTACCTTCAATTTAACATCAGTGTAGAAATGTGGCGTGTGTTTTATGTTTAACCTACAAAACCAAACGCCTATTAATGGATATAACATGATCTAACAAGACTTGTTAATAATGTAATAAATTGAGAAGTGTGTCTAAAATATAGTCTACTTTATTGAACATGTGCCTTTGAAAGGGGAAAATTAACAGAACTATATACAAGACGTTTCCATCAGATATAAGTGGGGGTGAAACAGAGTCACTGAGGACCTTCATTGTCCCACAAAAGCAGTCTGGCTTGATGACACGATCAAAAAAAGAATAATGTGTGTTTAACAAAAGCTTCTGAAGGCAAGACTAATATTATTTAAATATATATCACCCCATTGTGGTTATCAGTTAATTAATCTTCGTCTTTGCATCAGTATTAATCTTCGTCTTTGCTCCAGATAGACATGTCAACAATCTATGCTCACGCTTAACATAATATAATATTTGCCATCATGTCATGAACGTTTTAACGAAAAATCAAATCTGTTTTAAAATAACGGGAATAAACTATATTAACAACATTTCATGTATGTGTGACAACCATTTGCTAAACTTGCTACAACAGGGCAGGCAACTCAAGCCATTTCTTTCAGCTCCAGGTAAATCGGCTATCGGACAATGTGAACTTTTGTGCTCGTGCCCTGTTAGTATCCACGAGCACATTTGCAGGCGACTTTTATTGACGTAAGCAAATACATGGGGTGCTAGTTTACCCATTTCGGATTGGTTTCAAACTTAGCAAAAATCAGGAAAAATTATTCTATGAAAAAGCTAGTAGTATGAGCCTGGTTCGAGAATCGAACAAAAAATATTGGGGGAGATAGTTTTGTAAATGTTGACTGGAGTTAATAGAATAAAAACGACAAGAAATGCAATACCACCTACATCCACCGGGGCTGTTGCTTCAAGCCGAGGGGTGGGGACTTGGGGGCGAGGGCTTGAGGGATTCATGTTTTCAAAATAGGCGTTCTCCTTCCTGTTAAAAGACAGTCCGTCTGTCCAATCAGGAGGGTCCGTCTTCTGCTAGATAGGCCTACCTTTTCCGTCAGAAGTTAATGTCGTGTTTTCCTATTCGCCGTTGTGTTTTCCTGTTCGCCGTTGTGTTTTCTTCTCTGTTAGCTTTCACCCTTTTCAAGTTGATGCATTATGCTGAGCTTAGAGGATAGTGGAAAGTTAACATTCGAAGATAGAAGTTCACCGTCATAAATCGGTCCAGACTCCAGGATGTGTTACATTTACATTTATTCATTTAGCAGACGCTTTTATCCAAAGCGACTTCCAAGAGAGAGCTTTACAAAGTGCATAGGTCACTGATCATAACAACAAGATAGCCAAAAAACATCGCGAGTAGCCAAAACATGAAGCACACATTGTGAACAACCAAAGTAAGTGCCAAAGGGAAGAACCATAAGAGCATGTAGTTAAACAAGTTACAATTAAACAACATGAACAGCTATAAGTGCAAGTGTACCTGTGGAAAAAAGCAAGCAACAGTAATAAAACAATATATCACAGCGAGAACAAAAATTTTAATCAGTTACCACAAGAGCAACAAGTCTCTAAGCAAGAGTCATTGTGATCCTTGAGGAAACTAACATCGGGTCAAGCAAACCGTTCCTAAGTACCGTTGTACTCCCGGAACAAGTGCGTCTTGAGCCTTTTCTTGAAGGTGGAGAGACAGTCAGTGTCTCTGATGGAGGTGGGGAGTTGATTCCACCACTGGGGGGCCAGACAGGAGAAGAGCTTGTGTTGGGACCGGGCGGTCTTGAGCGGTGGGACCACCAGGCGGTTGTCTGAAGAAGACCGTAGGTGACGGGTGGGGGTGTAAGGCTGCAGGAGAGACTTGATGTAGACGGGTGCAGTCCCGTTCACTGCTCGGAAGGTCAATACCAGGGTCTTGAATCTGATACGGGCCATGATAGGTAGCCAGTGGAGAGAGATGAGGAGCGGGGTAACATGGGAGCGTCTGGGTAGATTGTAGACCAGGCGGGCCGCCGCGTTCTGAATCCTCTGAAGAGGGCGGGTTGCACATGCTGGGAGACCAGCGAGCAGCGAGTTGCAATAGTCCAACTTGGAGAGGACGAGTGCTTGGACTAGCAGCTGGGTGGAGTGCTCAGACAGGTATCTCCTGATCTTCCGGATGTTGTAGAGGGTGAATCTACACGACCGGGAGACCGCAGCAATGTGGGCCGTGAGGGAGAGCTTGTCGTCCATGGTAACCCCAAGGTTCCTGGCAGAGGATGAAGGGGTCACCGTCGCAGATCCCAGGGTGATTGAGAGATCGTGGGAGATGGAGGGTTTAGCCGGGATGATGAGAAGTTCTGTTTTGGCGAGGTTCAGCTGGAGGTGGTGCTCGGTCATCCAGGCGGAGATGTCTGTGAGGCAGGCCTCAATCCTAGCTGAGATCCCCGGATCGGTCGGGGGGAACGACAGGTACAGCTGCGTGTCGTCAGCGTAGCAGTGGTAGGAGAAGCCATGGGAGGTGATGATTGGTCCAAGTGAGGTGGTGTACAGAGAGAAGAGGAGGGGTCCAAGGACGGAGCCCTGTGTGACACCAGTGGAGAGCTGGCGAGGGCCTGACAGTTTGCCTCCCCAGGAAACCTGGTAGGATCTTCCCAACAGGTAGGATGAGATCCACTGGAGTGCAGTGCCAGTGATGCCCATCTCAGAAAGTCTGGCGAGCAGGATCTGGTGGTTAACCGTATCAAACGCTGCAGAAAGGTCCAGCAGAATGATAACGGATGACCTGGAAGCCGCTCTGGCAGACTGGAGGGCAGTGGTGACTGAAAGGAGGGCAGTCTCTGTGGAGTGGCCAGTCTTGAAGCCCGATTGGTTGGGGTCAAGCAGGTTGTTCTGAGAGAGAAAGTTAGACAGTTGGTTAGATACAGCACGTTCAATTGTTTTTGAAAGGAAGGGTAACAGTGATACCGGTCTGAAGTTCTGGAGAACGGCAGGGTTAAGGGAGGGTTTTTTGAGTAGAGGGGTAACTCTAGCCTGTTTGAAGGCAGAGGGGAAGGTGCCAGAGGTGAGAGAGGAGTTTAGGACATGGAGAAGAAAAGTTATGATGGAGAGGGAGATGGTTTGAAAGAGAGGGGAGGGTATAGGATCAAGGGGACAGGAGGTGGGGCGATGAGAGAGAATGAGGTCAGAGATCTCTGCCTCAGACAGGGGAGAAAAAGAGTTTAGACATTTAGTTGGGTCAGTCATGGAGGGTGAGAGGGTAGGAAAGGTGGGTTTAGGGAACCGACTGCTAATGTCGGCGACTTTTTTCTCAAAGAAGGAGGAGAAGTCGTCTGCTGTCAGGGTGGAGGGAGGGGGTGGGGGAGGTGGGTTAAGAAGGGTGGAGAAGGTAGAGAAAAGTTTGTGGGGGTTTGAAGCAGAGTTAATTTTGTTCAGAAAGTAGAGGGTGTGTTGCAGCCAGGCATGTTCTACGGAAGATCTGATCGATACTTCGAGTTGAATTCTTCGTCTTAGAAAGGTGGCATTGCATGTGTTGTCCGAGTGACATAAAAAGTTTTGCAAACGGCATGGTAGTCATCCATTTGTCAAAATAGTCATTTTGAATGTAATGCAGGATATTCCAACTCATAATAGAGTTTATTTTAATGTTGTCTCTCTGAAAAAAACAGTATTTGTTTTAGTGAATAATTAGTTAATGATTAGTGAATGTATCATTATGTTACCACTTTACTTGGGTGGCACATTACTATTAACAAATGATTAAGTACCGTCTCAATCCATGGATGCCGCCATTGTGGTAATTAACACATGAATTAAGGTATTACCATTAGTTTACCCTGTTAACTCAGGGTTTTAGTTCACACAGTTAACTAACAGTTTTAGTTTGCACGTTTAACTAAAGTTGTTAACTCACCTATCAGGTAATGTGTTAATATCGATAGGAATTGATACATGATTCCGGTTTTAATTAATAGTAAATCATATGTGACTCCATATTAACAAATTATGTGTTCATGATCAGTGCATAATTAAGTACTTTCTGAGTTATGTATTAGTTAAAGCATTAATGAACGCTAATTAATGCACCCTTATTGTAAAGTGTTACCTGCACTTCTAATAAAGTGAGTGTTGGCAAAACCGGTTGTTATTTTTATGTTGAGGTGGCGGGTGTGTTGTTGGCAGCTGCTGAATGTAACTAATAAAGTAACTTGTAATCTAACTTAGTTACTTTTAAAATCAAGTAATCTGTAAAGTAACTAAGTTACTTTTTAAAGGAGTAATCAGTAATCAGATTACTTTTTCAAAGTAACTGTGGCAACTAGGGCTGTCCCCACTCAGTCGACTAGTCGATTTTCTGGTCGATATGCTGTTGGTCAACTAAGATTTTTTTTGTCGAGCTGCCGTATGGCAGTGTGAGATCTGATTCCCGCTTGTGTCATCATTGCTGAATTAACGACATTTTCTACAGAAATTGTAGATTATATTATTTAAGACACATAAAGCAACTCTAAAAATATTTAATTTAAAAGAAAAGGTGTTACTGTTTTCCCTTTTGTTAATCTGCGCTTTGTTTTGGTTTGGTATTTTGCACACGGCACGAGAACAATTGGCAGCATTTCAATAAAGTACATTTACAAAGTACCGGGTGACTCGAAAAACGTTGAATGCAAACTCTGCCAACAACGGTTTATTTTTCATAGTTCGACGTCGAATATGATGTAGCCTACCACCTGAAAAACATAAATTGGCCTAGCCCTACTTCGCTCATGCTAACGCGCTGGGTTGAAAAATGAATATGCCTATAAGAATCACATCCAAATCACATGACATTATCTTCTCCGGCCAAGACAACCAAATCTTTCTCTGTTGCACCGTTCCCCACTCAGCTTCTACGTAAGTTCGCATGCTGCAAGTTTTCAGGCAGTGATAAGCGCACTCTGATGATTTGCATGTTAAACAAACAATCTTTTAAATTTTTAGTACATTGTAAGAGATACTAAATACCATCGGCATTCGGTTACAACAGGGCTGGTGATACGAGTCTTATTATTAGTAGGCTATGGGCTGAATCTACAATGTCCAGCAGCCATTGAGTCAGATCGGGAAAATGTTTGTAGGTTTTTTTTTTGGTGAAGAAAAAAAAAGTGTTTCAAATTTTGATTAGTCGATTTTCAGACGTTTTAGTCGAGTCTTGGTCGACCAAGGAAAATCTTAGTCGGGGACAGTCCTAGTGGCAACACTGGTCACGTTGAATAAGGTTTTCTTATTTCCGACCCCGAAGAGTCCCAACGGACACTTTTGAAATACATGCATGATGTAGGTCCCCCACAGGCTCAGCAAATACAGCACCCATTAATATCAAACATGTTGTGAAGAACAGCAATAGCCTGGAAAAGCAAACTGCAAAAGGGGGTTGGAAACATGAGGAAACATTGTGGTCACATTGTGGCCCTAAAAAAGGATAAAGTGAGCTTCTTTTTTATACAAATCAGTGTATAATACAACATCTTAGTGTGTGCATGTGTGTCTGTGTATGAGTGTGTGTATGCTTTATCTACACCACACTCCTGATGGGCTGTATCAGTTCTGGATATCTTCAACAATCCCTCTTTTGCCTTCATGTACTTGGATTTCACTATTACTTAATACCTGTTAATAAACAATTTTTGCCTCTCAACCAAGGTCATACATTACATCCTAGCACATGGTTGAGTAACCATGTAGAGGGTCTCCCCCTTCCTTGTTTTAAAAACAAAATAGTTGGCATCCGGCCTTTGACAACAGTAAAGAACAATATAAGGATACATTGGTTATTTGTCATCCACAAAACCAAAGTGTATTTAACACATTTTAGTGAGTTCTCTTGGGAAATACAATGTAAGGAACAAAACAACAAATGCAATGTGGTGGAATGGAGAGGGAGTTGCTCGGCAAAGCTAAATATGGACACTTCAGAAGCCATCCATATAAACATAAAATACAAATTTAAATACAGCTAGAGAGGGTAATATTTCTTGGGGAATTGTGAGGTGTGCTTGCGTCGGTTGCAGATGGCAAAAATAATTGACTTACATTTTACAACGGATATTTCTGTATATTTTAAATAAATATGCCTACTTATTATTTATGAAGATTGCATAGATTAAAAAGCATACATTTGTTGCTGCTCATTTACACTTCAAAATACTAAGAGTGAAGTGTAGAATGAATCGATACTCTTCTCATTTCCCTTAGTGAAAGAGGGAATGATAGGCTGTGGCAGCCTCACATAGTTCAAACTTGAATCAAAATGAATAAATTGTGCAATCCTGTGTAAAAATGGTCCTAACCTATATGACTTCAACTTCCCCTTTTCAAGCATTTACTCATATTGAATTCATTCATAACTAAAGAGCCCCTTTTGAAACAAGCTTTTTCCATCTACAAGTGATACAAATGACATTTTTAGCTTGTAAGTATAGTTGCAGTTGTTCAACATGAATCAAATTGTTTTATCATCTGCGGGATACCTTTATAGATCACAAGAATGACCAGTTCAATCCCCGTGTCTGCCAAAAGTATTTAGCTTCAAATGGTTGAATTTACACATCTAGTAAACGAATACCATTGACAGTAAATAATAAAACAGACTGCCAGTGAAAGAGCCTGACTGAGGCGAACAGCAATACAGTACTGTCCAGCAGCGGTCAAATTATCAATCAAAAATACAATTTAAACACACCCCATGCAAGAAATCTAGATACTGGCTGCTTGATCTTTGCATGGATGGACGGACGGCGATGCTGTTCAGAGTGCCATCCCTGATTAGCATGGAAGGCCGTCGCTAGGGGGAGCATAGAGCATGGACGGCGATGCTGTTCAGAGTGCATATAGCATGGACGGCGATAGACGGCAATGCTGTTGAGAGTGCCGTCCCTGATTAGCATGGACAGACGGCGATAGCACCTGAATGGTTGAGAGGGATGGCCATGTTTAGCAGGCTGTTGAGCTAAACCAGTTGCAGTCGTCGAAGGCTACCATAGAATGTAGCTACAGCAACCGTGGATGACTCAATAACTTTTGTCACGTTATTTTGTATGAATTGCATTTCTGTGTAGGCTATGTATATATAAATATATACCTTTATTTATTTTTTATTAAAATGTTCTTGTTTTAGGTCATTATAAGAATACTCTACAGGCATCAAGGGATGTGCTGCTACATGGCTGAACTATTTATCCATAGCAGGAAAGCTACTTAGGCTGCTTTTATTCATGTTATATAGTTAGATTTTATATTGTTGGTGGGGTTTTGTATTTCAATTAAACATTAAAGGCCAAACACAGTTTTTTTTCTTTATTTAATCCATCCATCCATCATCTGCCGCTTTTCCGGGGGGGCAGCAACCTAAACAGGGAGGCCCAGACTTCCCTCTCCCCGGCCACTTCCACCAACTCTTCCTGGGGGACCCCGAGGCGTTCCCAGGCCAGCCGAGAGACATAGTCCCTCCAGCGTGTCCTGGGTCTTCCTCGGGGCCTCTTCCCAGTGGGACGTGCCCAGAACACCTCACCAGGGAGGCGTCCAGGAGGCATCTTTATCAGATGCCCGGGCCACCTCAACTGGCCCCTCTCGACGCGGAGGAGCAGCGGTTCTACTCTGAGCCCCTCCCGTATGACCGAGCTTCTCACCCTATCTCTAATGGAGAGCCCGGACACCCTGCGGAGAAAACTCATTTCGGCCGCTTGTATTCGCGATCTCGTTCTTTCGGTCACTGCCCACAGTTCGTGACCATAGGTGAGGGTAGGAACGTAGATCGACTGGTAAATAGAGAGCTTCGCCTTTCGACTCAGCTCCTTCTTCACCACGACGGACCGATGCAGAGCCTGTATCACTGCGGACGCCGCACCGATCCGCCTGTCGATCTCACGCTCCATTCTTCCCTCACTCGTGAACAAGACCCCGAGATACTTGAACTCCTCCGCTTGGGTCAAGATCTCCTCCCCGACCTGGAGATTGCACTCCACCCTTTTCCGGTCGATAACCATGGCCTCAGATTTGGAGGTGCTGATCCCCATTCCAGCCGCTTCACATTCGGTTGCGAACCTCTCCAGTGAGAGCTGAAGGTCACGGCCCGATGAACCCATCAGGACCACATCATCAGCAAAAAGCAGCGACCCGATCCTGAGGTCACCAAACCGGACCCCCTCAACGCCCTGGCTGCGCCTAGAAATTCTGTCCATATAAGTTATGAACAGAATCGGTGACAAAGGGCAGCCCTGGCGGAGTCCAACCCTCACCGGGAACAGGTTCGACTTACTGCCGGCAATGCGGACCAAACTCTGGCACCGGTCGTACAGGGACCGGACATCCCCGATCAGGGAGTCCGGTACCCCGTACTCCCGGAGCACCCCCCACATGACCCCCCGAGGGACACGGTCGAACGCCTTTTCCAAATCCACAAAACATGTGTAGACTGGTTGGGCGAACTCCCATGCACCCTCCAGGACCCTGCCGAGGGTGTAGAGCTGGTCCACAGTTCCACAGCCAGGACGAAAACCACATTGCTCTTCCTGAATCCGAGGTTCGACAATCCGACGGACCCTCCTCTCCAGAACCCCTGAATAGACTTCCCCTGGGAGGCTGAGGAGTGTGATCCCCCTAAAGTTGGAGCACACCCTCCGGTCCCCCTTTTTAAAGAGGGGAACCACCACCCCGGTCTGCCAGTCCAGAGGCACTGTCCCCGATGTCCACGCGATGTTGCAGAGTCGTGTCAACCAAGACAGCCCTACAACATCCAGAGCCTTAAGGAACACATTACGTTTGGGCCTGCCAGGCCTGACCAGCGTCTTCCCCCACCATCGTAGCCAACTCACCACCAGGTGGTGATCAGTTGACAGCTCCGCCCCTCTCCTCACCCGAGTGTCCAAGATATTCGGCCTCAGATCCGACGACACGACTACAAAGTCTATCATCGAACTGAGACCTCGGGTGTCCTGGTGCCAAGTGCACATATGGACACCCTTATGCTTGAACATGGTGTTCGTTATGGACAAGTCGTGTCTAGCACAGAAGTCCAACAACAAAACACCACTCGGGTTCAGATCGGGGGGGCCGTTCCTCCCAATCACGCCCCTCCAGGTCTCACTGTCATTGCGCACATGAGCATTGAAGTCCCCCAGGAGGACCTTTCCAGCACCCCTCCCAGAGACTCCAAAAAGGGTGGGTACTCTGCGCTGCCGTTTGGTGCGTAAGCACAAACAACAGTAAGGACCCGTCCCCCCACCCGAAGGCGGAGGGAGGCTACCCTCTCGTCCACCGGGGTGAACCCCAACGTACAGGTGCCGAACCAAGGGGAAACAAGTATTCCCACCCCAGCTCGACGCCTCTCACCGAGGGCAACTCCAGAGTGGAAGAGAGTCCAGCCCCTCTCAAGGAGACTGGTTCCGGAGCCGATGCTGTGCGTTGAGGCGAGGCCGGAACTTCTTTACCTCGCGCACCAGCTCTGGCTCCTTTCCCGCCAGTGAGGTGACGTTCCACGTCCCTAGAGCTAGCTTCTGCAGCCGAGGATCGGACCGCCAAGGCCCCCGCCTTCGGCCGTCGCCCGTCTCACACTGCACCTGACCCCCATGACCCCTCCTGCGGATGGTGAGCCCACTGGAAGTTGGGCTCACCAGTACCACGTTGTCTCTTCGGGCTGTGCCCGGCCAGGCCCCATGGGAAAAGGCCCGGCCACCAGGCGCTCGCCATCGAGCCCCACCCCCGGGCCTGGCTCCAGGGGGGGGCCTGGTGACCCGCTTCCAGGCAGGGGCAACTGAGAACCATTGTTTGTTTTCTTCATGGTAGGTTTTTTAATTGTAAAGGTTATTATGCTTTTATTGTTTCGGTGGTCCTATTATCATGCATATAATGTCAAGTGCAGTTGTATTTACTTATCTGCTTTTGGCTTACACTGCTATTTGCTAATTTTTATTCAAGGCAATGTTCATGCTAGATATGGATTCTTACGTACTGCCAGGCCACAACTACAACCTCGCATCTAAAACAACATCCCTCCCCGTCTGTCCAACTCCTACATATTGCTCAACATTATTGGGAGCGCTAAATGGAACAGCTTGATTTTCGGCCCCACGGAGCGAGAGGGAGAGAGAACATATGAGAAGTTTGTTTTGGAAATGGGACCAAAATCGAAGTTTCTCTTTTGAAAAACTGTAGGGCCACATGTAAAAATGAATACTAACCTTTTTATGTTGCCTCTTTACTTCGATGTTGGTCCAAACTTCTCATATGCTCTCTCTCTTTCGCTCCGTGGGGCCGAAAATCAAGCTGTTCCACTTAGCGCTCCCCCTAGAGGCCTGGACAACTTCAGTTGTGAATACTGGATGCAGCGTTTTTGGTTTGCGTGCTTTCGTTTTAGCAACGCGTTTATGTATTTGCAGCGTTTTTGGTTTGCGTGCTTTCGTTTTTGCAACGCGTTTATGTATTTGCAGCGTTTTTGGTTTGCGTGCTTTCGTTTTTGCAACGCGTTTATGTATTTGCAGCATTTTTGGTTTGCGTGCTTTCGTTTTTGCAACATGTTTATGTATTTGCAGAGTTTTTGGTTTGCGTGCTTTCGTTTTTGCAACACGTTT
Organism: Osmerus mordax; assembly: GCF_038355195.1. Taxonomy (NCBI): domain Eukaryota; kingdom Metazoa; phylum Chordata; class Actinopteri; order Osmeriformes; family Osmeridae; genus Osmerus; species Osmerus mordax. Next base: position 13,233,908 of record NC_090055.1, read on the forward strand.
ATGTATTTGCAGAGTTTTTGGTTTGCGTGCTTTCGTTTTTGCAACGCGTTTGTGTATTTGCAACGCGTTTGCTGAATGCTGCGCATGTGTTGTCAAATTCATGAAGATGTTTTCTTAATTTGCTTGTGTTTTGTCTATTTGCATGTGTTTTCTTAATTTACATTTATGCATTTAGCAGACACTTTTATCGAAAGCGACTTCCAAGAGAGAGCTTTACAAAAGAGCATAGGTCACTGATCATAACAACGAGATAGCCCCAAACATTGCGAGCAGCCAAATCATGAAGCATACATTGTGGAAAACCAAATAAGTGCCAAAGGGAAGAACCATAAGAGCATGCAGTTAAACAAGTTACAATTGAACAACATGAGTTGTTCCCCCCAAGGGTGCAAGAGTGTACCTGTAGAAAAAACAATCAACAGTAAAATATTTCACAGCGAGTACAAGAATTTGAAACCGTTACAACCAACCAACAAGAGCAACAAGTCTCTCAATACGAGTCATTGTGATCCTGGAGGAAACTAACATCCGGTCCAGCCAAGCATTCCTAAGTTCCGTTGTACTCCCGGAACAAGTGCGTCTTGAGCCTTTTCTTGAAGGTGGGGAGACAGTCAGTGTCCCTGATGGAGGTGGGGAGTTGATTCCACCATTGGGGGGCCAGACAGGAGAAGAGCTTGTGTTGGGACCGGGCGCTCTTGAGCGGTGGGACCACCAGACGGTTGTCAGAAGAAGACCGTAGGTGTCGGGGGGGGGGGGAGGGGGGTGTAAAGCTGGAGGAGAGACTTGATGTAGTCGGGTGCAGTCCCGTTCACCGCTCGGAAGGTCAGTACCAGAGTCTTGAATCTGATAAGGGCCGTGATGGGAAGCCAGTGATGAGGAGCGGGTTAACATGGGAGCGTCTGGGTAGATTGAAGACCAGACGGGCCGCCGTAGTGCAACACGTTTGCACATGTCCGCCACCGTAGACTACACATAAATGCAATTCATACGAAATAACGTGACAAAAGTTATTGACTCATCCAAGGTTGCTGTAGCTACATTCTATGGTAGCCTTCCATGGCTGTGGTTTTGCTCAACAGCCTCTTATACATGGCCATCCCTCTCAACCATTCAGGTGCTATCGCCGTTCGTCCATGTTAATCAGGGACGGCACTCTGAATAGCATCGCTGTCCATCGCCGTCCCTGCTAATCAGGGACGGCACTCTGAACAGCATCGCCGTCCATCGCCGTCCATGCTATATGCACTTAGAACAGCATCGCCGTCCATGCTCTATGCTCCCCCTAGCGACGGCCGTCCATGCTAATCAGGGATGGCACTCTGAACAGCATCGCCGTCCGTCCATCCATGCAAAGATCAAGCAGCCATCGCCGTCCGTCCATGCGAAAACTCCCCCTAGCAAGGACATCCATATGGACGTCCATGACGCTCTGAGGGATTTAGCTGCCACTCGAAAACCGCCTTGTGCGTATCCACTCCAATCGTTTGGATATTGAATGGCATAGATTGCTCTACAGGACTTATGATCATCATTTGAGTGCTCCGCTCCATGCAAGGGGTAGGTAGAGAGTCAGTTAATTATGAGTAGTAATAATACTAATGATGTGTGTGGGACTGCTAACCAGAAGAACGAAGGGGAGCCCACTTGTATTTTACATTGTTGAGTTGTAGAGCTATGCAAGCACTAGCAGTACTTTTCGTGTTAGTGCTTTAACACTGATATACAGAGTTGATATCACAGAAAAGCATATCAAGCTACTTAGCTCGAACTACATATGAGACATTATCACCTTGGCCTGTGTGTGTGGCCTGGCAGTTCTAACAACTAGCTAGCCAGCTACAGTAACCAGGTACAATACCTCCCGGAAGCTTACATTACATTTACATTTAGTCATTTAGCAGACGCTTTTATCCAGAGCGATTCACAGTAAGTACAGGGACATTCCCCCCGAGGCAAGTAGGGTGAAGTGCCTTGCCCAAGGACACAACGTCATTTGACACAGCCTAAATCGAACCAGCAACCTTCAGATTACAAGCCCGATTCCCTAACCACTCGGCCACCTGACTCCCCCATGGAAGCTAGCTAGAAGCTAGCTATATAACAAAAAAACTGACAAATCTGTTAAACAAACAGGGCGACTCCGCAGATGTAGCCAGCAAACAGGGCGACACCGCAGATTTAGCCAGCTATGTTTTCTGCGATAACGCCACCCTGGGCTGTATTTTTTTTTGTCAGCTGTAACTACATTTAGTCATTTAGCAGACGCTCTTATCCAGAACTGGCAATGCAAGTAGCAAAATTACTTAAGACTTGTTCACTGAGTCGGTCTCCACTGACTCACAGCTTGTATTGATTGTACAGGCCTTGTTATGAACGCACGCGTTGTGCGAGTTGTGGCTTTTTTTGATGTCCTGACGTTTCTGACTGTGGCTAGCTAGTTAGCTATTGTTAACTTCACTTTTTGCCACAAGAACTTAAATCATTCTAAAAGCAACGCAAGACGAACATTTTGACACTGACATTGTGTATGTAGTTTTACAAATTGAGGGACGAGTTAGGGTGGCAAAATAATAATAATATATGAGAGTGAATATAGGTTGTGCCTTTCCAAAGGCAAGCACACCAAATAATAAACATTGAGTGGTTTACACTTTGCTATTGCATGGTGAACAAATAAATCAATAGGATGCGCCTTTGCTAAAAGTGTGAAATTGTTCAGTCTAAACTACCAACGCTAAATATTTCTTTTTTTTATATATATAACTGTACTCACACACACACAAGCTTATCTTTCTCTGATCTCTGATATTTCAGAGTAACGCCTGTGTCAGTCTTCAGCGGTTCTCCACAAGGAGCTGGTATGGAAGTGGTTTGGTCCCTGAGGTGAGCAGGAGTTAAACAGCTCTAAGCCCAGTGTCAGGCCTAATTGTCCAGCCAGGGGCCTGATTCCCAGTAGCCTGCATGGCATTGCTTCCAGAGAAGACCCTGAACCCACCAGGGAAGACTGCTACACATGGACCGCCAAAACACAAGAATGCTCTCCAGATGTCTTTCTTTCCGTTTATGACATTGTTTATCATGCCTCTTTTTCGGAGCTGTCGTATTCTTTTCTCGGCTGGGGCCCCTATGTGCCAGGTCATTCTGCGCCATGCATTAGGTGTGGAAGGATGTACAGAGAGGGGATAGGTATAGCTCAGTGGTAGAGCATTTAAGCCCCTAAGGCTCTGTGTTTTGGTAGTCTGCTGGTCTATAAATCTCCCTCCAGGTTGACCCCATTGATGCATCCAGGAGTACACAGAGAACACAAGGCTGTTAAGAGAGGGCTCTTGTCTCCCTACTAACCCCTTTCCTCATCTGCTGTTTCCTATCGAGGAGGATACAAATGTGCCTTTGTGTGAAATATGGTTTTCAGAGCTCAGTGAGAAATCACGAGAGATAAAGGAACACATTAAAAAAGACAAGAACCACCAGCTGCAGAGAACAGGTCTACCCCTGTGACATATTTTCCTGCTTTTCCGCTCCCACTCCACCCTCTCCCGGAGGCCCAACATGATATTAGTTTGAAAACCCCATTTGGTATTTAGGGATGTGTGACTCACACAACCTATGGAGCTCTGCCACCTCAGCAGGGCCACTCCAGTCTCACGCCAGTTTCTGGGTTCAACAGGAACAACAACAAATCGTATAGTAGTGGGAGAGCTCTCTCTTATTCTCTCCCCCTCTCTCTTTTCCTCTATATCCCTCTCCCTTTCTCCCCCCCCCTTTCTCTCACTCAAATGGTCTTAAACTCAGCACCCAGCCCACTGAGCCATCAGATGTTCCAGACAATGGTATCCTGTCCACCTTTACGGCAGCAAAGTCAACCAACACAGTTGTCATGGTAGAAGCCTTGCAAGCCTCTTACTCCTCAGTCAGCCAAGGCTGCGTTTCCCAAAAGCGTTGTAAGCCTAAGTTAATCGTAGAATCCATCGTACGACGAATCTTAGTTTTACGGGCTGTTCCCAAAGACATCGTAGCTAAAGTGGCTCTTGAAAATTCGTAGCTCTTGAAAGCTCATAGATTAGTCTACTCCTTACGAGCATGTTTGGGAAACGCACGTAAGAAATATCGATGGTTTCGTTTTTTGCTCGATCTTTGCTACGATCCATCATTATCGGGAAACGCAGCCCAGGTTGTCTGTAGGAGCACCAACCCCACATGAGCTTTTAATCCCCACCCAAAAAAACAGAAATGTGCCAGACATTTTCTTAAGATGATATTGTTTTCCAGATCAGATTAATCAAAGATGTCACCCCTGTGTCAAACAGCTCAGACCCCTGGTACAGGCATCTGTACATCCTTTCTGTCTTCGTATTTGAATAGTTGTTTCAGTGACAGCCACAGAGCGCTCTGTAAATGCTGGAGCTGTAAAAGAGCTCCTGTTTAGACAAGTAATGAGCTGAGAAAAACACGACCACAGAAACCACGGTCACGCCTGATCCGGTTACTGCTAGAAAGCAGCCGTAGCTTGGAGTCGAACCTGGCTATTTGTTTGTTTGCCTAGCACATGCCCCCATGCAGGACTCTCAGCCACTGGCTCATTAGTCACATCCATGTTTGCACAGCTGGAGTCAAACTAAGAAGATGCAGTTCAAGGTGAATAAACTTATTTCCTGAATCTGGTACAGCCGCAAAGCTAAGTTTTTTGGGGGGGCCTCTGCGGTCTTCATAGCGTCGTGCTCTGCTTCTTGCTCTTCTCATGTCCATTGAATTCTCACCCGCCTCACACATACACTCCTGCACACCCCTTCCTCCTTCCTGCTCACCACCTCCGCACCTCCACCTCTCCGGACCCTTCCTCTTCCCACACCTACCCCTCCCACTCTCATACCTCCACTCTCCCACCACCAAATTCCCTTTGCGCCCCCAGCTCTTCCTCCTCCTCCTCTCTCCCACCCCTACAGCTACACCCTCCATTCCACCATACAAAAGCCACATGGAGGGTCTGCTTCTAATCTCGTCTTTCTGGGGTCTCGATTTGTTTTGCTTGTCCAAAGAGCCACAATGCAGTCCCAGTGCCCAGGACCCACTCAGTGGAGATTTAATTAGAGAAGAGTATAAGAACACTGAGGAACTGAAATTGGACATGGTGTGTTGAAGAGGCTGGCTAGCCTTTGGCACAACGGGAGACCAGCATATAATACAGTTACACACTGAGAGAGACTTAGGGGTGGAACGGGGAAGGGAGGGTAAGAGAAAGAGAGCGAAAAAGAAAGAGAGACAGAGAAGGATGGAGAGCGAGAGGGGAAGAAAAAAGAAGAGAATAGGGAAAACAGAGAGAGGGGGGTAGGGAGGGAGCTGAATGCTGAAGGCACCCCAAGATCTCAAACTGCATGTGATTCATTAGCTAACTCGCTACCATGGGAATGTGTGCTAGTGTATTTCCTATACACTGGGATCTGATCCAGTGATCCAGTTTCCTCACAGTGGGTTACATCCCTCAAAACATTCCAGGCTCCTACCTCTTGGCTGGTTGACGTTCTTTCTTAATGTTTTCCCTCACGATTGTCTGTTGGAGAGGTAACAATAGCGTGTAAACACACAATCATCATACTTAGTCACCATATCATTCAGGAACTGTTTGTTTCATAAAAAGAGCCTGGTCAAGATTAGGTGACTTATTGAAAAGGACATCTGAGGTCAGGGGAAACCATTAGGCTAGGATGGAAAGAGGGATAGAGAGAGACAGAGGGATGGGAAGGAGGGACTGATGTAAGGAGAAATAACAAGTGTTTGTGCCTGAGTGACCCAGGCTAGACCCTGTGTGATGTAACCAGAGCCGGAGCATTCCTTGGACCAGCTCTAACAACAGACCTTGCATTATTAGCTTGCTCTGCTAAGGGGAATAACGCACAGCAAGACTCAGGTGGGCTTGATTATGACCAAGACCACAGCTAAAACTATTGGATTGCCATTCTCTCTTTTTTAGTACTGTGTCTTTCCTTCTCGTTCCTATTTAACTCTCACACTTTCTCTTTCCCTGTGGTCAAATTTATCATTAACATTATATACAGTACTGCCGCTCCCATAACGCACACTACGCGCTGTGCTTAGGGCACCAAGCCCTGAGGGGGCACCAAAAAATTGCCAACTCAAAAATCATCATAGTACTAATAATTATAATGCCGATATTATATCAGTATATAAATATTAGGCACCTTTTAGGCATGTATATCACAAAACTGGCAGAACAAGAGATATAGTATTTAATTGCTCAAAAAAGTTACGATGGTGCCCCACCCCCCCAAAACAAATACACACTCTACTTCCCAAGCTCGCCGTGGGTGCCCTGTCCTATCTCAGTGGCCTGACGAACTTTGACAGTAGGGTCAACTTTTCGAAAATGGTTTTATCAAATAGTTTTTAAATGAGTAATAAAGGTGGAAAGCTCCTTGGCTGCATGCTTTCAGTTTTAAATGTTTATAATTTGGAAAACCAGGCTAAGAAACAGAAGGGTGGGGCTGAAGCATTAAGAGACAAAAATACATCACCTTCACTAGACGAGGTTTTACCAATTGAAAAACGGCTGTTTATTTTACATGAAGCTCCAAAACTATTTTGCGCTCAAATAAAGGCCAACATTTTTATTACGTTGGGAACTCCGTAACTAGCATCACATCAAACACAGAATGTGGATGCATTGGCAGGCCAGCTGTGGTGGCGTATACGGGGGCCGGTTCTGGTGGGCCGGTCTGGATCAAAGTCCAGGGCCTATTTTTACTCCCAGTCTGTCCCTGCCAAGCCCTGATCAACCACCCTCAACCAGCTGTTTAGGGACAGATACACAGCAGAGAACCACCACCTCTGAAGGTGGTGGTTCATTGTGATGCTGCTGTTGTGTTAGGCTATTGGTATTGAGTTATATGTTTGGTAATAAAAAGTTAAACTGGTAAAAACAATCAGGTTTTTTTAGGGGGAGGGGGCATCATAAAGGAATTATGCTTAGGGCACCAAAATGGCTAGCAGCGGCACTGATTATATAATACATTCCTTTAACCTCAGTGGGCGGTCTTTATGCTCAGGCGTGAGTTTCAAATTCAACTTGGTTCCAAAGAGCTACGGTGGTTTCATTTGTTTCCGTAAGAGTCAGACAGTGATGGATCTTTAGACTCACCAAAAATCTAGTATTATCCTGTGATATTAAGTGATGAGATCAGTCCAGACTGTCTGTTTGTCTGTTGGTTGTCGGCGTGTTCCTTGTCATACCTCTATATCGTAATATACATACACAGAGAATGGTGTCAGTTTAATGGTAGTCAAGTAGTGTCTGTCTGCCTGCATCCACCTGTCTGGTTGGCCTATTTCTTCTTATACCTCCATATTGTGATATATCCATGCATCCATGTTCGAATCCATGCACAGATGTGGCCGTGCCCCCGTCGGAGGTACACTTGGCTGATGTTCACTTGCACCTGGGATCGAACCTGCCACCTCTGACATCCCAAGTGTGACCACTACCAGCTATGCCAACAAAAAGCTAGCGCTTCATTATACATACCTGAGGAGTGAGTTTACCCGATCTTAACCGGCTACACATCCATCTGTCTTTCTATACAGTAGGTCATCATAGCCTAGCTTTCCCTAGGGTCGCTTCACAGATTTAGTTCTCCTCCAAGCTACTCTGCTGCGTCTCAGAAAAAATTACCATTAACTGCTTTCAGGTTCGGGACTGCACCTCACAGGTCAGGTGGCAGACAAGTTGTCTGTCCTTCTGCCTGCAGATCCAGTTATCAAGATGATCTGGACCTCTGGGCCTCCTAACTGCCTGCTGTTCTAGCCACACATCCCTATTCCACTCGTAGGAAGAATATGATATTATTCCTGAGTAAAACCAGTTCCAGTTCAGAACTTCGACCCAAATGAATACATTTAAATGTAAATGTGATTCGCTATCCCTTTGAAGAGTGCAAGGACAGCAGCTGTCTGCTCTGGAAGGTGCACCCAGGTTCACCCAGTGTGAAACAGTGTATTTGGTTATCTGTAGAGAATGCAGATGCAGTCCTGTAGAGATCTGGCCAAACGTGTGCTGGCATAGACTGATGGGTCTGTAATGCATGAGTAGACACATACGCACGCAGGCACACTCGCTTGCACAGGGGTCCAACTTAGAGGTTTACAAGTGTTGTACACACTCACACACACAAACATACACACACCAGCCACATACACCCCCTTCTGTCAGATAGCCTTATGAAAACCTGCACCCAATAAGCCATAGCAGCCTGGAGTGGAAAACAAATGAATACAATAGCCATCACTGACTTGGAGGCCACTATCATTTGGTATCATTCGGAGTGAAATTAGGTTAGCAAAAAGAAAAACTACTTGAAGTCAGATGTTTTTCAGGACACAGATGAGATTGTTTTAGTCGTGATGTTCCAGTTGGCAACGGGCAGGCAGATAAAGATCCTATTAGATGCCCCTTGAATGTTTTCCTTTTCAACTGATACTTTATTTTAAATTAGCACTCTGTATATTTTCCCATTGAACCATTTTCCACTGTTTGCAATTACAGAAAACACCTGCGTTTTGCTCCTCACTGAGCCAGTTTCAACAGAAATATTTCCCTTCATTTTTGGAGCAAGTGAAGAACACTGAGTGAGATCGCAACAATGACATTCTCAAAATCAAACCGCTCACTCTCTCATACTTTCTCATACTCTGCACTGGAAATGGCAGTGGAAATGACCTATGGACTGCAAAGTTCTTAGAACAAACATGATGACACAAACAGAGAACATGTGTTCTGTGGATAACATTCCAAATTCCAAATTCTTTGTAATCACACAGTGAAGACTTACGTCTCCTCAGGTCCATGTCTAGGTATACAGGTTTGTAGCTTGGGAGAGTCAGTGAGACCCAGCAGGATTGTGTTTGGGCAGATGGGGGAGAATTGACGGTGGTTCCCAAGGGGTGAAATCTACTCTGCCACAGCTCCAGCTCCATGTTTATCTTTGAGCTTTATTGGATGTTGATGTTGGCTGCGCCAGGGAACCTTTTGTTTAAAAACTTTTGCCGAGTTTTAAGGGGAGACCTGAGAGGCTGGGCTGTGTGGATCTTCTAGAACAGATTCCTCAATGAGGGAAAAAACGACTAATACCTGATCATGGTCTGAATGCTACATACTGTTGGTGCTATTCATTGTGTTTCATTAACATCAAAGAGTATCAAAATGATGTAAACCTAACATAAACACTATAGGGTAGGTGAGATAAATTGAGGAAGAGAAGGTAGAGATGAACTTGGACCAGGGAAAATCAAGACGATGAAGATGAGGAGGTGGAGGAAGGAGAGAAAGAGAGTAAGAGTGTTAGGATACATAAGGTGTGTATAAGGATGGTCAGTGTACACCTGAGTCCTGTTTAAAGATGACAAATGGTAAAACAATCAGGGTCCAATGGCCCCTGACCATGCCCGGCAAGCTGAGACTGCTGTCCTATGTGGCGTCAAACTGCAGTAACATGGATAGAGGCAGATGGAGGGACAGACACTCTCCATGATCTGCTGCTTCTCACCCTGATCACTCTGCCCGACGGGCAGCCCGACAGGCAAGCAGGCGGACGTGCAGGCAGGCAGGCGGGTGGAGGCAGACAGACACTACTTGACCACCAGTAAACTGATAGGCAAACATCAAATAGACCAATCTACGTAGCTCAAATTGACGTGTATGGTATAGTGCATTGCAGTTTGTAATGATGATGGACCTACAGTATGTTATTTACACAATCTGCTGGCACGCACGTTGAAATGAAAATTTAACAAGAGACTGTCCAGATATTGTGTTTTGGCAGCAGGTTGTTTTATGTATCTATATCAGAGAGCAGCCACAGTTTACAGTACTGTCAACCCATTTCATTGGAAATGTCTAAGTAAGTATTCTGAAACAAACCGCTGTCCTATCATGTGGATGAACACTTATTTCAAAATGTGTTTCTTGTTAGCCATCAAATGTGTTTTTGTGTGTTTGGGGGGGGGTGTTTGTGTATGTGTGTGTGAGAAAGTGTGTATGCATGTTTGACCTGGGACAGAGCATGTTTGGCTTCAGCCTTGTGGACAGGCCCCGGCCAAGCCAGACAAATAGGTGTATCTGTATTCCCTTACAAACCCTGGCACACATCAGGATCTGCTGTACATAGTTTGCAGCAAACATAATCTGTTTTTTTCACATGACACTACACCATGCATTGACATGGGTTCGAGGTCTAAACTGGTCAAGACATTTGCTCCAAAACAATGCATGTAATGAATCATCACCGTCTCATATTTTGGTGGTTGAAACAGCTAACATTAGACCAAGATGACAAAGTGATCCAAGTCGACAATTAGGTATACCTGTTCCAAACCACCTTTTCTACACACAGACATTCTGTCTTCCGGTATCTATGGCTAAAACAGATCAAGATTCCACCTACAGTCTGGTTAGTTTTATCAAGGGAGCCTGATACCAGAAGGAGAGGAGAGAAGTGGAGAGCAAACAAACATTTTAAAAAAGAAAGGAGAGAAGAGGCTTCCTGTAATGCGCCAACTTCTCTCCATCCCTCCTATACATATCATGGGTGTATGGTTGCGGGGGATGAGAGACAGTGTGATGAGGTCACACTGTAGGTGAGGAGATTATGTATGAGGCCTAGTGTATACTGGGCTCTGCCTCTTGTACACAATCTCCCTAATTAAACCTTCCAACTCTGAGTGAACACCCCCCTGTCCCACAAACACACAAACAAACCAAACACACACAAACACATGAACAAACCAAACAAACACACAAACAAATCAAACACACACAAACACACACATATGCACACATACTCACACACACACACACACACACCTTGTCGCTCTGCCCTGGCTGCAGCCAGTGAAGCTAAGGTGATGATGAATAGCTAGTATCAGTGGATGCCATCTTTGTCTCCTGTCATCAGAACCATGGCTGGTCAGATGGGGGTGGGTTACTGCTCAGCGGCCCCTTTCAAAGCCTGTGCCAAAAGTTGCTCTCAAATTCCTCTCTTCTCAATCTCTTTATGCTACATTTATTACTTGCACTTAGATGGTATCCTGGAAAATCACCAACTTTTTTCTCCCCATGCGTACTTGACGAGGTCGTATTGCAGTGACTCTGAACCCAGCAGATTCTGGAATAAGGAGAGGTGCTGACAGCTCCTCTTCACCCCTCATGACAGCATTCCTCCCTCCTCCAGCTGTGCTTGTGTTTTTAACAGATAGGTGTTTGTTTTTTCATACAAGGGCTAAGTCTGTTTGTTTGTTCCTGTAGATAAACAAAACAACTGGAATGCATGCAGGTGCTGGAACGAATGTGGACACCTTCTTAAAGCATCCATGCAAGAAATAACAAATAACTTGATAGTTGCATGCAGCTGTTCTATTATTGGGTCAAGATGATCACAGCACAGCAGGCACAATAAATATATTACTCCTAAACAATGTGTTTTACTTCAACAACAAATTAATTTCTCATGCACAATTGATCAAAAACAATTGTGTTTTGTAGTCCAAACAGACATCCTAAAGATTGAACACTTGTTTTTGCAACCCATTCTATACAATTTCTATTGTGCAGAACTTGTATGGGAATGCATACCAAACACACAGGTTAAGGCTCTCATAGGTGCAAATACGAATGGTTCAGATTAGGATTAGGATTGGTGCTTGATTGAATTGTTTTACAGTAAGAGGACTAACACGCTTGTACCTGCAACATTTCTGATTTACTGCTCTTAGCATGCCAAGAATGTGCCTTTCCATGAAAACCAAATCAGGGTTACGCACTGACATGACAAAACACAATTTCACTGATTCATTATATTTCAGTTTTTCTCGATTGCTAACACACAAAAATGGTATGTGTAAGCCATCCTCACAAAACCATTTTGCCAATTCCCAACAGAAAGACCGTGTACCCCAGTCTTTACAGTTTTTCACAATTGTTAACACACGTTTCTCAAAACAATAACGGCTTTCTCAAAACTGCACACACAAAACTGAAAACCTCACACACAAAATGCTTAACCTGACACTCCCTTTGCAAGATGACTCTTTGCCATCAAATCTCTTAACTGTTCACAAAATGGAACTTGTGTTTTCATTTGGTACACACAGCCATATTTTCAAATGACACACACATACCATTCATAACAGTACACACAATAAGAATTTGCTGCACACTACCAAGAATTTAGAGCACACAGTAGTGAAAAATTGAAAACACAATTCTAGAAATGGAACACACCATATGAATGACAATGACTCTGGAGAATGAGCCATTTCAACTTTTGCAAAATGTCTCAGTGTAGGCCTAATTTTTTCATAGTCAAACATAAAACAGCACACATGCGGCAAAAACGTTTTATTTCTGAACAGTACAGTACTGTCAACGGGCCTGCCCAACCCATTGCAGCACACAAAGTGATGTTCCCACCACGCTCGGCGGGGACCTCAACAATGGCGCGCTGGCCAATGAAATTTCTGCCCCGGCGCCTCCTCTTCACCAGGTTGAATCCAACCTCATCAATGAATATGTATTCATATAGCTCATTAGCTGTGTCATGCTCCTGGATCCGCTGGAACAGACAGCATGATAATTCAAGTTATAGTATGTACACAGACGGCCCCTCATAGAACACATTCACCAAATGTGTCTAAGCAATCGAGAAAAACCTGTAACCTCAGGGCACCTAATTGCGCACAGGGACCATCAATTCAGGGAATAATTCCGGGATTAGTGAATTATCAATTATTTGATTATTTCACCCACAAGGTGGACCTGGCCTCACTAGCTTCTGGTTAAATTATGTTATAAAAATATCAAAGTATTTTCGTTTTGCCCAGAATGTTTGTTATGTGACCGAAGTAGTTAGACGGTACCCCAGAGTCTTTGGGTTTCATACATTTCGGACATAATGCATGTCTGTTTGTAGGAGCAACTCTAGCTTCTGGTGCCTTTCTAAGTGAAAGTTAGGAAATGTGTGTCAGGCAGTTTGGCAGAGTGACAGGTGGAACAGAGTCTGTCTGGCCTGTGAGCTTGGACAGGAAACAGTGACCAGCGTGTTCAAAGAAATGGTACCTGTTTCCTCTTTCCCTGTTTTTACAAAAACAAACAAAGCTGTGAGCTGGTGTTTGGGGGCCGCACCATGATGTCAAACTGAACCTCTGTTACTCATCTGTCTAGGAAACAGCTGGGACAGAGAAAAATGGAGAGAGGTCCGAGAGAGAGTTCGAGACAGATGGAGAGAGAGGTGTAGAAAGAGGGTGTGAGAGGGTTTGTAAGAGAAACGGAGAGGTGGACAGAGGTGGAGAGAAGGAGAGAGAGAGGGGGAGAGAGATGGAGAGAGGGGGAGAGAGAAATGGAAAGAGAGATTGAGAGAGAAGCAGGCAAAGGTGGAGAGAGGTGAGAGAGGGTGAAAGAGGTGCAGAGAGAGGTGGAAAGAGGTGGAGAAAGGGTGAGAGAGAGGTGGAGAGAGGGAGAGGTGGTGAGAAGGTAAGAGAGGTGGAGAGAGGAATGAAGAAAGAAAGACAAGATTTTATTATTGTGATTTGTACTGAGAGCCTCCCATTTGAAATTGTGGTTGTTCTAACTTTTCAAAGGGCCGGATCCACTAGAAGACAGCTTGTTCCTAGTCTTTCTCCTCCAACATCCTAGTATTCTAGCCTTCTAATCCCCAGGCCAGAGTCCAGGGAATCACAGGGAAAATATTATCATCTCAACATTGTATTTATATGTCACTATCAATTACTCAGTGTGTTTGTGTGTGTGTTGCTGTATATTACTTGCTGGATCAGGAGAGGACATGGTGGGACAGGAGGCCAACCTGAGCCACTTCATTCTCACAGTCACCAGGCCCGTAACGATTACCCCCGCAACCCCTGCACCGCGGGGCCTCGCAGGGATGGGGTTTTATCCAATTTGAATTACATGGGATGTCTTATAGTCTTGTCTGTGTTTCCAGAGTTGATGTAAAAATAAAGGAAAGTATATTTAATTGTGCTTTCTTTGTTAGCTAGGTAAGTGACATGACAAAGTAGGTCAGATGGTCACACAGACCGGCAAGCCCGCTGCAAATAGGTAGCTAACTGTAGCGTAGCGTAGGAAAAATGAAACGCACATTTAAAAGCGGTGCCCAAAAGCGGCATTCAAAACTGAAAATTTCTCAATTAAATGCCAAACTTCCCAAAATTACAAATTTCTTTTTCGACCAGCCGGTGAAGGATGCACTCATCTGCCAGAAGAGACAGGTATTGTACTGTTTGCTATAGCTAACATTACTGTACCACGTAGCTAACATTAGCCTATACAGTACTTTGACAGCTGTACTGCTCTGTCTGTGTTGTGCTTCCTAGCGTTAACAGAGCCTCCTTTCCAAGAGCCAGGAAAATTAGCCTTGCTCCTTTATTGACTTTCTATCAAGCTGACAACATTGAAATGGAGTGAAACTACACAAAAAAGAGAAAGTAGAAAAAGTGCTTAATTATAAAATATATTACATAACTGACATTATTACATTTAGTAGACACTCTTATCCAGAGCGACTTACAGTAAGTACAGGGACATTCCCCCGAGGCAAGTAGGGTGAAGTGCCTTGCCCAAGGACAAAACGTCAGTTGGCATGACCGGGAATCGAACTGGCAACTTTCGGATTACTATCCCGACTCCCTCACCGCTCAGCCAACTGACTCCCATTATTAGCAAACATGATAACGTAATGCTATGCGACAGTAGTATCGTGCAGTTGCAGCGATTGCGTTTGACTATTTAAACATACAAAAAACATAATCAAAGTTACAATAAGTCATTGTATTTCAGTTATATACATATTATGATCGTGTAAAACGTACACAGTCATTGCTTTCTACAAGATTCTCAGGCTTATTCTGCGGGGGGGCCTCATGTGTTTCCGTTACGGGCCTGACAGTCACACAGCCAGAATTCTTTCACTGGCTGACTGTTCCAGGAAACAAACCAGCGGAAAGACTCTGGTGTGTATGTGTGTATGAATGTGTGTGTATGTGTGTGTCGTTCCACTCGTTATCCAGGGACCCAGGTAACCCAGGAACCCAGTGCCCTGGGCTCACCTGACCACCTACACCTCATATCCTTAGGTCAAGAGGCCAGGCATTAACGTAGAATATTCATGGAGGTTCAATGAACTCACAGTCAGTGTTCCTAACATTCAAACTTGTTACTGTTGCACACAGATAAAAACACACAATAGCATAGTAATCAATGGCGTGTCTTTGGCACATGACACACAAGATATACATGCTTTCTATTGTCACGGCCACAACCGTGCCTCCCTGTTTTTGGTTTTGCCCTGCCCTAGTGTTTTCCTGTGTCTGTTGTTGTCTTCACCTGTGTCTCGTTGAATGGTTTCAGTTCTCGTTTGTCTTATCATGTCTTGTTTGGTTCTGTGTATTTAGGTTCCTGTTTTGTGTCAAGTCTTTGTCTTACCCTATGTTACTGTAAGTACCTTGTCTGTTTTTCCACATTTGATGAATAAAATCTTTTTTGATACTATGACTGGCTACCTCCCGCGTTTGGGTCCTACCCTCCACACACCGTAACAGCATACATATTTACATTTAGCAGACGCTCTTATCCAGAACGACTTAAAGTGGTACAGGGACATTCCCCCGAGGCAAGTAGGTTGAAGTGCCTTGCCCAAGGACACAACTTCACTTGGCAGAGCCTGGAATCGAACCGGTAACCTTCAGATTACTAGCCTGACTCCCTAACCGCTCAGCCACCTGACTATACACCTATGCTGTTGAATTTCTTTGTACATTTTAACTCATTAGCAGCTCTCAAGATACCTACATTTGAATTGTGTCATAGGTGGGAAGTGTTTGCTTTATTTACTGAATCAGGAGCCCAAACTACAAAATGAATAATTCACACTAAGTTACACTCTTTTTTTAACCTGTCTATGACAGGTCTACCCAAAAATTGATGTGGGCTGGCTTGTCCTTGGGCAGGTAATGCCATGCTTGTCTAGGCCATGAAACCATTGGCATTACGACCACACAGGCACGTTCCCTGGGGGTCTTTCACAGACCACTACTATTCCCTGAGGTACAGAAGAGAGCGCCACATCTGTTTGGAAAGGAACAGATCTCAGAGGCCATGATTGTTAATCACTCCATCTAATATTTTAATCTAGTCTACACAGATAAACTCATGCACACTGACACACTTGGAGTCAAGTGTGAGGTGATGAAGTGAGGAACAAATCAATAGACTTATTTACTTTCAGCTTCACCCACTGACTTCTACCAGTACACTATGGAGGATGTCTGAGTCCCTGCTCTCAGACCTAACCCAGACTCTCCACAGCTGGCTAGCGCGCACACACACACACTAATACACACAAACATGAACACAGAGTATACACTCACAATCCCACATGCAGACTTAATCTCTGTGGTCTACATACAGTGTCTCAGTTGCTGACATACACATGGTTTTCTTAATCAAATGTACATTAGACAGGTGTTTTTTATTTTTTATTTACATATTATCACCCCTCCCCACACGCCCACACATCAAACACACACACTCACATGAAAGATGGTTCTCCTTACACCAATTGTCTTTAACTGTGGGAGAAAATTACATTTAGGATGGAGACCAGCGCTCGCTTGTGTGTTGATTCACTAGGTAATGGTAAACAAAGGTAAAGGGTAAAGGTAGGTAAGTAAAAATGGTTGAAAAACTGCGATTACATCAGGTCTACTGTATGTTGTATCTCTCCAAACTCCGTCTGAGGTCATTGAGCCTGGCTTGCCAGTCAAAGATGCACTGACAGCCACTTCGAAATCCTCACTCGTGGTTCTAGTTGTAGTAATCTGTGGTGGATGTTAAGCATCTCAATAAATCCTTCTTTTTTATCTCTTCATCTCAGCCTCTGTGAATTCAGATTGTCTTAGTATCATATAGCAAAGTTCACCCACTTATTTTCACAAAACCCCCGTTTCAACAGTCGGGCACCTGATTGGTTACCGGGACCAACCAAATTACTTAATTATTCAATCATTCCACCCACATGGTGGAGCTGGTCTCATCGAGTTCTCGATGAATTGTGTAAGCAATTAAGTTTTCCCGGAGCTTTAGACAGCACTCTGGAGCAATCTGCTGTTCCATAATCTTGGCCATATAATATACATAACAGCCTCCATATTTCTTATATTGAATAAGACTGTCTTTAAGAGGTTTAAGAGGCTACTATTTAAATTCTTAATTTAAAAAAAATCCGAATTTTGTGGGGAGATGAGAGGGAAGGTTCAGTTGAATTTTAAGATTACTGCTGGTCAAAGTAGTAGTAATCAGTAAAACTAGCAGTAAAAGCATTAGAGAGACAAATGCCAGGTCAGGAAGGATGGAGGGATGTGGGGAGGGGTGGATCAAGGGAAGGAGTGAGGGGGTTGAGGGGACAAGGGGGGGGATGTCTGGACAGAGGAAATTGGAAGGTCGAGACTGTGGATAAGGGAACTGTGGTATTTAGAGGGGGGGGAGTTGGAGGTAGAGGTGTGACTGTGAACGCCGTGATCAGATCCAGGTCGTCCGCGGTGATGTGGTGTGAGGGTCCTGGAATCCTGCTCTTGGGGCTGCCTGTGGAGAAATCAGAAAGGCCATAGCCGCACAACCATCCTGGAATCTCCACACTCCAGCTCCCCTCCCACCCCAGCCTTCATTTCGGGCAGCCACCATGCTGGGGGTGGGGGAGGGGCACCCAGAGCCTCGCCTACCCTCTCTCCGGAGCCCCAGAGAGAGTTTGATTTACACAACTCGTGCCTGGGAGAGAGGGAGTAGCACACTCTTTTATGCTGGTTCTGGAGTAAGACAAGAAGAAGGGGGAGAAGGGGGAGGAAGAACACACACAGAGGGAAATCAATTAAACTGGTTTCCAGTGTCTAAGAGGAAGGGATGAAGGAGACACAGGGGATGAGGTCAGGGAGGAGGGTCCCCAGGTGTTCCTCTGTTTGACAGGGGTCATGAGAGATAACGAGGAACTTTTTTACATCCCTCTCGCTCTCTGTCTCACCCTTTCTCCTTTGATTGGACTGTGTGGAAAGAGATCTTACAATTGTGTCATTGGGTTCCCTGTCTGAGTCATTTGGAGTCTTTTGCGGTGTTGATTTTGCCTTGCTTAGACCAGGGGCTGATGTAGAAGCCTTCTGACAGTGAGCTTTACAGTACAACTAATTAAAAACACACTCCATGTGAGTATGCCTGTGTTCTCTTTGAACACCAGAATGTAATGCTGGTTGGGAGAACACTGGGGATTATTTGGGTTTGCTATCCATGAGAATGAGAATGATCTAAAAAGAGTGAGAAAGAGAGAGACCGAGATTTTGTGTGTATGTGTGTGTGTAAGAAAGTCCTGTACCGATAGACTGGGCCCCATAAAAAAGCACTTCCTCGCTAATTGAAAGGGGTGTTGTTCCCTTAGTGTTAAAAACAAACAAAAGACGAGCAAAGCAGAGAGGGAGAGACGGCACTAATCTTTTTCTCCTCTCACTACCCCGCTTTTTACCTGAGATCTGTGTGTATGTGGGCATGCTTCTCTGCATACCATGAATAAACACTGTAAACAGGGCTGATTGTAAAAGCCATGCCTGGCTGCTTGTTTTCACTAGCAGAAAAGAAAAATGAAGATTAGAGAGGAGGTTCTATCTATGCACTCTTAGCTAAATGTCTGCAGAAACATTAGCAGCACACTGCCCTCAAAGGTATTGCATGGTTACACATACTTGTAGTAGGATTAGTATGAGTGCTGCAGCTGCAGTGTACACCTTGAAGTTCAACTCGATACCTTGAACCTCAGAAATAACATATAATGTATGTACAGTACCTTTCCTTAAAGACCTGCACCTATGCACCATATAACTGTGGGAAAATGTGTTATGTGTAAAGTTCCTTCCCTGTGGAACCCTTCCCTGTTGACTGACTAACTTTCACCTGGCTCTCATTCCTTCTACCTCGGACAAGACCTCTCGCTCAATTTGATGCTTTGTAAACGGCACTCCATTGCGCAATGTTTACATCCATTTGAAGGAGGAGGTGAAAGGAGGAGGAAAAAGAACTGTAGGGAAAGAAGAAGGAGGAGCAGGGGGGCTGGCTGCCTTTGTAGCCCAGATAGGTGGTTTTAAAGGCCTGCTATGCCCTGGTCGGCCCTGTCTTCCAGAGAGGCCCATTAGGCTTAATGGTGGTCTAGAGTTACTGTCAGGATGTTCGACTGCTATGGCTGAAAGGTTTGTGTTTCCCTTTTACAGCTCCTTCAGAATCACAACACCTGGGAAAAGGGAAGGAGGGTGAAACAAAACAAAACAAACGACGACAAGAGGCAACCTCACAGAGAGAGAGAAAGAGAGAGGAGTAAGGGAGGCAGGGAGGGAGCGGAAGAGAGGAAAAAGGAGGGAGAGAGAGATGGAGGGAAGAGAGAGAGACAGAAGAGGGGGAGAGTCCTATTTTAGGGACTGTTGACATGAACTTTTCCTTAAAGATGTGACCTTTGACCCCATTGCCAGCTGGGTAATGGAGACCTTTTATTTAGCAGCGTCATCATGGTAATTGTTTAATTATGGGGATTCTTGGAACTTACTAGATGGAGCTCATAGTCATATATTGTATTTACAATGAAAAAGGTGATTTAACTCTTATTCTATTCATCCTTACTTTTGCTGTTGTCACTGCTATCATCATCATAATCATAATTTGATGATCAGAGCTTGACAAAAAGAGTTTCTAGCTTCATCTGGACAAGAAAATGGCTGATTAAGTTGTACACTATGCAGATAGGTGGCGTCGTGCCTACACTCTGCTTCCCCCTCTCACCGCTACACAGACGGCAGTTGAATTTAGACAATGCCAGAGAGGAGACACTGTCCAGAGAGTTGAGTTTGTCTGTTCCGTAATCATGTTTACCTGATGACTCAGCCCAGCCAGCAACCCACATTATCATAACTCAGGCCTCTGTATGTTGTTATACGGCAGCTAGCGTTAGCACAGGCTTGCCATCTAATCAGTGTGTCTGTCAGCCGCAACCTATCACGACTCGGACCCCAGAGATAAATCTTTCTAAACATGAGGATGAGAGTTACGGGGTTCTGAGTCACCTGTTTCCTGAAACTGCAGGTTGTTGTTTATGGGTGGCTGGCAAAGTGGTGAGCTCACTCAAAACTTTAAACAACACGTACTGTACTCACGAACCTATGCACAAATTCACACACACATAGAGCTTGTCAATGTTGGAAGGGGACAATGTTGGCTTCTGAATGGGGCAAACTTGCTGATATCATGTTATGAAACATGAAACTTCTTTTTAACCCCTCACATCCTCCTATACCCACCATCCCTCTTCCACCCCAGTCTGAGCCTCTCCTCTTCTCTCCTGGTAAGGTCAGCAACCCAGAATCTGTCCAAATCTGAGACAGATGGAGGTCCATTCACCTGATATTCCACCATGACATGTCGATGCAGGCAACTTAAACTCTCAACTAGGTTGGCTGAACATCCACTGTTCCCTTCTTTCACTTCATTCATGTATCCATCCTTTATTTCTGTATCTGTCTGTCTGACTGTCTGCCAGTATTTCCACTTTTACCTAGAGATACCACAGTTTGTGGGAGAGAGGGAGATTGGCACACCAGACACCATAAAAGGCCATGTTTTTCTGTTCTCTGTTACATCAGCCCGGGAACTGTTGCAGCTACATACTTAGATACAGTAAATACAATCAGTGTTACCTGATAGAAAGCATGAGTGTGGAAGGCAGGGCAGAGAATAACATTTAGACAGATGATGACGTGCTTGCGGACATCACTGACTGCCAAAATAAAAGCTTTGATTAATTAACTTTGCTCTTTGTGGGCCTGACACATTATGGTAATTGAGATTTTTTTGTTTCAATGCCTTATCTTGTACGTGTTTGGTCTGTTACCTTGGAGGATCCAGAGAACAATTATTGTGGGGGTTAGGATATAAGAAATTAGATACATTTTGTTATTGGAGTTTACATGAAGGAGAATGTGAGCCAATATTCCCATCACAGAAGGAAGAGGACAGACAAAAAGAGAAAAGGTAAAGAGCCCTCCTCATCTCCTAAAAGCCCAGGGTTGGGGGTAGAGCACACCCTCATCACCTCTAACTCACCCCCATCCACCAAATTCTGGACCCCAGTCGGATGCAAGTAAACCTCACCATCAGGAAGCTGCGCCAATCCCCTGACCACTAATCTGTGGGTGGTTTGACCTCTCACGTGTAAGTATTACTAGTTTAAGTATGGATGAGTATTCATGAGTATGAGTATTCATACTGCACACACGCATGCATATAAAACTTCTCATGATTTAATTGTATGTCATAATTGGTATACAGTATCATAATTGGTGTCATGAGTGAAATGAAGGAAGAGAGAAAGAGAGAGAAAGAAAAAGAGAGAGTAATGGGAGCCACAAGAGAAAGGGGGGATGTAGAGATAGAGAGTTGGGAGCTGGAGAGGGTGAAAGTTGAAGTGTGTTAAGAGACCCTGCCATGGTCTGATTAATGACCTGAGAGTAAATCTCTGGCCTAACTGACTTTTACACTTTGTCACTTGTGATGAACGAGTAGGTCACAGACACAAACACACACACACTCGCACACACACGTGCAGTAATCCACCGCATCTTCCTCCCCTCCATCTCAGTCATTACCCAGAAGTCTCCAGTGACAGCCACTCGCCCCAACTTCTCTCCAACACATCTCAAGGTCAGGGGTCATTTAGGCAATGTATGGACCAGTGTTGGGTGAAGGTTAGGGGGTGGGGTTACATTGTCGAAAAATACTTGTGATAACGATGTTCTGTAAAGAATGGAGAATGGGGGTGGGGTGTGGTGGGTGTTTTGTGTGAGATGAGGTCTGCTGCCCAGCTGTTGACAGTAATGACCGGAGAGGCCAGGCATTGACAAATGGAACTGACAGTTCTTGGGGGGGGGGGGGCTTCCCACATACCAGCTGCTTAGAAGGAGGAGGATGATGGATGGGAGATATTGACATCCCATGAGGCATATTGCTCTCGGACGCCCTGATAAGGTTTTAAATCAGTCAGGATGTGTGTGACACATCCTTCACAGATGATGTCGATTCCTGTCAGCCCCTCCTCCATCTGTGAGGATCTTCTGATGTATGATAGAGGAACTTCTTGTTTCTCCCTCCAAAGACCACCCAGGTTTAATGATCAGAGCTCAGGAGGGGGAGGTTTTAACTGATGGTCTGTAATTCTGGACATATATGAGACCAGTATGGATTGATCAAATCATTAAAATAATAATTGTTATCAATTAATTATTGTTTTCCCCACACTGCATAAACTCCTTAAACAAAGATTCACACACCACAGGGTTGAAAATGTTTTCTATGTTTTTAACAATGACTTCAAGGTATTTTCTCCTACCCAGTAAGTTATGTTTGCTTTTTTTGAAAATGCCTCCTGATGCTGCTTGTCAAAGTATTTTATTGTTAAAGGCTCGTTCCAGGGTGAGGCTTCTGACCTGGGACACCAACAATGACTCCCTAGGACACCGACCCTTCATCTAGGGTGCAGCCATCCAGCAAAACACAGTCGTGGAGAAAAGAGAGGAGGAAAGGAGGGTGGGAGCAGCAGAGGAGGGAGGAGGAGAGTTGGAGACCTGTTGGTCATGAAAGAGTTCTCACGCCCTGTAAGTGTGTGTGTTTTTGTGTGTGCCTGTGTGTGTTTGTCTGTGTGTGTGTTTACAGCAAAGCAGGGTTGGAACATGTGGCTACCATTATCACCAGTGTCCCCCGTGGTCAGTGCTAAGGACCTGGTCCATGTGTGGGCCATGTACAAGCTGTGCTAGCCGTGTGGGAGACATGTGCAAAACGTGTGTTAACTATGCTGGAGTCATACTGTAAATGCTCACGGTGTGCAGCGATGGGAGAACATGTCTGGGAAGGTACAATGCCTGAGTAAATGTTAGTGCCTGGTTCCGCCCCAACCACAAAATCCACGCCCAAACACACACACAGTGTTTATCACTGATAAACCTACTATACTGTATTCCACCCACGTACACACATGTTTTATGTTTCTAGCATTGTTGTATTAATGTTATTGTATTTCTTCTACAGATTGACTTTAAAACCTCTCTAAGAAATACCTCACCAAGGAAGTTCACGACTGAACTGTTCACGTAAAGATTAGGTAAACACACAGTAAGAAGTAAATCAACTGTCTATATGTTGAATGCTTGTGTGCATGTTCATGTTTGTGGTATGTTTTTTTCTCATTATAAAGGACTGTATGCACTTATTCACGTCAATTCCCAATTGAAACCTAACTCCTCACTTCTTGTCTTCTTTAAGATGACTTGCATTCACAGTGACATCTTAATGTCCCTCAGGAGGCGATGAGAGGAGGGAGTGTCCACCTGTTTGACCGCCTGTCTTCTCTAGAGGTATTTAGACCAGGAAAATACAGTACAAGACAGAGAGAAAGAGGAAGGAGAGAGAGAGAGAGTGGAGGTGTGGAGGAAAATGGGATATCCTGTGTACTTATGTTATTCACTAATCAACAGAACTCTCACTAATCAATAGAACTAGTCTTTGGATACTAGTTAGTATGTTCTCATGTGAGTTTACTATTGATAAGGGTAGATTGTGTCTATTTGTCAGGTTGAATAGATGTTCAGGGTCAGGAGAAAGTATTGGATAAACGTCCCTTGTGATGACACTCTGCCCTGAGTGGTCATGGGCTGGGAGCTGTGAATCTATTTCTCTGTAACTGTTGTAACACCATTACTGCCTGACTGTCATTATCTATGTTTACTTTCTTGTGCCCTATAAAAGAGGGTCCTCTGGCCTTCAGAGCTGAGAGAGACATGATTGAGACCTAAGCCTGGTGTTGTGTTGTCATTTATTGTCAGAGGTCTGTTTTCTATCCTAATCTGCAGATTGATAATACTTCTTAAAAATCTTACTTAAAAATCCATAACTCAACTGAATTTAGTCACTCTGTTAACGAAGAGACGGACAAAACATTTTCTTGTCAGAGAAAGATAGAGGAAAAGATTGCTCACCCCAGCAGCCTCCACCCTCACAAAATAAAAATGTCTACTGAGATCTCCAAGCTTTTAATCAGATAATTCAAACCCAAGGGGAAAGAGAAACTTTATATTTATATTCTCCTCTCACACAAGGGACAGTGGAGAAGAGGGCAATAGTGAGAACAATGGGGATCAAACCCAGGTCTTCTACCCAAGCATACTGCATACAGCACCATTGGACCAGTGTCAAACCATTGTTTGACAAAGGTGGCAGGTGGTGCAACCTCATTCTGTCACCATGGTCTCAAACCACCTCCAATACAGAAGCTAAAAGTGTACTTTTCAGCTACTCAGCACACATTCAGTCAAGAAACATATGTCTGTGTTAGTGACTGTATGCTGTTCACTTCATTTACTTTTGGCCTAATTGTTCCCATGTCTGATTTGGAGTCTGAAGTCTCTCTCTCTCTCTCTTAGATACACACACACATTCACATGCACACTACATTCATTCATTGTGCCTCCCTCTTTCTCTAGTTTCCTGTTGTTGGTAACCTACAATCCAGTGACAGAGAAAGCAGGCCTATGATGGATGGTTGTCTGATTGTGACATCTTAAACCTGTTACCTCCAACTGCTTGTTTATTTGAGTCTCTGCGCGCTGATATCACATTTGGAGGGAATTCTCTTGAACTGCGGCTACAGGAGAGTAAATATTATGAGAATAGCCACTGAGACATGAAATGTAGTTTTAATTAAAACCGTGGAACATGGGGGTCTGACCTGCAGGCATGTGGACAAAACACGACTCTGCTCTCCATCTTGTGCCCTGAATTCACAGTTTGGTTTGATGTACAGGAAAGTAGACAAAATTAAACAGATGTATATACAGTATTGTAGGAAATGTACATGTTTTGCGGTACTGTATGTTTGGATGAAAACGGGAAATGGAGTCATGTAGTTTGTATTTGTGTTAATTCATTTCAGGGAGTAAGAGGGCTCTATGAC
Source organism: Osmerus mordax (assembly GCF_038355195.1). NCBI lineage: Eukaryota > Metazoa > Chordata > Actinopteri > Osmeriformes > Osmeridae > Osmerus > Osmerus mordax. The sequence continues at coordinate 13,259,008 of NC_090055.1, forward strand.
TGCCTGGAACATGGATGACTGGATGTGCCAGATGTATCACTGTCTTTGTAGAAGTGAGGATCCAGCAACACACAGACCTTTAAGGTGGGAGGAGCAGGAAGATGCCTGTGGGAGAGCGTCTAGAGTATGTGGAGTGGTTTAGGTTTGGGAATGGATACAGACACAGTTACACACATACACACACACATACGCACACACACACACAGCCACACTCAGACACTCCCTAGCTTAGTGACCCAGCTCTACGCTGGTCCCTGGGGAAAGACAACAACGGGGAGCTTAGTGAAAACAAGGCCTCCCCAGAACTCGTAAATGAAAACAATCTAAGCTCTGAGGGGGTTGACGTGTCTGACATACCTGTTACTACCCAGTCTGCTCCATAATTTAATAAGGTGAAAACCAAATGGATGAGCTGCAATAAAGCCTCTATTTACTTTACCGTCTGTGCAGTCGTAATCCTATACTGCCGAGCAGTGGAATTTAAGATCCGAACTGGGCTAAGCGCAGGATATACCGCCATGTGGTCCATTCGCTTGCCTGCCCTCTCGCTTGTTCGAGTAACACAGTTACTATCTCGCAGGTAGCTCCAATGACTTTGCCTGGTTTCTAGGGTTGACTGGAATATATATAAGAGACGCTGTGATGTGTATTTCGGTACGGAAACGTTATAGCAAACTCCTCTCTGGTACATGGATATGCATTATCGGCACATCAGTTCTTTGTAACTTGAAATGCATGTTAGGACGCTCCAATACTGAGACTGAAGGGAGAGTAAGCCAGCCACATATTAGCACTGATGGGGATTTCAAGCACTTGAGCACAGCTCAAAAAAATTTAAATACTTTCAGAAGTCAAGACTTTTGTCCTGAGGGTTTTCCTAGTGACAGAACATAATTCCAGTGTGTTGTCAAAATCTAGTTCTGCTGCCTTGGAACAGGGGGCCAACAGTCAGCTCAAACATAGCCAAGAAGCCTTGGGGAATGCTCTCCGGAGTCTATTGGGATTCTCAGGGATCCAGTTCCAAGAAACAAGGATGGAGAGAAGGGAAGAAAGGAGAGAATATTCCCCATGATACTGGAAGTCAGATAAAGTCTTCATTGTTTTACAGTGGTTTCCCATCTAAGAAATCCACTAGCCCCCCACTTCATACATAAACACAATACACACCCTTGTATGCACAAACGCACACTGCTCTAAAAACACCAGCAGACCATGACACAGGCAGGGAGAACGTGAGTAAGCACTCTGAGGGTTTCTTGCTCATATCCCTGTGAACACATGTTATCTGCTAGCAATTAATGGCTCTTGTCAGCACTGGAGAAACCAATGCATACAAGCTAGATACTCTTTCCATCCCAACCCTTTGCTGACCATCTGTGTTGTTGTTTTGTCTCTGACAAAACAACAACATTGTTGTTCGACCAAGTGACAATCTGTCACTTGGTCGAATAAAACAAGTCTCATTGACTGGAGGGATGTGCATTCAGTTTTAATTAACTTCACCTCTTTACAGTACCTTTTCCAATGCTCAAATACTTCTTAACTTTACATAACTTTTTTTTCCAGAGATCATTGTGTTGTTGTCATTCCGAACCTGGTGCTTCTGTGAGATAGCTTTCTCATCCCGGACACACGTAAAAAACAAGAAAAGGCAGCACCTTTCAGTGGCGCAGGAATAATAAGCAACATAGTCCTAAATCTTCCCCCGGATCAGCAGACTGTGCTTTAGGTTAGTTTTCCTTATTCACCCAAAGTTCCTTAAGTATTTTGAAAACAAATAACCGGAATGCAAATTTCTTAGTATTTTGGTGAATTGTAAATTAAATAATGATCTATAAATGCAAGTATTTTATTCCAAAGATTCACACAGTAAGTAAATGAATGGTTCAAATCAATCAATTAAAATTGTTAACATGTTTTACCCTAGCTGTGTAGTATAACTTTGTATGTATTCATTTAAAATGTTGTTTACATTCTATGACTGTAAGTATGCTGAAATATTGACAAATATGGTTATGGACACATTTTTGAGTGTTCTCTGTGTTCATGTCGAAACCATTTATTTACTCATTTATTTTCCATGGATTGGAGAGAGAGAAAAGTGATAAAATAAATAACTATAAAGGGGTTCCATAGTTCCAAGTGTGTTAGACAAAAAGATGAATAGGCTACAATCCAAAATCCCTAAATGTCTGATTGAAATTCACAACAGATTGTAAATAATTTTGTCATTTTGTGTTTATCCATTTACCTCTCGTTCTCTTTTCTCTCTCTCTCTCTCTCTTCTTACAGTATTTCTCGCTGGTAGACCCTCCATCCCAATGAATTACCAGATGATAAATGATGATTTCTTTCCAAGGTAGCTTTCATAATTCCTAGGGAGTGGACAAGACAACAAGCGAGACAACAAACCATCATTGTTCTGCTGTCTCCACTGCATTCATGGATTGTTGAAAATTACATCAAACCCTACAGACGTGTTACATTATGACACCAAAAGCACCAGCCACTCAAAGAGACAAATTATTTATACTAAGCCATTATTGTGGAAAGTCTAATTCTAATGAATATTTGTCTATGATCACCACAATACTTTTTGTTGTTGTTAATAGAATGTTAAAGCTAAAGTTTGTGTCTCAGCTGAACTGAGACGTGTACTGTAGCTATTGGCCTCTAAAAGCTACGGGCACACACACAGGGTGAAGTAATTGTTCACTTATTGTATTGACAGGCTTTAACTTCTGAAAACTTAAAAAAGAACCTGAACTGTAATAGAGTGCACATTTTAAAAACGACACACTACACTGTCCCAAAAATTGCTAAAAAACACTGTTCTGATTCATTAGGATGTTGTAAGATAATGAATGTTGATGCTGTGAGTAAAGGCTTTTTGTAATTCTTTCAAGAAGTGTGTGTGTGAGTGTGTGTAGCATGTGCCTCAAAGAATGCCCAGTGTGCTCCCGGGGTGGCACCCAGGCGTGGGAAGCCAAGACTCTTAGTCTGTCACACATTCCTCTGCCCTGCCCCCCATCCACCTGGGATAGGTGACCCCCTAAACAGCTCCAATTACCCAGCCACTGACAGACAGACAGATTAGACAGGGGAGGGGGGGGGCTTTACGGGGACGAGGATGGGGACGGTAGGGGGGTTCTGAATGTGGGCGCGGGCGGGAGGTTGCGAGTGGGTAGGTGAGGATGCAGACTGAGCTGATAAAGATGATGAAGAGACCTGCTGCCAGGGTGGTATAGGGATGCAGCAGGGAACAGGAGTCTAGACCCAAACTTCTAGCCCTTGGTCTTGATCCTCTAACTCCCTCTGGTTCCCCCAGCCCCAGGGCCTTGAGCCAGGGGGCTTCCTACCCAGGGCAGGTAGGAACCAGCAGGGTAGGAACTAGAGAGGTAGGAACTAGAGGGGTTGAAACTAGGGAGGTAAAAACTAGGGAGGTAGAAATAAGAGAGGTAGGAACCAGTTAATTGGTTGGAGGTTGTGTCTAGACAGACATAGACAGAGAGAGAGAGAGAGAGAGAGAGAGAGAGAGAGAGAGAGAGAGAGAGAGAGAGAGAGAGAGAGAGAGAGAGAGAGAGAGAGAGAGAGAGAGAGAGAGAGAGAGAGAGAGAGAGAGAGGAAAGTGGAGGTGGGAAAGAAGCAGCGATGATGGGCTTGGTTTGGAGAGGCAGCTAAGAGGGTGTGAATGAATAGGGGGGACAGACAGAGGAGGGTGGTGGGGTGTGAGGCCATCGATCAAGGCTAAAGCATCAACAAAGGTGTTGTAGGTGGAAGGGGGCAGTTGCTGTCATCAACAGCATTCTCCCCAGACAGTCAGAATTCAGCTTTTCCAGCCCCATCCACTCCATCAACATCAGAATTCCCATCAAAAAACACCTCCCCCCTACCTCTGTGCTCCCCCTACCCAGTTCCACCTCACTCTCCCTTTCTTTCGCCATCACCTCACCACTCCATACCTCTCTCTCTCATACCTCCACCCTCTCCCCACTCCGATCCAACATAACCACCCCATCTATCTCCTCCACACACACATACACACACCCTCCTCCCCGCCTTTGCTCACTCGCCCCCCTGCCCCTGCCTTACTCTTGTAGCCCTCAAGTACTCCTGTTCAGGGTACCACAAGCAGCTCTCATGTCCATGGTGTACTGCAGGGCTGTGGGGCCATTGTTTAAGAGTTTGTAGTGATTAAGTCCAGAGCAGTCAGTAAATGGACTAGCACAGGGCACTGGAGCAGAGATGATGATTTATAGTTCTTCAAAATGATGGCTTCTCTTTTTGGGGGAGTCAAGGGAGATTTCCTGCAAAATATGTATTGAGTCCTCAGAAAACTTCTGGACCACTTTATTTCAATTAAGGTTGTGTTTCAGAGGACTCCGGCTCAGGTGATGATGGAAATGTTGGGAGCCTTCAAAAGGTTTTGGGGAGATTAAAACAGTAAGTTCATTTTCTAGCAACTTGATTTCGACTAGCTTCACCATTTTTACCCTGCCTCCTACTAGTACACACATGGTTCTCTCTCTTTCTGTTACTGTCAGATCCTCCACCAGTAAAAGAGTAGAGAAGATATTAGTAGAGTAAAGTAGTGTACTGATAGGATTCTACTCTGCCTGAACAATTTGGCACAGACTTACCAGCCTGCATATTCTGGTTACAAGTATACCCTTCCTGTTTATATAGTCAAAGAGAGAAATAAAAAGGCAGGGGTTGAAGGGGGGATGTTTGGGGGAGAGAACACAGAATGCTGCAGAAAAGCCCTTTAACAAGTTCAACAATCCAACGTCCTCCTCATTGGAAACAGATGACAGCTTCCACTGCCTGGTTCTAGGAGCAGGAGGGGACAAGGCTGGAAATGAGGATGGGCTGAGGCTGGAGTTGAAACTGTGTGTGGGATGAGGATAAGGATAAGGACAGAAGTGAGACTGACACTGATGATGGTATTGAGGCTGCTGGAAAGCAAAGTCCTTCCCATGTAGTATTTAGATTTTTTCTTTTTCATGTTATGATGGATGGACAAATGACTATTTTTGACATTTGCAAACAAACAGAAGAGGGTTTCAAAATCTATAGCAGGATATCCATGTTTGAAACTGGCACACAAACGGTTCAAATAGCATATTTTTCCTCTGGTTTGAGTAAATAGGGTTTATGAGAAACATCTTGTTGGTGTCTTTTTTTCAAAGTTTATTGAATTCTCAATAATGTTTGCAAGGGCTTTAAACTTGAGAAGTGTTATCTGAGTATGGATAGAAGAGTAGCCAGCACTGGTCTGGTCTATGATGTACGAGGTGTCAATTGTCTGATTTAGGAGCCTCATATTCCAACACTTACTTCTCTCCATGCCTGTGTGACTGTGACCATGTCTGTGTTTGACTTCATCTGTGTATGTATCTGTGTGTGAGTCTGTATGAGTGATACCCTTTTAAGATATGTGGTCTTGGTTCTCAGTTGTACCAACTGGCTGCTGTCACCACTCCCATTTGTTATTGGTCGTTTGTTCTCTTCAGATGTCACCATGTGTGTCTCTGGTTGGCATACCTCTGACCCAGACGTGTCGTGTTTTTCATCACATCTTTGTTCTACTCATCCTCTTTGACATCTGACACCAAAATTATGATTGGACACTTTCTCAAGTACAGTAGAGGATTATTCTCCATGCACGGATTCATCTGTGATGGAACTCATGTGGGGCTGTGGAAAATGTGTGTGCTGAGGAAACCTCTACATAGAAACTAGATGAGCAAAACATGTTTATGGCAAATGAAAAAAGAAATACATTTCTCCCTCTTTGTCTCTGTCTCTTTCTTTCAGTCGATCTAGCACAATATATATTATTTTACTTTATGCTATTATACTATATTTATTGTTATTATACTTTACCTGTGTATTAATAATTTTTTCTAGCAAAGTATATGACATCAAAGAAAGGTTGCTGATCTACCTTATCTTGTTAAACCAGTACTGCATTGACAATATGTAAAGCAGAATGAGGGGTGAGCATTGATATTGGGCCCAGCCAGAAGAAAGGCCCTCTGGGATATCACACCCGTCCCTCCCCATAGTTGGTTCAGCTGCTTTGCATGTTGAAAGCTAACCACACATCTGCTTTTACTTTATGTTTCGTCTGTAGTTCGAAAAATAATGGCTTCTTCCAAAAAACTGTTCTGCCACTGGTTTTCCTCTGTATCCCAAGAACAGTAACGTATATCAAGAAATGGACAGCAAGCGAGAGAGTCTAGATTAGAAGATGGGTATGTACTATAGATAGACAGATGACAGACACAGAGTATAAGAAGAGTCTTACAGGCAAAAATAAATCACCATACAAAGAGAGCAAGATAGAGAAAGACAGGAACAGGAGAGAGAAACAGAGAGAGAAGGTGTCTCAAAAATGAGACACAGCCTTCCATCCAGTCTTCTTCTGACGTTCTGGAATGTGTTGAATCGGACGCAAGACTTAACAGCAGGAGAAAGAGTGGAGTTAACATTTCCTTCCTGGACAGCCCTACTCCAGTACCATCTCTTCAGCTTGGACTCTCTTTCTCTTTAAACAAAGCCATTCACTTGACAAATCATCTCTGCCTGTTTGGCCAAGAGAGATGCCAGGAAAACACTTCTTCTATTTTCCATGATATCCACCCCATCTTCTTTCTCTGCCTCGGATTGGTGGATACAGTGGCTCTCATCCAGGACGAGTCATCACTGGTCATTCACAGACTCCCAAAACCCCACAACTCTGGTAGTGTTCACCTCAATCTCACCCAACTGAATCAATCTGAGACCAGCTCTCAGCCCTGCAGCTCTCAGTCCAGTGGGGAGTGTTGCCATATGGAGGATAACAGTGAGGTCTTAATCTCCAACAGAATGATGAACTTTTGACACCAACTTCAGGATAGATGTAGGCACGGCCTAGGTCTGGGGGCTGAGGCCAGCTGCTGCTGTGTGTAGGGTGCCGAAGCTAACTGTAATTACACTGCTGACATTCAGGCAGTTCCTATAAATAGGCATGGCTAATTTGGCTAGTCGCTGGGACAGGTGATGAGAGAATGTTGATGCTGGATCTGACACACAGAAGAAACGCCCCACTGTTTGTCCAACGAGTTGTCGCCTATGGGATCAGTACATGCACACACACACACATGCGTAGGTGAGCGCAAACACACGCATTCATTTACACACGTGCACGCTGTGTGCATGTCAGGCACCGCCCCCTGTCTGAGGACACAGTTGTGGTGAGAGAGGTTGTTTATTTGGAGTGAACTTAAAAACCTCCATCTTTTTTTCTCACACCTTTCCTCCTCCCGCACTCTCAACCTGCTATCCTCTTACTCCTCACAGTCCCCCCCCCCCTCCATCTAACACACACAGATATCTCTGGAATGTCTCCCTCCTTGCAGCATCATGTTTTTCTTACACATATGACTGCAATCCCAGATTCCAGGCAACGAGAGGCCCTGTTTGGGACAGGGACTTGAGAGTTAGACTGGGCTGCCCTGGCCTGTACACCAAACAAGATACCCATTGTTCCTCCAAATTAGCACCGTCCCAGATCTGGTCACGCCTGGGCTCTCTCTGAAGAAGGCCAGGGGAGATATGGAGGGCTGAATAGATGGATAAGCTGATGGAGATGGAGATAACCTCCATACATGTCCTTGTCTGCCTGGTGGAGCTTCCGTTTTAATCTTGAATATCGTCCAGACAGTTCACTTATCTGCGGTTGACATAGCTTTGGTTAACTTAGCTTAGCATCACAGCGGCTGTACTGAAAGTGGGGGCAAAGTTGCCATCCCTGGGTATAACTAGTTTCATGAACTTGGGCCTGCTATTTTGTAACAGCTTGGTGGTGCCCTCAACAGAACCTTGCAAGGGAGGGTCCATTTTTTTCTGACAGTCTTTCTTTTACTCTCTTATCAGATGGTGTGATTATGGAGGTGGTATACTGGAGAAACTTTGTAGTGTTTCTTAATCAAAAAAAAAAATGGTCTAAGCTTGGTCTATCAATCTTTCTAATTGATTATCACCTTCTACCAATATGTTTCTTGACAATGGTGTTACAAGATGTTGCTTTAAATTTTGTAAGCTTTTCTAGACAAAAGGTTTAGCCTTGTTCTCTTCTGAGAGCAGTGTGCCTAGTCTGTGATAGAACTACACCAGTTATATATGGTCCTTAGTATCTTACTGTATATAACACTACACATCCAGATCCTACATCTGAAACATTTCTGTATTGTGTGAAATAATGTTCAAGACACTGTAGTCTGTGTAGTCATACAGTGACATACATGACATTAACATTAAATCATAGATTTACTTTTCAGCATTAGTATTCTGTTTCAGCGATCCAAGGAAAGCTACTGTACACAACACACACAAGTCAAAATGAATGAAAGAGTGGATGCTTCTGACAGCCCAAACACAATGTACCCATTTTACATGCAATATGGTTACAATTGCAGGAGTGGAAAATGAACTAGTTTTACAATCAGAATATTAAAGGAACTTTTTAATATATTTTGTTAAACATTTTATAGTTTTAAAATCTACTTTAGCAACAGATTAACTTGTGATCATATGTGTTCAACAATATACAAGCTTTTACATGTACATTTATTCATTTAGCAGACGCTTTTATCCAAAGTGACTTCCAAGAGAGAGTTCTACAAAAGTGCATAGGTCACTGATCATAACAACGAGATAGCCCCAAACATTGCGGGTAGCCAAACATGATGCATACATTGTGAAAACCAAATTAGTCCAAAAGGGAAGAACAATAAGAGCATGTAGTTAGACAAGTTACAATTAAACAGCAAGAACCTCAAGAGTGCACCTTTTGAAAAAAGCAAACAACAGTAATATATTTCACGGCGAGTACAATAATTAGTTACAACAGTTACAACAAACCAACAAAAGCAACAAGTCTCTCAATAAGAGACATTGTGATCCTGAAGGAAACTAACATCAGGTCCAGCGGAACAAGTGCGTCTTGAGCCTTTTCTTGAAGGTGGGGAGACAGTCAGTGTCCCTGATGGAGGTGGGGAGTTAATTCCACCAATGGGGGGCCAGACAGGAGAAGAGCTTGTGTTGGGACCGGGCGTTCTTGAGCGGTGGGACCACCAGACGGTTCTCAGAAGAAGACCGTAGGTGGCGGGTGGGGGTGTAAGGCTGAAGGAGAGACTTGATGTAGTCGGATGCAGTCCCGTTCACCGCTCGGAAGGTCAGTACCAGGATCTTGAATCTGATATGGGCTGTGATGGGAAACCAGTGGAGGGAGATGAGGAGCGGGGTAACATGGGAGCGTCTGGGTAGATTGAAGACCATACGGGCTGCCGTGTTCTGAATCCTCTGGAGAGGGCGGGTTGCGCATGCGAGAGACCGGCGAGCAGCGAGTTGCAGTAGTCCAACTTTGAGAGGACAAATGCTTGGACTATCAGCTGGGTGGAATGCTCAGACAGGTATCTCCTGATCTTCCGGATGTTGTAGAGGGTGAATCTACACGACCGGGAGACCGCAGCAATGTGGGCTGTGAGGGAGAGCTCGTCATCCATTGTCACCCTGAGGTTCCTGGCAGAGGATGAAGGGGTCACCGTCGCAGATTCCGGGGTGATTGAGAGATCGTGGGAGATGGGAGGGTTTGGCCGGGATGATGAGGAGTTCCGTTTTGTTCAGCTGGAGGTGGTGCTCGGTCATCCAGGCGGAGATGTCTGTGAGGCAGGCCTCAATCCTAACTGAGATCCCCGGATCAGTCGGGGGGGGAACGACAGGTACAGCTGCGTATTGTCAGCGTAGCAGTGGTAGGAGAAGCCATGGGAGGTGATGATTGGTCCAAGCGAGGTGGTGTACAGGGAGAAGAGGAGGGGTCCAAGGACGGAGCCTTGTGGGACACCAGTGGAGAGCTGGCGGGGGCCTGACACTTTGCCTTTAGGATCTTCCTGACAGGTAGGATGAGATCCACTGAAGTGCAGTGCCAGTGATGCCCATCTCAGAAAGTCTGGCGAGCAGGATTTACATTACATTTACATTTAGTCATTTAGCAGACACTCTTATCCAGTGCGACTTACAGTAAGTACAGGGACATTCCCCCCGAGGCAAGTAGGGTGAAGTGCCTTGCCTAAGGACACAACGTCATTTTGCACGGCCAAGAATCGAACCGGCAACCTTCTGATTACTAGCCCGACTCCCTAATCGCTCTGCCATCTGACCCCCATTTGATGGTTAACCGTATCAAACGCTGCAGAAAGGTCCAGCAGAATGATGACGGATGACCTCGAAGCCGCTCTGGCAGACTGGAGGGCAGTTGTGACTGACAGGAGGGCAGTTTCTGTGGAGTGGCCAGTCGTGAAGCCTGATTGGTTGGGGTCAAGCAGGTTGTTCTGAGAGAGAAAGTTTGACAGTTGGTTAGATACAGCGCGTTCAATTGTTTTAGAAAAGAAGGGTAGCAGTGATACCGGTCTGTAGTTCTGGAGGACGGCTGGGTTAAGGTTTTTTTTTTTTGTACAGGGCTAACTCTGGCCTGTTTGAAGGCAGAGGGGAAAGTGCCGGAGATGGTTTGAAAGAGAGGGGAGGGGACTGGATCAAGGGGACAGGAGGTGGGGCGATGAGAGAGAATCTCTGCCTCGGACAGGGGAGAAAAAGAGTTTAGACATTTAGTAGGGTCAGTCATAGAGGGTGAGTGGATAGGAAAGGTGGGTTCAGGGAACCAACTGCTAATGTCAGCAACTTTTTTCTCAAAGGAGGAGAAGTCGTCTGCTGTCAGGGTGGAGGGGGGTGGGGCAGGTGGGTTAAGAAGGGTGGAGAAGGTAGAGAAAAGTTTGTGAGGGTTTGAGGCAGAGTTAATTTTGTTCAGGAAGTAGTGGGTTTTAGCATCAGTTATGCGGGCAGAGAAGGATTTAAGGAGAGAGTGATACTTATCAAGGTCCAGACCGTTTTTGGACTTGCGCCATCTCCTCTCAGCTGCCCGAAGGATGGACCGTTCTTCACGAACAACATCCGTAAGCCACGGGCATGAGGGAGAAGATCGTCAGATGTATTTGTATGAGACAGTAGTTTATATAATATATATGCTCGAGTATTTCTCATTTAATGATGGGTGATTCATTTGAGTGCGTATAAGTGTTCACATGACTGTGGATAGGTGTCCAGAGATTGTTTGCATGAGCAAATCACTTAAAACCTGAAAGTTAACTAAACTCGAAAGTTGATTGCCTTGAACCATTTGAGTTGGAAAACAAATACGTTTGTATTACCAACTCCTCCAATACAATACAAAAAGTGCAACATGGGTTGTTTACATTCCTTAAGTTTCTGTAACTCACTCAGATCAATTCCTTGAATTGAATGTCCTTAAATTGACTGAGCCCATGTAACGCATATGCAATGTGTCATACTACTCTTTCCAAGTAGGTCTGAATGACTTGAATGCACTTTCTTTATTTTTCGGAAATAAAGCCGCGGTTTATTCCCTGATTTTACATTTTTCTTGTGGTGGTGAGGCTTACATTTCGAAGCGGCTTATAAAACGTTTATATAACAAAACAGGCTTCAAAATGTACTTATGAGAAGGCTAACAAGTAACACTAGCATGGTAGTAGCATTGCTACAAGTATTATGCTAGCTAACTTAGCCTGGAAGATAACTAAGCTAGCTAGCTACCGTTTCGGAAAATAACTTACGCTTTGGGGACCGTCGGAAATATTTAGAACTCACGCGTCTAAAGGTATATATTATTTAATTCCGGGGCAATAGAAAACGCACTTACTTTCGTTTTCGAAGTGTGTTGCAATGGAATGCTGTAAGATCGCCTATACTCGTGCATTGCTTGGTATCATTGTTCCTGTATCAAGTGCGACCTATATTCCAGTGCAGTTTATACTCAGATTTACAAACACAAAGCTTCCATTCTGGTGGGGTGCGGTTTATAGAAAATGTGGCTTATTTTCCGAAAAATACGGTATATTTATATGACAATTTATGTTTGTTGAGACTGCATATGTCAATTGACAATAACACTTCAACACTAACAGTGCTAGTTGTGGATTGACTGGACTCTTGTGGTTGAGCAATGCAAGAGGTGTTGAACAAGCACAGACAGCCTGGGGCCAGTTGTTCAGAAGTGATCTGATAGGATTACGGCTTTTGGATTGGATCAAATCTTGAAAATGGGTTGTTAAACAAAAAAAAAAAGGATTCTGAAATTGGATTAGATCACGTAATCCAATCTTGTTTCTGATCTGGATCAAACCTTCAATATGTGTTGTCCAAAACCTTTTTGTAGGATTGGGATACCTTTGATCCAAAAAATCACGATCATTCTGATCCCAGCAAAATGGTGGATTCAGGATGGATTTACATTTATGCATTTAGCAGACGCGACTTCCACAAGAGAGCTTTACAAAAGTGCATAAGTCACTGATCATAACAACGAGATAGCCCCAACATTGCGAGCAGCCAAAACATGAAGCATACATTGTGAAAAACCAAATAAGTGCCAAAGGGAAGAACCATAAGAGCATGCAGTTTAACAAGTCACAATTAAACAACGTGAAACTCAAAAAGTGCAAGAGTGTACCAGTAGAAAAACAATCAACAGTGAAATATTTCACAGCGAGTACAAGAATTTAAATCCGTTACAACTAATCAACAAGAGCAACAAGTCTCTCAATAAGAGTCATTGTGATCCTGGAGGAAACTAACATCAATTTCAGCAACAAATGTAATAAAACTTGAAATTGGTCAAATAAAACTATATTTATATCATGTAGTCATATACATGTATTTATATGTAAGAGCAGAAGTACAGATTCTTCTGGCAGAAGAACAAATCACTCTTACCCAACTTCAGCAAACCAAAGCCCAACTTGAGATCCGCCTCCTAAAAGTAGAGTTTCAAAAAGTTAGTCTCCGCAACCGAAGACTAACTTTGAAAGTTCTTTAATTTAGTTTTTTATTCATTTAGCCTTTTTGAACCTGTTTTTTTACTTGGCTAGCCTACTACATTGGCCTACATTGTTATATGTAGTCTCATTTACAACACTGGGAATCCGGATTTTGTAATCTTGAAAAGTTTGTATCTGGATCAGGGTGATCCAATCCAATGTTGCTTTGAAAAACCAGTACAAAAGTAAGATGGATTACCCGATCCTGGATAGCAAAACATGGGATTTCAAAATCCAGATAATTCTGATTCAGATTAAACTTTTTGAACAACTGGCCCCTGGTGACTGAGATGGTGAGATATTTTCTATGGTACTGGCTGAAGAGGTCTAGATGTGAGTGGACCACCACCCTATAAGGTCAGTGGAGGTTTAGCACCAGGGGTGGGGGGATATCTTACAACCATGTATCTTTTGTTTGAGTTATTATGATTCGATTTCTGAGTTATTATCCAGTTTTCTTTAGTTACTTTTCTTTTTGTTTCCTGTCATGAAGAACTCAACCATTAAATATTCACTTCTGTAAACATACCGAGTCTGCTGAGTCTGCCTACCTATCACCTTCCTGGATGCTTGAGTTAGACAACCTCACAGTAATACTCACAATACACAATGATCAAGTTCATACTACTCGCGGAGCGGAGTTGAGTAAATTTATCCGACTGTAAATATTGGTAAGTAAAATGTACTTGATTCATTTGGTAAGATGCATTAAAGATGCTGTAAAACAAATTCCATGATTTGCTTCTCAGTACATTATATATGTGTGAAATGAGATGCTGAAAGCATGTACAAAGCGCGAAAACTTTGTCACACTGAAATGTGGAGTTAGACCGTTGAACACCTGTTTTCAGTTTTGTATAGGCGGGGCAAAACCCAACCTATCTACGTCACAGCCACTTATCTACGTCAGATCACAGACAGTTCTGCTTTAGGACTAGGTCTTACAATAAAAAAAAAATATATATATATATAACCTGCATTTTGTTACGAAGCAAAGAAAAAGTAATGAACACATAAAACACTCAGAGACTGCAGGTAGGTCTGTTCTGATATCTGCAATTGATTTAGCTAGTTGTTGCTAAATTCAATAAATTAGAGGGGGCGGAGCTTCAGCTCCTTCAGACGACACTCCCCCCATTATCAAGCAGAGAATTCTCACGATTTCAAAGCTTAATTTGACATTTACATTTTACAGACGCTCTTATCCAGAGCGACTTACAGTAAGTACAGGGACATTCCCCCGAGGCAAGTAGGGTGAAGTGCCTTGCCCAAGGACACAACATCAGTTGGCATGACCGGGAATCGAACAGCAACCTTCGGATTACTAGCCCGCTTCCCTCACCGCTCAGCCACCTGACTCCCTGACATTCCTGTCTGTGTTTTTTTTTCATTCGAATTTGGATGGGTAGTTAACAACACATTCTTCTGTGGTGTGATGAACTTGAAACTCATTTGCAGTTCTGCTTTACAGCCACTTTAAGAAATGAGTTGTTACCTTTTGGGTGTACAGTGTGTAGCAGAAAGTATGATAACATTGCAGATGCAACGCTTCAACCAAGTTATTCATTACAATATTGACATGGCCACAAGTAAAAAAAGATAACAAATCTTTATGTATATAATCTTAATTGTAATCCTATTATTGTTTAAAAAAATGTTTACGAGGTTTAGTGTGCCTTTAATTAAGTGGTCATTACCTTATCAACTAAGTAGTCAAACCCTTATCTTATCTTTGTTGCTGCCTGATTTGGCCTCAGATGCTAAAGAGTGAAAGACAGGAAATCTTAGAGAATCTGAGGTTGGCTTGGCCAACCTTCAAAACCAGGAGTTTTGGTTTTCTCCTCTGAAACCATGAGACTGAAATGTAACCAGTCCTGTTTGTTTGAATTACATTTGATGAGGGACAGACTTTCTCCATTTAGAAACCAGAATTTTTTTTTCATTTAAGTACAATAACATATTAGATGAAGTGTCTTTGTTTGGTTATTCTCAGTGTAATAATAACTATAATCATTGGATCATGTTTCCCAAATCTGTCAGTGAACAAAGAACACAAAAACGGATATCAGTTTAAATCCCTGTCATTACATTTATGTTTACTTTCTCAAGACTGAGTCAGATGTTATGTAGCCACTTTTTACGAAAGTCTGGTTTTCCCATTCTGAGATGCCCAAACTAGTTTCAGGTGCACATGTTGCTGTGTTGTGAGACTGGCAGTAAGTAGACAGAGAGAACTCCACAGTAGGAGAGAAGAAACTGAGACAATGGAAGGAGAAAACATATTGTACACATGCAGCAGATACACTAAATCATATATTGTTGTTTTTAATACATATATGAAGCCTGTGCAGATCGGTGAAACACACTCCTCAGGTATGTAATAGGCTACCCGCGCCAGCGATTTGCTCGTTTTATTGTTGGCGTACCTGGTAGTGGTTGGAAGTGGCAAATTCGATCCCAGGTGCGGGCGAACGTCGTCCGAGTGTACCTCCGACGGGGGTCCGGCCATGTCTGTTACATTGGTGCTGTGACCCGGATCATCAGGTTAGCTGCAGCCGAGAGGCTAGGATAGCTGTGGTGTGAGGAGTGAATTTAGAGGGGTGTGTGAGGCCGGTGTAGATTGGTTAAACTTGCTCCTCAGGTATGTTGAAATGCTGCTAGCTTTTCTTTAGCATAGCTGGTGGACGCGTATTCTATTATAAACAACTAATTTAATTAGAAATTATCCCAAAACTATTATATACACATCAATGTCTCACCTTGTGAATGACAATGAGCATTCTTTATCAAGAGTTTTGACATGGAATGGTGGGCCTGCACACGGGACGGAAACTCCGCCCCCTCCTCCCCCAGTTACTACGCACTAAATTCTAACAAATATATTTTTTTGACTGCTACACATGCCATACATCATTGGAAACCTACGATTCTTGTGCTTGTACTTATGGAAACCATTTCAAGATCAACTCGCAACAGCAAGTATTACCAACGTCTGTCCAGTCACAAATATGTAAACAAAGCAAAAGCAAATGATTATACTCACCCTAAAAGATTCAGCATGGTCCATGTATGCAAAATATCCAAACAAAAATGGACTGGTTACATTCCCAAAGGTCCAAACTATCTAACCATGTCAAGTAGTTTGTCCAAAACAATGTATTACTTAAGCACATAGCCACGATCTTGTTTTGTCATTCTGCCTTCGCCAATTCAATTTTTGCAGTCTCTCACGCACTATCGTTCATTGAAGGAGATTTTCTTCGAATATTTACAATTGCAGTGTCAAGATGGCCGCTACACTCTGCCCTTTCGATTGACACCTTGTTTGACCCAATAGGAGCTTGACAGCCTTCTAAAGCCCCCCCCCCCCCCCCCCCCCCCCCCCGCCGAGAGCACAAAGACACTGTTTCACAACTTTGTTAGGACAGGACTTTTCTTTCCAAATGTTCTCATTTTCACACCCAGTATGTACTACCTAAACCTACAGTGTTTGCCTTGTTATTAGATGTTATTGAGACATCAATACACCAAACAACTTAATGATTGTGCTAATACACTGACATCTGGTAATTGTACACACTATATACTATACAGTAATAATATAATGCATGCAATTTCAACTTACAAATTGGATTACTACCAAGGAGTTTGTTTAAAAAATATAAAGCTGTTACACTTTTGTATATGCAAAATATATAAATAAATTCAGATGCAGTGAACCAAAACTGTATCTACCCCACAGGGTTTCAGAAATAACATACTTTATTTGTAGTTTATTCATGTAGTCCTACTGACAACCTTCAGTGGGGTACGGTTAGTAGTACGCTGTATTAACCTGCTCAATGGATATTAGATAGTGAGGCAAACTAGCTTGTTGGAAGCCAACTCTGTCAGGTACAATTTGTTGAATGTAGTGGATACATAAATACATAAAGAAAACAAAGTGGTAAGAAAAAGGATGGCGAAGAGAAAAAAGAAACCCAATGAGTCCAAAGAGCAGTCAGTTTGCCTGGGTTATGTAGAACAGGGAAAACCCCTGGAATGTTTTCAGCTAAGTTAAACAAAGAGAGAGACAGAGACAGGGAGAGAGACACAGAGACAGGGAGAAAGAGAGAGAGTGCTGGTCCCTGGTGATGGGGATAGAATTACCCATTTAACAACAATTAGACGACTCTGGAGGAACAGTTCACCTTCTCACCTAAGCCTATCCTCTCCAGGGATCGAGCCAGTCAGGCCCCATAAGGTGTTTTCACACTATGGTTTACTTTATGTACACAGAACTTAGCAAGGCTATGTGCAACTACTACCAGATTAGGCAACACTGCTGGTGTCCTAACATTGTCCTACTAGGGCTTACTGCATGCGAGCAAACCACTGTTAAGGTTAGGATTAGCCCTATAGTTTTGCTACAGTAGGAAAATAGGACAAGGTAGGCCAAATACACAGAACAACAACTGGCTCAATGCACATAAGCCCTAGCTAACTCCTGAACTGAACTCGTTTTGGTGGAATGCTAATGTTGAATAGCCAACAAACTGTGTGTGAAATGTTTGTCACTGACTTGAGAGTGTGAATGCCTAACCCCACATCCAAGGATCAGCCCAGGTTTAGCAAATGCTTGTCTAAACACAGGCTAAGCTAATAAACTAAAGGCTTATCCTTATTCAGTCACAGGCTCATTTATCACACATAGCCCACAGGTCCGTATTTTGACAAACCATCTTGAATGCCTTTCCTCATAGAAACCATGACGTGACACATATACCCTATGAACACCCATTCATCCCTGGTATATCCAAAGCAGCCCATTGAGTTTTACCTCCAATAGTAAACACTGCCATCCGTTTTTTGTTGTTGCATGACGTGAACTATTCACCCGTGTCTGCTCGGAAACTGGAACACATGTGTGCATTCTTCCCCGTCACCTTCTATCTGTGTGAAGGCTTTATGGACATCCTTTTATGAAACAGGTGCTTCTTCCAAAGTAACATGACGGAGCTGGGAGGGAACTGCCATCGTAATGTTGATACTAAACCTCATTCCTTTAATTTGTGTGTATTTCCATCTCAGTCCTTTAAAGTACCTTCTTCTTCTATCCCTCTTTCTCTTTTTCCCCTTTTTCTGTTGTTCTCTTGTCAGCTCCCCATGCTGTGTGAAGCTGGTGATGATGAACACAGGAAGCACTGTTTAAAACTCTCACGGGATGAGCAAGTGAGAGGTTAGCAGTTAAGCAGTGTGTGGAGTCAGAGAGGCAGGTCAGTCTAGTGGAGTGGGTGTCAGCGTGGTGAGGCTATAGTTGTATGAGACGCTCAGGGTAAACCAGGACCCGTTCAACATGTGGTCATCCAAAAACAGAACAAATCTGGTCCTTTCAGAAACCGTCTGAAAAGCAGACATTCCTGTTGGCAGTGGTTTGAAGGGACTTGTCTTACTGAATTTCCTGATTGGACCATATAATAAGTAGATATCGTTATCCAGTCCAAAAATAATGCATACAGCCTTCAATTAGAGCAGGCTGCTGCTGGCTACCATGGCCCTGAACAGGAGATGCAGATGGAACTGATACAAGATTGTGTGTATATGTGTGTCTACATGTGTGTGAAATATGTTTGTGGGTGTGTGTACGTGTGGGTTCGCATGTGGGTGGGTATACGGTATGTAAACCTGAGCTTGGAAATTGGCAAACCGATACAATAGTGCCAAAGGCATAGGTCTTAATAAATTTGAAAAAATCCATACATTTTGCTCATGTGGTGGGATGTATTGCAAACAGGCCATATAGAGAAAATTAAAACCACAGAGAGTGACAGAGTTGCATTCGATTTTGAAACCTTTTACCTGTTGAATATAAAAATCTAAGCTCAAACATACATTTTGAAAATTCACAATATTTTTATAAAATACATTAGACATATTTTGGGGTGTTTGATTCAGTTGAACTCCTAAAACTACTTTAACAAAGAAAAAATCATGTACTTGCAGTTCAGTAAAGCTGTGCAGAAACACGTCACTTGGATATAAAATGTGAATACCTCATCCCTTTAAATCACTTGTTCAACATCTCCTTAAAACCAAATACCGAATGACAACCTTAATGACAGAAGGTTGCGGAGCGTTTGAAAGGAAATTATGCTGAAAGCGCTGTCTCCGGTTTGGTTTCACCATCGCGGCCATCCATCAAAGGTTCCATTTACTGTACAGCTCAATACTGATGATGTAAGGCTCGCAGTTAGACCCAATGTTAAGACACACTAAGATCCTGATGGTTTCTCATGTGACTCATCAGATCCTGGGTCAAGCAGAGGCGAGGAGGCTGGAGGAAGAAGGGGAGGGATGTCTACACCAGCCTGGTGGAGTATAGTATTTAATCCTTCAGAAAACATAACAACAGAAAGCCAACAGTTTAGTGTACCCTTTTGTGTACCCCTCTTTGTCCAGCTCTTTCTCTCCTTCTCTCTCACACAGCAAATCAATATATAAACACTATGGAGCAATCATTAGACACAACACAAAACAATTGAGAACACAGCATCCAGGGCATGTAGTTACATGTAAAGACCATTTAATTTACGTAAATGCATTTACGTAGCAATAAAGAAAATTGATTTTGGATTTCGAAACACTGGATTTTGGTGTTTCAAAACCCATTGACACTTTCCTGATGTATGACTATGTTTAGCTTGTGTTCTACACCTCTCTTTCGCCATCCGTCTCTGGAGGAGGGGATCCCTCACTGAATTGCTCCTCCCAAGATTCCTTAAATTTTTTCTCCTCTAGTGAGTTTTTCTGGGTGTTTTTCCTTGTCGTTCTTGAGGGTTGAGGTTGGCTGAGGGACAGTTCTATGGGCGTATGTGAAGCCCTCTGGCCATACAAATACTGTACATTTGATTTGAAATTATTACACTATATTAAACTTAGTACTGTTAGCATAGAACTAAGGGGTAAACAGAGTAAAAGTCCTCTGGTGTGCTGGATCCAGCCTCGAAAACACTTCACACCTATGTCACCACAGGCTAATTCCATTGCCTGTACGATATTTACCCTCATATATGGGTTTCTGTCATAGACCTTCCACCGCCACATAGATAAAAACTCTTCAATTGGATTGAGAAAAGGGCTGTATGGTGGAAGGCAAACATTTACAGTAGAAAATGTTGGTTGATGTTGAACTATTCTCGTATACGGACACCACGTGAAAGCTGACATTGTCCCAAACCATTAGAAATAAGTGTGAACAATTTTGAGTCATTTTGTTTTACAGATGACAACTGTGTTGTTGTGTTTACTGTTTGCCGTCTGTGTTTACCATTTTGCAACACGTGCATCACAGTGCAAAATGTTTTTAGTGAATGAAAATGTGTTTAGAGTTTTGCCAAAAGAGAGTCTGATTCGACAAATGAGTTTAGGCCACTGAACATTTGATTCAGAGAATGGGGTTTAGTGTTTTAGCAATTGTGAAAAACTGTAATAATTGAGTGACAGAGTGATGAATGTGTTTAATAAGTTGAGGAAACAAGAGCACTTATGCAGGTCATCAATCTCACCAGGAGTGAAAAAAGACACAAGCTTTTCCAAATCCGTGGGATTTGGCCATGCATTTTAGAGAGCTTTTCCCAGATAAGCAGAGACAAATTTAGTTGGGCAGGAAGGGGGAAGGAGAGATGGTGGAATAAAGAAAAAGGAGGTGTTGTGAGTATATATTTCAAGGACAAGAGGAGTATAAGTAGAAAAAGTGAGTGAGACAGAAAATGAGAGAAAGGGATAGAGACAATGATGGCAGGAAGAAAAAAACACGTAAAGAAAGTGGATTTTAAAGGTCCAATGGCATGAAAATGTCACTTTATGAGGTTATTTAACATTAATATGAGTTCCCCTAGCCCAGGGGTTCCCAATCCTGGTCCTCGGACCAGGATTGGGACCACACCTGACCACACCTGGACCACACCTGATTCAAATGAATGGTCGCTATCGACCATTCATTTGAATCAGGTGTGTTGGAGCAGGGAAACATCTAAAACATCCAGGGCAGGGAGGCCCGAGGACCAGGATTGGGAACCCCTGCCCTAGCCTGCCTTGAAAATTTGATAAGTATAAACCAAGCCCTGGGTATTCTTCTCCGCCTTTGAGAAAATTAAAGCTCAAACGGTCCCATCTGGAACCTTTCCCCTTATGTCATCATAAGGGGAAAGGTTACCTCCCCTTTCTCTGCTTTGCCCGCCCAGAGAATTTGGCCCGCCAATGAGAAAATGAGCTACGACCATGCAAGCGCGATATTGGTTTTTCTTCGAGAGACATCATGGCTTGCAAATGACGAAGCATGGCAGTTACCCCGCCTCCCTCCTCCTCATAGCATTTAAAGCTACAGACACAGAAATGGCACGTCCTAAGGAAAGTTCATTGTGGGACTGCTGAAAGTGCCTGAAACTCTGCACCGAGGCTTATTTTCGGGAAAGAGACTTCAGATACAGTATTAGGGGGACCACTAAGGCCTATATAAAAGCATCCAAAAACAGCATGCCATGGGACCTTTAAAAGAATGTTATAATGCAGTCATGACTGCATACATTCAATATTTTATTCTTGTCTCAGTAGGACAGTTCCAATCAATTAATATTGACCCTAAACAGACACTCCACATATTGTGGAAGACTTGAGGAAGGCTTGATGAAGAATACAAAAGAAAGGGATAGATGTTTCAGGGCCCGTTTTCCCTCCTTTCTTCCCTGGTGTCTTTCTTCCATCCTTCAGACTTTTTTCCCCTTTCCTCCCTTTCCCCGTGGTGTGGTAGTAAAGACTGCGGAATGCTCTCCTCTCCTGTCTGCTCGCTTTCCCTCTAAATCACCTGCCACTCCTGCATCCCTGTCTGACCAGCAGCTACATTCCTCATGGCCACCTCACGTGTCTCTCTCTCAGGAGAGGAACCAGCTTTAAATATAGAGAGGAAATGAGAGAAACAAAGAGCTAAAGGAAGATAAATTGAGGGGGGGGGGGGGGGCGGAACAGGGGGAGGGAGATATAGGGAGTGAAGAAGGTGAGAGAGGGAGTGAGACAGATACCTAATAAGTAGTGGAGGGCATAGATTAATCTCACTGTAATCTTGGCGTTAATCTAGATTAATCTAGATTAAAATGGCTCATTTGAATTCCGCCGAAGGCATTCAGAATATGTGTGCTACGCAAATAATGACTAAAAGTAAGTCTTTGAGAACGGGTTTCTAAAGCCAGGTGGCGCATTAGACCAGGAGCTCATCTCCTATTTCCAAAATGCATCACAAAATGCTTGAGAAAGCTGTTCTACTATGATAATTGGTGATGAAAATAAATTATGTTCAATAAGATGTACTTGTGTTTATTAACTGTTTATTATATTAGTTAGCTTGGCTGATAGAGCTATGCTGACGGGCTTGCCTCGGTTACACTCAAACATCGTAGTTTGACGACGACTCTTCCCCTGCGCTACATCAGTGCTTGGCCCGGCATCTTCCGCATTAGCTAAGGGATGCTTTGCGTTTAGGTGGTATTTGAGACTGGAAGAACTCCTACAGTAAACTAATTCCGCATAGCACAAGGTGCAAACAACCTTAGTCTTGTCGAGGTTTCCATTGGGAAGCTTCTTAAAAATACATTTTCCCTGAAGCAAACCAGGCGGCTTCATAGCTGCATCCATGTTAGCACGTCACGTTTGATGTGATTATTTCACAAGGCATACACACAGGTTCAAAGACTGGTTCTCGCCCCCTACAGTGCAATTCGGCTAGGTATACATCCGCGCTAAAATATCAAAGTGAAAGTCATCATAGCTTGCGTAGTATAGACCCAGCTCCCAACTTTGAGAATAGATTAACGGCGATATTTTTTTTTATCGCTGATAAGAGTCGCAGTGCGTTAACGCCGATAATGGCCCACCACTACTAATAAGAGAAAAAGGGAGAGGTAAATGGAATTCTTCATCTGTTTGTGTTATCATCCAGCAAGACGAGTAGGTGCCTTCCTTGATGACAATCTTGATATCTAGAAGCACATTTCTGTCTCTCGATGCAGACCTGGTAGTTTTCCCTGCACCCAGCTGTTTGTCCAGACCACAGTACTCTCCCATCTAACTACTCCTGTAACTCCCTCCTTACTGGCCTACCGGTGTGTGTCATATGCCCTCAGATCATCCAGAAAGGTCTTGTGACCCCTGTACAGAGAATAGAACAGTTCTCCTTCCGACGGCTCTCCTGATTTCACAGAGTCCTCAGCCTCCCCAGGGGGGTGTTCCATCAACGTTGATTAACCCGTTAAGGAGTAGTGTCACACATATGTTCAAAAGCGGGCCCCACAGAGTACCGTCACACGTGTGATTCTGAACATTCCAACCGACTATTTTCCGATAGACAAAAACTATATAACAAACGCTATAGTATGGCTTCAAAATTTACAATTAGGAGGCTAACAAGTAACACTAGCAGGTAGTAGCATTGCTACGAGTATTATGCTAGGTTGCTAGGTAACGGAAGCTAACTAAAACTAGCTAGCTTCCGTTTTGGAAAAATAACTCACTCTGGTAGAAGCGTCGGTAATATTTAGAACTCACTCCTTAAAAGGTTAAGGAAAAGCAAGACTTATTTCGTCAAGTCGCTTACTTCAGCGAGAGTTCTGTTCCATTTAGGTGGCTTATTCTAGTTCTAGCTACGTAACCAAGGTAATTTATACTTCGGAACTAGCCTGCTCCGTGTCAGGCTAAAGGTCGAGCTAAACTAAGATGTGTTGCAAATACTCCCAAACAGGCAGAAACACAATGTCAAAAGACAGTTCTGTCAAGCAAATTCCTGCGCGCAAAGCATTTTGTTCGGAAACATAAGTGCAGACTTTTTGAAGTGCAGACATGAATGAATTTATGTGTTTACTTCATCTCCAAATAATGTATTAATTTAAATAAACAAGTTAAGAAATAATGTCACTTAAACTGTTACAGACCGTGCAGCTAATTTTATGCTCAACACTTGAACGGGGCTCATTACTTGAAAGAGTACTTATTGGGTGTGCTTTGCCTTCGGCAAGGGCACAACCTTTGTTCTCTCACATATATATTATTGGGTGTGCTTTGCCTTCGGCAAGGGCACAACCTTTGTTCTCTCACATATATATTATTGGGTGTGCTCAAGCCTTCGGCGAGAGCACAACCTTTGTTCTCTCACATATATATTATTATTATTTCTTTTTTTATTTCTTTTTGCCCCCCTAAAACTCAGTAAATACTTGGCCTACATAGACAACGTAGGTGTCAAAAGTTTCGTCTTGGTAGCGATTGAGTTGCTTCTATTGGAATTTACGTTCCGTTGCATGGTTTAAGCTTAAATTAAGTTTTTGTGGCGAAAAGTGAAGCTAACGGTGGCTAATTTGCTAGCCACAGTCACTGACGTTACTAACGTCACTGCGTCACTAACGTCACGAAAACACGCGTGACTACCTTTGCCAGAACATTCGTTTAGCATCTGTTAACTTGGGGGATAGCTAGGCTAACTATAGCTTTACTGCAAGGCAGCTGCAGAAACGCCACAAGAAAAGAGGCCAGGGTGATAACTATTTACTCATTTTACTTTGTGATATGACACACAATTGTGATGTGTAATGTACAATATAAGCTGATATTATTAAGGAAGTACATCTACTTTCGGAAACAGTAGTCTACTATTTCACTGAAGTATTAGCATCATGACATTAGCCTGTGTTTCTCGGGCAACACATACTACAGTGGTCTATGATGTAGCGTTATCTGTTTTCAATCGTTAAAATAAACATTCCTCACATATACATTTTCGTTGTAGGATTTATTCTGACATTAGAAAACGATTTGTTGGTGAAATTACCATTACCTGTGGTTTCAAACCAGTGTAGCTCACTGCAACGCTGTAGCTTACGCGAGACACACTACAAAAACATCTAGCTACAGTACACAGCTGTTTAGGAAGTCAAACGGCGACAGAAAATGTTCGGCACTCCCCTTACTTAAATCAAAAGTCTATCTAACTACTAACCTGAACTTCATTGCCACAGCCTAAACGTTGTCAATCTGTTCATGAAAATAATTAATTTCAGCCTAAACCGTACAACGGAACGTTAAATCCAATTCAACCAACGCAATCGCTACCAAGACGAACACAGCAGTAGCCTAGTACTGTACCGTAGTAGTACAATTTACCGGGGCAGCTTCTCAACACAGGGCTATATCGCATTTTGCGTTGTTACTGACAATGATCGCTACCAGTGAGCTTTTTATGAATGAGCAATTTTCCACTAAATAAATGTCAAGCTTATTTACGTTTTGGGGGGCATATTTTCAGTTAGCAGATGGTACCGTTTGAATTGCGATTCCATCTTCTACTGCCGGGTAACGTCGTAGAATAATCTTCAAAGGGGTTGTTTATTCATGAATGAATGCAATATGAGTAGGCTAAATGCCTGAAAATATCATGAGAAGAGAAAAACTTAAAATTATGTTTAAATCATAGAGATTAGGTCAATTTTTACACCGGTCTGCAATAATGTCACGAAAACACGCGTGACTACCTTTGGCAGAACATTCGTTTCGCATCTGTTAACTTGGGGGATAGCTAGGCTAACTATAGCTTTACTGCAAGGCAGCTGCAGAAACGCCACAAACAAAGAGGCCAGGGTGATACATATTTACTCATTTTACTTTGTGATATGACACACAATTGTGATGTGTAATGTACAATATAAGCTGATATTATTAAGGAAGTACATCTACTTTCGGAAACAGTAGTCTACTATTTCACTGACATATTAGCATCATGACATTAGCCTGCGTTGCCCGGGCAACACATACTACAGTGGTCTATGATGTATCTGTTTTCAATCGTTAAAATAAACATTCCTCACATATACATTTTCGTTGTAGGATTTATTCTGACATTAGTAAACGATTTGTTGGTGAAATTACCATTACCTGTGGTTTCAAACCAGTGTAGCTCACTGCAACGCTGTAGCCTACTGTACCCGAGACACTAGTGTGAGTAGCTAACAACAACTCCTCAGCTGTTTAAGTCAAACGGCAACAGAACATGTTCGGCACTCCCCTTACTCAAAAGTCTTTCAGTAGGGAAACTATCTGACTACTAACCTGAACTTCATTGCCACAGCCTAAACTTTGTCAATCTGTTCATGAAAATAATTAATTTCAGCCTAAACCGTACAACGGAACGTTTAATCGAATTCAACCAACGCAATCGCTATCAAGACGAACACAGCAGTAGTCTAGTACAGTACTGTACTGTAGTAGTAGAATTTACCGGGGCAGCTTCTCCACACAGGGCTATATCGCATTTTGAGTTGTTACTGACAATGATCGCTACCAGTGAGCTTTTTATGAATGAGCTATTTTCCACTAAATAAATGTCAAGCTTATTTACGTTTTTGGGGGCATATTTTCAGTTAGCAGATGGTACTGTTTGAATCGCGATTCTATCTTCTGCCGGTAAAGTCGTAGAATAATCTTCAAAGGGGGTTCTTTATTAATGAATGAATGCAATATGAGTAGGCTAAATGCCTGAAAATATCACGAGAAGGGACAACTTAAAAGGACGTTTAAGTCATAGAGATTAGGTCCATTTGTACACCGGTCTGCCAAATGTATTCGTTTTGATTCAGCCTGTCAGCTGCCTCTTGCAGGGGAAATGAGAAGACATCATATTTCATTCTACACTTCACTCGTATTTTGAGTTGTAAATGAGCAGCAAAAAAAAGATGCTTTTAAATCTATGTAATCTTTATAAATAATAAGTAGGCCCGATGCATTTTTATATAAAATATACAGACCCCTGTGCAACCGACGCAAGCAAGCACACCCTACAATTTCCCCAGAAATTGTATCCTCTCTAGTTATTTTTATTATTTTTTTTATTTCTTTTTGCCCCCCTAAAACTCAGTCATTATTTGGCCTACATAGACAACCTAGGTGTCAAAAGTTTCGTCTTGGTAGCGATTGAGTTGCTTGTATTTTTATTTACACTCCGTTGCACAGTTTAGGAGGTTACAACGTTTTTGTGGCAAAAAGTGTCTTCTGTCGGCGAAGGGTAGCAGTGCTAGTCTACGTCACTACGTCAGCACACGTTAGCAACGACGCATGGATACAACGTGATAGAGACGTTCTAGCACGCAAATTGGAGCTTGGATTATGAGTGAAAAATGCCAACCCCCAAAATTACCAACCATTGGGTTTTGTTGAGAAAGCAATTTCGAGTGGAACTGCAATCTAGGATTTTTTATTTAGGTCGTGAAAGTCTTTGTAATTTGAGCGAGTGCGGTTCGCCCGTGAGACTGCTCAGGCGGCAGCCATGCAATCGTCATCGTAGTTTAGTATTTTCGTAATTTTATAGTTCGGTCAATTCTACACCAAAAAACAGAAGGAGGGCAATGTTATGACGATATGACTATTGTGAAGACAGCCAGATGGTGAGATTTTAATGTAGGTTGCTGTAAAAACTTTGATTGGTTTGCTACGTGAGAGCCCCGTCAGCCTCCGTTGACGATTGCGTCAGCTGTTGTCGATCTCTGATGAGTATTTTCTTAATTTCGTACCAGGGTCAATTCTACATAAAAAAATCTGAAGGAGGGCAGTGTTTTAAAGATAAGACGGTTGCGAAGATAGCCAGCGGGTCAGCATATTTTTGTGATTTGTGTAAAACTTGGAATTTGAGTGACACCGCGGCTTGTTTTGACGTTAGCCTCAGTCAGACTCGGCTCGCCCACTGGCAGTGTGTAGTAGTACTGTCTTCAATGCCACAGCTAAACTCTATGTCAAAAGAAACTTTCTCATTACCGGCGCATTCAAACAATCAGTGAACTGTGGAGCAACAGCAGCTAGCTTGCCTCTAGCAAACTTATTTTTAAGTAGCCATTTCCCCCTACATTCATGTCAAACTTATTTACGTTTTGGGGGGCCGGCATATTTTCAGTAAGCAGACGGTACAGTACTGTTTGAATCGCGATTCCATACTGCCAGTGACAACGTTGTTACAGTAGCTTGTTTCAAAGGGGGTTCGCAGCTGTTTCAAAGGGTGTTCTTAATGAAATATGCAATATGAGTAGGCTAAATGCTTGAAAATATCACTACAAGGGAAAAACTTGCAACACCTGCAGTGTTCTTAATGAAATATGCAATATGAGTAGGCTAAATGCTTGAAAATATCACTACAAGGGAAAAACTTGCAACACCTGCAACCGACGCAAGCAAGCACACCCTACAATTTCCCCAGAAATTGTACCCTCTCTAGTTATTTTTATTATTATTATTTTTATTGTTTTTGCCCCCCTAAAACTCAGTAAATATTTGGCCTACATAGACAACGTAGGTGTCAAACGTTTCGTCTTGGTAGCGATTGAGTTGCTTCTATTGGAATTTACGTTCCGTTGCATGGTTTGGGCTTAAGTTAAGTTTTTGTGGCGAAAAGTGAAGCTAACGGTGCCTAATTTGCTAGCCACAGTCACTGACGTTACTAACGTCACTACGTCACTAACGTCACGAAAACGCGCGTGACTACCTTTGGCAGAACATTCGTTTCGCATCTGTTAACCTGGGGGATAGCTAGGCTAACTATAGCTTTACTGCAAGGCAGCTGCAGAAACGCCACAAGCAAAGAGGCCAGGTAGATAACTATTTACTCATTTTACTTTGTGATATGACACACAATTGTCATGTGTAATGTACAGTATAAGCTGATATTATTAAGGAAGTACATCTACTTTCGGAAACAGTAGTCTACTATTTCACTGAAGTATTAGCATCATGACATTAGCCTGTGTTGCCCGGGCAACACATACTACAGTGGTCTATGATGTAGCGTTATCTGTTTTCAATCGTTAAAATAAACATTCCTCACATATACATTTTCGTTGTAGGATTTATTCTGACATTAGTAAACGATTTGTTGGTGAAATTACCATTACCTGTGGTTTCAAACCAGTGTAGCTCACTGCAACGCTGTAGCTTACGCGAGACACTACAAAAACATCTAAACTACACAGCTGTTTAGGAAGTCAAACGGCGACAGAACATGTTCGGCACTCCCCTTACTTAAATCAAAAGTCTATCTAACTACTAACCTGAACTTCATTGCCACAGCCTAAACGTTGTCAATCTGTTCATGAAAATAATTAATTTCAGCTCAAACCGTACAACGGAACGTTAAATCCAATTCAACCAACGCAATCGCTACCAAGACGAACACAGCAGTAGTCTAGTACTGTACCGTAGTAGTACAATTTACCGGGGCAGCTTCTCCACACAGGGCTATGTCGCATTTTGCGTTGTTACTGACAATGATCGCTACCAGTGAGCTTTTTATGAATGAGCGATTTTCCACTAAATAAATGTCAAGCTTATTTACGTTTTTGGGGGCATATTTTCAGTTAGCAGATGGTACTGTTTGAATCGCGATTCTATCTTTTGCCGGTAAAGTCTTAGAATAATCTTCAAAGGGGGTTCTTTATTAATGAATGAATGCAATATGAGTAGGCTAAATGCCTGAAAATATCACGAGAAGGGACAACTTAAAAGGACGTTTAAGTCATAGAGATTAGGTCCATGTTTACACCGGTCTGCCAAATGTATTCGTTTTGATTCAGCCTGTCAGCTGCCTCTTGCAGGGGAAATGAGAAGACATCATATTTCATTCTACACTTCACTCGTATTTTGAGTTGTAAATGAGAAGCAAAAAAAAGATGATTTTAAATCTATGTAATCTTTATAAATAATAAGTAGGCCCGATGCATTTTTATATAAAATATACAGACCCCTGTGCAACCGACGCAAGCAAGCACACCCTACAATTTCCCCAGAAATTGTATCCTCTCTAGTTTACTGTGTTGTCTCAGTTACACTATCAGGGCTTGGAAATACAGTGACTTGCTAAAGTAGGCAAATGGCTAGTAGAACATAACATTTCATAATAATTTCAGTTAATCAAAAAGCTGCAAGACCCAGTGAAATGTTATAGGCTAGGCTAGCTAACAAAATAACTCTAGCATCGCTAACATTACTAATTCAACTTTGGTAGTCTAACCGAGTTCTTTGTAAGTTCGTTTTAGATATAATTGTATATGATCCTGTGGACAATAAGACACGGACGCGGTCTATTTTCATAACTTGTATTTTACCACTGCTCTTCTTGACATCGCCATTCGAACAGCCCTCATTGATTTCACGTAATGCTTTGAGCACATAGAGTTAATATAACTAGAGGAAGCAACTTTTGTCTTCCAAGATGGCGTCCCCATTCATTTCTATGAAAAGTGCTCAGTGGCGCAGTGAGGCAAGCGAGAGTACGAAACTGGACCGCGCCATCTTTCCACTTCCGACTCTTCCGGTCTAGCTTTAAACAGTGGCTCTTTTTTTTCCCTAGCTCCGAGACCTCGTGCATGCTTGCAACTAGCTGTACACGTCATACTTTGCGACAACCAGTAGCGAGCATAGATTTATATGGTTGCGAGCGTGTGAGCTAAGGCATTGCAGTGGCAGAATGGGGTACAAGTCCGATAAGAATCTGAGATATGATGCAAACTTTACGGAAATGTATGCTGTCACTGTATAGTATTCCTTTCACTTGTTTTTTAGAAATAGGCTATAGGGCCAAATAGGCTATAGGGCTATTGTAGATGGAACTCCTCACATATGTTTTTTTTCTTCGTGATTTGAGTATGATTTCCAACGCATTGTATCGGATTAAATAAACTGTTAACATGAACACTTAGCTCCGTCGTTGTTCTCGCCAGGCAAAGAAAGTTTAATAGTTATTTTTGTAACAGAAATCTTCCATAATGCAGACTTACCATAGCTTACTGTCAACTTTATATTCAAACGAAATGCCACGAAAATCACACTGCCTTCAATTTAACATCAGTGTAGAAATGTGGCTTGTGTTTTATATGTTCAACCTACCTAACCCAGGGGGTTTGGGTTAGGTTAACCCTAACCCAAATGCCTATTAATGGATATAACGTGATCTAACAAGACTTGGTAATAATGTAATAAATTGAGAAGTGTGTCTAAAATATAATCTACTTTATTGAACGTACCTTTGAAAGGGGCATATTAACAGAACTATATACAAGACGTTTCCATCAGATATAAGTGGGGGTGAAACAAACTGAGGACCTTCATTGTCCCACAAAAGCAGTCTGGCTTTGACACGATCAAAAAAAGAATAATGAGTGTGTTTAACAAAAGCTTCTGAAGGCAAGACTAATATTATTTAAATATATATATCATTTCCTATTGTGGTTATCAGTTAAAGTACTATTAATCTTCGTCTTTGCTCCAGATAGACATGTCAACAATCTATGCTCACGCTTAACATAATATAATATTTGCCATCATGTCATTAACGTTTTTACGAAAAATCAAATATATTTTAAAATAACGGGAATAAACTATATAATCTTCCAAAATTAATATAAGTAATTCAAATGAGAAATTCCCACGTTCAAAAAGGAGTAGGAAGAAGTTCATAACAAACTTTTCAAGTCCTACCCCTTTTCTCTATTTTTATCCTTTAGTTAAATACGAAACAATTTGATGCTTCTCTTATACATACATCTTTACATACACCGTAAATCTACCTACCTACTGTTCCCATAAACCCATGCATTCACATAGCTACAGATGCATACATACATGCATACACATTCAAATTTTTTCCTTCTTTCTTTTCCATCTATCTTCTTCATTTCCGTCTATCTATAGCAAATCAAATAATAATACAAATAATAACACCTCCATACTAGACTTAATATTTAGACCAAGGAACCTGTATACAATGCTATCACCTCGAGTCCTTTTCTTATCCATTTAATATATTCAGTTTAAATAGTCTTTTAAAATTACTCATTGTTGTACATAATTTCATCTCTTAACTGCAGCTGTTCCATACATTAACTCCTTTGGTTGTGATAAGTAGTACTATCCAGGGTTCTAAATTAACTTTTTTGATCAACAGCCAATTTCTGATTGGCTGGTAACTTTAGAAAGTTACCAGCCAATCAGAATTTCCACTAGCCAAATTCTTTCCGGTGAAAATAAGAACAATTACGAGTTTCCCTGAATGCATTTGATCATTTTATTAACATTGTTGGCATGAAAAACACAGAAAATCAAGAAAAATGAAGCACAGAAGTATGATGCAAGGGTAGGGGAGACCGGGGATGAAAGTAACACAGGGTTAGTTGTAACACTGTCAGTTTGACCAATTAGAAAGGAACTACGGTGATGTCATCAATATCGTAGACTCCCACTTCCTTTCCAAGCAGGAAATGAGAAGTGGCAGTTCTTTGTTAGCAACACAAAAAAATTACAACCAAAAAAACTGATTTTCAGGTAAGAAAGTATTTTTTTAAATCAAGATTGTTATTTGCCTAGCGTTTATTGTATTGTAGATGCAATGTTGCAATTTATATCACCTAATGGAGCCGTTTCTCTAGTTTAATTTGATGCTTAGCATTCATGCTAACTTCAAACCCACATACCTTAAACAGTTAGCTATGTAATGGCTGGTCGTTGTGGGGATGGTTGTAAAAGTTCATAAAAAATGTTACAACCATCCCCTTATGATGACTCAATATGGTTTTTGTACTTTTCACCTTTTTTCTAGCATGCCAAGGCAGTGGAAGCGCAAAACAAACAGGGGTGTCCCTGCAGAAATTCTGAGAAAGGCTGCAATTGAAGTCAGGAAGGGAGATTCTGTGAGATCAGTGGCCAAGGCCCATTCAATCTGTCACGTTACACTATACAGATATGTTAAAGCTGCACAGAAGCTCAGAGAGGAGGGTTCAAGTGAGAGGCCCCATGTAGGCTACCGTAGTAGTCAGAAGGTCTTCAGTGAGGCACAGGAGGAACTCTTGACAGAGTATTTAACAGAAGCAGCTGGTCTGTTACATTTACATTTACATTTAGTCATTTAGCAGACGCTCTTATCCAGAGCGACTTACAGTAAGTACAGGGACATTCCCCCGAGGCAAGTAGGGTGAAGTGCCTTGCCCAAGGACACAACGTCAGTTGGCATGACCGGGAATCGAACTGGCAACCTTCGGATTACTAGTCCGACTCCCTCACCGCTCAGCCACCTGACTCCCTCTGTTCTATGGGTTAACACCTCGAGAGGTAACAATGAGATAGGCATAGTAAAAAAAAATTATAATAATAATTTCACTTCACAATTATTATCCCCATTAGATCAGAATCAGAAAAGGATTTATTCGCCATGAATGTTTACACAGACAAGGAATTTGCTTTGGCAGGGAGGTGCATACAATAAACATATAGGAATCTTAAATTTAAATGTGGTCTAACTATACTAAGGATACATGAAGAGGTAGAGATTATTTACAGCTTTTCAGCAACAATTGTTGTGGCTTGTTTATTACTTATTGCCCCAAGGGCTCATACATCATTCATGGGGATAACAAGTTTACTGATCACTTGCTTTTAGGTCAGGAAGTTTGCATACCAGTTGGCAGAGGAGAATAACTGTAAATATCCCCATTCATGGAAGCAGAAAGCCATGGCAGGAACTGACTGGTTTTCCGGCTTCATGAAACGCCATCCAAATCTGTCCATCAGAGCTGCACAGCCAACAAGTTTGTCACGGGCCACAAGTTTCAACCGTCCAAATGTGGAGAGATTTTTCAAAAAGCTTGGAGATGTGATAGAGAAGCACAGCTTTACTGGAAACGATATTTGGAATGTGTATGAGACGGGTATCACAACTGTCCAGACTCCTGACCGTGTAATCGCACGGCGCGGTGTCAAGCAAGTTGGTGCAATGACCTCAGGAGAAAGGGGTGTCCTGGTATATGTAGCTTGTGCTGTGAATGCACTGGGAAATGTCATTCCTCCAGCCTTTGTCTTCCCACGTAAAAGATACAAAGACCACTTCCTAAACGATGGACCACCAGGCAGTGTTGGGTGTGGTAATGGCTCCGGATGGATGCAGGAGGAAGATTTCTTAATCTTCCTGAATCATTTTGTAAAGCACACAAAAGTCAGTCCTGACAAGAAGGTGTTACTGTTGTTGGACAACCACAGTTCCCATCTTTCAGTGAAGGCAATCACTTACTGCAAAGAAAATGGGATAGTTTTCCTTTCTTTGCCACCCCACTGTTCGCACAAGCAACAGCCTCTTGATCGTAGCGTCTATGGTCCATTCAAGAAGCTGATAAACACAGCCAGTGATGCATTGATGAGAATGAATCCTGCAAAACCGATGACAATCTATAACATCCCAAGCCTGGTCAGGATTGCATTCCCCAATGCTGCTACGCCAAACAATGTACAAGCTGGTTTTAGATGTACAGGCATCTGGCCTTTCAATCCAGACATTTTCCAGGACTGTGAGTATGTACCATCACAGGTCACAGACCGCCCTGAACCATCTGCCTCTCTGGCCTCCAGCTCAGCCGAGCCGGCCCGAGCCTCCAGCTCAGTGGAGCCAGCCCAAGCCTCCAGCTTAGCCGAGCCGGCCCAAGCCTCCAGCTCAGCCGAGCCGGCCCGAGCCTCCAGCTCAGCCGAGCCAGTCCAAGCCTCCAGCTCAGCTGAGCCAGCCCAAGCCTCTTTTCCAGTTGACCAGGCAGGTCAAGCTTTTTGTCTGACTCAGCCTCTGGACTTAAGTCAAGCTGCTCAAAAAGGTTTCAGTCCATCTGCTCTCCGTCCATTTCCCAAAGCAGGTCCAAGGAAGAATGCCAGTGGTAATAGAAAGAGGAGGCAATCAGAAATCTTGACAGATACACCTGTGAAACAGGCACTTGAAGACGAAGCAAGGAAGAAGACCCTTAAAAAAAGAATAACCCTGCCACCTGGAAAGGTGCAAAAGAAGAAAGCAAAGCAAAGAAGCAAAAGGTCCAAGCCCAATGTTCAAGAGGATTCTGAAACCTCAGATGATGAGAATTTCTGCATTGTGTGCATGGAACCCTTTGCAAACTCGAGGCCAAAAGAAATGTGGGTTAAATGTGTGAGCTGTCAGTTCTGGGCCCACACAGCCTGCACTCCAGGGGCAGCCGTCTACATTTGCCACCATTGTGACAGTGATTAAACCTGTGACAAATGCACATACAGGAATACAGTCCACACATGCACACAAACGCACACTCAAACAAACACACACAGAAATAGTTTTCAGTTAATGAATAAGTGTTTTTGTCACTTAAAATTGTTCAGCTTATTCAAAACAATGTGTTCTTTGTTCATCTATAAAGTTATTGTAAAAATTGTATTGTGTGAATCTTATTTTAGCAAATTACCTCTCCATGTTACATCCATCCCCAGCTAGTGTTACAACTCAACCCAGTTGTGGGGTAGGTTGTAACAACGGAACTCTTTGTATTTGACACTAACTCACCTAATCTATGATTGTGTAGTAGATGTCCAAGAGAGTTATATGTGTAGAAGACATATATGGGTTGTATGTATCAAAGTTTGAGAGAGCTAGCACAAACAATCACTGAGTTACCGATGCTCAAACAAAAACTGTTACAACCATCCCCGGTCTCCCCTATGTGAAATCACCAATACGTAAGGACACGATTTATTGTAAATGGCTAAAACGTCCATTCGCGTCATGAGATTGACTCCTGCCCATGCATTTACAGAAACGTCTTGTCCTAAGCAGGCATTAATTAAACTGACCTAATATACTCTTTATTAAGAACAGTGTATTTACAGTACACTAGACTGTGTCAGTAAGCAACATCATTTTTCTTATGCGTAGACTACATGCGGCAATCCTTACAAAACATGACAACATTTTCATTGTCAAACACAAGCCATTCCTGACCCGTCGGCCATTTGGCATTACATTTTCTTTTCTTCGTTTCTCTAGTGCTATCAATTCCTCATCCCCTGCCTCGTTCCTCTTCTCGCCCCCAGAAGTTTGTCCTAACCACCACCGCATTAAGTTAACTTTTTACTTTACTACTCTAGCTCTTATTACCTCCTATGATCCGCTATGCTTCGTTTTACTTCTTCCTTGTGTTTTCTGGTGGACGCTCCGTTCGTTTCCACGGTTTCTCGCGCCGGTTTCACTTCAACTGCGCTAGTTAGATCTAGATCTAGTTAGATCGCTATCCAAGCTGTCCGCAGCTTCTGCCCGTATGTACAATAGTGATGGGCATTCCGGCTCTTTTTCGTGAGCCGGCTCGTATGGCTCAGCTCACTAAAAAGAGCCGGCTCTTTTGGCTCCCGAACGGCTCTTTAAAACATACATGTTTTAACTATGAATTTGACTATGATAGGTGTGAAAACAATTTGAATTAAATTATTAAATGAAATCATACTAGACCGTAACCACATATCTTAAAAAATGCATTGATTTGTCATGGCTCTCTTCCGAGTTTTGACTACTCTCTCACTGTGTGTGAGTTGGCTCGGCCCTCCCTCATGCAGGATTGACAGGAACAGAATGTGAGGATGATCGTGTGCGCCTTTAAGCCTACAAGTATTTTTTGTTGTTCTTTGAATTAGTCAATTATTTTAAATACAATTAAAATTCATTATTTCATAATCATTTAGTTTTTATAGGCTGTATTAATCTATTAAAATAGAGTCGGCTCTTCAGATATGCGAGCCAGCTCCCGACGTTCACCTCCAAGAGCCGGCTCTTAGAGCCGGATCGTTCGCGAACGACCCATCACTAATGTACAAGTAATCATTTATGACTATTAATCCGCGCAACGGCAACATTGTTTGCTTATAAAGTGCGGCTTGTACACAATGCGGCTTATTTTCTGTATAATACGGTAGACAAGTTACAACCAATTATAAAAAGATGATACAAAGAGCGTTTATCCCACCATCCCCAAGGGTCTTCAGAGACAGAAGTAATGCTTCCCTGGCCAGTATATGTGGAAGAGGTATAGGTTTAGCAGGCACTGCATAGAAAAACATAGAAAAACACTTTAGCAACTCTTAAGGATGGCAATGAACACATGAGAGCAGCCTACCATCCTTTGTAGAAAGTAGTAGAAAGGAGAGTAGTAGACTATAATAGTAGAAATAAGGGTAGTAGACTGCAGTCTATGTAGGTAGGCCTAGATTAGGGAGTCAGATGGCTGAGCAGTTAGGGAATCGGGCTAGTAATCAGAAGGTTGCCAGATTGATTCCCGGCCGTGCAAAAATGACGTGTCCTTGGGCAAGGCACTTCACCCTACTTGCCTCGGGGGAATGTCCCTGTACTTACTGTAAGTCGCTCTGGATAAGAGCGTCTGCTAAATGACTAAATGTAAATTATGTAGTCTGCTGGAATCACACACAAGGAAGCAAACTCACTGTAGCCAAGCCTTGACCACTGTTCAGTCTGTCTGCATCTCTGTGTGTCTTTGCATGTGGGACATTCTTGAACAGGATATGAAGGGTACCTTGCTCCAAAGCAATACCTGAATATTATCATCAGTTTTCCAGGTCATCTTGAAACACAAAGAATCAAGGAGACTTTGTATTCAATTGTATAAAGCATTTTCATTGTTTAAAGTAGCCTATATATTGACAAGTCTCTATATTACTTCATCCTCTCCTTCTGGCTTCTCCAATATTATAGGTGAAATATACTGTCCCCATGGGTGTATCCAGGCCCACTGGAAGACTCAGGGGGTGACTGCCTGGTGCCCCCAGGGTTGAAAAATAATTTCTAAAATGCTCTGTAGAGTGGCAAAAATGAGAACAAGTGCCCTACTGTGTGCCATTCACATTGTGAAATATGTTTGAGTGCCCAGGGTGCCCCTTAACACAATAAATGATAGTGTGCCCTCTATACATTTCAAAACATGTCTTAATGAGACCCTGTATGGTAGAGAAAATGTGATGCAGTAGGCTTACCCTATAAGCAGGGGTGCACATAGCTTTTTCAGTGAGTTACTCAGGTGAGTACCAGGAGATGGTGTTTGGTACGCAGCCCCCAAAATTCAGCAGACTGCAACTTGGCTCGTAACTTCCCGCTGATTGTGTGAGCGATGCTCTGCATGATCCGTGTGCCCCCTTCACGTGAATGATATGCACCACCGACATTTACACCTAGCCGCTTCAGTAAAGGAATATATTCAGAATAGGAAGACATGGGACGTGCGTGTTTAGCTTTATGGAAGGCAAGGAGAAAAATAGGAGACAAATATTAAATAGAGCTTGTCTCGGCATCTGGCAAGTGGGCGACTGGACATTTCTTCTCGGCTATCTTGTTTATTAGCGATGGCTTGCGCCACATTCATGTGCTCTTTGCTATTTTCATGTTTGTCAAAGGATGGTTAAAATTATTTGAGCTTTTATAAAATGGACCTGTTTTGCCTGCTAGATGTGGATT
The DNA here is from genome assembly GCF_038355195.1 of Osmerus mordax. NCBI lineage: Eukaryota > Metazoa > Chordata > Actinopteri > Osmeriformes > Osmeridae > Osmerus > Osmerus mordax. Next base: position 13,297,285 of record NC_090055.1, read on the forward strand.
TGAGCGGCAAAACTTGCACCACATTTCAGTGCGCTCATCGTTAGCTTCAAGCCACTGCACATCTTGGAACCACTTTTCCGAAAAAAGAAAAGGATTTTCTTCGGCTCTGGCTCCAATTGGTGTTTCTTTGTAGATGGCGAAACGTCAAGGAAGCTGCTTAATGTATGTTGCTTTTTGGACATCTCTGACAGTAGTTGACAACCAACATGTCATGTGTAAGGTTAGATGATATCATTACTACGCAAAGGTGCGTAGTAATAACCCTAACCCTAGTAATACAAGTGGCATTACGCATTCCTGATTTTTGTTGCGCATGCGTACCTGCTTACCACTTATGTGCACCCCTGCCTATATGGGAGCGTGCCTATGTTCCCACAGCCCTATGTTCCCACAGCCCTATGTTCCCACATTTCTAAGAGCTTTTTCAAACTTAAGGGTTCACCATTCCGTAGCTGGCAATTTGAAGGAGCTAGCTAGCTTCCAAACTCTCTTGACCCTAACCCAAATAAATCTGGGAACATAGGGCTGTGGGAACATAGGGCCTAATTTTCTAAATTGTTAGTGAAAAAAATCCTTAGAAATGTGGGAACACAGGGCTGTGGGAACATAGGGCTGACCCCGCCTATATTGTTTTCCTACTCTTAAGACAATGGAGATGGTTGTGGACTTCAGGAAGAACACAGCCCCATTCACCCCCATCACCCTGTGTGACTCCCCAGTCAACACTGTGGAGTCCTTCCGCTTCCTGGGCACTATCCTCTCCCAGGACCTCAAGTGGCAACTGAACATCATCAAGAAATCACAACAGAGGATGTACTTCCTTCGGCAGCTGAAGAAGTTCAACCTGCCAATGATGATGCACTTCTACTCAGCCATCATTGAGTCCATCCTCACCTCCTCCATCACCGTCTGGTACGCTGCTGCCACTGCCAAGGACAAGAGCAGGCTGCAGCGTATCATCCGCACTGCTGAGAAGGTGATTGGCTGCAATCTGCCTACCCTCAAAGACCTGCACACCTCGAGGACCCTGAGGCGAGCGAGGAAGATTGTGGCCGACTCCTCCCACCCTGGTCACTCCCTGTTTCAGTCACTCCCTCCGGCAGAAGGCTGCGGTCCATCAGGACCAATACCTCACGCCACAAAAACAGTTTCTTCCCTTCCGCTGTTGGCCTCTTCAACAAGGCCAGGGGACCACACTGACTCTAATGACTTCCTGCTTAAAACACACTGCTTTTTGCACTGCATTACAAAATTGTATCTTATACATTTGTATTTTTTGTAATATTTGTATTTTTATATTGTAATTTACGGCAACTTATATTTTATTGTATATTTAATTCTAATCCCACTTAGTACTGCTAGTTATGTACCCTTAGTATAGATAGTCCACATATTTAAACTTTAGGTCCCTATATGTTTATTGTTTGCACCTTCCTGCCAAAGCAAATTCCTTGTCCGTGCAAACTTTCATGGCGAATAAATCCCATTCTGATTCTGATTCTAACGTGAAACGTCACTATGACACAAAGCATAGACACTGAACAAAATTACCCCCGGAAAAATAAACCATCACTGTTCCGGACCCTGGACTGAATGGAAATTTGGTGAGTGGACCTTTTGAGTTTCTAATTGAGTACCCCTGGCCTAGATGATTATGGATGGGACATTCTGTTTATGGATGCTACACATTGTGTTAACCAATATGGTTTCCCTTTATAGACACTCGCAGTAAGAGATAGCCATGGACATGGTGTACCTGTATAGAGCTAAAACAGTGACAGTAAACTGAGGTATTAAAATTTTGTATTGGCATTGAAACAACAAGTATTGGCACTGAATAATGTTCAACTAAAAAAATCTTGCAATCTTATTACTTAATTTAATTTTGATATTTTTATGCATCATGATGGGTTTTTCAATTTCAATCCCTTAAACATTTTCTTGATTTCTGTTTTTTCTTTTCAATAAGAGTTTTTTACGCTGTCAGGATTTTTACAATGTCACTGGTTTCCAGTTTAAATTTTCTGTCACTGTTTTGGCATAGAGGGGAGGGGCTTGAGGGGAGTGACTGTGCGCGCCCCTCCACCAGAGTCCGTCATCCTCAGTGCAGCTTGCTTCCACAAGTTCACCTGCAGCCACCAAATCTCAAGTAAGTCTGTTTACTTCTGCAGTTGTCTCAAATAGATTGTTTCAAATAGATTAGGGCAGGTTTATTGTTAACTTTTAATGGACGTTTTGGCAGATGTTAGCGCGAACAAGAGCTAACGATAGCTAATACACGTCAGCTAACGTTCTACCAGAAATGACCATAGGACAGTCTCTCGCTCGCTCTAAATACAACATCCCTGATTTACGGGAGATTGTATAGCATTTTCGGGCGTCAGGGAGCCACTATTGAAATGCGGGAGACTTCCGGAACTTCCGGGAGACTTGGGATGTCTGCCATCCAACTGCAACCATCTACTTTCTAGCTAGCTAGCCTGCCAGCTAGCATGCTACCTGTTCCTGTTAACATATTTTGTCATAAATTTGTCTAGATTGTACATGTTATCATTAACTAACGCTAGATTAATGCTCTGCATGTTTTCCTAATATCGAAATGGTGAGGTAACACTTCACTTACCTTGAAATGGCAGCTTTGAAAATCGCGCGCCTCCCTCTTCTCATCAAACTTAGCAAGTCGATGCCTATTGGCCAATATAGCAGAGGCCACCCGCCTTTTGTTTGGGGGCGTGGCTGAAGAAGATGACCTGGTCAGGCTGAGGACTCGGTGAAATCAGGAGAGACAATGCGTCTCACAGGCTCCACAGGGGTGGAATGAAATCCCTGTTCCTCTACTCTCTCACTCGCTTAGCCTAAGGGCACCCAAAGCAGCACTCCGCAGTACATTCTTGTGGTACCTGCGAATGTGTCTCTTCTCTGCATGTTGTAATTCCCATCCTGTTGTTTGTAGCATGCACATGCTTCTCGTTGTACTATACTATGTCGTTGAGATGATATTGTTGAATAGTAGTTGAGATATTGTCATTGTACACCGGGCCTGGTGCACAGTCCGTTCCTTGACTCTAAACACTGAAACACAGTTACAGTTTTTCTTGATTGCTTTGACCTGTTTAAAGAAACTGGGATCCACTCGGTTTTCATAATCACTGTCTCAGCAGAGCAGAGGACACCTCTTGCAAATGTGTTAACTCTTTCTCATTGGATTAACACATTTTCTCCACCCTTTTGCAAAACAGTTAACACGGATGTCATTCAAGCAGTCCAAACTCCATTGTTTTAGCTATGGTAACCAAACAGAAACCAGCTGTTCCTAACTTTTGGAAACTATCTACATCAGTATGAAAGCACTGAAGCACCTGTTTGACACTCCTTTACACAAATCTACATTTAGCAATCAGTCTGCAGGGCTTACGTAAAAGGTGCAGCGTCTGTGTTGTTCTTTGCCAACATGGATGGAAGAGGTCTAATACAGGTGAGAGTGAGAGGAAGAGGTAGAGGGGTCCGAGTGCGAGGAGTCCGAGTGCGAGGTGGAGGTATAGTTGGAAGGGGTCAGGTTTCTGATGACATTCGGGCAACTGTTATTGATCACATTATCTATCATGGCTTTTCACTTAGAGAGGCTGGACAAAGAGTCCAACCTGTTCTGAACAGAAGCACTGTCGCATCCATTGTCAGAATTTTTCGACAGGAAAACAGGTAATGTTGCTGTACAGTATATACAGAAATTTCTTCAGTGACATACTTTATGTAATTGTTCCATCATTTCCATTACATGTATTCTTTATAGAATCCAAAGGCTGCCATTCTCTGGTGGTAGAGGGAGAATGTTTACGTAGTGCTGAGCAGTAGACAGCCATTGTGAACATGGTTGTGGCAAACAACCATAAGGCTGCGTGAAATCAGGACAGCAGTGATTTAAGATCAGGGCATGTTTAGGAACATCAACAATGTGAGTGTGCCCACCATTGACCGCATCCTAAGAAAGAACCATATGGCAATGAAGCAGCTGTATACAGTTCCATTTCAAAGGAACTCTGACGTTGTGAAGGAGGCCAGATGCCAATATGTGGAGGTAAGGAAACATTACTACAGTATACTGTAATGCCTTGTCATATCATGCAGTTAGAGTCAACTGGAGTCACTTTTCATTGTAATTTTGCCTTTTTATACTTAGAGAAAAATGGAGCTTGAAGCTAAGGGGGCACATGTCTTCATTTATGTAGATGAAGCCGGCTTCAATCTCTGCAAAGTGAGACGACGTGGAAGGAACCTCATTGGGCACAGGGCCACTATAGCAGTTCCAGGACAGAGGGGCACCAACATAACCATGTGTGCTGCCATCTCCAATGATGGTGTCCTATGCAATATCCCCACTATTGGCCCATACAACACCGAGCGCCTCATAACATTCCTGGATGCACTTCATGACAGGCTGATCCCACCTGAGGAGAGAGGGCTGTTGAGGCCTGGCATGCCACTCTTCGTCGTCATCATCTGGGACAATGTGGCGTTCCACCACTCTCGCCTTGTCAATGAGTGGTTTGCAGTACACCCTCGGATGATGATGCAGTTCCTTCCAGCATATACCCCATTTTTGAATCCCATAGAGGAGTTCTTCAGTGCTTGGAGGTGGAAGGTTTATGATCACCGTCCCTATGAGCAGATGCCCTCTGCTGCTACCCCAGAAGTAGGTGCAGAGAAATGTCAAGGTTGGATAAGGCATGCAAGAAGATTTTTCCCTCGGTGCATTGCAAGAGAGGATATTGAATGTGATGTGGATGAGGCCCCATCTTCAAGACAGAAGAGACTGAGTATCAATAATGGCTATTTCTTATATTCTACAGTAATACATATTTATACTTTACTCTAATAGATTTTATTTAGGTTTATTTTGTGTAATATTTACAGTATTTCAGTTTTCAGCCACAGTTTGAAAATAAGAATCAATGGAATCAATACAATTTGCATCAAAGCATTTCTGATTCTGGATCCAATTCTTTGCAAGAAGGCAAATTTGACAACAAATGGCACTGGCATGAAAGCTACATACAGTAATGGGCTACAATGACAACCAATGGTGCACTGATTTGTGCACCAGTGCTGTATTTTATATTTTGTTGTTCACTGTGTAATGGTTGATTGGAAGAGCTCATACACTTGTTTGCAAGTTGTGGTGTTTGAAAGCAAAATTTGCTTTTGTTGCATATTTTAAATCTTTTGGCACGGTTAGAGCCCTTTGCAAACAAAAAGTGACATTTTGACCATGAGTGCCACAGTTTCGGACTGTGTGTTAACTGTTTTGAAAATGTGGAGTTTGAGTTGACTGCTGCATCAAAGCAATCAAGAAAAACTGTAATACTCCGCACTTGTGTTTCTTGAGGCTTTGCAGTTTATTGTTAATTCACTATTTGTACGTCACTTTGGATAAAAGCATCCGCTAAATGAATCTAATGCAAAACATTTAAATGGAATATACTTTTGTTTAGAAACAGGGACTTTAAAAGGAGCTGTTGGAACATTGTGAACTTCTGTCCTGCCATGGTAGGACAGAAGTTCTGTCAGGAGACGAGTAGGGGGTAAGAGGTACTGCAAAAAAAGCGGGAAAGAAGGAACACCTGCTTGCAATTTAGCAGTAAACAGCAAACTTGCCATCTGGTCTTGGCTGGCACTGGGACCCTGCATCATTTTTCAGATAAATCCAATATAAACCCACAGTACTGCCAACCAGCATCTCCAGTCCGGGCCTTGTGCGGACATTTAGTGACGGGCCAATGGATTGTGGAGAGAACTACTTCTATTATGGGAATGTGATCAATTACTCTTCAATCTAGCCCTCTGTGGGATCAAGTTGACCCTCATGGACCTGAGCTGGGCAGACAGCACAGGCTCAGAGGGCTTGGGGCTGTAGAGTACAGATAGTTACTATGCTATTCCAGGAATGGCATGGCTCGGGTTCTGAGTGGGGAGCTATGAGGACCATGTGAAGGATCTCATTGACAGCACATATTCTTCATCTGCCATTCTGTTCCCAGAGCCTTCCACATCCCCATTTCCAAAAAGCTTCTGCTTTGAATTTCATGTGAGCAAACCACAAGGATGCTGTCTCTGCATGGATCTTGATCCATTGCATGATCCCGGATATATATAATATCAAAGGACATGCATCAATTTCTCCAATGTCCTCTCCTTTTCTTGTCTGTTGTCTCCTCAAGTCTCTAATAATTCCCTATTTTTCTTCTCTTCACCTCACCCTCCTCTTCTGTCTTCCCATCTCCTCTTCTCTATCTCCTCACCATTTATCTCCTCTCCTTTGTTGTCGTTCCCTATCTCCCCTGTACTCTTCTCCCTAGCTTCTCCCTCTCCTCTTTTCTTCTCCTCTCTGTGGCACTAATTTGCAGAGAGAAAGCTTGTGTAAACCACTATTATTAATTTCCCTACCAACTGTTTGAACTTTTGTTGTGCTGAAATCTGTTTATGTTGATTACAACGACTGATTTTTACAGAGACTCAGTAACAAACTAATAATGAATATGATTAGGAGGATGATGACCATCATGATAATTATGAGTTACATGGAGATAAGTTCCAACATTGACCTTGACGCAGACATTAACATTGCCCTCATTGGCCAACACCCAATTAGACCAGTGGTGGCCAGGACTTTGCAGAGGCCCCCCGCAAAGTCGGAGCTCGAGGCCCCTGCCCTAAATCCACTCAAAATGTATCTCCATCCTATCTTATACATTGCTGTCTACCTTTAAATATAGCCTATATTCATAGCCATAAAAGATCGAAAATAGTTTTCTGTCAAAATTTCGATTTTTGATGTTGTCTATAGTTAACACCCTAAACTTCATTGTAATGTAAAAAAGTATATAATTGCTTCTGAAAAACTGTTAATTTCAATGGTTTTTGGACATGTCAGCTAGCAAGATTTCCAAGCCATTTCAAATCAAATGCTCAGTTTGCCTGATCTTTTGAGTGCTGCAGCAGCCCCAAACAACTGATCAATGAAGTCATGCTGTTAAACTTAAAAATAACTTGCTGAGACGTTATTAATGTAGCCTATACTTAAACTGACATTTACATTCACAACGTGATTGAGAACAAAAGGATTTCCTTTCCATATTCGCCACAGAATTAGAATGAAATGGAGTGAATGCAATTTTCTCGCTCATCACTTTTTGACACAGGTCAACTTTAAAATTATGTAACTTCAGTTGTGATAAAGATATCTGAATGATTTAAACAGATTTGTATTCAGGATAGTTTGTAGTTTCCAAATATGTATAATACCCAGAAAGACCCAAATGTTCATGATGTGAAGGGTTTCCGCAGGCCGCCACACATTTGTCAAATATATTGCCATATATTTGGTCACGAACTGTGGGTAGTGACCGAAAGAACGAGATCGCGAATACAGGCGGCCGAAATGAGTTTTCTCCGCAGGGTGTCCGGGCTCTCCCTTAGAGATAGGGTGAGAAGCTCGGTCATCCGGGAGGGGCTCAGAGTAGAACCGCTGCTCCTCCGCGTCGAGAGGGGCCAGTTGAGGTGGCTCGGGCATCTGATAAAGATGCCTCCTGGACGCCTCCCTGGTGAGGTGTTCTGGGCACGTCACACTGGGAAGAGGCCCCGGGGAAGACCCAGGACACGCTGGAGGGACTATGTCTCTCGGCTGGCCTGGGAACGCCTCGGGGTCCCCCAGGAAGAGCTGGTGGAAGTGGCCGGGGAGAGGGAAGTCTGGGCCTCCCTGCTTAGGTTGCTGCCCCCGCAACCCGACCCCCGGATAAGCGGAAGATGATGGATGGATGGATATATATATTTTATATAGACCTAGTCTGTTTTTTGATATGCAGGGCGGGCCCTAGGCGTGGGGGCCCCCGCCTAGCGGGGGCTTCCCAGCCGACACTGAATTAGACTCAACAGCACAATAATCACCAATCACAAACTCTCAATCAAGCCACAGTGGTGGAACTTCCCCTCATTGCAACAGTGTTTGTCGATGCTCCAGAAGTCTGCCACCCTTCCACCTCCCCCTTTGACACTGAGGCCCTCATGTACGTACATTTGCAACAGCGCCATGGCCAACCCGCAGAAAGCGCAGACTGTGATACTTCAGTTTATGTCGTATTTGCCAATCCTGCAGTTCATCAGGTAATCAGCGCCTTTCTCCGGCCACTATATCGTAAATTGCGAGCATTGAATTGATGGGTCAAAACAGCGAAAACAAAGATTTTGTGATAATGAAATTGATGTGCTTGTTCATGAGGTAACATCGAATTTAAATATTATACAAGGCTGGAATTCCACAAAAAAATGGCATCTGGACCGAAATTACAAATTCCAGTAACTGTAATATTGCCAGTGTTGGGAATAACGCGTTACAAAGTAACAAAAAGTAATGCGTTACTGTAACTCCACTACTTTTGGCGGTAACTAGTAATGTAACTAATTACTTTTTTCAATTAAATAACGTACATTACTGAAATTTAAATGAATTTCTTGCATGAATTCCCCAATTTCCTGTTTTTAAACTAATTTAAACAAGTTTACGGCGACGCAGTGTATGAATGAATCAATCCGCATTTTAGACTAGCCCACACAATGGCCGTGCTAGCTTTTTCTCATGGAAATATCGTCATTATTTTTCCCTTGTCCAGATCAAGGATAAAAATATACTGGTTAGTTGTAGTTTGTGTGCAGGTGTGAGAACTTTATCCACTGCGAAGAATAGTAATTATAATCTTCACAAGCACCTAGTTAAACAACACGCTTTTACAAAGCTAATTGCGAAAGAACCCAGTGCTAGCTCAGCTGATCAAGAAGTCGGAGCCACTTCATCAAAACAGCCGAGGCTTGATTTTAAACAGAAGTATTTCCAGTCTCTGGAAACTAGTCAGTCAGAACTAAACAGACTGATTGCCAGGTATGTTGTCAAGACATGCGACCTATGTCAACAGTTGTGTCCGTTGCCTTCAGGCAACTAATTAGCAACATACAATGATTTTACATTTTACAGTTGTCTTGTCCCACACTGTGCCACTGCAACACTAAACTATTATAACTATCTGTGTGTGTTAATTTGATAATAGAAGCAGGGAATTAAAAGTAACGCAAACGTTACTTTCCCTTGTAACTAATTACTTTTCTATGCAGTAACTAGTAAAGTAATGCAGTTACTTCTGAAATTAGTAACTGTAAGTAATTACAAATTTTCGGTAACGTTCCCAACACTGAATATTGCATAGCTGCTTAATCTGTTCACTCAACTGAAAAAGTGTGATCCTTGTGGCAAAAATCGTTTCAGCTCGTCTCCTTGGCCTATGTCTTTGTCTTGCTCGGATTACTGCTGCCATTTCACCAGGGGGCATATGCGAGGAAACCCGCTTCCTGGTTTACGCCTGCTTTAACAGGCGCAGAATTTTCACCACAAAATAGAGGCGCGCTTTCACAGGCGGTTTTTGTACATACCACGGAATACATAATTAGGCGCACTTTACGCATCCCCTCCCATCTCTTTATGGGAGGGGACTTTCCCCTGACCCTCCCGTGAATGCATATACATGACACGGAAAAGGACAATTTGCCATTTTCAGTTCCCGCGACAGGCAGTTTGCGCTTTCACCTCGGTGCGGCATGTTTGTACATATCTCGCCATGCTTTACGCGTAGGTTGCCAAACAAATACGCTTGAAGTGGGCGCAAAAGCGCCCTGACTGTTTTACATTGAGCTCAGAATTGAATTCAGCTAATGTACTGCAGTGTGGTATTGAAACAGTAGTTGAGAGCCAGAAGTGTATTGTTCTCAGCTGCAGTACTGTACTGTATGTGGCGGTCTTCTCTGGCGAGTCAAATTATGTTTCTTTGGGAGCAAGATCTCATATGAACTCATGTTACATTTAGGCCGTAAGGTGAACCCTGTTATCGTTTCAACCCGCTCCACAGTCTGGCATCTACACAATCTTTAGCTCATAAAAAAGAACGAGTCCTGCTAAGCTACCAAAAAAAGTTTGTCGCTGAAATTCCAGTCGATTGTCGATGCGTCTATGTTTTAGGCAGAACTAGTTTCTTCAGAGCGTAATAGGATTTTGGTGGCACGGTTCGACACGTGATCCTTCTACATCAATAAGGTAGCTGCTTTTTGTTAACATGGATGGATATGGTTGTCAAATAGAGGATGGGACCTTGCACGCTAGTATTTCCTATGTTTATTTTGCCGTGGCGGCCCGCCACAACTACATTTCTGCCGCCATGGTATCAGGTAATAGGGCTGTACAAAATTTTAGGACGTCTCTGTGATTGTTGAAAATTAACTCCGCTTCAAACCCCCACAAACTTTTTTCTACCTTCTCCACCCTTCTTAACCCACCTCCCCCACCCCCTCCCTCCACCCTGACAGCAGACGACTTCTCCTCCTTCTTTGAGAAAAAAGTCGTCGACATTAGCAGTCGGTTCCCTAAACCCACCTTTCCTACCCTCTCACCCTCCATGACTGACCCAACTAAATGTCTAAACTCTTTTTCTCCCCTGTCTGAGGCAGAGATCTCTGACCTCATTCTCTCTCATCGCCCCACCTCCTGTCCCCTTGATCCTATACCCTCCCCTCTCTTTCAAACCATCTCCCCCTCCATCATAACTTTTCTTCTCCATGTCCTAAACTCCTCTCTTACCTCTGGCACCTTCCCCTCTGCCTTCAAACAGGCTAGAGTTACCCCTCTACTCAAAAAACCCTCCCTTACCCTGCCGTCCTCCAGAACTACAGACCGGTATCACTGTTACCCTTCCTTTCAAAAACAATTGAATGTGCTGTATCTAACCAACTGTCTAACTTTCTCTCTCAGAACAACCTGCTTGACCCCAACCAATCGGGCTTCAAGACTGGCCACTCCACAGAGACTGCCCTCCTTTCAGTCACTACTGCCCTCCAGTCTGCCAGAGCGGCTTCCAGGTCATCCGTCATCATTCTGCTGGACCTTTCTGCAGCGTTTGATACGGTTAACCACCAGATCCTGCTCGCCAGACTTTCTGAGATGGGCATCACTGGCACTGCACTCCAGTGGATCTCATCCTACCTGTCGGGAAGATCCTACCAGGTTTCCTGGGGAGGCAAACTGTCAGGACCTCGCCAGCTCTCCACTGGTGTCCCACAGGGCTCCGTCCTTGGACCCCTCCTCTTCTCTCTGTACACCACCTCACTTGGACCAATCATCACCTCCCATGGCTTCTCCTACCACTGCTACGCTGACGACACGCAGCTGTACCTGTCGTTCCCCCCGACCGATCCGGGGATCTCAGCTAGGATTGAGGCCTGCCTCACAGACATCTCCGCCTGGATGACCGAGCACCACCTCCAGCTGAACCTCGCCAAAACAGAACTTCTCATCATCCCGGCTAAACCCTCCATCTCCCACGATCTCTCAATCACCCTGGGATCTGCGACGGTGACCCCTTCATCCTCTGCCAGGAACCTTAGGGTTACCATGGACGACTAGCTCTCCCTCACGGCCCACATCGCTGCGGTCTCCCGGTCGTGTAGATTCACCCTCTACAACATCCGGAAGATCAGGAGATACTTGTCTGAGCACTCCACCCAGCTGCTAGCACTTGTCCTCTCCAAGTTGGACTATTGCAACTCGCTGCTCACTGGTCTCCCAGCATGTGCAACCCGCCCTCTTCAGAGGATTCAGAACGCAGCGGCCCGCCTGGTCTACAATCTACCCAGACGCTCCCATGTTACCCCGCTCCTCATCTCTCTCCACTGGCTACCTATCATGGCCCGTATCAGATTCAAGACCCTGGTATTGACCTTCCGAGCAGTGAACGGGACTGCACCCGTCTACATCAAGTCTCTCCTGCAGCCTTACACCCCCACCCGTCACCTAAGGTCTTCTTCAGACAACCGCCTGGTGGTCCCACCGCTCAAGACCGCCCGGTCCCAACACAAGCTCTTCTCCTGTCTGGCCCCCCAGTGGTGGAATCAACTCCCCACCTCCATCAGAGACACTGACTGTCTCTCCACCTTCAAGAAAAGGCTCAAGACGCACTTGTTCCGGGAGTACAACGGTACTTAGGAACGGTTCGCTTGACCCGATGTTAGTTTCCTCAAGGATCACAATGACTCTTGCTTAGAGACTTGTTGCTCTTGTGGTTAGTGGTAACTGATTTAAATTTTTGTTCTCGCTGTGATATATTGTTTTATTACTGTTGCTTGCTTTTTTCCACAGGTACACTTGCACGTATAGCTGTTCATGTTGTTTAATTGTAACTTGTTTAACTACATGCTCTTATGGTTCTTCCCTTTGGCACTTACTTTGGTTGTTCACAATGTGTGCTTCATGTTTTGGCTACTCGCGATGTTTTTTGGCTATCTTGTTGTTATGATCAGTGACCTATGCACTTTGTAAAGCTCTCTCTTGGAAGTCGCTTTGGATAAAAGCGTCTGCTAAATGAATAAATGTAAACTACATGCTCTTATGGTTCTTCCCTTTGGCACTTACTTTGGTTGTTCACAATGTGAGCTTCATGTTTTGGCTACTCGCGATGTTTTTTGGCTATCTTGTTGTTATGATCAGTGACCTATGCACTTTGTAAAGCTCTCTCTTGGAAGTCGCTTTGGATAAAAGCGTCTGCTAAATGAATAAATGTAAATGTTAGAGTGCATGTTGGAGAATAGCACGGATACGCGCTTCACACCGCAGTTGAGATTGTGCGTCTTTGAGAAGTCGTATAGCTAACTTATCAGTTAATTTAAGCCTGTTATTGTATTAGTCTATATTCTTGCTAATTTAAATTAAGTTAACTGGTGATCTGTATTATTCCCTTGCTAGCTAAATTGCACATGTCTGTTGATTCGATAGCGATTGCTGCCTTTGCTTACGTTTGTATTTTCGGTGCATTACTATGCAGAAGTAGTTTTAATTAATAAATAGTGGGTTTATTGTTATTATTTGCTTCAGAATGCTTAGCCTATCAAGCTCAAATGAAGCAGACAGTGTACATGCTTTCGAATACCTTAATCGATAGGCCACTGACCAACGTCCATTATTAATACATCAATTAATAATTGGCAGCATTTATGCCATTTAGAACATACTTTATGAGTGGAAGGTCTCTAAGTAACCTAACCTTTTTGCTTTAGGGGAAATAGTACAAAAATATGTGCAATATTACATTAGTTATTAAACTAGGCTATTACATTAACCTGGGGGGGAGGGGGGGAGACAGACTTATGTCGTTGTTGTAAAATTCATTCATTCATTCTTCCACAAATGAAAACACTGATCAACCATAAAAACAATCGTAATGAAAAATATGAAATATGATATATAAAACTGTACAAAACAGAATAAGGAATAACAGATTAGGGACACTCAGTCCTCACTGTCAGTTTCAGGACAGTTATCTCCCAGTTCTTCAGTTTCTTTTGTGTTGGCACAATTACAACAACGACATAAGTCTGCGCAACACAGTCCTGCAGAAAAACATGAACATCTGCCTGTCTCACACGCACTTTTGCAGCCGCAGTGTATCACATGCAATACAGTGTCAGGGGCCGAATTTCTGTAAAGTGCAAGGTCCCATCCACTATTTTCCAAACATATCCATCCATGTTGACAAAAAGCAGCTACCTTATTGGTGTAGAACGATCACGTGTCGAACCGTGCCACCAAAATCCTATTACGCTCTGAAGAAACTAGTTCTGTATAAAACATAGACGCAACGATAATCTGGAATTTCAGCGACAAACTTTTTTTTGGTAGCTTAGCACGAATCGTTCTTTTTTATGAGCTAAAGATTGTGTAGATGCCAGACTGTGGAGCAGGAATCATTTTCTAAAAGACTTTTCGTGGTTCACCTTGCAGCCTAATTACAGACATATGGAGCTAACTCATAAATGTATAATTTTCTATCCATACTAAAATGCTTACGAGCAACTACAGTACCTTCGAATCTAGCTAACAGGCACACCCCTCTGTTCACCTTGACCCAATAAAAGTCATTCTTTCCCTGTGAGAGGACAGACAGACAGTAGCACTTGGGGCAGATGAAAGACAGACACACTGGGGAGCCCCCAATCAGCCCCCATCTCCCCCTCCTCCATCCCTACCTCTTCATCACTCCATCCTTCGTGTTCTTTGAGTCTACCATGAGGGAGTCCTCCGCTCGGCTAGTCAACCATGCTTCATACTGATTGACAAAATGATACCTGCAACACTGATGGAGCCTTTAGTCTGTAATCAACACGCACCAGGGTGAACTTCAACAACGACAAGCCCTGGTTCTCAGCAGAGCTCAGAAGGTTGAGGTCAGAGAAGGAGGAAACATTTCGGAGTGGGGATAGAGACAGATTCAAGGAGTCGAAGAACAGGTTTAGCAAGGCGGTGAGAGAGGCTAAACGACTGTACTCAGAGAGACTGAAGCGTCAAATCTCTGCTAACGACTCTGCTTCTGTCTGGAGAGGGCTCAGGCAGATCACCAACTACAAGCCCAGAGCCCCCCACTCCACTAACGACTCCCGCCTGGCCAACGACCTGAATGAGTTCTACTGTAGATTTGAAAGACAATTGGACTGTCCTGATCTACCCCTTCCCACCTACAGGGCCTCCTCCCCCACCCCCTCTACAGTGACAACTCTCTCCATTCAGGAGAGAGTTGTCACTCTCTCCTGCCAAAGCAAATTCTGCCAAACCAAATTCCTTGTCTGTGCAAACTTCATGGCGAATAAATCCCATTCTGATTCTGAGGAGGGTGAAGTTAACAGACTTTAAGAGGCAGAACCCCCGCAAAGCAGCTGGGCCGGACTCTGTCTCTCCTGCCACCCTCAAGCCCTGCGCTGACCAGCTGTCTCCGGTGTTCACCTACATCTTTAACACCTCCCTGGAGACATGCCATGTGCCAGCCTGTCTCAAGTCCTCCACCATCATCCCTGTGCCCAAAAAGCCAAGGCCAACAGGACTCAATGACTACAGACCCGTCGCCCTGACCTCTGTGGTAATGAAGTCTTTTGAGCGCCTTGTGCTGGCACACCTCAAAGCCATCACAGACCCTTTCCTGGACCCACTGCAGTTTGCCTACAGAGCCAACAGATCTGTGGATGACACCGTTAACATGGCCCTCCACTTCACCCTACAGCACCTGGACTCCCCAGCATCCTATGCCAGGATCCTGTTTGTGGACTTCAGCTCTGCCTTCAACACCATCATCCCTGCCTTGCTTCAGGACAAGCTCTCCCAGCTGAACGTGCCCGACTCCACCTGCAGGTGGATCACAGACTTCCTGTCTGACAGGAAGCAGTGCATTAAGCTGGGAACACAAGTCTCTGACTCCCGGTCCATCAGCACCGGATCTCCTCAGGGCTGCGTCCTTTCCCCTCTGCTCTTCTCCCTGTACACCAACAGCTGCACCTCCAGTCATTCGTCTGTCAAACTTCTGAAGTTTGCGGACGACACCACCCTCATTGGGCTCATCTCTGACGGGGAGTCTGACTATAGGTGGGAAGCTGACAACCTGGTGACCTGGTGTAGCCAGAACAACTTGGAGCTCAATGCTCTTAAGACAGTGGAGATGGTTGTGGACTTCAGGAAGAATACAGCCCCACTCACCCCCATCACCCTGTGCGACTCCCCAGTCAACACTGTGGAGTCCTTCCGCTTCCTGGGCACCATCCTCTCCCAGGACCTCAAGTGGGAACTGAACATTAGCTCCCTCACCAAAAAAGCACAACAGAGGATGTACTTCCTACGGCAGCTGAAGAAATTCAACCTGCCAAAGACAATGATGGTGCACTTCTACACAGCCATCATTGAGTCCATCCTCACCTCTTCCATCACCGTCTGGTACGCTGCTGCCACTGCCAAGGACAAGAGCAGACTGCAGCGTATCATCCGCACTGCTGAGGTGATCGGCTGCAATCAGCCTACCCTCGAGGACCTGCACACCTCGAGGACCCTGAGGCGTGCGAGGAAGATTGTGGCCGACCCCTCCCACCCTGGTCACTCCCTGTTCCAGCTACTCCCCTCTGGCAGAAGGCTGCGGTCCATCAGGACCAAAACCTCACGCTATAAGAACAGTTTCTTTCCATCTGCTACTGGCCTCTTCAACAAGGCCAAGGATTCCCATTGACATTCATTCACTTATTTAACTATTATAAGTCCATCTAATGGCAATTCAGTATGCATAAGCCACTTTATCTCAGTATCCGATTGCACTATGTTGACCATTCACACTGCTCATTATTCTTATTTTTATATATATTTTATTTTATATTTAAATTGTTGTATTCTTAGATTTTTTAGTTCTTAGAAATAGTTAAACTTTTGTACTTTTACTTAATTTAAGATCTGTATATGTTTAGTGTTTTGCACCTCCCTGCCACAGTAAATTCCGTGTTTGTATAACATACATGGCGAATAAACCGAATTCTGATTCTGATTCTAATCTTGCGGTTGGAAGAGGGATAGTTTGTGTGAGAGAGTGTGTGTGCGTATGTGTGTCTGTTTGTGTGTGTACTTGTATGTGTATGTGAGTGCATGACTGTATAAACTCCAAAGGAAACAGATGGAGGTATAGAACAAAGTGAGGTGAGAGAGAAAGATAAGAGAGTGAGAGGAACGGAAGGTATCTGGGTCAAAGGAGGCCCATCAGCCAATCAGAGACATTTATCTGCTCCAAGGAAAGTGAGGGAAATAGGGGTATTTTCAGATAAACAGTCCAACAAGCAATCTGTGGCTACAGACTCCTGTGAGTAATGACTTTACTAAACAAGTCTGGACAATGTCTTAAAATTATGATTTCCTCTCTTGTTCCCTGCCTCCAATCCCAAACATCATGTGTGTGATGGCATTAGACTTCAAGCGTGAATGAGAAGGTCATGTTCACAAAAAGGCTGCTACTTTGATAAGCTGTTCAGATGAGAGAGCCTAAGAAGCATGTGCAGTTAAAGACTGGTTTGATTGGGGTGTCATAATCCACTTTATTCTCATAGGGAAGGTTGACAAACCCTATTCTCAGTGCTGGGAATTACTGTGTTCAGTTACTGTATAAAAAAAAGTAAGCCGTTTCTCCTGTGGGAAGCATTGTCAGATTTGACCCAAGTATAAAAAGCTGTGATTCAGTCATATTTTGACATATCAAGGTGATTGTGGTCTGAAGATAATCTGTGCCAAAACTGGTGAATATTGGATACATTCTGTAGGAGTAGGGAAAAAAGTTGTATTCATTCATTCAAAATGGCGGCCTCATCAATTCGTCTGGTATCAAGAGTTAACATGCGTCAGACACGGGATCTCCTAAGATATCACAAGACATAGGAATCACGACAAACAAATCAACAGTTATTGGTCAAAACACAATTTTGTCCCATTGTAGCGCCCCCTAGCTCAAATTACACTACCTTTTTTCGGTCCTTTCAATAACAGGGTCATGAATCCATACACCAAGTTTGGAGTCAATGCATCAAAGATTCGCTAAGATATGAGCTCTCTTCCCTTTTTGTTTGCTGAATTTGATTGGCTGTAACTAACAAACGGTTGCGAAAATCAAAGTTCCAGGGGATAACTTGTGTGAGGCTTGGTCTGAAGATCATCTGTGGCAATTATGAAGAAGACTCGAAAAGAATTGTAGGAGGAGTAGCGAAAAAACTCAAAATGGCGGAGAATCTATATGACTGGGTATGACGTCATAGAGTGCATTGAACTTGTCTTGATCCAGAGAATCCAATGATACCTCATTTTGGAAAATGCGGCATATGGTTCAAAGCTAACGTGTGTAAACACACCTTCAATGTTGACCCATTGGTGGCGCTAGATGGTTGGAATGGGAGACATGAAACTTGGTGAAATTGATGAGGGGACTGGTCCCAAAGAGTGTGCCAAATTTCACAACTTCTGACCATGTGGTTCTAGGGGCTGCCATAGACTCCCATGGCAGAAGAAGATGTGTAATAATAATAATAAATATAACTGCAAGCAGCAATGGCGGATTCCTCCAAACATTGCAAACCACTGAAAAATGTATATTCTTTAAAAATTATCACTGTAAAATTCCATGCAGCAGACTTACCAATGGGATACCAAATCTGAAATGCAATACCATCAAGATCCACAAGGGCTTTTATTTCAAGCCAAGGAGTGAAGGGAGGGGGCTTGGTGAGCCGACCCATTCCAGAAAGCCTTGTATCTTTGTGTATCAGGGCGTGGCCTGTAGCGTCACTTATGGGTGATATTGGGCCATTTGTGGTGTGGTAGTTACTCTTGGCCTTTACTATCAATGTTTCAATGGAACATGATGTAGTGTCTTTCACGTGACACACCAAGTTTGGTGTTGATATTTCAAAGATTTGCTGAGATTTGATCCAACTTCCTGTTTGGTTGCTTTGTTGACGAGTTTGATTGGCTGTACCGGACAAACGGTTTTGAAATTCAAAAATCTGTTGAAGAGTTCAGTGAGGGTTGCTCTGACGATGATACCTGCCAATTCTGGGGAAGATTGGACAAAAATTGTAGGAGAAGTAGCGAAAAAACGTGTTTCCTAAATCTTTATTGTACAAAAAAATCCAATATGGCGGCCGTTATAGGTTATTGAGGCTTTTTTGTTCCTCATGAGAAATAAGGCATATCTAATGAATTTCAGAATTTTGGGACAAAAGTGATGCGAATGGCATCACTTTGTAAATGGACAATTGGGGCTTGGCCGTAGCGCCACCTATGGATAATGGTGCGTCATTTGTGGTGTGGTAGTTACTCCTGGCCTATACTATCAATGTTTCAGGATTTTGAGAACTTTTTCTAAAATGCATTACCATCAAGATCCACAAGGGCCTTCACTTCAAGCCAAGGAATGAGTGGGGGCTTGGTCAGCCCACAATTGCCTGAAATGTTGTGTATGCGTCTCGCCAAGCCCGCGCGTGTGTCAAGGGAAAGGCTGAGTGTGTGAGAATGTGGAGCACGCGCGCGCTGAAGAGCAGGGGAGACATTTCATTGAAAATTTCGTTAGCAATTAGCCAAGCATGCATGTTTCAAATATTCACATAAAATCGACTTTTCATGTTACAGTCAACTTTTCCTCAGATTTGTGTACTAAACATTCTCAAGAGTCTTCATATGAACTTGTGATTGAATCAAAGTATCAGTTTTTGACCGGCGGATGTGTAAAGCATTATTGTAGCGTTAGCGATAAATTCGATTTGCTTTATATCAATCATCTTTTGAGATATGAAGTTGCCTTTGCACATGGTAACATGTTGTAGTGTCGTCCACCGATATACCAAGTTTAGTGTTGATATCTCAAAGATTTGCTGAGATTTGACCCAAGTTCCTGTTTGGTTACTTTTTTGCTGATTTTGATTGGTTGTGCCGGACAAACGGTTTAGAAAATCAAAACGCCATGGGATAACTTTTGTGAGGCTTGGTCTGAAGATCATCTATGGTCATTTTGAAGAAGATATGACAATAATTGTAGGAGGAGTAGGCTTTCAAAGGTTTTTGATACAACCGGAAATAGCGGAAAATCTATACAACCGGAAATTGACGTCATAGGGTGCGTTGAACTCGTCTTCATCCAGGGAATCCAATGGTACCTCATTTTTGTAAATCAGTCATACGGTTCAAAAGTTGCGTGTGTAAACACAAGTCCAACTTTGACCCATTGGTGGCGCTAGAGTGGTCTGATGGGATACATGAAACTTGGTGTAGGTATAGAAGGAACTGTCCTTAATGAGTGTGCCAAATTTAACAAAAAGTTATCCAAGGGTTCTAGGGGCTGCCATTGACTCCCATGGAACTAGAATAATAATAATAATAATAAATATAACTGCAAGCAGCAATGGCGGATTCCTCCAAACATTGCAAACCACTGAAAAATGTATATTCTTTACAAATAGTCACTGTAAAATTCCATGCCGCAGACTTACCAATGGGATACCAAATATGAAATGCAATACCATCAAGATCCACAAGGGCTTTTATTTAAAGCCAAGGAGTGAAGGGAGGGGGCTTGGTTGAGCCTACCCATTCCAGAAAGCCTTGTATCTTTGTGTATCAGGGCGTGGCCTGTAGCGTCACTTATGGGTGATATTGGGCCATTTGTGGTGTGGTAGTTACTCTTGGCCTATACTATAAATGTTTCAGGATTTTGAGAACTTTTACCATTGCATACAAAATCGGAAATGCAATACCATCAAGATCCACATGGGCCTTTGCTAAAGACCAAGCAATGAGTGGGGGCTTGGTCAGCCCACAATTGCCTGAAATGTTGTGTATGCGTCTCGTCAAGCTTGCGCGTGTGTCAAGGGAAAGGCTGAGTGTGTGAGAATGTGTAGCGCGCGCGCTGAGGAGCAGAGGGAGACGTTTCATTGGAAATGTCCTTAACAATTAGCCAAGCATGCATTTTTCAAATATTCACCAAAATTCAACTTTTCATCTTACAGTCAACTTTTTCTGAGATTTGTGTACTAAACATTCTCAAGAGTTTTCATGAACTAAAGGCAAACAAATCAACAGTTATTGGCCAAAAAACATTTTTGGTTCCTGCGGCCACGCCGATCACATGACACGATCACATGACACCAAATTGATTGGACATCCTCAGAAGACGGTTCCGAGTCATCTTACCAATTTTGGTGTTGATATTTCAAAGATTTGCTGAGATTTGATCCAACTTCCTGTTTGGTTGCTTTGTTGACGATTTTGATTGGCTGTACCGGACAAACGGTTTTGAAATTCAAAAATCTGTTAAAGAATTCAGTGAGGGTTGCTCTGACGATGATACCTGCCAATTCTGGGGAAGATTGGACAAGAATTGTAGGAGAAGTAGCAAAAAAACGTGTTTCCTAAATCTTTATTGTACAAAAACATCCAATATGGCGGCCGTTATAGGTTATTGAGGCTTTTTTGTTCCTCATGAGAAATAAGGCATATCTAATGAATTTCAGAATTTTGGGACAAATGGGATGCGAATGGCATCACTTTGTAAATGGAAAATTGGGGCTTGGCCATAGCGCCACCTATGGATAATGGTGCGTCATTTGTGGTGTGGTAGTTACTCCTGGCCTATACTATCAATGTTTCAGGATTTTGAGAACTTTTTCTAAAATGCATTACCATCAAGATCCACAAGGGCCTTCACTTCAAGCCAAGGAATGAGTGGGGGCTTGGTCAGCCCACAATTGCCTGAAATGTTGTGTATGCGTCTCGTCAAGCTTGCGCGTGTGTCAAGGGAAAGGCTGAGTGTGTGAGAATGTGGAGCGCGCGCGCGCTGAGGAGCAGGGGAGACATTTCATTGGAAATTTCCTTAACAATTAGCCAAGCATGCATTTTTCAAATATTCACCAAATTTCAACTTTTCATGTTACAGTCAACTTTTTCTGAGATTTGTGTACTAAACATTCTCAAGAGTCTTTATGAACATGTGATTTAATCAGAGTTTTTTGACTGGCGGATGTGTAAAGCATTATTTTAGCGTTAGATAGAAATAAATTAGATTTCCTTTATTTCAATCATTTTTTAAGATATTAATTTGCCTTCTCACATGGGAACATGATGTAGTGTCTTTCACGTGACACACCAAGTTTGGTGGTGATATTTCAAAGATTTGCTGAGATTTGATACAACTTCCTGTTTGGTTGCTTTGTTGACGATTTTGATTGGCTGTACCGGACAAACGGTTTTGAAATTCAAAAATCTGTTGAAGAATTCAGTGAGGGTTGCTCTGACGATGATACCTGCCAATTCTGGGGAAGATTGGACAAAAATTGTAGGAGAAGTAGCAAAAAAACGTGTTTCCTAAATCTTTATTGTACAAAAAAATCCAATATGGCGGCCGTTATAGGTTATTGAGGCTTTTTTGTTCCTCATGAGAAATAAGGCATATCTAATGAATTTCAGAATTTTGGGACAAATGGGATGCGAATGGCATCACTTTGTAAATGGAAAATTGGGGCTTGGCCGTAGCGCCACCTATGGATAATGGTGCGTCATTTGTGGTGTGGTAGTTACTCCTGGCCTATACTATCAATGTTTCAGGATTTTGAGAACTTTTTCTAAAATGCATTACCATCAAGATCCACAAGGGCCTTCACTTCAAGCTAAGGAATGAGTGGCGGCTTGGTCAGCCCACAATTGCCTGAAATGTTGTGTATGCGTCTCGCCAAGCCCGCGCGTGTGTCAAGGGAAAGGCTGAGTGTGTGAGAATGTGGAGCACGCGCGCGCTGAAGAGCAGGGGAGACATTTCATTGAAAATTTCGTTAGCAATTAGCCAAGCATGCATGTTTCAAATATTCACATAAAATCGACTTTTCATGTTACAGTCAACTTTTCCTCAGATTTGTGTACTAAACATTCTCAAGAGTCTTCATATGAACTTGTGATTGAATCAAAGTATCAGTTTTTGACCGGCGGATGTGTAAAGCATTATTTTAGCGTGAGCAATAAATTCGATTTGCTTTATATCAATCATTTTTTGAGATATGAAGTTGCCTTTGCACATGGTAACATGTTGTAGTGTCGTCTACCGATATACCAAGTTTAGTGTTGATATCTCAAAGATCTGCAGAGATTTGACCCAAGTTCCTGTTTGGTTACTTTTTTGCTGATTTTGATTGGCTGTGCAGGACAAACGGTTTAGAAAATCAAAACGCCATGGGATAACTTTTGTGAGGCTTGGTCTGAAGATCATCTCTGGTCATTTTGAAGAAGATATGACAAAAATTGTAGGAGGAGTAGGCTTTCAAAGGTTTTTGATACAACCGGAAATAGCGGAAAATCCATATAACCGGAAATTGACGTCATAGGGTGTGTTGAACTCGGCTTGATCCAGGGAATCCAATGGTACCTCATTTTTGAGAATCAGTCATACGGTTCAAAAGTTGCGTGTGTAAACACAAGTCCAACTTTGACCCATTGGTGGCGCTAGAGTGGTCTGATGGGATACATGAAACTTGGTGTAGGTATAGAAGGAACTGTCCTTAATGAGTGTGCCAAATTTAACAAAAAGTTATCCAAGGGGTCTAGGGGCTGCCATTGACTCCCATGGAACTAGAATAATAATAATAATAATAATAATAATAATAATAAAACTAACAATAACAATAGGTTTCCTCCTTACGGAGGAATCCTAAATATAACTGCAAGCAGCAATGGCGGATTCCTCCAAACATTGCAAACCACTGAAAAATTTATATTCTTCACAAATTGTCACTGTAAAAATCCATGCTGCAGACTTACCAATGGGATACCAAATCTGAAATGCAATACCATCAAGATCCACAAGGGCTTTTATTTCAAGCCAAGGAGTGAAGGGAGGGGGCTTGGTGAGCCTACCCATTCCAGAAAGCCTTGTATCTTTGTGTACCAGGGCGTGGCCTGTAGCGTCACTTATGGGTGATATTGGGCCATTTGTGGTGTGGTAGTTACTCTTGGCCTATACTATCAATGTTTCAGGATTTTGAGAACTTTTTACCATTGCATACAAAATCGGAAATGCAATACCATCAAGATCCACATGGTCCTTTGCTAAAGACCAAGCAATGAGTGGGGCTTGGTCAGCCCACAATTGCCTGAAATGTTGTGTATGCGTCTCGCCAAGCTTGTGCGTGTGTCAAGGGAAAGGCTGAGTGTGTGAGAATGTGGAGCGCGCGTGCTGAGGAGCAGGGGAGACATTTCATTGGAAATTTCCTTAACAATTAGCCAAGCATGCATTTTTCAAATATTCACCTAAATTCAACTTTTCATCTTACAGTCAACTTTTTCTGAGATTTGTGTACTAAACATTCTCAAAAGTCTTCATGAACTTGTGATTGAATCAGAGTTTTTTGACTGGCGGATGTGTAAAGCATTATTTTAGCGTTAGAAATAAATTTGATTTCCTTCATTTCAATCATTTTTGAAGATATTAATTTGCCTTCCTACATGGGAACATGACGTAGTGTCTTTCACGTGACACACCAAGTTTGGTGTTGATATTTCAAAGATTTGCTGAGATTTGATCCAACTTCCTGTTTGGTTGCTTTGTTGACGATTTTGATTGGCTGTACCGGACAAACGGTTTTGAAATTCAAAAATCTGTTAAAGAATTCAGTGAGGGTTGCTCTGACGATGATACCTGCCAATTCTGGGGAAGATTGGACAAGAATTGTAGGAGAAGTAGCAAAAAAACGTGTTTCCTAAATCTTTATTGTACAAAAACATCCAATATGGCGGCCGTTATAGGTTATTGAGGCTTTTTTGTTCCTCATGAGAAATAAGGCATATCTAATGAATTTCAGAATTTTGGGACAAATGGGATGCGAATGGCATCACTTTGTAAATGGAAAATTGGGGCTTGGCCGTAGCGCCACCTATGGATAATGGTGCGTCATTTGTGGTGTGGTAGTTACTCCTGGCCTATACTATCAATGTTTCAGGATTTTGAGAACTTTTTCTAAAATGCATTACCATCAAGATCCACAAGGGCCTTCACTTCAAGCCAAGGAATGAGTGGGGGCTTGGTCAGCCCACAATTGCCTGAAATGTTGTGTATGCGTCTCGCCAAGCCCGCGCGTGTGTCAAGGGAAAGGCTGAGTGTGTGAGAATGTGGAGCACGCGCGCGCTGAAGAGCAGGGGAGACATTTCATTGAAAATTTCGTTAGCAATTAGCCAAGCATGCATGTTTCAAATATTCACATAAAATCGACTTTTCATGTTACAGTCAACTTTCCCTCAGATTTGTGTACTAAACATTCTCAAGAGTCTTCATATGAACTTGTGATTGAATCAAAGTATCAGTTTTTGACCGGCGGATGTGTAAAGCATTATTTTAGCGTTAGCGATAAATTCGATTTGCTTTATATCAATCATCTTTTGAGATATGAAGTTGCCTTTGCACATGGTAACATGTTGTAGTGTCGTCCACCGATATACCAAGTTTAGTGTTGATATCTCAAAGATTTGCTGAGATTTGACCCAAGTTCCTGTTTGGTTACTTTTTTGCTGATTTTGATTGGTTGTGCCGGACAAACGGTTTAGAAAATCAAAACGCCATGGGATAACTTTTGTGAGGCTTGGTCTGAAGATCATCTATGGTCATTTTGAAGAAGATATGACAATAATTGTAGGAGGAGTAGGCTTTCAAAGGTTTTTGATACAACCGGAAATAGCGGAAAATCTATACAACCGGAAATTGACGTCATAGGGTGCGTTGAACTCGTCTTCATCCAGGGAATCCAATGGTACCTCATTTTTGTAAATCAGTCATACGGTTCAAAAGTTGCGTGTGTAAACACAAGTCCAACTTTGACCCATTGGTGGCGCTAGAGTGGTCTGATGGGATACATGAAACTTGGTGTAGGTATAGAAGGAACTGTCCTTAATGAGTGTGCCAAATTTAACAAAAAGTTATCCAAGGGTTCTAGGGGCTGCCATTGACTCCCATGGAACTAGAATAATAATAATAAAACTAACAATAACAATAGGTTTCCTCCTTACGGAGGAATCCTAATAATAAAACTAACAATAACAATAGGTTTCCTCCTTACGGAGGAATCCTAATAAATATAGCTGCAAGCAGCAATGGCGGATTCCTCCTAAGATTGCGAACCATTGAAAAATGTATATTCTTCACAAATTGTCACTGTATAGAAAAATCCATGCTGTAGACTTACCAATGGGATACCAAATCTGAAATGCAATACCATCAAGATCCACAAGGGCTTTTATTTCAAGCCAAGGAGTGAAGGGAGGGGGCTTGGTGAGCTAGACCCCGAAGCCATTTGTTTTGAGAATAATGGCTGGCTGATGAAGTTATTGGCTGGCTAGCCAGCTCAGCCAAAACCTAAATGGCTGCTGCAGCCGCCAAAATGTTAATAGCTACAAATGCCTGAAGCTGCCACTTCATGTCTACAGATGTTTATGTTATACTGATTTACTAGATCTCAATATTTCCAAGTTTTAAAAGAGTACAAAAATATCGACAAAACCCTAGTCCTGACAAAACGGCATTCTTACTTCCAAAAACTGAAGATCTAACAAACGTCTGAGTATGCAACATAGAAATTAAGAAAGTATGTAACAAGTAACAATTACCTTTTCTAGTTGTTTCCGCCATTTCAGCTCAGCGTGAGAGAAAAACGCATTGCTTCTTTTACTGTCTATGTCTATGATCATCACTATCGGAAAACGCACAATTTTAATTGGTCATCAATTCACTGTGAGTCCTGTGTATCATAGCAACGAGCACAAGACTGTGGCGAATCCGGTGTGCAAAATTGATTTAGTTTATCATTGATGTTTTGTGTGTGTATGTCTCTATGTGATAGATATAATTATTGTTTGACGCAAATAATTTCATCTTGCTGAGCCAAATAATATCAGATGGTGGCTCAATTTGGCTTACAAAATATTAGCTGGCTTTGGCTGAAACTCAAATGGCACCGCTTGGTGGCACTTGGCGTCGGCTTCAGGGTCTATGGTGAGCCTACCCATTCCAGAAAGCCTTGTATCTTTGTACATCAGGGTGTGGCCTGTAGCGTCAAGTATTGGTGATATTGGGCCATTTGTGGTGTGGTAGTTACTCTTGGCCTATACTATCAATGTTTTAGGGTTTTGAGAACTTTTTACCATTGCATAAAAAATCGGAAATGCAATACCATCAAGATCCACATGGGCCTTTGCTAAAGACCAAGCAATGAGTGGGGGCTTGGTCAGCTCACACTCTCCTGAAATGTTGTGTTTGCGTCTCGCCAAGCTTGCGCGTGTGTCAAGGGAAAGGCTGAGTGTGTGAGAATGTGGAGCAGGCGCGCGCTGAGGAGCTGTACCAGACAAACGGTTGTGAAAATAAAAAATCTGTTGAATACATGAGTGAGGGTTGCTCTGACGATGATGTGTGCCAATTCTGGGGAAGATTGCACCAGAATTGAAGGAGGAGTAGCGAAAAAACGTGTTTCCTTAATCTTTATTGTACAGAAAAATCCAATATGGCGCCCGTTATAGGTTCTTGAGGCTTTTTTGTTCCTCATGAGAAATAAGGCATATCTACTGAATTTCAGAACTTTGGGACAAATGGGATGCAAATGGCATCACTTTGAATATAGGCAAATTGGGCATGGCTGTAGAGGTTTAAAAAGCTACCTCTGCCTAAACTGACATGCACCAACTCAGAGTATTGCGTTTCAATAACCTCCTCATTGCATTCACTCTTATTCCCATAGCTATTGTGGTAGCAAACAAGCATAACTACGTGTGGCCTACACATCAAACAAAATTTGTAGTCAATTGGAGTCATAAGAAGATATTTGTACATTTTCAAAATGTTCACCGTACATGGTGGACTGTATGGGTCACCACTGTATAGTTTCCCATTATAAATAAGGCATGTTTAGTTTCCGACGTTTTAGACTGATGGTGTGGAAATGCCATCACTTTGAAAATGGACAATTGGGGCGTGGCCGTAGCGCCACCTATGGGTAATGGTGGGTCATTTGTGGTGTGGTAGTTTCTCATGGCCTATACTATCAATGTTTCAGGATTTTGAGAACTTTTTACCATTGCATACAAAATCGGAAATGCAATACCATAGGGTGCGTTGAACTCGTCTTGATCCAGGGAATCCAATGGTACCTCATTTTTGAAAATCAGTCATACGGTTCAAAAGTTGCATGTGTAAACACAAGTCCAACTTTGACCCATTGGTGGCGCTAGAGTGGTCTGATGGGATACATGAAACTTGGTGTAGGTATAGAAGGAACTGTCCTTAATGAGTGTGCCAAATTTAACAAAAAGTTATCCAAGGGTTCTAGGGGCTGCCATTGACTCCCATGGAACTAGAATAATAATAATAATAATAATAAAACTAACAATAACAATAGGTTTCCTCCTTACGGAGGAATCCTAATAATAATAAAACTAACAATAACAATAGGTTTCCTCCTTACGGAGGAATCCTAACTAACAATAACAATAGGTTTCCTCCTTACGGAGGAATCCTAATAAAACTAACAATAACAATAGGTTTCCTCCTTACGGAGGAATCCTAATAATATAGCTGCAAGCAGCAATGGAGGGGCCAAGCAGTCCAGAGCAGGACATGGCCTCCATAGCACTTGTGCAACAATTAAGTCACAACAACCTGTTGCACTCATGCAACACACCAAGTTTGGTTGAAATATATGTTTGCGTTCAAGAGTACTGAGAGTTCAAAGTTATTTTTCTGGTATAACACTGCAGGCCTCCTCTGCTCCTCATGGGAACGATGGAACCCAAGTCTGGTGACAATCGCGTAAATGGTTGCTGAGATATGCTCTTGCGCCTCGTTTGGCGGCTTTGCCACCCCTTTTGATCGTCTCTACCGAACAAACGTTTTTGAAAATTGAAAATTCATCTGATTGCTTTTGTGAAACTGAGTCTAAAGATCATCTTTGCCAAATTTGGTAAACATTGGACAAAAATTGGGGCGTGCAAAAGGTTTTTACATTTTTCCATGAAATCCAAAATGGCGGCCGCGTCAATTCGGTTATTATGAAAAGTTATCAATGGTCAGGCTTGATATCTCACAAGACATCAAGAGACAAATAAATTACTTTATTAAGATAAAAACTTCAACAGTTATTAGCCAAAACACGTTTATGCTTCCGGCCACGCCCCCTTTTAGTCACATGACACAATTCTTGGAGGACATCCTTAGAATAAAGTTCCGAGTAGGCGTACCAACTTTGGTGTCGATGCCTCAAAGAACTGCTGAGATATGGTTTCACTTCCTGTTTGGTGGCTTTTCTGCAGAATTTGATTGGCTGTACCGGAAAAACGGTTGTGAGGATCAAAATTCTTTTCGATAACTTTTGTGAGTTAGATATGGTTAGTTTTGGCAGACCGGTGTAAAAATTGACCTAATCTCTATGACTTAAACGTCATTTTAAGTTTTTCCCTTCTCATGATATTTTCAGGCATTTAGCCTACTCATTGCATTCATTCATTAATAAAGAACCCCCTTTGAAGATTATTCTACGACGTTACCCGGCAGTAGAAGATGGAATCGCGATTCAAACAGTACCATCTGCTAACTGAAAATATGCCCCCCAAAACGTAAATAAGCTTGACATTTATTTAGTGGAAAATCGCTCATTCATAAAAAGCTCACTGGTAGCGATCATTGTCAGTAACAACGCAAAATGCGATATAGGAGAAGCTGCCCCGGTAAATTGTACTACTACGGTACAGTACTAGACTACTGCTGTGTTCGTCTTGGTAGCGATTGCGTTGGTTGAATTGGATTTAACGTTCCGTTGTATGGTTTAAGATGAAATTAATTATTTTCATGAACAGATTGACAACGTTTAAGCTGTGGCAATGAAGTTCAGGTTAGTAGTTAGATAGACTTTTGATTTAAGTAAGGGGAGTGCCAAACATGTTCTGTCGCCGTTTGACTTCCTAAACAGCTGTGTACTGTAGATGTTTTTGTAGTGTGTCTCGCGTAAGCTACAGCGTTGCAGTGAGCTACACTGGTTTGAAACCGCAGGTAATGGTAATTTCACCAACAAATCGTTTACTAATGTCAGAATAAATCATACAACGAAAATGTATATGTGAGGAATGTTTATTTTAACGATTGAAAACAGATACATCATAGACCACTGTAGTATGTGTTGCCCGGGCAACACAGGCTAATGTCATGATGCTAATACTTCAGTGAAATAGTAGACTACTGTTTCCGAAAGTAGATGTACTTCCTTAATAATATCAGCTTATACTGTACATTACACATGACAATTGTGTGTCATATCACAAAGTAAAATGAGTAAATAGTTATCACCTTGGCCTCTTTGCTTGTGGCGTTCCTGCAGCTGCCTTGCAGTAAAGCTATAGTTAGCCTAGCTATCCCCCAAGTTAACAGATGCGAAACGAATGTTCTGCTACAGGTAGTCACGCGTGTTTTCGTGACGTTAGTGACGTAGTGACGTTAGTAACGTCAGTGACTGTGGCTAGCAAACTAGCCACCGTTAGCTTCACTTTTCACCACAAAAACGCAATTTCTACTTAAACCATGCAACGGAACGTAAATAAAAATACAACCAACGCAATCGCTACCAAGACGAACCTTTTGATACCGCCGTTGTGTATGTAGTCCAAATATTGACTGATCCTTAGGGGGGCGAAAATAAATAATAAAAATAAATAAATAAATATATATGTGAGAGAACAAAGGTTGTGCTCTCGCCGAAGGCTTGAGCACACCCAATAATAATACTAACAATAACAATAGGTGCCTCGCAGCTTCGCTGCTTGGCCCCTAAAAACTAACAATAACAATAGGTTTCCTCCTTATGGAGGAATCCTAAATATAGCTGCAAGCAGCAATGGCGGACTCCTCCTAACATTGCGAACCATTGAAAAATGTATATTCTTCACAAATTGTCACTGTATAGAAACATCCATGCTGTAGACTTACCAATGGGATACCAAATCTGAAATGCAATACCATAAAGATCCACAAGGGCTTTTATTTCAAGCCAAGGAGTGAAGGGAGGGGGCTTGGTGAGCCTACCCATTCCAGAAAGCCTTGTATCTTTGTGTATCAGGGTGTGGCCTGTAGCGTATTTTATGGGTGATATTGGGCCATTTGTGGTGTGGTAGTTACTCTTTTTTTGATAATCAGTCATACGGTTCAAAAGTTGCGTGTGTAAACACAAGTCCAACTTTGACCCATTGTTGGTGCTAGAGTGGTCTAATGGGATACATGAAACTTGGTGTAGGTATAGAAGGAACTGTCCTTAATGAGTGTGCCAAATTTCACAAAAAGTTATCCAAGGGTTCTAGGGGCTGCCATTGACTCCCATGGAACTAGAATAATAATAATAATAATAAAACTAACAATAACAATAGGTTTCCTCCTTACGGAGGAATCCTAAATATAACTGCAAGCAGCAATGGCGGATTCCTCCAAACATTGCAAACCACTGAAAAATGTATATTCTTTAAAAATTATCACTGTAATATTCCATGCTGCAGACTTACCAATCGGATACCAAATCTGAAATGCAATACCATCAAGATCCACAAGGGCTTTTATTTCAAGCCAAGGAGTGAAGGGAGGGGGCTTGGTGAGCCTACCCATTCCAGAAAGCCTTGTATCTTTGTGTATCAGGGTGTGGCCTGTAGCGTCACTTATGGGTGATATTGGGCCATTTGTGGTGTGGTAGTTACTCTTGGCCTATACTATCAATGTTTCAGGATTTTGAGAACTTTTTACCATTGCATACAAAATCGGAAATGCAATACCATCAAGATCCACATGGGCCTTTGCTAAAGACCAAGCAATGAGTGGGGGCTTGGTCAGCCCACAATTGCCTGAAATGTTGTGTATGCGTCTCGTCAAGCTTGCGTGTGTGTCAAGGGAAAGGCTGAGTGTGTGAGAATGTGGAGCACGCGCGCTGAGGAGCAGAGGGAGACATTACATTGGAAATTTCATTAGCAATTAGCCAAGCATGCATGTTTCAAATATTCACCAAAAATCTACTTTTCATCTCACAGTCAACCTTTTCTCAGATTTGTGTACTAAACATTCTCAAGAGTCTTCATATGAACTTGTGATTGAATCAGAGTATCAGTTTTTTACTGGAGGATGTGTAAAGTATTATTTTAGCGTCAGCGATAAATTCGATTTGCTTTGTATCAATCATTTTTTGAGATATGAAGTTGCCTTTGCAAATGGTAACATGTTGTAGTGTCGTCCACCGATATACCAAGTTTAGTGTTAATATCTCAAAGATTTGCTGAGATTTGACCCAAGTTCCTGTTTGGTTACTTTTTTGCTGATTTTGATTGGCTGTGCCGGACAAACGGTTTAGAAAATCAAAACGCCATGGGATAACGTTTGTGAGGCTTGGTCTGAAGATCATCTCTGGTCATTTTGAAGAAGATATGACAAAAATTGTAGGAGGAGTAGGCTTTCAAAGGTTTTTGATACAACCGGAAATAGCGGAAAATCTATATAACCGGAAATTTACGTCATAGGGTGCGTTGAACTCGTCTTGATCCAGGGAATCCAATGGTACCTCATTTTTGAAAATCAGTCAAAAGTTGCGTGTGTAAACACAAGTCCAACTTTGACCCATTGGTGGCGCTAGAGTGGTCTGATGGGATACATGAAACTTGGTGTAGGTATAGAAGGAACTGTCCTTAATGAGTGTGCCAAATTTAACAAAAAGTTATCCAAGGGTTCTAGGGGCTGCCATTGACTCCCATGGAACTAGAATAATAATAATAATAAAACTAACAATAACAATAGGTTTCCTCCTTACGGAGGAATCCTAATAAAACTAACAATAACAATAGGTTTCCTCCTTACGGAGGAATCCTAATAATAATAAAACTAACAATAACAATAGGTTTCCTCCTTACGGAGGAATCCTAATAATATAACTGCAAGCAGCAATGGCGGATTCCTCCAAACATTGCAAACCACTGAAAATTGTATATTCTTTACAAATTGTCACTGTAAAATTCCATGCTGCAGACTTACCAATGGGATACCAAATCTGAAATGCAATACCATCAAGATCCACAAGGGCTTTTATTTCAAGCCAAGGAGTGAAGGGAGGGGGCTTGGTGAGCCGACCCATTCCAGAAAGCCTTGTATCTTTGTGTATCAGGGCGTGGCCTGTAGCGTCACTTATGGGTGATATTGGGCCATTTGTGGTGTGGTAGTTACTCTTGGCCTATACTATCAATGTTTCAGGAGTTTGAGAACTTTTTACCATTGCATACAAAATCGGAAATGCAATACCATCAAGATCCACATGGGCCTTTGCTAAAGACCAAGCTATGAGTGGGGGCTTGGTCAGCCCACAATTGCCTGAAATGTTGTGTATGCGTCTCGTCAAGCTTGCGCGTGTGTCAAGGGAAAGGCTGAGTGTGTGAGAATGTGGAGCGCGCGCGCTGAGGAGCAGGGGAGACATTTCATTGGAAATTTCCTTAACAATTAGCCAAGCATGCATTTTTTTTATATTCACCAAAAATCAACTTTTCATTTTACAGTCAACTTTTTCTGAGATTTGTGTACTAAACATTCTCAAGAGTCTTCATGAACTTGTGATTGAATCAGAGTATCAGTTTTTGACTGGCGGATGTGTAAAGCATTATTTTAGCGTTAGAAATAAAAAAGATTTCCTTTATTTCAATCATTTTTTAAGATATTAATTTGCCTTCTCACATGGGAACATGATGTAGTGTCTTTCACGTGACACACCAAGTTTGGTGTTGATATTTCAAAGATTTGCTGAGATTTGATCCAACTTCCTGTTTGGTTGCTTTGTTGACATTATTTAAGCATTATTTTAGCGTTAGCGATAAATTCGATTTGCTTTTTATCAATCATTTTTTGAGATATGAAGTTGCCTTTGCACATGGTATCATGTTGTAGTGTCGTCCACCGATATACCAAGTTTAGTGTTGATATCTCAAAGATTTGCTGAGATTTGACCCAAGTTCCTGTTTGGTTACTTTTTTGCTGATTTTGATTGGCTGTGCCGGACAAACGGTTTATAAAATCAAAACGCCATGGGATAACTTTTGTGAGGCTTGGTCTGAAGATCATCTCTGGTCATGTTGAAGAAGATATGACAAAAATTGTAGGAGGAGTAGGCTTTCAAAGGTTTAGAAGGAACTGTCCTTAATGAGTGTGCCAAATTTAACAAAAAGTTATCCAAGGGTTCTAGGGGCTGCCATTGACTCCCATGGAACTAGAATAATAATAATAATAAAACTAACAATAACAATAGGTTTCCTCCTTACGGAGGAATCCTAACTAACAATAACAATAGGTTTCCTCCTTACGGAGGAATCCTAAATATAGCTGCAAGCAGTGGTGCGGGTTCCTCCGCAAAATGGCAAAATATTATACACATGTACACTGTAGAAGATCGAGACTTGGACAACAAGAGAGCAAAACTACTTCATGTTTGGCCAACAACAATAGGCTGAACGGGGATTTGAACAAGAGCATAAGGTTACTAGTCAGTCTCTCTAGCCTCTCTGCTACACACCAACTGCTGAGATTTTATGATTAGTAAGGGCTGAGTATTAACTTTTTATAGGATACTGAAACTCTTCTTGAGTTGATCTCTTTCCAGACACTCAGTCAATGCACAACTAACATTAGTCATGTGGGCAACTGGGCTAGGGCAGCGCTCATATTCAGCTTCATTGCGAGAACAGCCTGTGACAGTACAGCAGCCGACTCTCTGGTCCCATTAAACTACACAACATGCACAATCAGGGTGACCAACAAGAGTATATTAACTAACAAACAATAACATTACAAACATCTAACTGAACGAACACAACAACTGAAATCCCTCGCACGGCTGTTGTAACCAAACTATTTTCCACAAGTCTTTGCGTTTTTTGACATGCCGCACTGCATGCTGGGTACCTATGGGTGCTGACGCTGATTATTACTCATATTACTGATCATACTTTTTTATACAGTAACTGAACATGACAATATTCAACACTGAGAATAGCTCAATGGGCACGCATGGTGACCTGTAAAGTATAAGGTAGTTGGTTGGAATCCAGCCATTATCTTTTGGCCTGTCATAATTTAGATTATCTGTTTAGTTAAACAGGATGACATCATTCTGCAGTGTACATGTTTATAATATTTTGCCATTTTGCGGAGGAACCCGCATCGCTGCTTGCAGCTATATTTATTATTATTATTAATCTATTCTCAGTGTTGAATATTGTCATGTTCAGTTACTGTATAAAAAAGTAAGCTGTTTCTCCTGTGGTAAGCGTTGTTAGATTCAGCCTAAGTTGAAACTGCTTGTACATTTCCTATAAAAACGGGACAACGGGATGACTGGGTTGCTGCTGTAAAGAATAACTTTCTCATCGTTTTTTTAAACAGGTTGTTTGGAGGGCCATAACTTGTCATGGAAGGGAATTTTAAATCATGCCTAGCATCAGTGGGAATGTGTCCTTGCTTAGGTTACTGAAATGAATTTGTGCAACAGGCAAGGGATCCACCTGAACAATCAATTTACTTCATTAGAGATAACCATTAGAGTTATCTCTACCATGCGTAGACTACAAGTAGCTAGCTACTGTGGTCAGTGGCGGCCGGGACTTTGCAGAGGCCCCCCCGCAAAGTTGGAGCTCGAAGCCCCTCCCCTAAATCCACTCAAAATGTATCTCCATCCTATCTTATACATTGCTGTCTACCTTTAAATATAGCCTATATTCACCAATGTGAGAGAAATAAAAAAGTTAAAAAATAACAAAAGCACAATAGCAGACTATTTGTGTGGCATTCTGCGGAAACCGCCGGATGTCGCGGCCGCGCGGTCATTGCTGGCTATAAGCCATAAAAGATCGAAAATTGTTTTCTGTCAAAATTTAGATTTTTGATGTTTTCTATAGTTAACACCCTAAACTTCATTGTAATGTACAAAAAGTATAGCTTCTGAAAAACTGTTAATTTCAACGTTTTTTGGACATGTCAGCTAGCAAGATTTCCAAGCCATTTCAAATCAAATGCTCAGTTTGCTTGCTCTTTTGAGTGCTGCAGCAGCCCCAAACAACTGATCAATGAAGTCAGGCTGTTAAACTTAACAATAACTTGCTGAAAAGTTATTAATGTAGCCTATACTTAAACTGACATTTACATTCACAACGTGATTACGAACAAAAGGATTTACTTTCCATATTCGCCACAGAATTAGAATGAAAGTGGAGTGGAATGCAATTTTCTCGGTTATCACTTTATTGACACAGGTCAACTTTAAAATTATGTAACTTCAGTTGTGATAAAGATATCTGAGTGATTTAAACATATTTGTATTCAGGATAGTTTGTAGTTTCCAAATATGTATAATACCCAGAAAGACCCAAATGTTCACGATGTGAAGAGTTTCCGCAGGCCGCCACACATTTGTCATTGTTCAAAACCAAAGACAGCACTAGCCTTCTGATAGTTCAGCACCAAGGATAGCATCGTCGAAATAACACACAATCAATGGAGGAAAGGAAAACATTTATTCTTGCCAATAAGTAGGCTAAGCAAGTATATTTATTGTTGGTTGCTGGTGAAGACGTGCTGCTGCTAGCTACCTGCGGCTGTGGTAGTGTTTCGTCTGGAGATGTTGATAATATTCCTCTCTGGCTGGTCTAAATAAGTGTGTAATCTTCGGGTGTTTTGCTCGAGCTTATTCAGACAACAGTTTATTGCTGCGCTTTTGAGCACCGCGTGCATATTTTCTTTTACTCATGTCTCTACCGTCATCTAGCAGAACGTAGCCTAATGATTAGCATTTTTTAAATGTGCGCGTTCAATAGGCGTAATGGCCCAAAAGGCACGTAAGATACGCAAAAGCCATTGTTGCCAGATTCGGGGATTTTGAGACTATTTAGCCTATTTAGATCTGTTACGTTGCCTACATTACGGAATTCCTTTACCTGGCAGTTGAAACTTGGGGCTCTAAATGAGCGCCCTCAAAGTGTTTTCCTTAATATATATATTTTTATATAGGCCTAGTCTGTTTTTTGATATGCAGGGCGGGGCCCTTAGGGCGTGGGGGCCCCCCGCCTTGCGGGGGCTGGCAGCCGCCACTGACTGTGGTGAACCTGGCTTGTTTTGCAGTGGTTTACACAGTCTCGCTAAACAGATGATCAGAGTGTTGTGATGGGCTCAAATAAATACGCATTGCTATGTTTTTACACCCGGAGGATTGATCGGAAGACTAGAAACCTTTTTGACCGTTTTTTCATGCCTCTGACTGGTTTTGAACCTACAACCCTTTGTTTACCAGCACAACATCTCAGCCAATTGAGCCATTCCCAGACATGGATGGTACAAAACTGGATAATAAAAAAAGCTGTTTCTCCAATGGCGAGCATTGTCAGATTTGGTCGAAGTTCAAACAGCTGTAATTCAGTCAGATTTCGACATATCAAGGTGAAACCTTGCATGGTACTTCAGGGGCATCTCACCTTAAAGCCTATTAAGTTTGAACCATCCTTCAAAAATACATTTGATTTAGTGACACAAACATATTGAGGCAATGTGTACATTTACATAAATACACCCCTTTCAGCCGTTTTGTATTTGATTCAATTGTCTTAAACATTTTTAAATACGTCAATGATACATACAACAACACAAGCTCTTCTCCTGTCTGGCCCCCCAGTGGTGGAATCAACTCCCCACCTCCATCAGAGACACTGACTGTCTCTCCACCTTCAAGAAAAGGCTCAAGACGCATTTGTCCCGGGAGTACAACGGTACTTAGGAACGGTTCGCTTGACCCGATGTTAGTTTCCTCAAGGATCACAATGACTCTTGCTTAGAGACTTGTTGCTCTTGTGGTAACTGATTTAAATTTTTGTTCTCGCTGTGATATATTGTTTTATTACTGTTGCTTGCTTTTTTCCACAGGTACACTTGCACTTATAGCTGTTCATGTTGTTTAATTGTAACTTGTTTAACTACATGCTCTTATGGTTCTTCCCTTTGGCACTTACTTTGGTTGTTCACAATGTGTGCTTCATGTTTTGGCTACTCGCGATGTTTTTTGGCTATCTTGTTGTTATGATCAGTGACCTATGCACTTTGTAAAGCTCTCTCTTGGAAGTCGCTTTGGATAAAAGCGTCTGCTAAATGAATAAATGTAAAATGTAAATATCTGTACAAAATCTCAAGTCAATTAGAGCTTTGGTTCAAGAGAAGAGGAATTTTTAAGGTTTTCCAAAATTATCACTGTACAGGAAAATCCATCATGGCAGACCTTATGGGTCCTTGAGGCTTTTTTGTTCCTCATGAAAAATGAGGCATGCACACCAAGATTCAGGAGAATTGGAGCAATGGGGTGGGAATGCCATCACTTTGAAAATTTGACTTTTGGGCGTGGCCTGTGGCGCCCCCTATGATCTGCTGTGGCCCATATTTGGTGTGGGGGTACCCACTTGGATGTAGTATCAATGTGCCAAATTAGAAAATTTATAACCAGGGACTTTTTCCTCCTACCGGAGGAACCCTAATAAGAAGAAGAAAAGGTAGAAACACTTAAGGTGGCTTCGCCACTTGGCCACCAAAAACACCCTGAGTACAGTAAATCTGAGATAATTTGCGAACCATTACTTTTAGAAAAAACATGGATTTAGTTGCGGTTTGTTGCATTTGTTCATGTAATAGTTTATTAATCTTATTTGTCACATATAATCAAATCGAGATGGCACCGGAGCAAAGGGGCTTGAGGAAAGTGGCGACTCAGAGTCACTGGGAGGGAGTGGTAGGTCTATGTATAAACACGTGACGTGACCCTCATGCTGAAAACGTGACTTAATTGTCGCATAGGCTACATGACTTCACTTCCAAAGACGCAAGAAGAAATCAAATATATATTTTACTATTAATGACAAAATAGTAACGCACTGTGACTTGGACAAGTAACTTTAATCTGATTACTGGTTTGGAAATAGTAATGCGTTATTTTACTCGTTACTGAAAAAAGTGGTCAGATTGACTGAGTAAGAAGAGGGTTCAGATGGACTCAGTTATATGTAAATCAAGCCAGAAACTAGTATGTTCAATAAATATACAGCATGTTGTGATGTGTTGAATACATTAACACCTACAGAAGAATTATATGTTTTTATCCATGAGTACTTTCCAGTAAATTCTTAATTTTCCCTTACCTACATGTTGTGTACACACAACTCAAACTCAAGTGATGTCTAGTTCCATCTGCACCAAAAGGGTAGAGATGGTGTGTGTGAACGTGTATCTGTGTGTGCGTGCATGTGAGTGTGTGGAGAAGTGGGGGTGGGTTGTGCTAGTCAGCACTCTGGGGGGGATACAGTCACTAATTCCTGGCATGCCTTACTTTAGCATCACTCCTTCCTACTTCTAGCAGTAACAACTCTGACCTTAATTTAATGACCTGTTTGGTTTTCACCCCTCCAAGAGCGAGCCCTAATGGCTGAGGATGATGAATGCATGTAAAGGATACGCTGCAGGTAGGCTATGGTTACATGCTAAGCTGGGACGGGGGAGGTAGGGTCTAGATTTGTGTTTTAGGCGGAGACGCCAATGGGGGGTGTGGATGGGTGGCAGGATGTTTGTATGCCAATGAGGCGTGACCCTGGGAGAATGGGGCGGGGTAGAGATGGATATGGAGGGGATGGGCTGGGCTGGGTTGGGTTGGGGGTTGAGGGCGAATGGTGGGGGGGTTGATACTGACAGCATTTTTGGAGCAGGTGAGCGGAGAGCCAGCAAGGAGAAGGAGGCTCTCTGATTTCTTTCAATCCTCGCTTTCTGTCTTAATCTCTGTCTCAGCTCTCTAACTCTGCTTTTACAGTCACTCTCTCACAGACACACAATCTTGCAGCTTCTTCTTAACACTGTGGTGGGAGCAGTTTCTTCGAGACATAACTTTTATTGTGAAATGGTATGTGGTTACACTACGTAAACACTGTAAATGGGTGGGTGCTTGCATGTGTCCCAGTGCATATGAGTGAGTGTGCTGTTGCTCTGTGGGACTGTACAGTTTGTTTATTTGCTTTCTTAAGAGGTCATGAGTGCTGTGTATGTGTGTGTGTGCAAGCATGTGTGAGTGCCTGTGTGTGCATGCGCCGGGGGGTAGACACAGGGCTGGCATTGTCGCTGCTGGTGTGTAAACAACCACTGGCTCCCAACTGTGACACTCCCCACATGCTGGGGTGTTTACAGGCCCTGAGAGGGGAGCTTCCCATTGCAGCCCAGGGGGATTCCAACACTTACACACACACATACACTCAGTCAGTCTGACCCAGTAAACACAAACCATAATTCAAGCAAACAAAAAAAGGGCCACTGACAGAGTGCGTGTTCAGATGAAGTTGTCTCCGTATGAACACCTTGCTGTGCTTCTCCACGGGTGTCTCCAGGAGACACCTGTGAACTAGACCATTTGTTGACTCGTACTGACGTAAACAATGAGTGGTCGTGTTGTTACATAAGACACTCAGACAATCTGGGGGTTCCCCTGTTTGTGTCAGTCATACAGGCTTGGCAGTTCAGGAAAATAACTGGTGTGTGGGGGTAACAGTCTCCTCAAAAGAGCACTTAGGTACAGCCATATAAAATCCAGAACAGAAAAAGAGGGAAAAGGAATCTTGGGGAGGGAGAAAGGGGGAGTGAGTAGAGATAAGCAGGGGGTCTGCCTGCTTTCCTGTCTGTCGGTCTGTCCTTCTGTCTGATCGGCTGGTTGGCTGGGAGAGAGCAGGGAATCTGTGTGTCTGTTAACATGCGGGTTGGCTTCAGTTAGGGTTGTATTAGACTTGCATCTGAGATGAAACGCTACCAGCAGAACCCAGCATGTCAACCAGTATCTGGTCAGTTATGGTACATTAAGACATTCTTACACCTTACCACTCCACCATAAATCTATTTCCTTCATCTACCAGTCTAAAAAGCCTCAGACCACAGATATTCTACATTACTACGTTAGTGGAAACACTTCTAATGTCCAGATATAATCCAAAAGTGTCTGTGAAATCTTGTAGGGCTTTGCAGGGTTTTGCACTTGATAAAGGAAATGACTGAAAGATGACTGACAATAACTCCATTCTAATCACTAATATGCTTTATAACAGACATATAATTTTATTCAGAGTATCACCTTTACAACCTTTTGAGTGCTAAAATATTTGTTTGTATAGTATAAATATATGTTTTTTGGGGTTTGTACTTCTGGTGATTTTAATACAAAAGTTCTGGTTTTGGATGGATGGATGGACGGACAGACAGTTGGAGTTTCATGGTTTGTGCTTATGTTAAAGGTACAATAGGTCTGATTGTTTCAGTAAAAAAAATACATTCTTACATGGTGTGTAAGCTAATGAGGATCATATAATGTGAATTTCGATTTTTGGAGCCATCCAATCCTTTCCAGGTCGGATGAGCCTTCCTCCTTGGCTTATTTATGTGTCAAACTCAAGCTGGAGGATTGTGCGGAATTTCAGACAAGAATGTGGGGTGCTGTTTCTCATGTTTGCATTTATTTAAGAACTAGTTCACTGCCTGTGGTATATAATTCAGATTGTGACTTGTTGCATGTTCTTGTAGTTAAAATCACAGACAGAATGTGCTTTCTCTTGTACATTTCCCTATTTCTAATCAATTAGCTGAATAACCTTGTCAGTTAGCCAATACTGCAGTTAGCCAGCTATACAACCCCTTACATGGGAAGACAGCTAGCTAACGTTAGTTGCTGCAAGCCAGACCTTATAGCCAGGTAGGCTAAATAATGCTATGTGGTGATGGATATAATGCTAACCCACGTTTTTACCTCTCAATAGCCTTTGCAATGACAGGAAACAAATCCTTGACCCTTTCCCCATGGCGATGAGAGAAATAAACTGTTCAGTGATGAAGTGGAGTCTGTGCCAGTTTGTTTCTTGTTCTGTACTAGTGCACAGTGCCCAAGATGCAGTCGGTGATTAAGATGTCAGTGAAACACACAAATACAGATTCCTTGAACTATAGATAGTGCATAGTACCGGTGATAAAATTTGTGGCACACACACACAGATTCCTGGAATTATAGATAGGGCACAGTGCCTGCGATGATGTCGGTGACACACAGGTTTCTGGAATTATAGTGTCCCATGATGCAGCTGGTGATGACATTTCTTCTCAGTGGTTTTGGTACCTATATTTCTCAGATCACAATTGAAATTATCTGTCATGTCTGAAGCACATGTTCAACCTCCACATCTATCCATCCATCCATCATCTTCTGCTTGTCCGGGGGTCGGGTCGCGGGGGCAGCAACCTAAGCAAGGAGGCCCAGACTTTCCTCTCCCCGGCCACTTCCACCAGCTCTTCCTGGGGGACCCTGAGGCGTTCCCAGGCCAGCCGAGAGACATAGTCCCTCCAGCGTGTCCTGGGTCTTCCTCGGGGCCTCTTCCCAGTGGGACGTGCCCAGAACACCTCTCCAGGGAGGCGTCCAGGAGGCATCCTTATCAGATGCCCGAGCCACCTCAATTGGCCCCTCTCGACGCGGAGGAGCAGCGGTTCTACTCTGAGCCCCTCCCGGATGACCGAGCTTCTCACCCTATCTCTAAGGGAGAGCCCGGACACCCTGCGGAGAAAACTCATTTCGGCCGCTTGTATTCGCGATCTCGTTCTTTCGGTCACTACCCACAGTTCGTGACCATAGGTGAGGGTAGGAACGTAGATCGACTGGTAAATAGAGAGCTTCGCCTTTCGACTCAGCTCCTTCTTCACCACGACGGACCGATGCAGAGCCCGCATCACTGCGGACGCCGCACCGATCCGCCTGTCGATCTCGCGCTCCATTCTTCCCTCACTCGTGAACAAGACCCCGAGATACTTGAACTCCTCCGCTTGGGACAAGATCTCCTCCCCGACCCGGAGATTGCACTCCACCTTTTTCCGGTCGATAACCATGGCCTCAGATTTGGAGGTGCTGATTCCCATCCCAGCCGCTTCGCATTCGGTTGCGAACCGCTCCAGTGAGAGCTGGAGGTCACGGCCCGATGAAGCCAACAGGACCACATCATCCGCAAAAAGCAGCGACCCGATCCTGAGGTCACCAAACCGGACCCCCTCAACGCCCTGGCTGCGCCTAGAAATTCTGTCCATATAAGTTATGAATCAGTGACAAAGGGCAGCCCTGGCGGAGTCCAACCCTCACCGGGAACAGGTTCAACTTACTACCGGCAATGCGGACCAAACTCTGGCACCGGTCGTATAGGGACCGAACAGCCCCGATCAGGGAGTCCGGTACCCCGTACTCCTGGAGCACCCCCCACATGAGCCCCCGAGGGACACGGTCGAACGCCTTTTCCAAATCCACAAAACATGTGTAGACTGGTTGGGCGAACTCCCATGCACCCTCCAGAACCCTGCCGAGGGTATAAAGCTGGTCCACAGTTCCACGGCCAGGACGAAAACCACATTGCTCCTCCTGAATCCGAGGTTCGACAATCCGACGGACCCTCCTCTCCAGCACCCCTGAATAGACTTTCCCAGGGAGGCTGAGGAGTGTGATCCCCCTAAAGTTGGAGCACACCCTCCGGTCCCCCTTTTTAAAGAGGGGAACCACCACCCCGGTCTGCCAGTCCGGAGGCACTGTCCCCGATGTCCACGCGATGTTGCAGAGTCGTGTCAACCAAGACAGCCCTACAACATCCAGAGCCTTAAGGAACTCCAGACCTCATCCACCTCGGAGCTTTTCAACCACCTCGGCGACCTCAGCCCCAGAGATAGAAGGGGGCCTTTACGTCGGAACGCGTGTTGGTGGGATTAAGGAGGTCTTCAAAGTATTCCTTCCACCGATCCAGGACGTCCCCCATCGAGGTCAGCAGCGCACCATCCCCACCATATACAGCGTTGACAGTGCACTGCTTCCCCCTCCTGAGTCGCCGGATGGTGGTCCAGAATCTTTTCGAAGCCATTCGGAAGTCATTCTCCATGGCCTCGCCGAACTCCTCCCACGCCCGGGTTTTTGCCTCCGCGACCGCCAAAGCCGCATTCCGCTTGGCCTGCCGGTACACATCAGCTGCCTCTGGAGTCCTACCAGCCAAAAATGTCCGATAGGCCTCCTTCTTCAGCTTAACGGCTTCCCTTACCTCCGGCGTCCACCACCGGGTCCGAGGGTTGCCGCCGCGACATGCACCGACCGCCTTGCGTCCGAAGCTCCGGTCAGCCGCCTCAACAATGGAGGCCCGGAACATGGCCCATTCGGACTCAATGTCCCCGGCCTCCCCCGAGACATGATCGAAGCTCTGCCGGAGGTGGGAGTTGAAGCTCTGTCTGACAGGGGATTCTGCCAGCCGTTCCCAGCAGACCCTCACATTACATTTGGGCCTGCCAGGCCTGACCGGCGTCTTCCCCCACCATCGTAGCCAGTTGACAGCTCCGCCCCTCTCCTCACCCGAGTGTCCAAGACATTCGGCCTCAGATCCGACGACACGACTACAAAGTCTATCATCGAACTGAGACCTTGGGTGTCCTGGTGCCAAGTGCGCATATGGACACCCTTATGCTTGAACATGGTGTTCGTTATGGACAAGCCGTGTCTAGCACAGAAGTCCAACAACAAAACACCGATCGGGTTCAGATTGGGGGGGCCGTTCCTCCCAATCACGCCCCTCCAGTTCTCACTGTCATTGCCCACATGAGCATTGAAGTCCCCCAGGAGGACGAGGGAATCTCCGGGAGGAGTGCTTTCCAGCACCCCT
Source organism: Osmerus mordax (assembly GCF_038355195.1). Taxonomy (NCBI): domain Eukaryota; kingdom Metazoa; phylum Chordata; class Actinopteri; order Osmeriformes; family Osmeridae; genus Osmerus; species Osmerus mordax. The sequence goes on from NC_090055.1 coordinate 13,341,500, forward strand.
CCCAGAGACTCCAAAAAGGGTGGGTACTCTGCACTGCCATTTGGTGCATAAGCACAAACAACAGTGAGGACCCGTCCCCCCACCCGAAGGCGGAGGGAGGCTACCCTCTCGTCCACCGGGGTGAACCCCAACGTACAGGCGCCAAACCGAGGGGAAACAAGTATTCCCACCCCAGCTCGACGCCTCTCACCGAGGGCAACTCCAGAGTGGAAGAAAGTCCAGTCTCGCACTGCACCCGACCCCCATGACCCCTCCTGCGGATGGTGAGCCCACTGGAAGGGGGTCCCACGTTGTCTCTTCGGGCTGTGCCCGACCGGGCCCCATGGGAAAAGGCCTGGCCACCAGGCGCTCGCCATCGAGCCCCACCCCCGGGCCTGGCTCCAGGGGGGGGTCCCCGGTGACCCCTTCCGGGCAGGGGCAACTGAGAACCATTGTTCGTTTTCTTCATGGTAGTTTTTTGAGCCACGCTTTGTCTGATCCTTTGCCTGGAACCTGTTTGTCTTGGGTGTCCCTACCAGGGGCATAAAGCCCCCGACAACATAGCTTCCAGGATCATTAGGACACACAAACCCCTCCACCGCGGTAAGGTGGTGACTCAAGGAGGGGACCTCCACATCTATTCTAGTCAAATTGCCAATGCTGTGGTAGCCTACATTCATGCAAATGATTATGTCGTTTTCATTTGTCTGCTGGTTCCTACGTTATAAATTGCTTATGTTGATCAAAATGTACTATATCTGTTCTCTGTTAAATTGTCTTACCACCATAAACATCTTAACATTTAAACCTGGCCATGTTGGTTGTAAAAGCGAATTTGCTTCTAAAATATAGCTGCTTGCAGCAATGAGGGGGCGAACCAGGTCTAATAACCCCTCAAACATTTAAGACATCCTCAGAACAGGGGGGTTCTGAGTACATGTAGCAGCAAGTTTGGTGTGAATCCATCATAGATTTGCTGAGATAGGACCCAACTTCCTGTTTGGTGGTTTTGCTGATGATTTTGACAGGTTGTACAGGAAATTTTTGAAAATCCCCCAAAACATGATAACTTTTAGTTTGGTCCCAAAAATCTTTTGGGGGGACATATTCAGAAGAGGGTTACAAGTCCAAGATTCAAGTTTGGTCTTGATTTCTCAAAGAGTCGCTGAGATATGACTGAACTTCTGTTCGGTTGCTGTGGTGTTGAATTTGATTTGCTGTACCGGACATTTTTGTGAGGGTTGCTTTGACTATATATAGCTAGACTACAGGTAGCAAGCTACTGTGGAGTACCTGGCTTTCTTTGCAGTGGCTTACAGTTTCACTAAACAGTGTATTGATGAGCTCAAATGGTTGTGGTTGGATTTGAATCTGACTTCGCACTTCACAGGACACCGTCTTATCCTAGAGAACTATTCAATACTGGGTACTATTGCGTTCAGTCTAGTGATGGGCATTCCGGCTCTTTTTCGTGAGCCGGCTCGTTTGACTCAGCTCACTGAAAAGAGCCGGCTCTTTTGGCTCCAAAATGGATCTTTAAAAAATAAATGTTTTATCTATGACTTTGACTAGGTGTGAAAACAATTCTCTACCTTAACCACAATGTCTTTAAAAATGCATTGATTTGTTATGGCTCTCCTCCGAGTCTCGTCTGACTGTGTGTGTGAGTTGGCTCGGCCCTCCCTCATGCAGTATAATTGGTTGACACGTGTATGATTGACAGGAACAGAATGTGAGGCTGATCAGACAGTCGAATGTGTGTGTGCCTTCAGGCCTATAGCCTATAATTATTAGGGTTCCTCCGGTAAGAGGAAACCTATTGTTTTTGTTAGTTTTATTATTATTATTATTATTAGGGTTCCTCCGGTAGGAGGGAACATATTGTTTTTGTTAGTATTCTTATTCTTATTATTTTTCTTCTCCTTGCGCCCCAATATCTCAAAAAGTCCCTGGTCATAAATGTTCTAATTTGGCACATTGATACTACATCCAAGTGGGTACCCCCACACCAAATATGGGACACATTCGGTAGGGGGCGCCACAGGCCACGCCTTAAACTCTGATTTTCAAAGTGATGGCATTTCCACCCCATTGCTCCAATTATTCTGAAACTTGATGTCCATGACTAATTTTTCACAAGGAACAAAAAAAGCCTCAGGGACCCATAAGGTCAGCTCTTCCCTTGAACCAAAGGTATAATTGACTTGAAATTTCGTAGAGATATGTAGAATGGATGTATTTAAAAAAGCTACTTGGGAAAATGTAATCAAATACAATATGGCTGAAAGGGGTGTATTTATGTAACTTACATTTAGCAGATGCGCTTATCCAGAGCGACTTACAGTAAGTACAGGGACATTCTCCACGAGGGAAGTAGGGTGAAGTGCCTTGCCCAAAGACATTTGGCACAGCCAAGAATCGTACCAACAACCTTCTGATTAGTAGCCCGACTCCCTAACCACTCAGCCATCTGACCCCCGTAACAGTCCATATTGCCTCAATATGTTTGTGTCACTAAATCAAATTTCATTTTGAAAGATGGTTTTTCAAACCTAATAGGCTTTAAGATGACACCCCCCTGAAGTACCCTGCAAAGTTTCACCTTGATATGTGAACATATGACTGAATTACAGCTGTGTGAGCTTTGACCAAATCTGACAATGCTTGCCTTAGGAGACATGTCTTATATTATTATCCAGTTACTGAACATATTAAAGTCCAGGTTTGTGAATGGCTTAATAGGCTGAGATGTTGTGCTGGTGAGTGAAGGGTTGTAGGTTCAAAACTTGTCAGAGGCATTTTTTTTCTTTCGTTTTTTTTCTTCTGACAGAACGGTTTCTAGTTTTCCGATCAATCCTCCGGTTGTAAAACATAGCAATGCGTGTGTATTTGAGCCCATCACAACACTCTGATCATCTTTTTAGCGAGACTGTGTAAACCACTGCAAAACAAGCCAGCTTCACCACAGTAGCTTGCTACTTGTAGTCTACGCATGGTAGTGTCAGATTCACAATCGAGTTATCTTTAATGAAGTATATTGATTGTTAGGGTGGATCCCTTGCCTGTTGTGCAAATTCATTTCAGTAACCTAAACCAGGACAAATCGCCACTTATGCTAGGCATGATTGGAAATTCCCTTCCATGACAAGTTATGGCACCCCAAACAACCTTTTTAAAGCACTACGAGTAAGCTATTCTTTACAGCAGCAACCCAGTCTTCCCATTGTCCCGTTTTTATGTCCCAAATAGGACAAAATTATAGCAGTTTGAACTTTAACCAAATCTGACAATGCTTGCCATTGAAGCCATGTCTTATTTTCTGATACAAAAACTGAACAGCAACATATCTAAGTCTGTGAATGGCTTAGTAGGATGAGACACAATGTTGAAGTGTGAAGGGTGGTGGGTTCTAACCCAATCAGAGGTATGTATTTTTTTATTATGACCGAAATTTAAGTTTCAAGTCTTCTTGTTAATCCCAGTGTAACTATCTATTATGTAAATTTTACAACATTTTGAGGGAGGAATCCGCCATTGCTGCTTGCAGCTATATTTAGGGTTCCTCCGGTAGAAGGAAACCTATTGTTTTTGTAAGTATTCTTCTCATTATTTTTCCTCTTCTCCGCTAACAGGCTCAATAGCTCAGAAAGTCCTCAACCTGATTTTTTCAAATTTGGCCCAATGATATGTTAGAGAATCGGGCTAGTAATCAGAAGGTCGCTGGTTCGATTCCCGGCCGTGCAAAATGATGTTGTGTCCTTGGGCAAGGCACTTCACCCTACTTGCCTCTGGGGAATGTCCTTGTACTTACTGTAAGTCGCTCTGGATAAGAGTGTCTGCTAAATGACTAAATGTAAATTAAATGATACAACAGGTCACTCACTACTCCCAGATGGCTAGTGGCCCACGTACGCCCATACGTGACGCTATAAGCCATGCCCAAAGTCTACGTGATTTCCCCAGTGCCCCATTACTCCAAAATGCCTGAAATTTGGTAGACATGCCTTATTTCTCACAGGGAACAAAAAAGCCTCAAGGACTCATAAGGTCCGCCATGATGTACAGTGACAATTTGGGAAAACCTTAAAAATCGATCTCCTCTTAAACAAAAGGTCAAATTGACTTGAAATTTTGTACAGATGCGTACAATCGATGTCTTTCAAATCATTACTTGAGAGAAATGAATCAAATACAACATGGTTGAAAGGGGTGTATTTATGTAAATGTCCACATTGCCACAATATCTTTGTGTCAATAAATCAAATATAATTTTGACTGATGGTTTTTCAAACCTAATAGGGTTCAAGATGACATCACTCTGAAGTACCATAAACAATTTCACCTTGGTATGTCAAAATATGATTTAATTAGAGCTATTTCAACTTTGGCTGAATCTAACAATGCTTACCACAGGAGAAACAGCTTACTTGTGTATACAGTAACTGACCACAGCAACTCCCAACACTGAGCATAGCTCAATAGGCTAAGACAGTGCACTGCAATGAGCAAGGTCAAAAGTTCAAATCCAGGCAGTCTTTTGGCCTGTCATAATTTTGATTATTTGTTTAGTTAAACAGGTTGAAATCATTCTGAAATACCATGCGCAATTTCATGCAATTTCACCTTGAAATGTCAACCGTTTCTTAACCTTTGTCCCAAAGCTGACCAAAGCTAATACTCATATGACGCAATTGGAGCACAGCTAGATAATCAGCGTCAGCGCCCTTGGGTACACAGCATGCAGTGCGGCATGTCAAAAAACGCAAAGACGTGGAAAATAGTTGTGCAAGGAATTTCAGTTGTTGTGTTCGTTCAGTTAGATGTTTGTAATGTTATTGTTTGATAGTTAATATAATCTTGTTGGTCACCCTGATTGTGCATGTTGTGTAGTTTAATGGGACCAGAGAGTTGGCTGCTGAATTATCTAGCTGAACATGAGCTCTACCTAGCCCCGTTACACACATGACTATTGTGCATTGACTGAGATTTTGGAAAGAGATCAACTGAAGAAGAGTTTCAATATCCCATAAAAAGCTAATACTCTGCCTTTTCTATGCATAAAGTCTCAACAGTTAGTGTGTAGCAGAGACAATAGAGAGACTGACTTGTAACTTTATGCTCATGACTTCAAATCCCCATTCAGCCCATTTAGCCTGTGTTGGCCAAACATGAAGTCGTTTTGCTCTCTTGTTGTCCAACTCTCGATCTTCTACAGTGTACATGTTTATAATATTTTGCACTTTTGCGGAGGAACCCGCATCGCTGCTTGCAGCTATATATTTTTCTTTTCTTTGAATTAGTCAATTATTTTAAATACAATTAAAATAATTATATAACATAAATTTAATTTCTATAGACTATGATTTAAAAACTAGAGTCGGCTCTTCAGATATGCGAGCCATCTCCCTACGTTCACCTAAAATAGAGGCGGCTCATTCGCGAACGACCCATCACTAGTTCAGTCACTGTATAAGAAATAAGCCGCGTCCCCAGTGGCAAGCATTGTCAGATTTGGACCAAGTTCAAACAGCTGTAATTCAGTCATCTTTTGACATATAAAGGTGAAATGCAAGGTACTTCAAAGTGATGTCATCTTGAAGCCTGTTAGGTTTGAAAAACCATCAGTCAAAATACACCCTTTTCAGCCATTTTGTATTTCAATCCTGATTCCGTATATCCCTATAGAAAGACATGTATTCTACACATGTATACCAAATCTCAAGTCAATTTGACTTACGGTTCAAGAGATTTTTTTAGGTTTTCCCAAATATTCACTGTACAGCCAAATACATCATGGCGGACCTTATGGGTCCTTGAGGCTTTTTCATTCCCCATGAGAAATTAGGTACATTCCCATTAGTGGCCCATTCTTGGTGTGGAGGTACCCACTAGCCTGTAGTATACATATGCCAAATTTGACCCTCAACATTTTGGCGCAAGGAGAAGAGGATCTTTTTTAATATATAGCTGCAGGCAGCAAAGGTTGATTGCTCAACATTGCGAACCATTTAAAAATAATTTGCAGTCTGGATGTGGAGTGTAAGAGGCTATTCATAGTTTTCAGTCTTGTGACGTCCGCGGTGACCTGGAGGGCAGAAAGCTGCTGGCGATAACGGCTCACACCGTTGAGACGCAGCAAAAGCCGGCAAATTTACCTTCCCACGTTTCTTTGGATCACCTCTTTGGATCCATATTCCCCCCCGAGGACGCAATCCGCACGTATGATGTACCCCCTCAACCAGCACGTCCAATCAGGACGCGTGATTTCGCACCTGTACCATAAATGACCATTGCACTGCATTGTCACACGCTCACTCTAAATACAAAATCCCCAAATTCCGGGAGATTGTATAGCATTTGCGGACGTCCGGGAGCCGCTACTGAAATGCGGGAGACTCACGGAACTTCCAGGAGACTTGGGATGTCTCTAACTATTCAAACGAAAAGTCAACTTTTCCTTTAATTTTTTACTTATTACAATCTAAATTCCCAAAAAGTTGGGATGCTCTGAAAAACGTAAATAACAACAAAGGACCAAATGAATATGAAAAACCAATCAGTCTTAACACAAGCCTCACACATTGTCTTTGTTTTACATTCAGTTGAATATCGGTGTAAAGGGATTTCCAAATCATTTAATTCCAAATGCATTTTGAGTTTAGTTGTGTCTAACACAACAACCCAACTATTTAGCTAACTAGTTCACTTTAACTCACTACGACCACTGCAGTTGGTTGCCTCGATACACAACAAACTATGTCAAACCGTCCGATTACATAAAGATGTGTTTTATGGAAAAGAAATACCATAATTAATATACCTATATATTTTTGTGTTTAACTTTACTTGAGCTTGATGAAGTGTTAGCTGCAAATACGTGTATATTTGGATGGCTGGCATTGTTTGCCTAGCCTGGCTCTGCCCTCCTACGTACTTCTGCTCAATTTTCATTTTGCTTCTGTACTAGGTCTGGGATTTCGGTGTATTAGTCGGTTTTCAGAAGAAGAAAAAATGTGTAGGTCCAATCAGCGAACAGAGGGAGTGGCTGAGAACGATGACGTTGATGTCGTGCACTAGTTTGAGTTGTAGTTCAGTAATGGCGGCGGAGAAAGATGCGAGCGAAGCTATTCGGTCAGTTGTGGCAACGCTGCCGAATATCCATAAGTTACAGCCGGAGCAAGAACAATCCTTGCTGAGTTTTGTTGGTGGCCATGATGTTTTGGCCCTCCTCCCCACGGGGTTTGGGAAAAGTTTGATTTTCCAGCTACTGCAGCTAGCTCCGTTACAGTAGTGGTGAAGGAGTTGGCTAAGGCGAACGCTAGTGATTGATTATGGCAGATCAGAGTGGCTCTGGGCAGATCCAATAGTTTCAAACTTCAACAGCGTATCCGCCTTCAAGGAAGTTAACGCTTGTCAATGGAGCAGGCTATTGTTTGCCCTCCCCGGAGACAGGTAACGTTAGGTTTAATGGCACAAATCCACGATCTCCTCCTCCTTGGGTATTCTTTATCCGACGAAATTCTAAAGAAACACAGCCCAGGCTTGTCTCCTCTTCGATTACTGCATCTGATAGAACAACAACTAGCCGGCATTTTGGCACCACAAAAGCAACAGATTCAAAGAAAATGTATGACTTTATAATGGGTGGTGGGCAGAGGAAAGTCTTTTTTGCCCTCCAAGGGGACATGCCCCTTGGAACGTGACGTCACGTGAAAACTATGAATTGTGAGACTGACCGCCTGTGAGTGCTTTGGGATGGCGGAGGAGCTCACGGCAGCACCCGCTACTCGTTGAGGACAGTACTGCTAAACGATCCGTGCTTTCACGTCAGAGTCTCCAAAACACCAGCAAGTCTCCAACAACACCGGAAAAAGTCACTAGATTTGTCACTAGTCGCTTTTGACAATAAAAGTCGCTAGGAGGGTTGGAAAGTTGCCAGATATAGTGAGAAAGTCGCTAAGTTTGCAACACTTACGCTAACGCCTCAGTGAAATAGCAGACTAGCCTACTGTTTCCGAAAGTAGCCTAGATGTACTAGGTTAATAATATCAACATATATCATATTGTACATAACATTTCACTATTGTGTTTTTTATCACAATGTTAAATGAGTAAATAGTTATTACCCTGGCCTTTGCCTGTGGCATTTCTGCAGCTGTCTTGCCGTTTTAGGTAGTTAGCTATCTCACAAAAGTTAATGAGCTGCTAAACTAATGTTCTACTATTAGGGTGACTACCATCAAAGAAACCAAATGTGGGACAATTGCTAAGTTTGTGTGGGACTGTTACGTTCTGCTCTCCTCTATCCATGTTGATATATGTTTCCGTCATTCATGTAAAAAGATCACACAACGTGTAAATATACATTAACAGTTGTTAATTATCTTACTACACTTAGGGCCCTATTTTAACGATCTGAAAGGCAAGTATCAAAACGGAAAGCACAAGTAACTTTGTGGGCGGGACTCCGGCGCTGTTGCTATTATACCGGCGGGATAAATGACTTTGTGCCTGGTGCAAATCTAAAATGGGTTGGTCTGAAGTTGCTACATTACTTATGGGTGTGGTTTGGTAACATGCAATAAACCAATCAGAGCGTCATCCCACATTCCCTTTAAGAGCAGCGCTTGTTCCATGGCGGATTGCTATTATAACGGCGGATTTGCCAGGCGCACGCCAGGAGCGGGTTCACAGCCGAGGAGACCGGCGTTCTCATCAGGGCCGTAAAAGATAGAGAAGTGACATTGTATGGGAAAGGCAGAGCAGGCATTGCACTAAGTTGCACACTCATGCTGCTTATTCAAATTCTTAGTCTTATTTTTATATATATATATTCAATTTTTTAATTGTTATATTTTTTAATTGTTTAGTTCTAAATTGTTTTTTCTACTGGAATAAGGGCACTGCCTGTTTTTCATTCTTGAAAAACGTTCTAAATGAGAAGGCAACACTGTTGTCGGTCCTGACTTTATTATTTTCTTCTTCGGGTATTGATATTGATTTCCAGATTTGTTCAGTGTAATGGCAAATGTATGGTTACTGGCGGCTAATAAGCATACAACGCGACATAACAAACTAATATTATTAACCTCTCAGTAACCATATGAACACCACATTGTTTAAAATTTTAGCCACAACTAACATATGTGTGTTAGTTAGCTATGGTGTGGCACCCATTGCACCTGCAATATTTGTACAAAATAAGTATTTGAAAAACCCCACTATTTGCACAGTGTTATCCCACTGGTCACTATTGTTGCCATCCACATGTTTACTAATTCTATAACCACACTGAACAAAGTTGAGTAATTGCAAATACATGTATTACTACTAGACACCTTAAAGGTGATGTGTACCAAATATCTTTGTCATATCTTTATGTAAACATACTTTACTAACCTTTTGTTTGGTAGTGGAGTCAGGTGGCTGAGCGGTTAGGGAATCGGGCTAGTAATCTGAAGGTTGCCAGTTCGATTTTAAGCCGTGCCAAATGACGTTGTGTCCTTGGGAAAGGCACTTCACCCTACTTGCCTCGGGGGGAATGTCCCTGTACTTACTGTAAGTCGCTCTGGATAAGAGCGTCTGCTAAATGACTAAGTGTAAATGTAAAATGACTAAATGTAGCTGTGATACAGCCATCCTCATGTCAAGGTGCATCCAGGAAGTAAACAGCTATAGTTTTGTGAAAATGTACACTAAACAAATGAAACTGCACATATTTCATTGAGACCCTTTATTATTTCAGTATTTGTTGGAAATACATTGATAAATCATTCAGTACCCTTTTAAGTGCCTCATAACTGAAAACTTTTTTTAGGGTCACCATTGTGACCGATGGGATTAAATGGGTTAATATTAATGTGTTTGGACCTCGATCTATTCACTGGGTTTTACTCAGTGCAATAGCCCCCTGATTGTCACCATAGATCTTGGTACAAGTGTAGGCTCTGTTGTCCATACCATTTAGCAGTTGAGTTAGATACATGCTTTCTTGAGTAGTGTTTGCTAGACCAATATATTCAGCCTCACAGATAGATAGCGCCACTGTTGGCTGTTTCCTAGACTTCCTGGAAATTGCAGGGCCTTGTGGTGTCAGGCTGAAACAGTACCCTGTTGTGCTGCGTCTATCCTCTACAGAGGATGCCCAGTCAGAATCACTGAATTCTATTAGACTCAAAACCTCATCTGTTTTCCTAAAAATCAACTCGTAATCAACTGTGCCCTTAACATATCTCAGTACATGTTTAACAGCCACTAAGTCCTGTGTTTTAGGTTTTGCTAGGCTTTGTGACAGTTTACTCACTATCCAGCTGATATCTGGTCTAGTACAGGTCATTGCATAGATCAGGCTACCAACAATTTCACAGTAATCTTTTCAATCTCATTGTTGTTTTCTTCTTCATGTCTGTTCGACTGCACTTTTAGTTCACTTGGGGTAGCCCTTAGTTTACAGTTAGACATTCCAAACTTTTCAAGCATTTTGAGGATGTACTTTTTCTGATTCATTTTCATTTCTCCCTGCTTCTGCTCAAACTGAATTCCCAAGAAGTATGATATTTTGCCAAGATCTTTCATGCTAAATTGGGACTTCATTGTGTCTTTAAATCTGATGAGGCAATCCTCACTGCTGGCTGCGATGATCAAATCATCTACCCAGATGATTACTATAATTGTGTCATTTTCAATCTGCTTTCTATACACACAGTGATCAGACTGATTTTTCTCAAATCCATTTTGTTCCAGGTGGTCATTTAATAGTTTATACCAGTTCCTCCCAGACTGAATAAATCTTTGTATGGTCTAAAGCAATGTCCATACCCACTTAACCCCTGTCTCTGATATCTGTTCGAAACCCTCTGGTTGTTCTAAGTATATGTCTTCCTCGATCAGAGCATGTAAATAGGCTGTTTTCACATCCATCTGACGAACAAGGAAGTTGTTCTGGGCAGCTATCTGAATTAATGCGCGCACAGAGGTAAGATTTGCCGTAGGAGCAAAAGTTTAATGGTAATCTATGCCTTGAGTCTGGTTGTATCCCTTAGCAACATAGCTAGCCTTGAAGATCTTTCCTGGTAAAATTGTCAGTTCGAATGTGTCATTTTCTTTAAGTGAGTGGATCTCTTCCTTCATGGCACATTCCCATCCGGGAGCCTCTGGTGACATAAGGGCCTCTCTATAGGTTTGGGGAACTGCACATACTGCCCTGTAACAATAATCAACACTCACATTAGTTACATCCTCTTTGGAGAACGTCACATAGTCTTCTAAATATCTCGGGGCTTTCCTTTCCCTTTTTGAGTAGTCATGTTTTTTACTAATTGTTGTCAATGGCCCTGCATTGTTTTTCTCATCTTCTATGGCTACTTTTTCCATAGTTTCATCAGATCCGGACACCTCTGGGTTCTCAGCATTAACACTCTCCTTGTTTGCGTCTAGGACCTGGTCCTCTGTGTTTCCCTCACTCAACAGTGAGGGTGTGAAACAACCTCACTGTTCTTAGGGAGTCAGATGGCTGAGCGGTGAGGGAATCGGGCTAGTAATCTGAAGGTTGCCAGTTCAATTCCCGGTCATGCCAACTGACGTTGTGTCCTTGGGCAAGGCACTTCACCCTACTTGCCTCGGGGGAATGTCCCTGTACTTACTGTAAGTCGCTCTGGATAAGAGCGTCTGCTAAATGACTAAATGTAATGTAAATGTTCTTGCAATCCGGTTTTCTGTTAATGTTGCTCTGGATTTCTAACTAATCTTCATCAGTTTGTGTCTGTTTTTCAGTACTGTTCTTCCTAACAAACTTCACCAATCTGTGTTTTGAAATCTTTCCTGTCTGTGGATTGTACACCAGATAAGCAGGGCTATTCTTTCTATAACCCACAAATATCCGTTTTTCACACCTAGGATCCAATTTCTTATGGTCGTGTTTGTATGCATAGCATTCTGATCCAGGCTTCTGATCCTGGCTTCCTTCCTGTCATCATGAAGTATGGTGTACTCTTAATTCTGTCATTATAGCATCGGTTTCGAATGTTAGCTGCAGCCTGGACAGCCAGCGGCCACACCTTTGGCAATCCCTTCTCTATTAACAGGCACCTTCCCATTTCAAAGATGGTTCGCCATTGTCTCTCAGCAGTACCATTTTGATGAGGAGAGTAAGGGAATGATGTCTCATGTCGTATCCCCTTTTCTCGTAAAAGTGACTGAAATGTATTGCCTGGTGCTATTATCTGATCTTATGCATTTTACTCTACTGTATGGCTCTGTCTGCCAAGAACTTCTCTGTTGCTAATGTTGTGTCACTCTTGTTCTTAAGGAAGTAAACAGCTATTGCTCCTGAAAAATCATCTCTAAATGAGATTGCATATTTATATCCTTCTTGAGAAGGTGGTTCAATGGGGCCTGCTAAGTCAGTATGTACTAACTCTAGAGCCTCACCAGCCTTTGTGTCAGTTTTCCTATTTCTGCTGTTAATGAACTTTCCCTCAGTACATACAGTTAGGTCCATAAGTATTTGGACATTGACACCATTTTCATCATTTTGGCTCTGTATACCACCACAATGGATTTGAAATGAAACAATCAAGATGTGCTTTAAGTGCAGACTTTCAGCTTTAATTTCAGGGTATTTACATCCAAATCAGGTGAACGGTGTAGGAATTACAACACATTTATTAATTATATGTGCCCCCCCCCCCTTTTTAAGGGACCAAAAATAATTGGACAAACTAACATAATCATAAATCTAATTGTCACTTTTAATACTTGGTTGCAAATCCGTTGCAGTCAATGACAGCCTGAAGTCTGGAACCCATAGACATCACCAGATGCTGGGTTTCGTCCCTGGTGATGCTCTGCCAGGCCTCTACTGCAACTGTCTTCAGTTCCTGCTTGTTCTTGGGGCATTTTCCCTTCAGTTTTGTCTTTAGCAAGTGAAATGCATGCTCAATTGGATTTAGGTCAGGTGATTGACTTGGCCATTGCAGAACATTCCACTTCTTTGCCTTAAAAAACTCTTTGGTTGCTTTCGCAGTACGCTTCGGGTCATTGTCCATCCGCACTGTGAAGCGCCGTCCTATGAGTTCTGAAGCATTTGGCTGAATCTGAGCAGATAATATTGCCCGAAACACTTCAGAATTCATCCTACTGCTTTTGTCAGCAGTCACATCATCGATAAATACAAGGGAACCAGTTCCATTGGCAGCCATACATGCCCACACCATAACACTACCTCCACCATGCTTCACTGATGAGGTGGTATGCTTTGGATCATGAGCAGTTCCTTCCCTTCTCCATACTCTTCTCTTCCCATCATTCTGGTACAAGTTGATCTTGGTCTCATCTGTCCATAGGATGTTGTTCCAGAACTGTACAGGCTCTTTTAGATTTTTTTTGGCAAACTCTAATCTAGTCTTCCTGTTTTTGAGACTCACCAATGGTTTACATCTTGTGGTGAACCCTCTGTATTTACTCTGGTGAAGTCTTCTCTTAATTGTTGACTTTGACACAGATACGCCTACCTCCTGGAGAATGTTCTTGATCTGGCCAACTGTTGTGAAGGGGGTTTTTCTTCACCAGGGAAAGAATTCTTCTGTCATCCACCACAGTTGTTTTCCGTGGTCTTCCGGGTCTTTTGGTGTTGCTGAGCTCACCAGTGCGTTCTTTCTTTTTAAGAATGTACCAAACAGTTGATTTGGCCACACCTAATGTTTTTGCTATCTCTCTGATAGGTTTGTTTTGATTTTGACGATGGCTTGCTTCACTGATGGTGACAGCTCTTTGGATTTCATATTGAGAGTTGACAGCAACAGATTCCAAACACAAATACCATACTTGAAATGATCTCTAGACCTTTTATCTGCTCCTTGTCAATGAAATAACGAACTCCCTTTATGAGGGAATAACATACACCTGGCCATGGAACAGCTGAGCAGCCAATTGTCCAATTACTTTTGGTCCCTTAAAAAGGGGGGGGGGGGCACATATAAAATGTATTGTAATTCCTACACCGTTCACCTGATTTGGATGTAAATACCCTGAAATTAAAGCTGAAAGTCTGCACTTAAAGCACATCTTTATTGTTTCATTTCAAATCCATTGTGGTGGTATACAGAGCCAAAATGATGAAAATTGTGTCAATGTCCAAATACTTATGGACCTAACTGTACATTGCAGTCTAGTTTGGTATTACCGGTGATCTCCATACCCTCTACCAGTTTAGGCAATTTCAATACATCATCAACATTACTCATGATCTCATGCCATGTTTTGACGTCACAAGCTAAGCTCACTGTCTCAGGACATTATGTCATTAACTAATGCATCAACACATTGATTATGGTTAATTACCGTTTTCAAATAGTACAGTCTCTCGTGCTCCTCTATGCGAAACACAGTCCCATTCTTGTATATCAGTTCTTTCTGTCCCTCTTGGAAGATGAACTTGACCCCGTTGTTCGTGGCTGCTTTCACGGATATGATGCTCTGTGGGTATCATGGGATGAACAAAGCCTTCTTTAGTATGTAGCAGGTCAAGGGGTGTGGGGTTTCCACAATAACAAGTTGAATAAGACTTCAGCACACCCAGTCCACTTTCCATGTATCAGGCAATTTAATTCGTCACATACATCATTTTATAGGCCATCCCACAAACAATCAACCTCCCAACTGTCGTTGAAGCAGGAAGTCCCTATATGGCTCGGGGGTGGATCCAACGGGCGGCCAGATACCTGCCCTCAATCACCACTCCCCTCACCTCTCCCTGCCGTGAACGCGCACATTTAAAAAATGCTAATCATTACGTTCTGCTAGATGACGGTAGAGACATGAGTAAAAGAAAATATGCACGAGGTGCTCAAAATCGCAGCAATAATAAAATCTGAACAAGCTCGAGCAAAACTCCCGAAGATTACACACTTATTTAGACCAGCCAGAGAGGAATATTATCGACATCTCCATAGACGAAACACTACCGCAGCCGCAGGTAGCTAGAAGCAACCAACAATAAATATACTTGCTTACTAGCCTACTTAAAGGCAAGAATAAATGTTTTCCTTTCCTCCATTGATTGTGTGTTATTTCGGCGATGCTATCCTTGGTGCTGAACTATCAGAAGGCTAGTGCTGTCTTTGGTTTTGAACAATGACAAATGTGTGACGGCCTGCGGAAACCCTTCACATCGTGAACATTTGGGTCTTTCTGGGTATTATACATATTTGGAAACTACAAACTATCCTGAATACAAATCTGTTTAAATCACTCAGATATCTTTATCACAACTGAAGTTACATAATTGTAAAGTTGACCTGTGTCAAAAAGTGATGAGCGAGAAAATTGCATTCCACTCCGTTTCATTCTAATTCTGTGGCGAATATGGAAAGGAAATCATTTTGTTCGTAATCACGTTGTGAAAGTAAATGTCAGTTTAAGTATAGGCTACATTAATAACTTCTCAGCAAGTTATTTTTAAGTTTAACAGCATGACTTCATTGATCAGTTGTTTGGGGCTGCTGCAGCACTCAAAAGAGCAGGCAAACTGAGCATTTGATTTGAAATGGCTTGGAAATCTTGCTAGCTGACATGTCCAAAAACCGTTGAAATTAATAGTTTTTCAGAAGCAATTATATACTTTTTGTACATTACAATGAAGTTTATGGTGTTAACTATAGAAAACATAAAAAATCTAAATTTTGACAGAAAACTATTTTTGATCTTTTATGGCTTATAGCCAACAATGAGCGGCCGCGACATCCATACATCCATACATAAGCAGCTGTTGTGCTTTTGTTATTTGTAAACTTTTTAATATCTCTTTCACATTGGTGAATATAGGCTATATTTAAAGGTAGACAGCAATGTATAATATAGGATGGAGATACATTTTGAGTGGATTTAGGGGAGGGGCCTCGAGCTCCGACTTTGCGGGGGGCCTCTGCAAAGTCCCGGCCGCCACTGCCTTACGAGCATGTTTGGGAAACGCACGTAAGAAATATGTTTTTTTGTTTTTTTTGCTCGATCGTTGCTACGATACATCGTTATCGGGAAACGCAGCCCAGGCTAGGCAGAGGTATTCCAAACAACCGAGCTAGAGCCGCAAGAATGGTGGAGAAAGAGTTGGCAATTAATCTAGTTCCAGATTTCAATGTTAAAAGACGAAAGAGAAAACAGATAGTAGTTGAAAAGGCTACCAGCAAAAAGAGTCAATATCGGTGTTGCTTTTCAATGCTGGTAAGAACTAAGAGATTTAAAACTCTATAATAGAATTTCCCAATATTAACATGCTAGCTTGAAAGTAATGAGTACTAACGTTAGCCATGTTTATGTTCATTATGATAGTGTTGTGTGTGTTCCCTTACGAAAAAGAAGTATACTTCAAGTTTAATTTGTAAGTATACTTAAGTATAAAAAGTATACTATTATCATGGTACTTAAAGTGTACTAGCAGTGTACTTATTTATATACTATTTTTGTACTAAGTAAACTGAATTGGCCCACTTTTTAGGTCATTTAGTACACTTTAAAGTACACTTATAGTGTATTTGCGGTTTACTTTTGAAAACTCTAAAGTAACCTGTGTAGTGTACTTACCTAAAGTACCATAAAGTATACTTTTTAATACTTTCAAGTGCACTTTCAATTAATGTAAGTACTTCAAGAAGTTAACGTAATAATTGTCCATTTACTACGATTTACTAACATATTTAATTGTTTAGGGGCCCCTCAAACGCCGCCGATCTTCGGTCACTTGACAAGAACAAGGATACTCGTCAAGCGAAATTGCAGATTCTTTGTTGAAAGTAGCTATTTACTGCGTACGCGCTAATGTTGTTATAATCCAGCTCTTCTTATCAAACGCAACAGTCGTTTAACTCATGGTTACAATGGTAAACCAGCACAACAATGACAATTACCACGCAACAAAACACTACATTCTAAGCAGTCACATTTAAAAAAGGAAATTCATGAAGTTACATTTGTATTTCAAACAAACGGCAAACTTATCAGCAAATTTTAACACTATTTACCGCCTTCAAATGCATAATGCAACTCTTCTGTCTGCTACTTTCTCAAGTAGCTTTTTCATTTTTTCCATTAATACTCCAATTGATAATTATTAGTATAAGAGTATAGGGCTTCAAAATGTTTTGGCAGTAATTAAGGTTACAGCTTCAGTACCAAAAAAGATTCAATGTGCAATGCATAATAGATTTTCCTAGACATGAATAATTAGAATATACAAGATGAATCCAAAATGTTCTACCTGTAATGTACTTTGACTGTTTTTGCTGTATAATAATATAAAACCTACATCCTACTCTAGAAGAAATGTATACCATTTTCTGTTTCTAAGCATACTTCTTAAAAGTATATCAAAAGTGAACTATTTTCAAAGCATACTTAAAAGTATATCAAAAGTGAACTATTTTCGAAGCTCTCTCTAAAGCTCTGTCGTGGACTAACTGGAATAGTCTCCCGGCAGTTCTGTAGTCATGCAGCATGTTTTTTTTTCGGGAGTGGCTTTGAAGGGAGGGGGTGGGATATTATGGTTTGAATCGTATGGAATAGAAGCTAAAATAGCTAGCCTTGCAAATCTTGCCTACACCAGCTTTAAGTGCAATAGTGTAATTTCATTGCAAATGCCTTTGTTTATCACATAAGTTTATTAATGAAACAAAATTCACTGAAGTTATCATGCAGCCTCCTACCTCTAGTGCACATTAGTCCAAGCACTTAGTGCAAGCTCAACATGGCTGAAAACTGGTGTCAAATAATTTTTTGGAAATGTCAAAATGCTTATCCAAACAACGTCACACGCGGCACTCCATTGGGTTATAAAAAGGACACCTGCAAAATATGAACTTTGCAGAGTGCCCTGTTCTCAAGATAATCGTGGGAAACTGGCTGCCTTAAAATCCCATTCAAATAAATACACAGACAGACAGAGATTCCTGGTATTATTAGAGTGCCCATGATGCAGGGCACGTAACCTTTTAGGCTTATTTTGCAAACAGCTCATGCAAACCACGTCACACATGGCACTGCATATCCTAGGGTCCATAGCCATATACCTGCCGCATTTCAACTACAAAGAGTACCTGGTTGGCAAGATAATCATGCCACAGATATACAAAAAACACTTTTAGATTATTTTATTCCTTCCAGTTTATTCAACACATAATTATTCAGTCAGATGCTTGCAGAGCGTTAGCCAACCTCAGAAAGCTGCCAGTGTCAACTTGTAAAATGATTATAGTGTACATACTTTAACTCCTAATGATAAACACATGAATAAGCTATGGACCTTTTTCCCACAGACTTCAGCAGCTACTTAAGCAATTTGTTTGTGTTAACTGATAAATTGTTAGACTCTAAAATGTATCAATACAGCTTTTGACAAGAGATGGGAAAGTTATGGGTAACTTGGTGACAGAACTCACAACCCTGCTGAACTGCTATGACCAGAATACCCAGACAGCCTCAGAGTTGCTACAGGACTGTTGCTACAGGACTGTTAGCCCTAACTACAACCTAATGTCAGTAGTTACCCTGTCGGATTATGTTGTATGTCAGAGTGGAGTGTGAATGGGGGCCCTGTGGTTTCCAACCATGAGTGTACAGTATGTAGTATGTGTGTGTGTGTGTAAAAGGATCTGTGTTTGGGGGGGGTCAGGGAATAGCAGTGTTTCCGATCATAGCAAGATTCAGAGGTCTCGCCCAAGCCGCAGAGGAAATGCCCCGGAGACGGAATCCCTGAACCCACACGCACACATCCTACTAACATGCTGAACACACACACAAACACATGTAATCATGGAGAATGTACCATGATTGTAGAGTGTTACCACATTTTAGTTTCTGTTATTTTGAGTTGTTTGCTTCCCCTCTCTATGCCACCTGTTGGTGATTAGCAAATTCCAGTAAGTTCCAGAACAAGAGAAAAATGAGTAATCTAAGGCAGAGATGGCTGATATCTGGCTTGTTAGCAAAATAAGGTCCCTCACTAGCCTAGTACTGACACACACTGAAATATACACACACAAAGAAAAGAGGGGGAGATAAAGAGGAAGAAACAGAGACAAAAAAGTACGCCATGTTCATTGTTTACTCCCTGGTGGTCTTTGTAGGCTGTCCACCACCCCATCCATTATCTCACTGTTGAAAGAGACTGTACCGTCTTCAGTGTTTTTGTGTGAATAGTGTGTGTGTCTTTGTTGTGGCAAGGATCATGGCTGCTCACGTATGCTGTCAGGCGTGTAAGATAACTCTTGTGATTTTTCCTGCAGTGGAAATATTCTAAAATATTCTTTAAAGCCTTTTGAAACTTCATTTAGAACTGGAGATTGAGTGTTTGGTTTCTCAGCCTTGATCTGGCAATCTCGTGGCATTGGTGGATTTAACTCCTCCTGGCTTCTTGGTTCTGTCAGGCTAATTCACAGAATTACAAAATGTCCTACACCCAGCAACAAAAGTGTACCAGACGCACCTGTAATGTAACATATTTCATGTTTAGGAAATACACAGTCTACGTATAAGTTCACTACAGTGAGGAGGTTTTAACAGTCTTACAAGATACTGGCCATGATTGTAAAGCGGCTGGTTTTTATAGAGGGGTCATTATCACTGGTTATAAACTGTCATTAGGGCCCCAGCCTTTGCAAGGCTTTGACGCAGAAATCATACATATTTTACAGGGTTCACATGCTAAACACACGGCTAACATGTGTGCTAGCTAGGCTACTTATAGAACACTGCTCAGTGCTGGTTCGACTGACTAACTCCACTGTCCACACCAACAAGACCAAACTACTGGTCATTAGCAAGAAAAGCTGGACTTAAAAATGAGTGCCCCGAATCACAGTGTTTTATGGGTCCAAGGTCGTTTTTATTTGACTGGTTCTTAAACGATAAATGGATGCCTGTGGAGGCTAACTAACACCAGTTCACTTTGGAGCCACTATGTTTCCACAAATATCCCATCTTAGATATCTCAATATGAAATGGTTGAGCCTATTTTGAGAAGATAGACTTTTTTAACACTTCCCCTTTATTCATGTGCACTTAAACACGTTTTGGGCAAAGACTTCACGCTTAAAACAAACATGTTTTGGTTGACACAGTCCAGAGTCCTTGAATTCCATCTATTTATTATATATTTAATGCCACATATTAATATGGTTTCTGTGATAGGCTAATTAGGGTCAGTTAGAGTAGCACTGCGGGATCTGAACATAGTGCCTCAGAGAGGTGTGTGCTTGCATGTGTGTTATCGGCTAACTTCACAAGAACAGATGTGTCACACAGCAGACTTGTTTGGAAAAGGGCAAGGGGCTAGTTTTATTGAATGGAAAAAGTCTGAATTCATTTGTGTTATAAAGAGGTATTGCACATTTCACCGTCCTGTGCCTGGGGTTGTTCTGCTTCGATAGAAATGAGGAGGTAAATTGTGCTTTCACACGTGTTTTAATTCAGGAACTTTCCATTGGAGTCCCCTAGATAGAAAGGAAATTGTTCACTACAAAAATAAAGCTCTTACATCTGTCTTATGTGGAATTTTGGAAACTTATGGTATCGGATCTCTATCTTATTGCAAGTAGCTTTCTCTGAGAGATGTTGACCAACGATAGACGTTTGCCCTTCTTTAAAGGAAAAACTAAGGACTAATAACTTCATTTATTACTACTTAATCCTAAATTTTTTAAGGATGTAAGTAAATTAAAATAAAAGTCCTGCCAACACACAATCCCTCTCTCTCTCTCTCTCTCTCTCAGACTAATAAACATACACACACAAGCTACTGCCCAGACTGGAGTCCCTGTAGAGCAAACTGATTACTGTTGGGCAAAAAGTTGGCCCAGACAAGCCACCTGTCAAGAAAGAGAAAGAGAGTGAGAAAGCATTATCAAAGTGAAAGAATGCCCAGGGCAGGCCATGCAGATTAATCTAAACCCAAGATGCCTTCTATACATAATCAGATCCTTGGAGCTGTCGCACAGGTTTCCCAGCAACGACTGATGAGAATAAGGCACTGGAGGTTTTGATTAATCTCATTTACTTTGCAAACTCACAGAAAATTTGAAATGTTTTGAAATATTCTGGAATTCTGAGAAATTAATGAGGAAATAGCTATGAGTAGTTGGGAATTTTCAGGAATTTACTAGAATGAATTAGGGTTAGGATAGGATTCTCTTGCTGTGGGATAAACATTTACATAATATATTATTTTAATAGTTTCTAGTTATTTTGTAGTGTTACCCTCAACTTAGTACACATATATTAACCCCAGTAACATAATCAAAACTTACATTGTACATTGTAGAGTACATTGTGAGTGAATTAACTGCTTATGTGATGGAAGGATGGACAAGGCATGCAGTGAATTGCAATCCTACTTAATTTGTGCTAGATTTTTACTCACCATAACTTGCCTCAGACTCTCAAATTAACTTTTCATCCGTATTAAAAATAAATAAATGTATATTTATACTGTATGTTGTGTGTAGAAGCTAAATCAAAATATTATTTGCGTCCATTGTTATATATTCATACATACATTTAGCTTCTTGCATTAATGTACAATGGTAAAATAAGCAACACATTTCTATTGAAGGAACATTTTGTCAATTGAAAATTCCAATGGAAACTTTCCTGAAACTTTAGGGGAATTGTCAATTCCTTTGCAACCCTACTCATGGGCTATGGGGACTACTCTGGACCAGGGGACAGCTGCCATATTCTCCTTCATATAAACCTAAAAAGGAAGGTCTACTCTGGTGTAGTTGTACGTGACTTTTCTCACAGGACTTTCAGACTTCAACACAAGGGTTAACATGGGGATTGTTTTTTTTCTAGTTTTGTTCCACTCATGTTCCGGGCTTTTTACATCTTATGTTCCATTTATATAACATGTCAGTTCACCGGCAAGAAGCATGCTTCGGAAAGAATCCGTAGTCAATGTCACAATCACGGTGAAATCAGCTCGAGCCATCCAGGAGGATCACATAAGCGTGTTTTCATCATACAACAATGATAAAAACGTCAGAGCAACATTGGGGGAACACCCCAGGAATGTCTGTTAAACAACCTCAGTGCTGCCGAGGACTCTGTTGAGAGGAGCAGGTGTGGGGCTCAGCCCAGAGACGCCTGGGGGGAACACGTTACACCCCTCTCTCACCCCATCTTGTCCCCCTTGTTGGCGCTCTCTCCAGCCCTGTGCAGCTGACAGCCCCAAACCCTCAATGATCAGTCCTTGTCTAGCTCCAAAATGCCCAGGTCAGGCCCGGATCCCATCTCAGTCCTTGTGTATGCATCTGTCTCATGTCCTGTGGTTGCATCTAAGTCCTCCTGACAAGTAAGAGAATCTGATGAAGCAAGAGCTATATATTAGACTCGCCTTCAGAGAGTAAGAGTAATAATAATATTGATGGTATTATGCCAGATTTACATGGCCAGCACATTTCAGGGACCCAATGTCATTGATAGTTGATACTGAATCCATTCCTGTTCTCCTCTGTTGCGCTATCCTTCTCTGTCTGTTGCAGCTCAGGATAACGTGCAAAGTTGGTGCGGAATTATGATGTGTTTCTGCCACAGGGGGGGAGGGAGGGGGGATGAAGGGCATGAGAAGGAACAAAACTAAAAATTGCAACACAACAGGCCCCATAGCAGACATACCACATACATTGGACTTGGACATGAAGAACACATGACAGCTTAGACATCAATCTAGCATAGAATGTAAACTTTAGATTTGCTTTAGATTCTAAAGCATTAAAGGTTACACCACTCAAGATAAAGAGAAAAATCCTAGCACTTTAGAAAACAGTAGTACTACAAGGCAGTGGGTACAGTGGCACGGTAGTAGCACAACAATAAGACAGACATTAATTACAAAACGGTACTGAAAACCAGGGAAAACGATTTGGTTTACTGTAACTGGTTTTGTAGTCGATTTTTGCCTCTGGCAGCTGCAAACAGGAAAGAGTGATTAACACACTGGCATGCACATGGAAGTATAATCGCAGCCCTGTACTTGAAATATCAACATAAACATATCTGAAAACTATTTGAACATTGTGTATGCTTAATATGTGTCACACTCTTTTATTTGTGCATCATGCATGGTGATGCAAATAAAATATCTGCCTTGGCAGACAGTAAAGTATGATCTAATCGAAAGAACATCTAGTGTAGCATGGGTGAGATGACCATCTGAATCAGGGTTAATTTGTCAGAGGGAGTGAAGGAGAGTCATTTTGAAAGAGAGAGCCAAGCCCGGTTTTAACCTTGGCCTGCAGGTTTCTGAGATGCTGATATGATGGCTATGATGACTGAAATAGGTGTTTGATTTGCTCTCCTGGCCCATTCGTACAGTCATGTAGTTCTGGGCTTGATTTCTGCACCTGCCAGACTTCATTGGAGAGTGCTGACAGATCCTGTCACGGGCGGTCACAGGGAGTGACCAAGCGACCTTACCGACCATCACCCCCCAACTCCACCACACACACACACACATTTAAACACACGTACTCCCAGTCAGCATCCCTTTTTGGGACACCAGCAGGATGGACCTGGGAGACACAAAGAGGGTATTGTTTGTATCGCTTTGAGTGCAAAAAAGGCGCATTACAAATACAATATATTATTATTATTACTATTGTTATTATTTTTATTATTATTGTTAGTATTATTATTGCTATCATTATTACTATACATTTTTAACCCCTTTTTCCACTTCCAACCTCCGGGAGGCCTACAGTATGATGTTAGGGACCATACATTCTCTCTACACAAGCCATGTAAAAAGCTCAACCAGGGGAATACAAGTGACAGTGCAGAAGAAACCTCTTGTAAATTTGCAATTTATCTACGTAAAAATAGCACCAAGGGATCATAATACCCTTCGCAGTAAAGTAAAACCGAAGTGAGGAATTGAAAGGCTTGTGTCTTATCGAATCCACGGTTTTTGGAAATTTGGAACCTGTCCTAAGATGGAACCGGTTCTCAATACCCAACCCTAATCATAAGTAGTTCATAGGATAGTTTTGTTAGTTAAAGCTGATTGGTTGACTTGACAGTTGAAATATAAAGCCAAAAAGTTTGTATCCTAGGCTACTGCCTCTCCATTAAATGATCGCCCGACAAAATGAAACGAAAATGGCAGTGGGGCACAAAAAAGGCAAAAAAAAAAAAAACTAAACTTTTTCCCAGAAATAGAAATTGTAGGTTAAGCTACCCCTCCATCGTATTTATTTCCATCTCATAATTTGACGTAAACTTTGGATGCTATTTGTAGTTATATAGAGTAGGCTATAGGCCTAGAACATGATTGGATAATAGGCCTACAAATGTTGTTTGAATAAATACAGGAAACATGTTTAGTTTTTCACAGAAATATCAATGGATATTCTCCTGTATCTACTTGCATGTCAGAATCAGAGCTTGCTAACAGAAAATTATATTCTTATATTTTTTCTCTCCCGAATTGTTTTTTAAATATGAACCAAGATTCCATAAGAACCGGATTCAAAAAAACGGAATCCGAATCGGAATCGAAAACATTTTAACGATACCCAACCCTACTTGTGAAATGTCATTTCTGTCTGAACAACAATTAAACTAAAAACTAAACAGTTAAACAGTATGAGCGGGGGTTTAAGCATATCATAAACAAACAACCGGACAAGAAGTAATGATCAACCCTCGAGTGTGGCCGCGCTGGCATATTTCTGGATGGTGGTGAGGAGAGGTCTGGTGGCTTGTGTGTGTTTGTGGGGTGTGTGTGTGGGGGGGGTGCAGTGTGCTCACTTAAGAAAGGAGACCACACAATGTTTGCATTTCTTTCCACATCAGAGTAACTGATGTTGCAGCTGCAGATGAGAAGGAAGCATTGGCCTGCATGATGCTCTTGTAAACATCAACACACTGGTTAGAGAAAGCAGCAGGCCCCTTTTCAATGTTGCCAGACAAGTAAATAACCCCCTATCTGGAAATTAGGAATACCACTGGCATACAGGACGTAGATACATTGCAACGGGCTGAAGCCTCTCTTGATTTTACGTTTTCTATTCTTTCTCGCTCTATCACTTGCTATTTCTCCACCACACACACACAGTGCAATAATCTCTCCCATTGCTGCAGACATAAATAGTATGTTAGTGCCCATCCTGGGTAAGTAGATCCCTATAACATTACTCCCTAAACAGTTATATTCTTCTATGTGGGTCACATAGGCTTATACGGCACTGACTCCCTCTAGAGGTGATGGAACTTCTGTGGCCCACATAATCGGCATTTACAATTTATAATAGGGTGTTGAAGTGTTCATATTGGAATAATACTAGAATAAAAAAAATGCACAAATTACAGGAATTGTATTTTGCTATTAATCATGCTAGAATGACAACTGTATTTTCTTTATTTTCACAGGTACTAATCTTGCCAATGACAAATGAGGTTGCAAAACAACATGAGTAGCTACAAAGGACACGTTTTTCACTTTTGGCAATTGGAAATTGGCAAAAAAAATAGGTATACAGTAAAACGGTGGGTGCGCTGCTCTAGCACAACTCACAACTAACCAAGGAGCGCTGGTATGAGCCTCCAGAGATGCCCTTGTGGGTGTGCCTGTACGTAACATTTCGTGCTGACGAATTGTCGGAGATCTTATTCTATCTCTGAACTGCAACAATTAATAAACAAACTCGAGAACCATAATTGTTGTTGATAATATTTCCAACAGGATGGTAGGGCCTAAATCCAGGCTTCAAAAACTCGTGCTCAGTACCGATGTTATTTGTAAAAGAGACAGAGAAATTAGAGGCCACACGACCCTCTTGTCTATCTCTCCCGTTTTAAACACTATTAGCCTACATACAGGAACTTTCCCAAGGTTAGAACCGCAAGTCCCTGGAGACTCGTCTCCTCTGCGCTTTATAAACCAAGCCGCGTGTTATGAACCGACAATGTGGTTTTAATTTGTGTATATTGTATTCTTGTGGATCCACATTAGAAACAACACAAGCATAAACAATTTTCAAATATAATACAACTTTTCATGGTAAAGTCTGTCTTAATTGCTCTCATTTCGTAATTGACAACAACTAAAATACATTAAGTTAACTGTTGATAATTATCAATAGAAACAATTAAAGGTCTATTTAAATGACAGTTATCGCAGTCGGCTACCTGTTATTCTGTTGATATGAGATTACAACTCACTAGATTTCTAAACGCCGTGCATTAACTGCCTTTCTAAAATAACTTAGGAATCAAAAGCGAGGGGGTCTCTGACGTGGGGGGCTTGCCCTCTAAATAAACTTTGGAGCGCGTGGAGTGGAGAGAGAAAGAGACACGACACCGGGCTGAAGTCATCAGAGAGCAAACCGAAGTGAGTGAATGGGTACTGCACGCGAAGCAGAAAAGAGCTGAAACTATACGCAGAGATTTGTTCGAGTTTCGTTTCGAAGGCAATAGCAGGCGTGCATCAACAAAACACACATTTCCAAACCCATCGAAACTTGGCACTCTGTATGACACTTAAAGGTTCTGCTGTGTCGGCCTTCGAGTTTTAGTGTTGGCTTCTCAGTTAGATGCTGAGATGACGCGATGACCTCCTCCTCGCAGGGCACAATAAAGTAGCCCTCACACCTGGACGCCCGGAGTACCTTCACACGGAATCGGTGTGGACCACTGGAAGAGGACAAATTAAAGTTTTTTTTATCACTATGTTAGTTGCATTTCTGCTCTGCGTTTTTCCTTAGTCCCGTGACGGTGGAGGATAAAATAACGGGTAATGTTGTGGGAATACGTTCTATCACAGTGGATACCTGCTTTGGTCGAGCATTGTGGCACGTATGAGGATTCTATCCAGAATGTTACTGTCTGAGCGGCCCAGGTACCATTGGGCCATTGTACATCACATATCTCTCACTTCTGCACAAGGGTGCTGGAGATTCAGCTCATTCTAGGAATTATACAACAATCTCCCTCTGAAAAACACCGGAATTTTAAATAAAAAATTCGCGGACATTGACATTGGCTATACACGTATCATCTCCGGGTTACTATGCAATTACAACTGCTCTCCATTGTGTTAATCTTGCACTGCATAGAATACACTGGTTGTCAGCAACACACCTCCAGGCACCGGCAACATAAACGTGAGTATACTGAATTCACACAGTGGACTTGAGGCGCCCCGCGCGCATTGCAGTGCTCTCTTGCATGGTCCACGTCCCCAACGGTGTGTCATGGACAGTCATTTCATTATTTGTTTTAAGTGTCATTTCACTCTTGGGTTTATAACATGTTGTGATCTAACTGTTTAGGGCATACTATATTTGGTGATATGGATAGCTTGAATTAATTTGGATCGGTAAAAACAGCAGGGTATGCGACTAGGTTTTGTTTTCCTAAACCCAGTTGTAGTTAAGCTATTTGTTTTATTAGCATTCGTACACAAAGTTGACTTGAGGTTCACTTCACTGTTATTGTTTTGTTTTGTTTTTTTTGACGATTTCTCGCGGGTAAAAGAGGCATCTGCGTCGTGCGCACTGATTCTGTCCGCTAGTTCCTATCGCTCTCTGGCGGTCAGTAGGTTTACGGCTCACTTTACGCAAAGCGGTTTAGGATTCGGTGTCCCTAATTTGTTGTTTTGAACTAGTCAAAATGATCACATCTGAGCAACTCTTTCTTATGTGCCGGGATTGTTGTTTACAAAAAGTGGTCTTAATTATGTGTCTTTAGGAATTGGCAACGTAGAAGTCTCTTTAAACCATTCACATCTCCAATTAAAATATATCCAAAATTGTTTCAGTATCCCTTCAAATAAACAGTCAGACAAACCTGTTTCGTGAAGCCCGCCAGCTGTTTTTACCACATTTTCCATTATTTTGATTGAGATGCCCCAAAGATAAATTAATCTGTTAGTTAATCTGCTATCAGAGTGGTACTGCTCAAACTGGTACATCAGACAGCCTGACAGTGTCCCTAAGGCAAAAATGTGTGTGCCTAAAGTGAAATTAGAAATAGTCATAGTAGGTAATTGCAACTTTCACCTGTGCATTTAAAAGAATAACTAGTGATACTAATACTGAAATCAAAATGCAGAGGGATTTAATCTCGTAGGAGAGATGAATTCTTTCTAGTCATTGTTTACTCTGAGCTGATGCTTTTGAAGGCACAAGTAAGTGTGTGTGCATGTGCTTTGTGGGAAGGGGGGAGAGGTGAATGAGTGCACTACTCAGGACACTATTAAAAGGGAAAAGGAAATAGGAGAGAAGAGGAAAGGATAGCGAGTCAACGACCATGCGGTCAACTGGCCTGAAGCATCCGCGTCCATCTTGCTTGATGATACATTTAAATGTCAGAATGTTGTTGTAAATGACAATGCGTTCATAGAAACCTACCTGTTTTAGGGACAAACACAGTATAGATGAAAGATAGATTAGTTAAGGAGAAGTCCTTCTGTAAACTACAGTCCAGGGGCTCTTGGGTGGTATAATAGTTGTCTCTACTGCCTCTCACTACTGCTTGTAACTGCGTTTGCTGTGTTCAAATTCAGACCTGTTAAATTTCTGTTCATTCCTCTTCATGCCCTCCAATTCTTTTTTAGTTGCCTATCCAATAAAGAGAAAAAGGGAAATATTGAAATGTCTTTGACAGAATTTTTGTCAAACCTTACATATAATTCCATGTAAATTATTGAAACTTTACCAATGCCGTAGAGGCCTCAATTTTGGAGCTGTCAACATTTCATTTTATTTTAATTTGGCAGGTGATTATTAGATTGGAGAGATGTACATATGCAGGAAAGTTTGTGGTGGGATTGGTTACGCAAGCTGCTGCCCAACCAATGTTGTGTCAGTGCAAGGGCAGGCTAAATTCCTCTGAGTTAGAGCTTGTGTGAATCAGCCGGGCTTGGCAGGAGCAAATGTGGGCAAATGGACAGCAGTTGTAAAGATTGCTAAGATATGTCAAACAGAATCTTGGTGATCTATTGCAATCTGGCAGCAAAAGCTGAACGGAATACAGAGGAAAAATTCAAACTCAATAGCACGATATGCCAGAGCTGGAGGGGGAAACGTCTTGTAACCCACTACTCATCCATCTGCCTGTGATAAACACTGCTAACTCTTCTTAACTGGGTCCAAACCCCAGCTTGCTGTGCAGTGTATATGGATTTTACCACAGTCTTGAGATCAGACCTAGCTAATGAGATATAGATCTATTACTTGCATCAAAAGGATGTGATCTATGGTGTACGAGACAACGAGTAGGCCTAAAGATTTCAGCTTAACAGAAGACAAAAGAATCAGGCCCAGGGTGCACTACCGTTACCTTCCTTCCCAAGCACCTTCTGCAAAGCAATCATTTTTTAAACAGACACAGTGCTAAGTGTGTTTACATCAGAAGGGTATCTTGGCTTACACATTTGCACTTCAGATTTGACTCGGCACACATTAGCTCTCTATGAAGCACATTCATACTCACTGGTGGTCCTTCAGTGTCACTAAACAGCAGGCATGACACACCGTGAAGAGAGAGCAGAGCTGACAGGGTGGCGTGCAAAGCAGACGCGTTTACTTGAGACCTCCTTTGATTATTTTTCCCGCCGAGAGATTCCACAGACAAGCCCCGAATGCTTTTCTGTCTTGTTTATTATAGGGTTCTTCTAATCTACGGTCACTGTCGCTGGAAACAGCATCTGTTGATGATGCTAAATAAACGATGGCCTCCACTCCATTTCAGCACGCTGTTGAACTCAATTAGCTGTGATAATTTCATGCTGTCTACATGAGAAGTCCGATCTGCCATCTTAAAAATCAAACCTTACTTGTCTGACAGTGAAAATTAGAGTTTGAGCTGGGTACATTTATCCTAGGTCTCCCCCCAAAAAATATTGAACATCAAAACTTGAATTCTGTGGTGCTTTCATTGACTGTGGCCCCTGTGTTTTGTGTAGCATTACCGGGGGTGTGCCAGGGCGGCTGTTTGACCTGCTCTGATTACAATGGCTGCCTGTCCTGCAAGCCTCGCTTCTTCATCTTTCTGGAGAGGAATGGGATGAGGCAGATCGGAGTGTGTCTGCTCTCTTGTCCCAGTGGCTTCTACGGCACACGCTCACCTGACAGGAACATATGCACCAGTAAGTACCAACATTTGTACTAGTACCTCATTACTTTATCATCGTCATTTAATACCACTGTACCTTTCAGAGGGTTCGACAACTGGAAGTGATTTGATGTTCACGCCTACCTACCCTCTGGCTTTATTGAGATAAGGATAGGGAGTCAGATGGCTGAGCGGTGAGGGAGTCGGGCTAGTAATCTGAAGGTTGCCAGTTCGAATCCCAGCCGTGCAAAATGACGTTGTGTCCTTGGGCAAGGCACTTCACCCTACTTGCTTCGGGGGGAATGTCCCTGTACTTACTGTAAGTCGCTCTGGATAAGAGCGTCTGCTAAATGACTAAATGTAAATGTAGATAACCACCACATTGACTCTATTGTCTTTAAGATCTCCGAAAGGTCATAAGGACTTGGGTGCAACCTCAATTTGAACCTCCCTGTCCCTCAGTATATCCACATCAAGCTGTGCAAGTACAGCATTGTCAGAACATGACATTGTAACCTGGGGTATCTCCTTGAGAGGTGCCTACCTAATCCCTGTATGGTAGTAACCTATATTCCTGCTGAGCAGTCTTGCAGACGCATCTCTGACATACGGGACTGCCCTGCTTGTATGTTTAAGGTCCAGTACACACATAATAACTCCCACTGTTAAATAAACGCTGGCGGTGGGTCTGTCTTTCAGAGTGTGGGCCCGAGTGTGATTCCTGCTTCAACAAGAACTTTTGCATGCGCTGTCGAGCAGGCTACTATCTGCACCAGGGGAAATGCCAGGAGAACTGTCCAGAAGGACTGGTCCGCAGTGACACACAGAGGGAGTGTGTTTCCAGTAAGTAAGCCGAGGACACACACACACAACCATTCACACCACACACACACTCACACACACACATAGGAAGGTGCACCCATAAACAGATACATATAAACAACTGTGCGACTCTGAGAAACTGTGTTTGTGTGTTATAGTGTGGTAATGTGTTGATGTTCCAGGTTGTCCTGCAGAGTGTGACACGTGCGTGAACAGTGACACCTGTACAAGATGCAGGTCCACCTTTTACTTACAGCAGGGTCAGTGCAACCAAGTCTGTTTTGAGGGGTTTGAGCCTAATGACAAACTAATGGAGTGCACCCATCAAGGTGAGATTTATAACCATACCCTGATGCAGGTTTTCTCTGTGCATTATCTAGATCCTTACCAATGTAGATCTACTAGTATCCACTATTTCCCCAACCCCAGCTCCTAGTCTTCCATTGTATAATGACAAACATCATCATCATGTCAACATCATTCGGACACAAGTGCAAACCACATCCCACAAGATTTAATGGAATATCTCTCTCTCTCCCTTTCAGTGCATTGTGAGATGAGTGAGTGGAGCGAATGGAGCCCTTGCTCCAACTCTGGGAGAACCTGTGGATTTAAATGGGGGGAGGAAACAAGGACCAGGAAGGTCATCCTACACCCCTCCCACCTAGGCCAACCCTGCCCCCCCATCTCTGAGACAAAAGAATGCATCGTCAAAAAGAGAAGATGTCCAGGTAATGATGCAGCTCTCAATGAGTCGAGGTTACAAAGCACTTCTTACAAAAAGGGAATAAGAATTAAAAAAATGACATCAAACTTCATTCAGCTTCTGTGACAACAAAAGCAATAATGCAATTGGTTGGTAAGGTCATGAGTTTGAATCCCAGGTGGGTTGCATAGTTGCACGTCCCTGCTACGTATGATAGTCATCTGCTCTCATATGGATGCCAGACTTTCACTCGTTTATCTGTGTGTGTGAAAGGACTGGTCAACATCGGCCCCTCCTTCTGTAGGAAACGGAGCTGTTTACATAGATGATTACCATCACAGTTGCTAGACACTAGCAGAACGCATCTGCTGTGTTGCAAGGCTGCAAGACCTTTCGGCTTTGGAAATATCCAAAACAACAACAGTTTCTTGTAAACATTGACTCGCGTGATTCCTAATGAATGGAACTCCACTACTTCCAAACCAAAACAACGCAGAAACAGAGCGTCGTGGAGGGGAAAAATGTCCATAAAGGATTTACATGCTTACTATATTTGTGTTTTTGTTTGTTAACTGTGTTTTTTTAAACAGTTTAACACACGCTGTTTTTCATGCTGGTTGGCAGCTAGTTCATTTAGCGACATCCGTACAGCCAAGTGAGAGATAACAGAGAAAGATGTGGAGGTCTCCAAGGCCTCACTCTTACTACACAGACGTGTGATGCAGCCGGGAGTTGTCCACTGCAGTAGACAGGCTGTCGTCGATCCTCCCTGGGGAGCCACGAGGCAGCGGGAGAGAGAGGAGTTAGTTTAGTCACTTATCCCAACAGCTTCCAATGCACACATAGACATACACACAAATATACTGTATATACCCACACAAACTGATACACCTGAACTTGATCCACTAAAATAACTACATGTTACCTCGAAGGTGGTAATTTGTAAAGAGTGTCAACTGGACGGGGATGGACTAATTTGGGCCATGACATGTGCCCTCTGCCCCCGCCCTTTGTTTCCTCTGTCTCTCTTTCTCTCTCGCTCACAATTTTTCTATCTTTCACTGTCTCTCCTCTTCCTCGTTCCCTTCGTTCCCCTTCTCCTCACACCAAAGTAAACACCTCCAGCCATGTGTGGAGGCTTCTGAGGCGGGTCTGGGCTCAGTGTGGAGTCGGCTCCACGTTTATCCTCTGATGGGTCACAGGACACAGCTGTGGGTGCGTGTTACACACTGCAGGCTCGGTTATCGACCTTGCCCCTGCCCTGCTTGTGTGTGTGTGTGTGTGTGTGATTACTCAGCTGCCCCAGCTCTTAGAACATCCAGTGAGTGCTAATTATCTGCTCTGGTGCGTCCCCTGCGTGTCAGTGTTTATGTTCCATATGCACCAGGGGGTCAGGGCCTGACCTCCGCCAACGTTCTGTAATCCCCAACAGTCTTCAGACAGTGATACATCCTCCTCCTCCCCCTGGCCATCTCCAAGAGCCCCACTGACCAGGCCAGGTTTATTTGTTGTTTCTCCTGCCAAGTCCCAAATCTCTCTGTCACTCTATCTGTCTCTCCGTCTCTCTCTCTAGCCCTTTCTCCCTCTGTCTCTCTTGCTCTCCCACTCTACCCTCCTACTTTAATCGCTGCTGTTTTCAAAAAAGGCTGCTCTTTTTGAACTCATCCATTGTGTCTCGCTGTTCTTAAACAGAACTGAGTGATCCCACTGCCATCACTCACTCACTCTCTCTCACTCTCTCACTCTCTCACTCTCTCACTCTCTCACGCTCTCACTCTAGCATTATCTCACTCTCTCACTCTCTCACTCTCTCACTCTCTCACTCTCTCACTCTCTCATTCTCTCACTCTCTCACTCTCTCACTCTCTCACTCTCTCACTCTCTCACTCTCTCCAGTACCCCCCCTCCATTCTTATTGAATAATGATGACAATAAAAGCTCTTGCATAATGCACACTTGCATGCCTATGGTATGTCACAGAATAAAACAAAGAAGCTGTGAATATAGATTCATTATTGTCCATTCTACAAATATATTCTAAAATGTCCTGGACACGTGTTCGTACCCCTTACAAAAGATAATAAATAATTGGATTATAGGTATTTTTGAAACAAATTGGTTTCTTTACTTAGTATCACACGTCTCCAATTTTGTCATTCAATTTTGTCATTCAGCCTATTTAAATGGAGGAAAGTAGTCACTGCTATTTGGCTTCATTGTGGGCACCAATGAATAGACCAGAGCAAGCAAAAGAGATACTTTTCTGAGTAGATCAGAAAGAAAATAATAGACAAGCATGGTAAAAGTAACTGATGGTATTCCTGTGACAACAGTTGCAAATATTAAGAAAATCAAGGTCTATGGAACTGTAACCAACTTCCCTGGGCGTGGCCACAAAAGGAAAATCAACCTAGGATAGTGCAAATGGTAGGAAACTTACTTTAGTCAGTTTCAAGTTATCTCAGAGGAAATTGTACCTTTTTAGTTTTTTGTGGAGGGGTACCAACAAATTAGAGCACCTCTGTACATTCACGTCCTTGCACATCTGACAACGACCCATCACCCATCCATCCATTCCCCTCACGACCCATCACCAGGCCCCCCTCCACTCCTCAGCCCCCCCAAGACCTCCAGCCCTCAGGCCAGGCGGTCGGTGCTGAACGAAGGGCAGCAAGCGGACATCCCGTGCCTTCAAAGCAGCGGGCATTCTTCCCCTGGGACAGCCCAGAGCTCTTAATCCCTGCCTGGCTCCCGCCAAAAGCCCCCGGACGACCGCACGCCTGCCATGGAGGATGTTGCCCCCTCTACGTCATTATCCTAATTGTGCTTCTCCACATACACACAGCAACACAAACACACCCCCCCAAACGCACCCACACATACAAATCCTCTCTGCCTCTCAGGCCCCTGCCCCACCCAGCTTCCAGTATGTTGGGTAGGGTGTAGTTGAGTTCTATTTAACAGTGTTCTGGTTATAGAAAATGTGCAGATACATTTGCAAATATTTAAAAGTTAGCCATTAATTTACATATTTTTAAGTCATGTAGAATTGTATGTTCATGTCAGCACATCAGACAAGGGGTAATGTTATAATTGTATGAATAATGGCTTGAGTGAATCCCAGCTGTTTACATACTCCACGCCACTTTCTTCTTTCTCTCTCTCCATTGACACTCTCCATTGACACTCCATTTTCCCCACTCTTTTTTGAAATTCTACTAATGCAAGCTGACAATTTCTTCGGTGAAGCCTCAGTGTTAATTGGAGGTATCTTGTGCTAAGCAAGATAAGCAAACTCCCAGCACTTTAAGCATACTCTTATGAAGTTGTTTAACTTTTGAAAGCTGTCCTTAGCTAATCCACAGTCTCATTCTTTGTTGATGTTACTTTCTGTCTCATGGTAGCTTCACAGTAGGCTGTATACCTCAATCCAATAAGTTTCAGTTAACCCCTCCATGCGTGCCACCTTTGACTGCAAAAACAACTGGTAGGGATCAATCCCCTGCAAGCCCCAGCAAGATCCTGAGTAAGTGTTATATGTTCGTGGAGAGATTTGCTAACTCAAATGTCTCATTTTGGCCCAGCATATTGTAGGACAGTTTACAAAACTCACAGACAGAGATTCCACTGGCAAAGAGTCCAAATAAACACTCCTTGTCATCGTCTTAACACCTTCTAGGTCAGCTTAGATCTCAGTTTTTGGGAAATACCTTTAAATGACTAATCTGCTGGAGCTTCAGAATCTTCAGACAGAGAAAGCAATTGGAGAGAATTTGAGAACTTCCTTTAAATATAGAATATGGGTGGTGCATGATTTTTAGTCATACTTCCAGTGGAGACAGAGTGGGTCAGTCTCACAGAATGCTAATCCGTTTGTCCTGTTGTTTCTCTGTCTCTGCCAGACAGACAGTGGTGTGCATACACATGCACACCACAGCAATGAAACTCTCTCTCTCTCTATCGTTCTCTCTGTAAGCCCCCTACATTGTTTGGACTGTACTCCCTCAGCAAGAGAAACACCCAACCCCCTCGTTCAATAATTTGTCTTTTGTCATACACACACAAAACAAACACACACACATCACCTCAGCCACCCCCCAGACACACCCAAACACAAAATTACTTACTCATACTACCTACTCCCCCCCTCCAACACACACACACACATACATACACACACTTGGGTAGATAATAGATAGTTACAGGCAGAGAGAGCTCCAGGTTGAGTGTCCTCCACACCTCTAAGGCAGATGCTTTCATTACTTCTGCAGGGGAGACTAAACACAGTTTGCTGGTAGGGCTCTATATTGCTCTGGCTGGACCCCAGGAATGTGTGGGTCAGCTATGGTCGATAGCGGAGACCCCTTTTCTCCCGATCAGAACGGAGAGCTCGGCTGATTAATGGACACAGACAGAAGTGGGGGCATTTGTGTTGAGAGAGAGTGTGTATGGGTGTGTGTGTGTGTGGTGGTGGTGGTGGGGGGGGGCTACGGTTGACAGGGAGAGAGGGCCTCAGTGCCTACCTCAGCAATTTCTTAATACCGCTCGTGGACACATGGATGGCACAACAGGAAAGGCCCAGTTTCAGTAGATTTGTCTCTACTCTCTATCTCTCTATTTATTTTATCTTCTCTCTTTTTGTCTCCCTCCATCTCTATATGTGTACTCATCTCTTAGTCACATTCCCTTTATCTCCCTGCCTCCCTCTATCTCTCTTCTTGTTATTACTAATGGCCTTCTGAGTTTCAGTGAGAAACTCTCAACATTCCAATACATAGATTTGTTTATATGATGGTTCAACAAGCAGATAAACTAACATTTATTTAAAGGCGTTCTATTTTTATCAAAACTATCAGTGGAGTATTGCAACAGATGAAATAAATGTTGGCTAGGCTATGGCTGTCATCTTTGGTGTCAGGCTGACCCCTAGTGGTCGACTGAATTAATAGTGATTTGCCTAACCAATAGCTGAATAATAAGTTTAAATGGATGGAAAGAAAAGAAGATGTCAAGATGGACAAGAGATAGAGGAGTTGTGTAAAATGTTTTTTTCTCTCTCTCTAGGAGACAAGAAAAAGGGAGAGCGGCGGGGAGAGAGAAGGAACCGGAACAACAGGAGAGACAAGGAGGGCCATGAGGGCCGGAGAGAGAGGAAAAAAGAGAAAGAGCAAGAACGTGAAAGGGACACGGGTGATCGAGAAGACTCTGAAAAAAGGAACAAGACAGAGCACAGGCGCCGGCGAGGCCAGAACATAGACCCTGTTTCTCCCAGCCCGACACAGTAGCAAGCGCTCTGGGGCCCAGTCTCCTTTGATCTCCACCTCCTCTGCCCCCCTCTTTCTTCCCCCTCCCCCCCCCCCTCGCCCCCCTCAACCCCCTACTGGAGGGGTGCTGCTGCTACCTGTATAATTTAACTATAATACTGTATATGCACAAGAGAGACGGGGCACATGGTACTAGGGACACTACTGACTTTGAGGATCCACACACACACACACACAACTCAACAACTACCCCAACACAAACACAGACATACAAACACATACACAATGCAAAGGAAGGAAGGGTATCTCCTATTTCTGTTTCTTTGTAGTTCAAACAGCGTGATTGGATGACTGTATAGTAAAGAAAGATTATAGGATAGATACCGTGTCAGTATGGAGACAATATTGTTGGGACAATGCTTGTTTATGGTTATTTAAAACGGGGCCCACAAATTTTATGTCTTGTTTTTAATGTACATTTGTGACATTAAGTAGAATTGTTGTTGTTGTTGCTGTTCTTTAGATGTTATCGTGTTTTTTAGTTATTTTTGTATTTTTTTGCTGAGTAAATTAAAAGTGAACTTTCCTATTTTCATCGTAAAACATCACCTACAGAGAGAGAAGAAATGCGGATACTGCATGGAGATATGAGGCAAATAGACTCACGTTTATTTTGATTCCGAGAACACTTATCCCAGCTTACATGGCCATGTTTATTATGTGTCTCCTGAACAAAGTACTAGTGTGCCTATCAGTGTGAGCAGGATCTGTGCTTTCAATAAACCCACCTAAACAGAACTCAAAAGCACCTGTATGTCCAATAAACTATAATGGGTTTGTAAGAGTCTGTGTGTTTCTTGTTATTTTATGGTATTTCAGTATTGCACTTGTAACATACCAGAAACGCCCAAACAAGGTGAACCAATTATTGGATCGCTTAGCAGGTTACGCTGCCACCTTTATATTTAACTGGTATGGTCTGGCATCAGAGGTCAGCATACACACCACACCACACAGTATTTAACCCTTGTGTTATCTTCAGGTCATTCTGACCCATCAGTCATTGTGACCCACCGTCGTATTGCGACAACTTTACCGCATACAAAAACAAAGTGAAGCATTTTCTTTTAACCGTTGGGCTGTCTCAGACCCCCACATTGCGAAGGTTAAAAGAAAATTATTTTTATTTATTTTTTGTATTGGGTAAAATTGGGTTAACACAACGATGGTTAGTTATGAACCTTTAGGTCATGTGACCCGAAGGCAGCACAAGGGTTAAGAAAATATAAAAGCACTTTTATTAATTTCCAGATGGCATGATTCATAAGTCAGTGTGAGGAATGACAGAATCACTACCTGAGCCCACTGCGGACTCAGCCGCCATTCAGTATAGGGCCTAAGAAAGGCCTGCTCGCTACACATCATAACTTAACCCTTGTGCTGCCTTCGGGTCACATGACCCAAAGGTTCATAACGAACCATCGTTGTGTTTACCCAATTTTACCCAATACAAAAACAAATAAAAATAATTTTCTTTTAACCTTCGCAATGTGGGGGGTCTGAAACAGCCCAACGGTTAAAAGAAAATACTTCACTTTGTTTTTGTATGCGGTAAAGTTGTCGCAATACGACGGTGGGTCACAATGACTGATGGGTCAGAATGACCCGAAGATAACACAAGGGTTAAGGTGAACTACCTCCGGTTAGTCCTTTCATGTTGAAAGTGTGGAGGGACGTAATGGACGTAACGTTGCATTTTATTTTAGTGAATAAATCATTAACTCTGCACTCCCTCTCTTTACGAGTCAGATTGAATCAGTGAATTTTGTTACATAAATGTATGTGTTTACTGATGTAAAAACTGCCTGCACATTTCAAATGTGCTACGACATTATAATCACCAGCAGCTGCATCACAGACATGGGCACTATTTGTTATGATCCCGGCTGCCCGGGGAGTGAGAGGTGAACCCAAATGCAACACTCAGATGCTGATGTGATATGAACCAGGTTTATTGTAGTCACCAGAGGGTGATGATGGTGATGTCCGTGGATGCCAGACAGGAGGGAGTGAGGATGGAGCCGTAGGTTGTAGGTTGTCTGTAGTACACAGGGACAGAGGCGGATTAGTAATCTTTAAGGCAAGGCAACGACCAACTATCGTCAAAGTAGCAATGTTGAACTGGCAACAAGTCTGTGGGAAGCCAGGGTAGATGAACTGTTCAGGTAATAATGGATGGGTAACAGGTGTGTCTGGTTGGGAGGCGAAGTAGATTACTAGAAGATGTGGACCGGCGTATTGGGGTATGTGACCTGGAACATAGACTGAACAGACACACACAAAACCAGGACTGGACAAGACAGAAACGTAGCACTATTCCTACCACTTTAGCCTCCTTGGTCGTTTTCTTGAGGCATTGATATAGCAATCCACAAACGGGCATACGACAGGAACAATGTTCGTACGAATCCTTGGTCAGTTGTTGCGTCTTATTTATGCAAATGCAATACTGAAAATGCAAGACTATTTTACAGCATTGCATAACACAAAGGAAAAAATTTAAACGTTTATGTAAACATAGCTGTAGCAGCGAAATTCTGCAAATTTGTTTGACCGCTTCTTAGAGTTCTGGTGATTGTATCTTGACGCGTGTTGTAAAGTAGAGTCCAGGAGACGTGGACATAATGAACTTGAGTCCGTTTTATTTCGTACATCAAAAATACATCAATAGTAAGTTAAAGCATTAAGGTCTTTGTTTCATTCTAGTAAGTTTGGCTCAGTTCGAGGCTCTGCATGGTTCACGTTCACGCTTCCCGGACACGGTCAAAGATGGTAAGCGCAGGCCGGAACCCACACCTCTCCTTGGCCTGTCACACCTTTATCCTAATGCCAGTGTCTGACCTATAGGGAGCACACACTTAGAAACAATTACCACGTCCTAATTCAGGCTAATTCAATGCAAAGTAAATCACTAATAATAACATAGTCACACAAACTGAAATATCAACTCAAATACTCAAAAGGACTCAATTGGCTCCTACACACCTAATAGTATGCATGGACGACTATTACAACATTCAAAATCATAAAGGAGCCTAAGTTCATTGTAGTTTACTGTTATTCTTAAATCACTTAAATCAATCATATCATGAGTGGGTATTACTCATCTCTGGCCAGTGTCATCTTTTCTGCTCCTTCGAGAAGCAAACAGAGCTTGGTTACTGAGCTTGGTTACTGGCCTCACAAACACACCAGTCTTTGTGATAATCTTCACCGTCCTCACCAAACCTCTGGAATCTGGTTGGACTTCCATTATTCTTCCAAGGTTCCAGGACCCACGAGGGGCTGAACTGTCCACCACCATCACAATGTCTCCTGCTTTAAATCTTTTCTTGACTGTAGTCCATTTTTGTCTTTCTTGTAACAGGGGTAGGTATTCTTTCGTCCATCTCTTCCAAAAGAGATCGGCAAGAAACTGAACTTGTTTCCAGCGCCGTCTGCTGTATGTGTCTGACTTCTGAAACAGTCCATGGGAAAAAGCAGGATGGCACTTCAGAAGAAGAATATGATTAGGTGTTAGTGCCTCAAGATCAGAATCATCTTCATGGACTGTGCTAATAGGGCGACTGTTCAGAATGCTTTCCACCTCACAGAAAAGTGTTTGTAAACCTTTCGTCATCAAGTGGTTGTTCATGAGCAATGGAGTTGAGAGTCTGCCTGACCATACGGATTAGCCTCTCCCATACCCCGCCATGATGTGAGGCTGCTGGTGGATTGAAGGTCCACTGAAAACCTTTCTAGAGCATTGTGTTCTGAATCTTTTCTTTGTTCCAGTTTGAGATGGCGTCTTGTAATTCTCTTTTAGCTCCTACGAGGTTGGTTCCGTTGTCAGAGCGGATGCGTGTCACCTGACCTCTTCTGCTTATGAACCGCCTCAGAGCATGAATGCAAGAGTCTGTGTCTAAGGAGTGGGCCGTCTCCAAGTGTACTGCTCTACTTGACATTCAAGTAAAAATGACACCATAGCGCTTGACTAGGCTTCTACCTCTTTTTGTCTCAAAAGGCCCGAAGTAATCAACACCTACATTGCTGAAAGGTGGAAGGTCGGTTTCGAGTCTTTCTTTCGGCAGGTTTGCCATTTTCTGTTCTCCAATCCTTCCTCGGACACATCTGCACACAATACACTTGGATATGACTTTGCGAGCTTCGGAGTTGGCATTAACGATACAAAATCTTTTTCGGAGTTGTGAGAGAACATGGTTTCTCCCACCATGTCCAAGTTGCTCATGTACGTATGTGTCTAAGTATTAGTGTGGAGACATTGAATGTGTTTGAGCAGGATTATGGGACGCTTAGTCTCCTCAGGCATTGCGGCCTTGCTGAGTCTTCCTCCTACTCTCAAGACTCCATCCTCCAGCACAGGATCCAGCTTGTAGATGGTGCTGTTCCGCCTTAGTCCTTTTCCAACAAATTTAGTCTTTTCCAGCTTTGCCATTTCCTCTGGGTAGCTTTGATGTTTTGCTTTCTCCGCCCACATCAGGTCATCCAGGGAAATACGTTGGCTGCCAGGTTTGTTCTTGCCGGCTTTTCTCTTGCTGTCCAGCATTTTGCTCTGGCTTCTTGTCTGTGGGTGTGGAGACACTTTACACTGTATCTTTCTATTCACACTGAGAACAAGAAGAAGGTTTCTCAATTTCAAGTACCACACGACAGCTCTTTTTAACTTGTTCCAACTTGAAAAGTATTCAAGCAACTGTCATGTTGGATTGTTCTGTGTCTTGATCACAGCACTGTACGCTGCTGTGCATCTCTTGACCTCAAGGTCATCCTGTGTGAGTGGCATGGCTTCTAATGGGTTCTGTGGCCACTCATCTTCTGGTTTCCACAGGAACTCTGGTCCGTGGATCCACTTGCTGCATTTGATGAACGTGTCTGCACTCATTCCTCTAGATGCTAGATCAGCTGGATTCAGCTTTCTTCCAATGAATTTCCAATGTGTGACATCAGTGTTCTCTCTGATGACAGAGATTCTATTGGCTACAAATGTGCGGAATCTTGTGTGTTCATTTGCAATGTACTTTAACACTGTCTGACTGTCTGTCCAGAAAGTTGAGCTGTTGGGTGTGATGTCTAGTTATTTTCTGAGCATTCTGTCTACTCCAACAGCTAAGACAGCCGCCACAAGTTCCAGGCATGGTATCGTTGTCTGCTTCAAAGGTGCTACTCTGGCCTTGCCAAGCATGAAAGCTACATGCACAGTGTTTTCCCTCTGTCAGTCTTAGATAGCTTACTGTTCCATACGCGTGGTCACTAGCGTCTGAGAAGTGATGGAGTTCAGCCTGTGTGGACATTCCGTTTACATCTGGATTCACACAGCGTGCCACTCTGAAGTGCTCCAGTTTTTCAAGACCAGTTAGCCAATTCCTCCACTTCTCTGAAGCAGCCTGTGGTACTTCATGGTCCCAGCTGTACTTGTTTCTGCAAAGATCCTGAAGAAGCAACTTAGCAGGCAGAATTAGAGGAGACAGGAAACCCAGCGGGTCGTAGATAGAACTGACCATTGACAGAATGTTTCTTCTGGTGTGTGTCTTGTCTTTGACAGAGATGTTAAACTTGAATGTGTCACTTTCTACACACCATAACAATCCTAGGGCTCTTTCTGTAGGGAGTTTGTCCCTGTCCAAATCCAGTTCTTTCATTTCAGTGGCTCTGTCTTCTTTGGGGATATGAGACAGTACAGTGCGACTGTTACTCACCCATTTGGTTAGGTGGAATCCCCTGTCATGGTGGAAATTCAAGTGGCACTGTGTAGATCTGAATAGTCAAGATGGCGGTTTCAACATAATTCTTAAATTGTACAAACTAAATAAATTAAGAGTACTCTGGACCGGTCATAGCGAAAGACATGCAGATGTAACCTACAGGTCGTTCGAGAGAGTGGTGAAGAACAACCCTAAAACCCTGCCTTATATAAACTTAGAACAAATGGTTCTTCTGATGGTCAATCCATCAATATAGCGGTCT
This sequence comes from Osmerus mordax, assembly GCF_038355195.1. NCBI lineage: Eukaryota > Metazoa > Chordata > Actinopteri > Osmeriformes > Osmeridae > Osmerus > Osmerus mordax. The sequence continues at coordinate 13,384,397 of NC_090055.1, forward strand.
CTGTGATTGGCCAGCACTACTCAGTGACAGTTTGACTCCACATCAAGTGTCCCACAGTTCTTTGATGTCACAACTCCCTCTCTAAAAGAAGGAGATGGTTAATGATACACAAACAGGACACAGACACAATCTTCTTGCCCAAAAGGTTAGGTCAGCTCGCTCAACTGAGATAAATCTCCCCCAACCCCCAGACCTAACTAAGACCCTCTGGCTCTTAGTTAGGTATCATAAAACAACACCATAAATACCTTAAGACAATCTGAGTGTCCATTCTACAGAGTAAACCACACCACAGAGCCTCAGTTTCTTACATTCGTCTATCTATAACAAAGGAACTTACTTTTTACCGCTTAATCAAATGCTTGGAATGTCAAATTCAGTGACAGTATATATTCCTTAGACGTATTATATTAAGGCTTTTATACACAAATAAAAGAACCCTTATTACAGTATATGACAATTTTAACAAAGCACTTCTATAAATACTGTGATCGGGTCTATTCTGGGCAGTGTACGTGAATAAGGGTTTCAATTAAGGAACAGATTATATTGAATATGTAAAAGATATTTCTCAAAGAAACCTGGACAAATTTTTTCATGTACTCAATGTAAAAACTAAAGTTTGACACTGACACACAACTGAACAAACTATGTTGCTTCCAATTGTTTATAACAGCGAGCCACTTATATCACAATCTGTTTTGTATAAATTAAATACACTAAAGAAGATATTTTCCATCAATCCACAACCAGTTATCTAATATCAGCTGTGATCTGATCCTCAACTGTTTGCACTCACCAGAAGAGAGTAACTTAATAATACTAGTGTTTTATATTGTAATTCAGGAAGAGTTGTCGTGGCAAAGTGATGATGGAAGAAAGCTTCTGAAGAACGTCGGGTCTGCAGACAGAAGGCAGGAACTCCCAATAAATCCACTTCCTCCTTACAGATGGCTTTGTTTTATTTCAGTATGAACAAAGTAAATCAACTAAACACACATATACAGTGAATGATTGAAATAATGTACGTTAGTTCTAGAGTGAAGATATCTGCTACCAAACCAAACTTTAGGTACGAACAGAAGATCTCCAAAGCAACAACGATCAGGAAATTAACTTATTTTATAATTTAGACTTTTACTACAATTGCTTTTTATGTAAAGTAACAAGAGAGCTTGAATTATGTTAATTTAATGATGAACTTTCATAAGAAATTATATATTTGGAAATTTAGCTTGTCAATTATCAATTACAACAAAATGCGTATGTGTATGTTATGTGTTGTCTTTTATAGTTTCTGAATTAACTTTTCAGTTTTGTTCAAACCAATTGTGTTGGAAAAAGTCTCAGAAATAGCATAAATGCTTAGTCTAAGTTGTAAAAACAGCAAGTGTTTTAAGTGTATGAGTTGTAGACAGGAGAGGTAAGAGGTGAGGGTGAGAGAATAGAGCCTCTCAGATTATTCAAATCAGATAGATCGGGTACCGGTAACCCAAGTCAAGCCAACAGACAGGTCCTTGTGACCAAGGTTTAGTCCAAAATTCAGTTCAGAAAAAGGGCTCCAGAGTTTGTTCCATTCATTTGCCAAAGATTACCAACATCAGAGTGGGATAGAGGGGGATACAAAGTGTGAGTTGCCAAATGCAAAAGACAGAGCGGTAGATGTGACAGGAGAGACAGAGCCAATGTGATAGAGGAGAGATGCTGGACAGCAGGACACCTGGAAGACACAAAACAAAACACACTTTAGACAGCAGTTTGAAGATCAATTTAAGGAACGTTTAAAGCTAAAATGCAGAATTTGCTCAAATAACTAGGATATAAAACAGTCTACCACAAGTAATACTTCACTTATTTATATTAAAAACAATGCTGGTTCTAAATGTATCATTAAGGGGACTGGTTCAGATGTCTCACAGAATTGCTGCTGCCAGCTGTCCTTTTACAGGGTTTGCCTTTTATGATTACCACACTTCATTTAATTATGAACCAACTATATAATACTTTAAAAAGTGTATTTTAAATATATTAAAAAGTTTAAGAAGTGTGTGTTTATTCATAAGAAACAATCCACAATTAAAAGCTGATTCTCTGAATTCATGGAGCCGTGAAAGTCATTGCATTTTCCTTCAATGTTCTGCAAATATTTCAGAATAGAAAGCGTTTAAGAAATAAGGGGATTCGTGGACAGGAATCTCGAAAAGAGCCACAGACTCACATAGGCAGCGCAGCTGGGAGTGTTTCACAACAACTTCACAATGCGTTTTAACAAACTGCATTCAGTTTTAACTCGTGTGAACTTACTGTGAAGTCACCTAGGAGTCACCAGCAGTGATGGTCTGTAGTTAAAAACAGAGAGGAAACAGCAAAAGTGAGAGAAATACATTATATTTCCATTCTTCTCCAAAAAACAGTATCACATCCCATTTCACTCTAGAACTTAAGGTTGGGCGATTATTGTTAAGTAGGTAAGGGAGATCATTTTTGTCAAGACGGATTATTATGATGGGAAGACATTCTAAACTGTAAACCAATGTAATATCAGTTTAGTTCTAGCATAAACCATAACAATGTATGTGAACTTACTCTTCAGAGTCAGCCTGCAGGACAAAGGAGGGTGAGGGATGAAGAGGGAGAAAGAGACATTTTCAGTTCACTTCAGAAAACCAACCTCATAGCTCACTTTAAGGACTTTCAGGTTCTTTATTTATTATCAACATCACATGTAAAATGTACATTTAAATGTGACTTTGAGGTAATCCTGTGTTTTCAACAGCATTCAATTGTATACCTTCAATATGTGTTACTGCATGTCAAGGACTTAAACATAATGCAACTGTCTCAGCATGGGACACAACATTAAAGCTGCCACGATCAATTATTAGTTAGCTCCACCAACACTAAAATAAGTCATACTTCCATTCATGCATAAACTCTGTACGAGTTACAAATTCACTTCAACGTCTTTTTAAAACGTTATATTGTATTTATATCATTTAAATCATTATCGGTTAGCGGCTCACAGTTACTCACCAGAGAAGACGTCAGGACGGAATGATGCGCAGACGAGTTGACTGAATAGCTCAGTCTTGTGACTCAGCTGACTAATGAGCTAATACCAATCACCTGTGTAAGAGACTGAGTGGCGCGTGATTGTGTGGTTGCCACGGTGATGGTGCAGCTATGATGGCTAACGCGCTGAGGGCAGAGAATAACAGAAATGTAGCTAGGATCCAAACCTCAAACAAGTTAACCTAGAAGCAAAACTATACGTCCAACAGCTGAAATTATAGTTGGGGTAGTAATAGCTGTCATTGAATCATTGAGTGCGTTTACTCGGCTTTCTTAGTAGGATTCAATGTGTTGATGGAATGAAACATACAGCAGTAGGGCGGATACAGGAAGACACGGCGACACTTTGTTGCAGAAGGATGATGGTGCAAGTTTTGTCCGTGGAGCATACAACGATTAATAAAAAAGAATCATGTAGACGCGTTTATTGAGTAATCGCATAACTAACTAGAAACGGCTGTTCCTGCGAAACAGCAGTGAGCATGCTGAAAACCTGAATGGGGATAGCTGACCATGCTAAAAAAGCGGAAAATTGTGAAACTTTAGTAGAAAGTTATAAGCTGAAGCTTCAAAGCAACCGAAAGGTATTTTTGAAAGGGGCTGGAGCAGCATTCCAACAATGATTTGAAAGGATGTATCATTACTTTTAAAGGGAGAATAATTTGCACAAAAACCTTAATATTTAAAAAAGTATAAAAGTGATAAATGAGGAGGGGAGTCAGGTGGCTGAGCGGTGAGGGAGTCGGGCTAGTAATCCGAAGGTTGCCAGTTCGATTCCCCGTCATGCCAACTGACGTTGTGTCCTTGGGCAAGGCACTTCACCCTACTTGCCTCGGGGGGAATGTCCCTGTACTTACTGTAAGTCGCTCTGGATAAGAGCGTCTGCTAAATGACTAAATGTAAATGTAAATGTAAATGAGAAAATACCCGCAAGCTGAAATGAATTTCAAAAATGTGTGAGTCACACAAAAGAGGCAGTGTGGAAGCTGAACTGCATCATCTTAACAAAGCTAAGAGCTAAAATAGCCTACAATGTGGGAGAAGCTGAAAGCTGAACTGTTAAACAGTAGAAGTAGGCTAGCTAGTCGTAACAAGAATATTATCGTTTTAACAGATGAAATTATAGTTGGGATAGTATTAGTAGTAGCAGATGTAGCCTATGCGTTTACTCGGCTTTCTTAGTAGGATTCAATGTGTTGATGGAATGAAACATACAGCAGTAGAGCCGATACAGGAAGTCACGGCGACACTTTGTTGCAGAAGGATGATGGTGCAAGTTTTGTCCGTGGAGCATACAACGATTAATAAAAAAGAATCATGTAGACGCGTTTATTGAGTAATCGCATAACTAATTACACATGTAAACGGAGTAATCGTATTATTGGCATAAACCGACAATTGCTAGTAATCGGGTTTCTCATGGTCAAGTAAACGTACCAATCACCTGTGTGAGAGACTGAGTGGTGCGTGTCTGTCGTTACGGTGATGGTGCAGCTATGATTGCTAACGCGCTGAGGGCAGAGAATAAGAGAAATGTAGCTAGAATCCACACCTCAAACAAGGTAACCTAGACGCAAAACTGTACGTCCAGTCCAAAATCTAAGGATATTTTCCGAGACCCAAGACTCTGCCGAAACCGGAGATATTCTTTATATGTCTGTGCAGTCAGAAATACGACTCTACCTGCAGTTTCGAAAACGTGTTCCTTTTGCTTTCCTGGTGCGTGTTTGTTTGGTTGCCACGGTGATGGCGCAGCTGTGATGGCTAACGAGCTAGGCAGAGAGAAAAACGAACATTTACCTAGCATCCACACCTCAAACAAGTTGACCTAGACGCAAAACTATAGGTCCAATCCAAAAAATAAGGATATTTTCCGAGACCCAAGACTCTGCCGAAACCAGGGACTTCCTTTATATTTCTGTGCGGTCATAAATACGACTCTACCGGCAGATTCAAAATATTGTTCTTTTTGCTTTCTCTGACGACTTTGTCACCAGATTTGCATTGGTCTCTATGGGGCGAAGTTGGACTTTGTCTCGCTTTCGTGGGGCTCTGAACAAATGTGTACGTCTGTTGGATTCAACAGACAACTGTCTACGACCAGCACAAAATTAGCTATCTATTGATCCAAAAACGAAGCATGAAGAGCGAAAATTGTGGCAATGCTGGCAAACTAGAAATATTTTTTCAACGACATCCGAAGCTGCCCTCCACTCTAAGCGTTTCAGTCTGCACTCTAGCGGTTTCACGTACACACCCATGTAAATCTCAGAAACGGCTTGAAAAAGTCATGAAACATAATCAGTGATATTGAAAAAAGTTGAATAGATATCAAAAAGCTGAATTATTTAAAAATAGTTTAGGGTTTTGTCAACATTTTAAAGTTTAAATGGTGGCTCTAGCTGAAAGATTGAGGAAGAAAAAGGATTTGGAAGTTGAAGAAGTTTTAAGAAGTTTGAGAGGATTTGAAAGTAAACTCCATTGGAAAACCAGGTTAAAAATATTATGAATATTGATTTATATTAATTCAAGCATAAGAGGTACAAAGCTGAAAAGTCATAGCAGGAATGGCCTGAAACTGCTGAATTTTTTGATAGCTTAACGGTTTTAATAGCTGAAGATTTGAAGGCGCTGAAACGTGCCACGGAAGAAATAGAATAAGAAGTTGAATAAAGATTCAAAGAACACTTGGAAAGCTGAAGCAGCATTCCAACAATAAAGATTCAAAGAACAATACTTGGAATGCTTAAGCAGCATTCCAACAAATATCAACTCAAATACTCAAAAGGACTCAATTGGCTCCTACATAGCAAACACCTCTTAGGCATAACTGTACATGCAAGCGCTGTATGGTGAATTACGCCTACAATCATGACAACTGGCTAAACTATTGTGCATGTAATGACTTATTTTATTAACTAAATGTCTAGATGTTTGTGGTTGTAAGATGTTTGTGGTTGTAAGACAATTTAACAGAAAACCAATATAATACATTTTGATGAACATAACATTAGCAATTGATAACATAGGAAACAGCAGACAAATGAAGGTTACATTATAATTTGCATGAATCTACTAGAGCCTTGGCAATTTGTTTAAAATAATGAGAAATTGCTTTTATGATGTGCATACGTGACTAGAATAGATGAGGTTGAACAAGTACTTCAGAGATGACAAAGAATTTCAATTGTGACCTGAAAAATATAGGTACCAAAGACAATGAGAAGAACTGTCATCACCAGCTGCATCACGGGCACTGCACTATCTATAATTCCCGACATCTAGGTGTGTCACTGCATCATCGCGGGCTGTGCCCTATCTATAATTCCAGGAATCTGTGTGTGTTTGTGTGTGTGCCACCAATTTAATCATGGGCACTATGCACTATCTATAGTTCAAGTAATCTTAAGCACCAAATGCATCATGGGCACTGTGCACTAGTTCCTAGTTTCATTATTGTATTTATTTACGAGTATAGTTGTGTTTTTATGTATATCGTAATTGTAGGTTCACGGTCAAGACCCTGAGTAACTAGTCTGTATAAAATATTCCAGCTATTGTTTCTTAGATCTCAAGAATACAGTATATGTTTGCTGTGAATACTCAATGCCGTGTTGAGTAAATATTTCCTTTGTAACTGCAGTCAGGGTTGTGTTATGAATCTATTCACCATGTGCTACTACAAGTTTATCTGGGTTGTATAGGCACTCTGTTTCACCAGTGGTCCATGGTCCTAAATACCTGTTTTACCTTTTTTTTTAAGAGGAACAAAGAATATATTTATTTAAGAAACTCATTGCCTTTTTATAAACTTGTGTGGTTTACACTTTGGTCATTGAAGCCTCATTTCAGATCTTGGTCTTATTTAATTAGCCTACCTTAGAAACAGACCTTCATTACAACTGTACTCGAGGCTCTTTCTTGTTTGCCTTTCGCGCCATTGGAAACTGTGGACTTGAGGATTCTTTCACTGAAGACAGCCCTTCTACTAGCTCTGTCCTCAGCTAAGCGAGTATGTTATTTGCACGCTCTGTCAGTCCATTCCTTGTGCATGCAATTTGCCCTGTGGTGAGCTTAAGACCTAATCCCGCCATTGTGTCTAAAGTCATTGACTCCCCGACTACAGTGCAGTTACTGGCTTTTTACCCTCGGCCCTTCTCCTCTCCCGAGGAACAACGGATCCACACTATGTCCGGTACGGGCTTTACGCATTTACCTGGACAGGGCTAAGGTCCTTAGGAGGTGTGACCAGCTCTTAGTCTCGTGGGCTCCTCCCTACAGGGGGAAACCTCTCTCCGTCAGTGGCTATCCCATGGGATAGTACAGGCTATTATATTAGCTTATAATAGCAGGGGTGTGCATGCACACTACTGTCTTGACTTGTCATAGGAGCAGGCAATACGGGAGTTGTCTATATCCTTCCCATAGTGAGATACCGAGTGAATATTTGAAAAATAACTTTGGGTTACAATACATAACCCTGGTTCTTTGATAATATGAATAAGGTATCTCACCGCACATCCGTCCTTGCTGTGCACATGGAAGATATTTGTTTCAGAAGGACTTATGAGGGTCTGACAGTGACTTATAAAGGGGGTGGTACCCTGGGGGGTCACTGTCATGACCTGTCTGTCAATGACAGATGACAACTCCCATAGTGAGATACCTCACTCATAATATTAAAGAATCATGGTTACGTAATGTAACTTAAAGTTTTGAGGAACGCCCCCTTGATTTGGTGCTGGTTTGGGATAAATTAATCCAGCCCACACAGCCAGTTGACTTTTTGACCAATGACAGCGGACCTATAGACAGTAGAGTCAGGTGCTAGTTGCTAATGTGAGAAATTATGAGAAATTGCTTTTATGATGTGCATAAGTGACTGGCATATATGATGGGGAGGTTGAACAAGTACTTCAGAGATGACAGAGAATTTCAATTGTTATCTGAGAAAAATAGGTACCAAAGCCACTGAGAAGAACTGTCATCACCAGGCACTGCACTACCCATCTATAATTCCAGAAATCTGTTTGTGTCACCAACATCATTCCGGGCATTGTGCCCTATCTATAATTCCAGAAGTCTGTGTGTGTGTGCGCCACAAATGTTATCACAAGTACTGTGCACTATAGTTCAAGTAATCTGTAGTTGTGTGTTTCAGTGATCTTAATCACTGACTGCATCTTACATTTACATTTAGCAGACGCTCTTATCCAGAGCGACTTACAGTAAGTACAGGGACATTCCCCCCGAGGCAAGTAGGGTGAAGTGCCTTGCCCAAGGACACAACGCCATTTGGCACAGCCGGGAATCGAACTGGCAACCTTATGATTACAGGCTCAATTCCCTCACTGCTCAGCCACCTGACTCCATTTATTTACATTTACATTTATGCATTTAGCCGACGCTTTTATCGAAAGCGACTTCCACGAGAGAGCTTTACAAAAGTGCATAGGTCACTGATCATAACTACGAGATAGCCTCAACATTGCGAGCAACCAAAACATGAAGCCAGGTACAAAACTAGGTACGAAGCTTTGTATGTAGGCTTATTTAAACCAGTTTATTCTACTCTACGATTTAACGTTTTCACTCGTTCGACATTCCCGAGAGAGCAACGCGCGCAGGTAGAATACTATACGTGTTGCCTTCCCGGTCTGTTAAAATTGATGCTAAATAAGTAATTTTTTCGACGAAAACACCTAGCTAGCACTAGCTATCGAAGGAGTGAAAACTTTAAATCGTAGAGTAGAATAAACTGGTTTAAATAAGCCTAAATACAAAATTCCTACCAAGGAAACCATGCATTTAAAAGCTTTGCATTTCATAGCATTCAACCCCAAGCACAACTGACCTTAGATGTGGTTTGAGTGTAGAATGGAACACGTGGGAATATCTGCCATCTATCATCAGACCCCTCAATTGCTCTCCGGTGATGTGATAATGAGGAACACCTCTAGCTCCACTCCAAGCATACATACAGATGCATATAAATGAAATGTTCCCCTGAGCTGTAACAGTAAAAATGGACACCAGAGACAGCAGACTGTGAGCTCTCCAACTAGCCCACTTCTAACACATTAGCTACCATTTCACGAAAATACTATCATTCTACACCGAGTAGCCTAATATCAATTTAGCGGTTTGCACTAACTCATAGCAGAGATACCTCTGGAAAAGTTATCTAGTATAATTATAACAAGCACACAGAACTGAGTGATGAACTGCTGGCGGCGGTGCATGGTCCAGGTGCGACCGGAGGATGAACGGCCGGAGGGGCGATGCTCGGTACGGCTCCGCACTGCAAGAGAAGCCGTGTGTTGGTGAACCCCGTCTGTCTCTGGTCCATGTTAAAACTGTCCACCGTGAAATGGTCAGTGCAGAGGTGGCTGTTGGAGTTTATCCGAAGCTTTCCATGAGCGTGGCTCTTCACAAAATCTATCCACCTATTTTTCCTTTCATTATCAATAGGGAACTTAAATGGCGTTGCAGCACAGCTGGAGTTATTGCATCCAGGGAAGATGCAGTTGCGGGTGGTGGGAGACATCCTGAAGCTAGCTAGCTAGCTTATGTAGGCTACAATAACAGTACAGCAGGAGGAGCCATTCAGTGATCTGATGTAGATAGGGCGAAATGACGTAGATAGGGCATGTTTTGGCTCCGCCCATTAAAACCTGATCTGAAAACGGAAGAGAAACTGTTCTTCGGTTTAACTCCACATTTCAGTGTGACAAAGTTTTAGCGCTTTGCAAATGCTTTCAGGAACTCATTTCACACGTATATAATGTACTTTATACAGTCAGGAGTCAGGTGGCTGAGCGGTTATGGAATCTGGCTAGTAATCCGAAGGTTGCCAGTTCAATTCCCGGTCATGCCAACTGACGTTGTGTCCTTGGGCAAGGCACTTCACCCTACTTGCCTCGGGGGAATGTCCCTGTACTTACTGTAAGTCGCTCTGGATAAGAGTGTCTGCTAAATGTAATGTAAATATCTACTTTTAAATTATGTACGTATCCCTCCATTCTTTGCATAATGAAGTCCCTTTTGACAGCTAAAACTCTAGTCAGCTGTGATAGCTTGTCCGAGTTAGCATACTAAGGGGGGCGGGGCTTAGCGATAGGTCAATTGTATCGGCGTTTCGAAAAGCCTCGATTTGCCCATCACTACAGTTAGGGATGGGACGTATGGCACTGACGCATCGATGCTTGTGTCGCAAAACCAATACGCACAGTTTCGAAAAAGTGTTTTTGGAGCTTGTATCAAATTACGAAACCACGTGATAGATGATGTTCAATGCTTCAAACGTCACAAACTGGTTAGAAGTTTTGCCGCACTTCTGAACCAGAGCCATAGAAGGAACAAAGCCGCCGCTTCTTGTTAAATACAAATCTCACATTGCCAGAGAAGTAGCACCAGGCATCGCTCGAGTTTCTTCCATCAGTCATTATTATTTAGCCAAATCCGTATTGTAATAATTATAAATCCGTGCACTTGAGTGTTGTGTTATTTTATTGAAATGAAACGTAACATGATAGGACTAGGTAGGTCTATACAGTGCCCAGAAAACAAATGTTGATGATTCATCAACATTGTCAACAGTAATAATAATTAGTAAAAAAATAAAGTCCCCCCAGTTCACAATAGGCCTACATATCACAAATGTTAAGAATAATAAAAAATCAGTGTAATCTAGTTTAATTGATATAAAAACTGTATCTTATAAAGTTTGTCCACCCGCAATGCCTGATAACGGCTTTTTCGGTGGTGTAGCTGGTTAAAGAGTTGAACGATAACGTATTGATGATGCGAGTCTGGATACCCGAGTTCGCGCCCCAGTGCAGGGAACCTTGGATGATATTCTTTAACTTTTACTGTGAGAAAATGACATAATTCTAATGGCCTACAGATGTATCAAAACATTTTATTGTGTGAGCACTAATATCAGATAAAAATGAACACATGTAGCCTTAATTAAAATCTTAAATAATCTACCGTCGGAGACAACCACTACGCCTCATTCAGCCAGTTTAAACGGCTGCTATATGGCGCTGTTCATTTTCAATGCGCCGATAGTTCGGCTCTTTGGGCCGGCACAGTTCGGCTCTTTGGGCCGGCACAATCTGGAAGAAACCACCAAAGCTTCACAAGGCATCGTTCGCCCATCCCTAATCACAGTAGCAATCCATTGCTAAAAAAAAACAAACGCTATCCGCACAGCCAGTGACCAAGTTAATCCCCTGTTAGCCTAGCTAGCCGGTGAAGATTACGATCAAGTCACAAATAATGATTTCGAAAAAACTGTACCGTGTCAACGTAGACTGAAGGTCGTCGCGTCCAGGGTTATCCGACAGCATAAGCTGAGTGCAGTCATTTAGTGTCTGCTTACACTGTCTTAGGAAGTTCCTTCTTGCCATCTTCTCATCCTTTAAACAGCAAATGTTTACTCCTCGACAGGTATGCAAACGCCTTTGTAAACCGAGATTTGTTAAAACGTTTTAACAAATCGAGGCGACAAAGCGTTTGCTGACTTGTCGAGGAGTAAACATTTGGTTTCTTATATACTACTAGTGATGTGTCGTTCGTGAACGATTCGTTCATTTTGAACGAATCCTTACAAGGACTCGGGAATAACGAGTCCTCTCAAAGAGTGATTCGTTCATTTTCTCGTGGCCGCGCATCGGGACTGTTGCATAGGCTCGTCCAAGTAAACAGAAATGATTCGTTCATTTCCCGACTCGGTCTTCGGGTACGAGTATTTGGATCATTTTTCACGTGACCTGCATAGGCTCTGTAGTGGTAGCTAGAGGAAACGCTAGAGGGAACAATTCGTTCATTTCCCGTCTCGGTCTTTCTACGAGTCTTTGGATCATTTTTCACGTGACCTGCATAGGCTCTGTACTGGAGGAAACGAACGATTCGTTCATTTCCCGACTTGGTCTTTCTACGAGTCTTTGGATCCTTTTTTCACGTGACCCGCATTGTATTTTTTAGTAGAGGAAACTGTTTCCTCATTCCCTTTCGCGTGGCCGCTGTTTTAGTAAGACGTGAATGATATTCGCTCCAGTCATCATATTGACTGGTTTTGTTATTTTCACTTTACATTTACACTTACAGTTTAGTGCAGTGTAATTGTTTGCCGTGATAATTAAATGCTAGTGTGATAATAAATGACCAAATCATACAACTGTCATGATACATTATTTTAATGTATCATATTTGAACTCTTTTAAAATAGTATCTGCTGGTGCACATGTCATGCACTAACCTACATGAGAATATGATACGTGTTTGCAGTGGACGGATAGCCCCCCCCCCCCCCCCCCCCCCCCCCCCGTTGAAATGAAGGAATGACTCGAAAAAAGATTTGTTCATTTTACTGAACGAGATTCAAAGAACCGAATCAGTAAAATGATCCGAACTTCCCATCACTATATACTACAACAATACGTGGGAAGATCACAAATCTAACAAGTCGAATCTGGAGCAGACGCCATGTTGTCAGAGCAATCAGCTGCACTTGCACTGGTGACGTCACTACATCTCCAAGGCAACATATCAACAACATAAATTCGTCTTCTGTCTGCTTCAGGTACTTCTTTAAAACGGGAAGCGATTGCGGGGCGTTTTCAGACCTGTGCAAAAACCATATTTGGTTGTTTTAGTTTTTTTTTAGGCAATTTAGGCTACTTTGTTGCCGAGCAGATGCCACGTCGTTAAGGTCAATGGCTACATCTCCAAGGCAACCGCTTGTTGCTAGGTCCGTAAAAACGTTTATTTACCTCTGCGAACTTTCAGGAGGTATATAAACGCATTTATTAACTTTTGAGAACGTCTTCTGGACCAATAGGAACAGCGTATTGGTCCAATTATTACACGATTTAACACGTTTATTTAACGCCTGCAAGCGTTAACTAACGCGTACGTAACTTTCGCCTGCACATTTACGGCTGCAGCCGCTTATGAAACAGCTGCAGGCGCTTCCTGAACGGGTGTCCAATCAAAAATACGCGTTTAAATTACGAGTACCTTTGACCCTGTCAGCGTTCCATAGCAAACCTACGCCCTTGGACACAACGCAAAGCGGGACAGGTGGTCACCATAGTGTCAAGGGGCAGGAGTGTGAGAATTTGGAGCAAGCGCTGTGGAGCAATTCCATTGAATTCAATCATATTTTGACATACCAAGGTGAAATTGTTTATGGTACTTCAGAGTGATGTCACCTTGAACCATATTAGGTTTGAAAAACCATCAGTCAAAATTATATTTGATTTATTGACATAAAGATGTTTTAACTGAGAATGACACCGTTTAGTTTGAGAGCGTTTTAACTGAGAATGACGCCGTTTAGTTTGAGGGCGTTTTGTCTGAGAATGATGTCGTTTGGTTTGAGAGCATTTTAACTGAGAATGACGCAGTTTAGTTTGAGAGCATTTTAACTGAGAATGACGCCGTTTAGTTTGAGAGCGTTTTGTCTGAGAATGACAGAGGTTTTTATGAGATGAGCGTTTATGAGCGTTTCGCCTGAGTCTGACGACTTTTGGTCTGAGACTTGACACCTTTTCGTTTGAGTCTGACACTTGAGTCTGAGATCTGAGGATTAAAGAATATATTGTGCTTATTAAAGTTATGCATTGTGCTTATTAAAGTTATGAACTTAGAAGTGTGCCCAGGCTTAAACATTGGGTCTCACACTGAGTGTGGGAAGCAGGCTGTTCTTTGTGTCTCTATCTCTTCATTTTCAGAAACAACCTTGAAACCGGGTGGAGACGGCACCCGAGCAGGTGGGACGCGTAGGCAAGAACAACTCCCTGATGCACGAGAGAACAAGCTCAACCCTTTTTTTATACTTGTGTTTCAATTGCACTGTATAAATATATGCTGGGGAGGGACAGATAGCCAGTTGGACTTCGTGAACCAGCCCAAACTCTGTTGCGGGTAGGGAAACGTAGACAACCCCAGAGCTCTGTACTTGTTGATTTCCAACTGCTGCATTAAAGCTGATATTATGGGACCTCTGCGACTCCAGACCACTCTTTCTAGAACACAGATTTGTGTCATTGAATACTATCATTACATATTGGAATAGACACATGGATATATGAATCCTTCAAATGGTGACCCCGACGCTGAAAAGAGGGAGTCCAGAGGGTTCCGGCCCGACCGACAGATCGGGAGAAAGACCCATACACCGGTACGAGGAGGCAGACGTAATCGTCAGAGGCGCCTCAACATAAAAAAAAGGTAAGCAGACACCTGTTAATTCAAAGTACTGCTATTCGGAACTGAGAACCCAATTTAGACTATTACTATGTTTCATCGTACCTAGTCAAACCAACAGTGGTGGGAAATCAACCGTTTTTAAGTTTTGTCTTCGTCAAGGGGAGGTTAGAGTCCTCTCCAAAAGGGTGGAAGTCCCTACACGTTTGTCTTCGTCAAGGGGAGGTTAGAGTCCTCTCCAAAAGGGTGGAAGTCCCTACACGTGTTTTGTCTTGTCAAGGAGAGGTTAGAGTCCTCTTCAAATGGGTGAGAGTCCCTATACGTGTTTTGTCTTGTCAAGGAGAGGTTAGAGTCCTCTTCAAAAGGGTGAGCGTCCTAACACGTGGCTTGTCTTCGTCAAGGGGAGGTTAGAGTCCTCTTCAAAAGGGTGGAAGTCCCTACACGTTTGTCTTTGTCAAGGGGAGGTTAGAGTCCTCTCCAAAAGGGTGGAAGTCCCTACACGTGTTTTGTCTTGTCAAGGAGAGGTTAGAGTCCTCTTCAAATGGGTGAGAGTCCCTATATGTGTTTTGTCTTGTCAAGGAGAGGTTAGAGTCCTCTTCAAAAGGGTGAGAGTCCTAACACGTGGTTTGTCTTTGTCAAGGAGAGGTTAGAGTCCTCTTCAAAAAGGGTGAGAGTCCCTGTAGGCCTACGTGTTTTATGTTTTAAAAAGGAGAGGTTAAAATACACTCCAAGGGTTAGAGTCCCTGAACTTGTTTTGTGTTTAAAAAAGGAGCACTCCAAGGGTTAGAGTCCCTGAATTTGTTGTGTGTGTGTTTATTTTTTCTTTCCTTTGTCCTCTCCGGTACAAAAGGGTCACAGTCCCTGAAAAAGTAATATTTGTGTGGAATCGGGTTGAGTTGAACGGTATTTTAAACAGATCTGTCGTTCTTTATAAATAAATAAATAAATCCACTAGGTGTCCTCCAAGGACCATAATTGCCTTCAGTGCAAAGTCTAACAAGTTGTCAAATTGTGAGATCGCTCACTTTAATCAATCTTGTGCTTTTTTCTTTGACCAAGAAGTTACAGAAATCCCGAGGAGAGTTGGAGAAAGGTGGGGGCTAAAAGAGTCCAGTTACGTTGAGATCTTACAAAGGTGATCCCAGAGGGTATACCCCTGGTTTATAAATTGGTTCGAATACAATTGGAAGAGTTATACTAGAGCAAAATTAAGTGAATAGACGGTAAACGCTAAACAGCTGTGTTGGTCAAAGAATGGTTTGAGGAAATGTATGTGAAAAATTATGAGGAAGCAATTGGAAAGTTATATAAAGGATTGGTTTAGAGAGGATCATGGAAGGTTATGAAATAAAACAAGAACGTTTTGTGGAGGTGAAGAGATGATTGGTTTAAACACTGATGTTTTGAAGAGGAAACTATGAATATACTTTGAAGGTATATGGGATAACATTTTAAGTCAAAATAGTAAAATATAGGGTTTTTAAGAGTTTTGATAAAGGTATTAGATATAATTTGGTTAAAAATGAGAAAGAGAAAATAACTAAATGTACTTTTATTTGGAGTTTAATTGTAATTTGGTTTTAAGTTTTATTTCAGAGTTTTATCAGAGCCTGGCATACTGTTTGGGATAAACAGTTAGGCTGTGATAATGTTGTATTATGAAGAGGGTTATTATAACATTCAGTTCTGAAATAATTTGGGAAGACTCATCAAGTCTGATAAATTGTGGTTATGATGGTTTGAGCTAATTGGCTCGTTTTGAACTGCAGCAAAACGAGTTATGAAGTTCTACCTATCTGACCTTTATAGAAAATATAGTTGGGAAAAATGTTTGGTTAATAGCTACATTAAGAACATTATTTGGTTTATATTTCATTTAAGAAGCATACGGATTCTGGTTTGGCATAATGAAAATTGCTTTTATCATATCTTTGATAAAAAGAGGTGTGATTTGGTAAAATAGAGAATCTAAAACAATATTGGTCTTAAACTTAACTGTTTTAAAAGACAGAAAAGGTTTTTTGAAGTGAAAGAAATTAGACTAACAGTTGATTTTCTAAAGAAGGGAACAAAGAAACAGATTGTCATTTCTAGGCATGACTAATAGGAGTTGAATATCAAATGATGATGTATTGTCTTATTAGATGCTGTTACATGTGTTTGCTCAACAATAAGAAAACTGAAGGGTCAATACTGCCTGGTAATTATAGATATGTTTACAGTGGATTGAAATCTTTCCCAGTCCTGTACCAGATGCATTAACAACATTTGAATTGAATTATAGAAGATCATAATTACACAACTTAAACCTAATGCTCACGAGAAAAGAGATGTCTTCTGCTAAATTCTGTTCCAGGTGAAGCAGTAAACCAAAGAGTGGAGGAGTCAAACGAGGAGATTGGGTATTGATAAAAGTTATCAATGAAAGGAGGGATCTTATGAGAACTTTAAAATATCCTGTCTAATTTCTGGTTTTTCTATTTGTTTCAAATTTATTTTATTTTATTACAATTCTAAAAGCTTGGCTAAAGTTGTATGTATGTGGTGAAGGGGGCCTGTGAGTATGTCCAGGTCTGCCGTGGATACATGGATGTCGAATGTCCACTCTGTGGCGTGATGGTGGGTTTTCCCCTATAACATCATTAGGGTTTTCCCACTGTGTCCAGTGTGTCCTCACCACTTGGCCATAACGCTGCATAGTTTCATCATTATTGTTGATTTGTATGCCAACATTGTGTAATCAGTAATGGGATATTTTTTAATTTGTGTTTGTTGTCACACCCTAAAAGGGTGTGAAAGGAGGGATTTATTTGAACTTTAAAAATATCCACTTTAAATCCTCGAATGGGTTCTTGATTTCAATATCTGTGTTTAATCATTGGTGTTCGACTGTTCGCATCTCATTTGACTCAGTTACTGCTTGATCATGGATCATGGGAGATAAGGTGATGCTGGGACTGTAACTCTTTTCTGCTTCAGGACGAGTCAGACCGGCGGGTCTGACTACCTAACCCCTGTTCTAAGGCCCCATTCCCCTGGAGACCCTGTCCCCCCCCCCTTCTCACTGGATGATCTACCCTTTCCCCTTGGAGACCCTGCCCCATCTGCCCCTATGCCCCATCAGACCTAGGAGTGGTCATGGATCATGGGAGATAAGGTGATGCTGGGACTGTAACTCTTTTCTGCTTCAGGACGAGTCAGACCGGCGGGTCTGACTACCTAACCCCTGGGTCTCCCCCCCCCCCCCTTCTCACTGGATGATCTACCCCTTCCCCTTGAAGACCCTGCCCCACCTGCCCCAATACATCATCCGATGTTCGGAGAAGCCTGTTGTACATTTATGGACAGGACCATTCAAGGTCATCGAGAGAACCTTGCACGCCCTAAGGGTGCTGGGGAAAGGAAGTACGTGGTACCACTGGAGCATGTGTTGTGCTGCTCCAGAATCCAGTCGTACGTTGCAGGAGTTGGTGGAGAAGGGCCAGGAGGGCCAGTGAACCTTTTGCTATTGCTACGAATGTGAGAGTCTGGAAAAGAGGGTTACGACTAGGTCAAGAGTGATACTGCTTGACCACACTAGAATTGTACTGGGCTAAGAAGGTTTCCGCTCTTTTACTTAAGAGTGTGCTATATCAATATCAACATGATTGTTGCTGTATCCCATGTATCAGGTCCCTGTGAAACCGAATCATTGTCTCGGCTGTGGAGAACCCAAAGACGAGGTTCCAAATGCCGTTGCTGGGGCTGGCTGACCAGGACGAGGAGACGGTAGTTGGTCCGGGCTATGTTGATTGATCTCTGGTGTTTTCAGAGATCAAAAGAGGGATTAAAGAATATATTGTGCTTATTAAAGTTATGCATTGTGCTTATTAAAGTTATGAACTTAGAAGTGTGCCCAGGCTTAAACATTGGGTCTCACACTGAGTGTGGGAAGCAGGCTGTTCTTTGTGTCTCTATCTCTTCATTTTCAGAAACAACCTTGAAACCGGGTGGAGACGGCACCCGAGCAGGTGGGACACGTAGGCAAGAACAACTCCCTGATGCACGAGAGAACAAGCTCAACCCTTTTTTTATACTTGTGTTTCAATTGCACTGTATAAATATATGCTGGGGAGGGACAGATAGCCAGTTGGACTTCGTGAACCAGCCCAAACTCTGTTGCGGGTAGGGAAACGTAGACAACCCCAGAGCTCTGTACTTGTTGATTTCCAACTGCTGCATTAACCCTTGTGTTATCTTCGGGTCATTCTGACCCATCAGTCATTGTGACCCACCGTCGTATTGCGACAAATTTACCTCATACAAAAACAAAGTGAAGCATTTTCTTTTAACTGTCGGGCTGTCTCAGACCCCCCACATTGGAATGGTTAAAAGAAAATTATTTTAATTTGTTTTTGTATTGGGTAAAATTGGGTAAACACAACGCTGGTTCGTTATGAACCTTTGGGTCATGTGACCCGAAGGCAGCACGAGGGTTAAAGCTGATATTATGGGACCTCTGCGACTCCAGACCACTCTTTCTAGAACACAGATTTGTGTCATTGAATACTATCATTACATATTGGAATAGATATATGAATCCTTCAGGATGTCCTAAAATGAACACCGTAGTTAGGGCTTTTTTGTTCCCCATGAGAAATAATACATGTATACCAATTTTCAAGCATTTTGGAATAATAGGGCGCTGGGGAAATCACGTAGACTTTGGGCGTGACTTATAGCGCCACCTATGGGCGTACGTGGGCCTCTAGTCGTCTGGGAATAGTGAGTGACCTGTTGTATCATTGGGCCACATTTGAAAAAATCGGGTTGAGGACTTTTTGAGCTATTGAGCTATTTAGCATAGAAGAGGAAAAATAATAATAATAGGAATACTAACAAAAACAATAGGTTCCCTCCTACCGGAGGAACCATAAGAATAAGAATACTAACAAAAACAATAGGTTTCCTCCTACCGGAGTAACCCTAATAATAATTCTAACAAAAACAATAGGTTCCCTCCTACCGGAGGAACCCTAATAATAAGAATACTAACAAAAACAATAGGTTTCCTCCTACCGGGGGAACCCTAATTAGGCCCAATATAAGGGATGTCCCGGTTATTACGGGACAGTTGGCAACCCTATCAGAGCCTCATCACCCACTTGACTCCGCCCTTGTAGGTTCACCTCACACTTTCAAAAGAAATCGAAGTACAATCGAAACTTATATATTTTTAGGACGATAGAGTGTGGGACGTCGACTTGATGGGAGACAAAATATACTCCACATCTAATCTATTTAATGAGTATTCAGCAAAACATGTAAGTAAGTAAGTAAGACTTTATTTATATAGCACATTTCATACAGGAATTGTAGCTCAAGGTGCTTTACATAAAATCAATAAAAACAATAATACAAGTGATAAAAGTAATAATTAAAATAGCAAATCTATAAAAACAATAATATAACTAATAAAAGCAGTAAAACCCTTCTGAGATAAAATTACTTAAATGCTTCAGTAAAAAGGTAGGTTTTAAGCTGTCTTTTAAAAATGTCAAGCGTGTTTGCTTCCCTAATATTTATGGGTAATTTGTTCCATAGTTTTGGGGCGTAGTTGACAAAGGCCGAATCACCAATCTTCTTATGACTGCTTCTGGTGACCTCTAATAGGCCTGCATTTGATGATCGCAGTTTTCTAGCTGATGTGTAGTTTAGGCGTGAGTGCGTAATGCATGCAAAAAGAGTCTAACACGTCATCACGTAACTGAACAGTTTTTTTTGGTGAGGGGAAGGAAAATAGACGAGACAAATCGCAACATCGTCAGTCGCTACGTCTAGCCGAGTAATTTGGACACCATTACATGAATTCGTGTCGTATAACAAATTGACATAACAACCGGAGACAGTAAGGTAGCTTAGCAAGTAATGATTGCAGTGTTTGACCAAAAAGGAATGTTATTTCGCATGACTATAGCAAACAGTGCGAAAACAACGCACTGACTGACGTCGTTAGGCTAGCTGCCTAGTAGGCTACTAGGCTTTTTTAGCTTGACAGGCTGACCTCCGTAGTTAGCTAGTTGCTATTGGCTACAACAACAGGTCACATTGTTAGCTATGGTTTCTTTCTTACTTTGCTGGATGTGGATACATTTCGTCGTCACCAATTATTCATGTGGCACACATTAGCATAGATGTGATTGGTTTGCTAGCTAGAGATCAAACTGGCTAACTTTTCGTTTTATGTGCGCATTGTGTAATATGACACATAGCTAGCTAGCAAAATACGATTGCTAGCTCATGATGTCTTATTGTTTTCACGAAGCTAAGACCCACTGTTTAGCTGCTAGTCGTAGAGCTACTTTCACCAGCTAACCAAAACGTCGTATTTATTTACGATCTGGGTGTAACAGCTTGGCTACGAGCTAGCTAACTGAAGTACAGGAACGCTTGCTAGTGCTAGCAAATTTAATTGGAACCGGCGGTTCCGTATATTTCTAGTACTACGAACATGAATGGATATATATATCTAGACTTATGAATATTACATTTGAGATATTATTGTAGGTCGTTCTAGCCAGCTTGGTAGTTGAAATCAACTACATCCTTAACTTCTATTTTCTTATCCTTACAGTGAGAAGAACCAACAGTACTCCCGATGAGAAAGCAGTATTAGCAGAATCGACAGTAAGTACCTCCTTGGAGTCACTAGCTGTATCCACCTTCAAGTTCAATGTTGCTTTTTTGCGAATTAACACTTTCTGGTAACTTCCTTTGTGATCCACAGTAGTTCCAAGGATGGCTAGCTGTGGCGAGGTTGACCACACCGTGAGCTCGCTCCCATCCAGTAAGAAAGGTGGAGGCAGCGGAGAGTCCTGCTCCGGCTCCAGCGGCTCCTCTCCGGCCCTACCTGTGCCGGAGTGTGCCATCTGTCTCCAGAGCTGTGTCCACCCCGTCCAGCTGCCCTGCCGACACGTGTTCTGCTTCCTGTGTGTGAAGGGCGCATCCTGGCAGAGCAAGAGATGCGCCCTCTGCAGGCAGGAGGTCCCGGAGGACTTTCTGGAGCGTCCCACACTGCTGTCACCTGAGGAGCTAAAGGCATCGGCTGGGGGGAGAGGAGCAGCTGGGGACCACGCCTGGTACTACGAAGGCAGGAACGGCTGGTGGCAGTATGATGAGCGCACCAGTCGTGAGCTGGAGGATGCCTTCTCCAAAGGCAAAAAGACAGCAGAAATGCTGATCGCTGGCTTCCTGTACGTGGCCGACCTGGAAAACATGGTGCAGTACCGCCGCAATGAGCACGGCCGCCGTCGCAAGATCAAGAGGGACGTTATGGACATACCAAAGAAGGGAGTTGCGGGACTGCGTCTGGACACAGAAGCCGGGGCGGCCGGGGGGCGAGATAACTCTGTGGATGGGACTGATGTTGCTGGGGGGCAGCAGGGCCCGTCCACCGCCCCTGCTCCTGCCCGGCCCCCTACCTCCCTGGGGGGTCAGCCCGGAAGCCCCAGCTCCTCCCTGGAGGATGCCTTCGCCCAGTTACACCTCAGCCCCACCGAGGCACCCGAGAGGGCAGAGGCGGGGGAGGGAGAGGAGGAGGAAGAGGGGGAAGCCTCTCCCTCTAGGTCTTCAGGCCCTCTCACCTCTGTAGATGAGTCTGGTTCCGGGGGCTGGAGTGATGATGAGGAGGAAGAGGAAGGGGATGGGGAATGTGTGGAGCCCAGAGAAGAGAGGCAGACCAGGCAAAGACTGAACCCAGAAGACAGGGCTCCTCCTGGGGCAGAGGCCCCCTCTTCATCCTCCAGTGTGAGGTCCAGGAGGCCTGATGGACAGTGTACAGTGACTGAAGTGTGAACTGACTTAAAACTCTGCACTGGGTTGACTTTAACGCTCCCTCAGCAAACCTAGGAACTCCAAAACAGGTTCCCTTAGTGCAAGCCGTAAAATCAACAAACTCTTAAGATGCTCCCTATTGTCTTTGATTGTGATAATAAACACGAACTCCCAGTTGATCTCTATAACCAAGTATACTGATGGGCTTTGGATTGAAGTAAAGTCTCCCATAATTGAACTTGTTGCATAACTTTTGAATTATTGTTATTAGGTGTAAGTTGTTGGTTTGTAAACATCCATCATGGCCCTGTGTGTGATTCCCTCATAGAAAAGGAGATTTGTTGTACATCAGAGACAAAAATATGTTGAAAGGAATCAGGTAGTTGATTCTGGTGATGAGTCACTTTCCCATGTGTGGTTCAGTATTTCCCTTAACAGCTATTGAGCTTTAGGCATATCCCACATGACTAGCACTATAGTACAGCCCCAGATCAGAGCCCAGACTAGGCTATTCATAATTAGTATTTTTCTTAATCGAGGGGTATGTGGATTCATGACTCATCTTCAAAACACTGGATTAGTTGATAATTTGTGCATGTTTGGCTAGAAACAGGACTGGTGGAAAGGGCTGATGGTTTAGACTTTCGTTTGAGTCTGTTTGCTTTGTTTGTTTTTTCTCTGGTTGTGAGTTCTGTCATGTGATAATATAAGACAATACAAGGAGAGCATCTATTGCTAGTTGCTGTCTCCCACGGATATTTGAAGTTTTAAATATAATTTTTATACTTCTTAACCGTTCCTTGTCTTTTGTCCAAGCTCAATTTTAGACTCTTCTGACAAAAATAAAGGTAATATAACTCTTGACTGTAATGTTTTTTTCTTTGTAACCTTTTGCTACGCGTAACTTAAATAAAACATCATTTCATCAACTTCAAAATGGGATTTCTCTTGTTCTGGGTTGATGGGGTTCACAGAAAACAACTAAGCTCTCATGGTGTGATATTTGTATGGTGAGTCAGCCAGAACTTAGATGTGGGTCTAATCACTTTTCAAGGTTTTAAAGGTTATCAAACCAATGTACACATAAAAGATGAGACAACCAGATAGAAATCGAAGAACATGCCTTTCCTCATTTCAGCCTGTTATTGCTATTCCTGCCAGCTGCCAACTACAGTTTTTTTTACAATCACTGAAAAGAAAATTCAATACAATTTTAACTCTCAACACACCTACAACACACGATTGGCAAAACGGTTAATTTCATGCTTAAAATCACACACTGTAAATTAAACGCTAAACACAAAAATACACTTAACAACTCACCATGTCTACCAAAACACTAACGCATGTTCTCTTTCAACAGAAACAGTCAATCATAGCACAATGTCATAAAAACACTAACATCAGATGGAATTACAGAAACTGCATTCTTTTATGTGTCAGGTTTCACAGTATATGGATCATAGATTGTGTTTTGCAATGCAGTTTCTTATGAAACCTCGACATTTTTGTTTTGTTGGGTTTAGTAAATGCATGCATTTAGTTTCTTTTGCTGTAGAAATTCAGTACAAAAAATGAATGACCCATCTCAGAGTAGCTTTATAGAATGTACGGTTTATGAAAAAAGAAGACAATTGCTGCAGTAAAGGCTTCATTTGCAACAGGAAATTACTGCAAGATAACAGAAATATGCAATGTAGCTGTCATTTACAGTATTTCATCAGACCCTAGCTCTTGACCTTCTTTGAGTGCCACCACGCATTCTAACTCCTCTCTCTCTCCCGTGCCCTTGTCCCACTCCTCTCCTTTGTCCTGGTACTTGTCTTCCTCTCCCTAGTGCAGGCATTTTTCTTACTTTCTTTGTGTTGCTCTATATTGTTCTTTTTCCTCACAAGGTCAGCCCAAAGAGGTCCTCTTTATATACCATATGGTGATGCGATTGAAAGAAGCTCAACACCTGAGTGTTTCCTAGTTGGGAATCAGCTGTGATTTGTTTGCATAATTTCAACCAGCTGTTAGCAATGGAATAAAATACAGGGGATATATTTGTGTTTCAATTCACATTATGAACAGCTGTTCACTTTGACTTTAGCCAATAAGTTAGGTTTTGAACATGATGATATCTGTTCTGACATACAGTGTGAAAGCAATGGTAAATTGGGCAGTAAAAATCGATTGTTTTGGTCTTGGTTTAGCTTGTGTGTAAATGAAGTTCAAGCATTTAAAATTTGTGTTTACTCCATGCATTTTGTGTCAAAGCAACAAGAAATGTGTTAATTGTATAGCCAACACAGATGTATGTTGAGCTAACTGTGTCAAGAGTTTAGGAAACTTGTGAAAGGAGACATGACATGGTGTTTTTGGATGCTTTTATATAGGCCTTAGTGGTCCCCTAATACTGTATCAGAAGTCTCTTTCCCGAAATGCAGCCTTTGTGCAGAATTACAGCCACTACTAGCAGTCCCACAAGGAGCTTTCCTCAGAACGCGCTGTTTTGGTGTCTGTAGCTTTAAATGCTAATGAGGAGCGGAGGGGCTGCACCATGCGCTGATGTTTACAATGGATGTATCGCAATGGCTGTAGCCCCGTTGCTGTAAAATGCCTCGAATTTGCCCATTCTCATCTGATAACCCTGGTTTGCAGAGGTACACACTCAGTCATTTCAATGACGGGAAAGGCGGATATCTCGCGCGCCATAACACCAACAGCAGAACGGTTATCCAAATAACAGAGAAGTGTACAACACTCACGTTACAGCATGTGTATTCACACACATACTTGATGCTATCTACCTTTACATTTGCGACAGTAACTCAGCTGTTAGCTGCAGAGCTAATGTTACAGCCACATTCTAAGGGTAGCAAGCTAGGTAACCATATACAGTAAAGGTACACAATGATATAGCGTTATCTTACTTGTCCGAGGTTAGTAGCTGGACAAAGGAGAGTTAGTACTGATCCAGAATTTAATTTCAGCAAGGCCAATTTTGTATTAGCTCAAATTGAAGAAACAGTCGTGGCTGAAGTGTTTGGCGCAGACATACCAAACAAATGCGCCTACAACAGAAGTTGTGTAGGCGCATTTCCAGAGAAAATAAAATTTAAACACTGGGTCTTCAGAGGCTCGGATGAAGGAACTGTAAAAAGATTTTTGTTTTCCTTTGTACATCCAAACTGAGCAAATGTGCTTCGTTCGTTTGCAAGCCATGATGTCTCTGGAGGATAAAAACACTTGCACGGTCGTAGCTCAGTTTCTTATGGGTGGGCCAGATTCTCTGGGCGGGCAAAGCAGAGAGAGTAGTGATGGGTCGTTCGCGAACGATCCGGCTCTAAGAGCCGGCTCTTGAAGGTGAACGTCGGGAGCTGGCTCGCATATCTGAAGAGCCGACTCTATTTTTAATAGATTAATACAGCCTATGAAAACTAAATAATTATGATATAATGAATTTTAATTGTATTTAAAATAATTGACTAATTCAAAGAACAACAAAAAAATACTTGTAGGCTTAAAGGCGCACACGATCATCCTCACATTCTGTTCCTGTCAATCCTGCATGAGGGAGGGCCGAGCCAACTCACACAGTCAGAGAGTAGTCAAAACTCGGAGGAGAGCCACGACAAATCAATGCATTTTTAATGCATTTTTTAAGATATGTGTTTACGGTCGAGTATGATTTCATTTAATAATTTAATTCAAATTGTTTTTTCACACCTATCATAGTCAAATTCATAGTTAAAACATGTATTTTTTAAAGAGCCGTTCGGGAGCCAAAAGAGCCGGCTCTGAGCTGAGCCATACGAGCCGGCTCATGAAAAAGAGCCGGAATGCCCATCACTAAGAGAGAGGGGAGGTAACCTTCCTCCTTGTGACGTCACAAGGAGGAGATTTTCAAACAGAGCAATAGCGGTTATGCGGAGCGCCCAGCGTTCGAACCGGAAAACAGATGTAATCGTTTCCGCTTCTCATTTCCGTACACATCTGCAGCGCTTGGTGATGCAAAGAAGTTCAAGCATTTTATAAATTATATTACTCTCTACATTAGGCTAAGTGTGACAGGTAAGAATAAAGTGATGAGTTTATATAACGTTATAATAGCCTAACGTTAGACCGTTTCCCTGGAGGTACACTAGCTCTACAGTACACATTACTACGTTAGCCTACAGTATACACAAATAAGTTATCAATGAAATATATGAATTCAGCAAATTAATTTAAGAAGCTCATTTTAATTTACTGTCATATCCATATAAGTCATTATTCTGGTTTCTATGGCTAGGACCTGCAGTTCCTAGAAGGAATTAAGTTCACTAGCCTACTACTAGACAAAAAAAACGTTAAAGTTAGCAGGTGCATAAGATTACGCTACCGACAAAATTGACCTGTCAGGGTCTTTGGGAAAGCACTGAAAGGCATAAATACTGTCACATTGGTAGTTGTTGCAGTTGATTGCCGAACACTGCGTTCTTTGAGTCCACTAGGACTTCGTTGTCATATTGTGTCTCTTTCTGTGTAACTGTTATAACTAGCTAGTATGTAACTTTGTTACTATTAGTCCAGGCAAAGTAGCGTTTTACAACATACTAAAAGTCCTAAGAAATCCTAGTTGAGGAAATATGTTAAATTCTCATCAATCCGAGATGTGTGCCAATAAGGCCAGGCAACATTACACCCCAATGGGGCTATTTTTTTCCTTTACTCCTATCAAAATGAAACTTTACACAATGAAACTACCCATGACAAGTACAAAATGTTGTATTACAAGTTTCTTTAAAAATGAATGTTAATATGCAAATGAGCTATACACTAATCGAATATGCCCAAAATACACCCAAATAGGCTTAATTTTTTCCTTTACTCCTACCACAATAAAACTTAACATAGTAAAAGTATAAATGAAAAGTAACTTTTTATTACAAGTTTCTTTTTAAAGTAATTTGAATATGCACGAGCTCCACACTTATTGAATATGCTCTAATAATACATCGGCCCAATCTTCATCCAATCATCCTTCTGCCAATGACCTGATGGTCATTATTGGCATAAATCTCCCATTCAAAACATGCCATCCCCAGTCTTTTGGTCCATACGTTCACTTCCCCCTTTCCACTCCATCATTTGGCAAAAGACCCAAAGACTATGGAACTTTGCAGCTGTTGACGTTGGAGGGATAGTTACATTTATGCATTTAGCAGACGCTTTTATCCAAAGCGACTTCCAAGAGAGCTTTACAAAAGTGCATAGGTCACTGATCATAACAACGAGATAGCCCCAAACATTGCGGGTAGCAAAAACATACATTGTGAAAAACCAAATAAGTCCCAAAGGGAAGAACCATAAGAGCATGTTTAGACAAGTTACATTAAACAACATGAACTTCAGAAGTGCAAGTGTGTACCTGTAGAAAAAGCAAGCAACAATAATATAATTCACAGCGAGTACAATAACTTTAAGTCAGTTACAACTAACCAACAAGAGCAACAAGTCTCTCAATAAGAGTCATTGTGATCCTGGAGGAAACATCAGGTCCAGCCAATCATTCCTAAGTACCGGAACAAGTGCGTCTTGATCCTTTTCTTGAACGTGGGGAGACAGTCAGTGTCTCTGATGGAGGTGGGGAATTGATTCCACCATTGGGGGGCCACACAGGAGAAGAGCTTGTGTTGGGACCGGGCACTCTTGAGCGGTGGGACCACCAGATGGTTGTCAGAAGAAGACCGTAGTTGGCGGGTGGGGGTGTAAGGCTGGAGGAGAGACTTGATGTAGTTGGGTGCAGTCCCATTTACTGCTCGGAAAATAAACTGAGTCTCCACTATATTACGCTGCACCTCAAAATGCTTCTGACCTTAGATCACAATACTTTCTTTTAGCGATTTACAATTTGTATTGCTGCATACATAGCCTAACTCTTACATACATATACAGTACATTTGCCTCAACCCTTACTGTAGTTCTGGGCTTGTGCTATTGTTGTTCAGTTTCTGTGCAGGCATGAACAGGGGGGACAACCTGGATATTGAGCTCTGAGTAATGAGCTGTCTGAAAGAGCAGTGCAGTAGTGTCATTACACACTGCTGTGCCAGCTTTGCACGAACACTGACTGGAGGTCATGACGACAGGTTCTGAATCACGTAGCACTATCTGT
Organism: Osmerus mordax; assembly: GCF_038355195.1. Taxonomy (NCBI): domain Eukaryota; kingdom Metazoa; phylum Chordata; class Actinopteri; order Osmeriformes; family Osmeridae; genus Osmerus; species Osmerus mordax. The sequence continues at coordinate 13,412,640 of NC_090055.1, forward strand.
GTAAAATACACAAAGTCAATTAGACAAACATTGATACTGATGTATCCTTTGAAGTGTTTTTGAAGTGAATTTTGCTACTATTCAGATACCGCTGAATTAAGAATTGGCCTAGTAAAGTTGCTGGGGTACGTTTGTTGACAAGGGGTTTCCTACAAGTCTATTACAATACGAGGTGAGGTATACCATACCAAATATGTTGCAATAGAAAGATTTACTGTCAATCAACTTTGCCCCAATTACCTTACTTCTCCACTAACAGGTAGACTATAGCCATTTATCAAGTGTCTCAGAAGAATGTTTACATAGTCGAGAACATGCTCATGGTCAAATGAAAGCAGTTGTAATGTAAATATTTTCGTTCTGAGAGGCTTGCTATGCATGCTATGCTGCAGTCATTGCACTGGAACAGCAAAATTGAACAGAATACCCAAACCCATCCCTAAACATTAGCCTACTCTCAAGCTGTGTGGTTTTTCATTCTTCTGCATGGACCTGTGACAAGCTGCTCTGACACTGATAGTACCGGTCAACCTGTCTTTGTTTGAAACTGGTGGACAAGAAGATACAGCATTCATCCACTCAGTACTTTTATCATTAGTCTAACAATATTTTAGAAATATGAAACACCTGCCAGAACAGCAGTCTACATTAGACCTACACTAGACCTACAGTCAGATGGATTACATAACGGTTGACCAGCATAAACACACAGGACATCGTAGTAATTATACTGTTGGTACTATAACCCCATCGCTAAAATGCAGTCTTCGTTTGATTGTTTTAATCGTCTGCGAGCAAAAATAAAAGACTAAACTACTGATAGCATACAAGTCTAAACTAACTACTGATAGTTAGCTAACACTATCGCTATATCCGATGCCATTAGCAAAAGCTACACAAATTACATACCTTCATAATTATGAATAAATGAGGTGTAAAACTTAAATACCTTGTCTAACAGAGTACTCGGGGCTCTGGACGTCCGTTTGGCAATACGGTGTACATCGGAAATTGTAATTAAGGGTAACGTTAGCTCCTGTAAACACCGAAGGTGGCCATTACTACGCTGTGTTTACATCAGTAGCGGACGGCCGGAAGTAGTTACATCTGTTTTGTAGAACCCGTAAGAATGTTGCGCATAACCCCTATTGAGCCTACATTTTCTCAAAGGCGGAGAAGAACACCAGGGCTTGGTTTACACCTATTTACATTTTACATTTAGTCATTTTAGCAGACGCTCTTATCCAGAGCGACTTACAGTAAGTACAGGGACATTTCCCCGAGGCAAGTAGGGTGAAGTGCCTTGCCCAAGGACACAACGTCAGTTGGCATGACCGGGAATCGAACTGGCAACCTTTGGATTACTAGTCCGACTCCCTCACCGCTCAGCCACCTGACTCCTATTGAAAATTCTAGCCACTGGGGGACCAAAGGCAGGCTAGGGGAACTCATATTAATGTTAAATAATCTCCTAAAGTGAAGTTTTCATGTCATGTCACCTTTAACACAATAGTAAATATTTGACCATAAATTTTTTGAAATTTTAGGGGACGCTGAGCTTCCCTTGCAGTCTTAAAGAAATCGCCACTGCTGACAAGCCATGCTGATCAATTTGATCTACTAAGGCCAGCATGCGATCTCTGACACGACAAATGTCTTCCATCGTCTCTCGAATCTAGGTGCCCTATCTGCCTTCGATCTTGTGCAGCTGCGTTGGTCTGAAGATAACCACGCCCCTCTTGTTTGCATGTGAGATTGGAAATAAATTAGTGGTGGGCATAGATTATTTTTTTTAATCTAGATTAATCTCACTGTAATCTTGGCGTTAATCTAGATTAATCTAGATTAAAATGGCTCTTTTGAATTCCGCCGAAGGCATTGAGAATATGTGGGCTACCCAAATAACAGGGGCGGTTCTATACGGGTTCTATACTTTTTTTTTTTACACGTTTTTCTTCTTTTAGTAGTCATCATGAAATGAGAAAGGGACATTGCAGCCTTTTTTGCCCCAGTAAATAAAAAAGTTAGAGAAACATATCAAAGTATTGAGAGAGCTGAGGAGCTGGAAGAGGGAGAACCAGAGCCGTTTGTATGATTTTAATGTAAAGCAAAATTAAAGTATTTAATGTTTAAATATCATTTGTTTCCGTTTTTAATGTGCCCCTCTGATTAAACACTGGCCCCCCCTTGGCCCCCCCAGTAAAATTTGTCTAGAACCGCCACTGCCAAATAATGACTAAAAGTAAGTCTTTGAGAACGGGTTTTTCGCGCCAGGTGGCGCATTAGACCAGGAGCTCATCTCCTGTTTCCAAAATGCATCACAAACTGAGAAAGCTGTTCTATTATGATAATTGGTGATGAAAATTAATTATTTTCAATAAGGTGTACTTGTGTTTATTAACTGTTTATTAGATTAGTTAGCTTGGCTGATAGAGCTGTGCTGACGGGCTTGCCTGGTTGCACTCAAACATCGTAGTTTGACAACGATGCCCCTGCGCTACCTCAGTGCTTGGCCCGGCATCTTCCGCATTAGCTAAGGGATGCTTTGCGTTTAGGTGGTATTTGAGACTGGAAGAACTCGTACAGTAAACGAATTCCCCATAGCACAAGGTGCAAACAACCTTAGTCTTGTCGAGGTTTCCATTGGGAAGCTTCTTAAAAATACATTTGCCCTGAAGCAAACCAGGCGGCTTCATAGCTGCATCCATGTCAGCACGTCACGTTTGATGTGATAATTTCATACACAAGGCATACACACAGGTTCGAAAACTCGTTCTCGCCCCCTACAGTGCAATTCGGCTAGGTATACATCCGCGCTAAAATAGCAAGGTGAAAGTCATCATAGCTTGCGTAGTACAGATCCAGCTCCCAACCCAACTTTGAGAATAGATTAACGGCGATATTTTTTTTTTATCGCCGATAAGAGTCGCAGCGCGTTAACGCGCGTTAACGCCGAATATATTACTTCTTTAACCAACCTCTCCCTGAACCTTTCTACAGTCCCCACCTGCTTCAAGCAGACAACCATTGTCTCCATACCAAAGAAACCTTCCATCACCTGTCTTAAGGACTACCGCCCTATAGCACTGACCTGCATCATTATCAAGTGCTTTGAGCAGTTGGCGAGAGCTCATATCTGCTCCTCCCTTTCCAATACCTTGGACCCACTTCAATTTGCATATCGCCCCTGCAGACAAAGCCATTGACACTTCACACCACCCTCTCCCACCTGGATAAGGGTGACACATAATTAGGATGTTGTTTATAGATTACAGCTCAGCATTCAGTAGTTGTACTCCCCAAGCTTCAATTTGCATACCACCCCTGCAGACAAAGCCATTGACACTTCACACCACCCTCTCCCACCTGGATAAGGGTGACACATACGTTAGGATATTGTTTATAGATTAAAGCTCAGCACTCAGTAGTTGTACTCAGTATCCTGGGTCTCAACACACCTCCATTTGAAACTAGATCCTGGACTTCCTGACAGGTAGACCCCAAGTGGTGAGAATGGGTGACCTCTCCTCTTTTGGCCACGTGCAGCTCCAACATCATCCTGATGTTCGCAGATGACACCACCATCCTTGGCCACATCTTCAACAATGATGATACAGCCTAGAGAGGAGGTCAACAACCTCTATCTCTACGTAAGAAGATAATTGTGGACTTCAAGAAATGTGTGTGTATGGAGGTGGGGGGGTCAGGCCCCATTCACATTGATGGAGCTAAAGTGGAGTCTCCTGCTTCACGTTCCTCATTGTGTTCAATAATGAGGACCTCTCCTGGTCCAGGCAAACGAACACGGCAGTAACATCTGTCCAAAAGTGCCTTTACTTCCTGAGAAGACTAAAGAAGTTTGGCATGTCCGCCAAAACTCTCACCAACTTTTACAGGTGCACCATTGAGAACATTCTCACTGGCTGCATCACTTCCTGGTATGCCAGCTGCTTATCTGCTGATCTAAGGCCCTTTAGAGGCTGCCATCTTCCCTCCGTGAAAGGCATCTACCATACAATGCCTTACAAAGGCGTATGGTAGACGTTACCAGAGCATCCAGGCACAGACTACAAACTACATCACAAAGTTTCTTCGCCGAGGCAATCAGGCTTCTCAACCGACATTACAGTTTTTCACAATTGTTAATACACAAGAAGCAAAAATAATTTTCACAACCTTCACTTCATGTACCAATTGCTTGACCCAATTTGGCACTACTTCACACTCCCTTATCTGCATTAGACTCTGACTTTCCTTGTTTATACTCTGATGTCAATTACACATCACCTTGTTGTCAAAACACTACACACAATGTTCAGTTGTTGCACACACTTCTCAAGTAAAATCTCAAAGCATCAACCTACATCACACACAACTATTTAAATCTCTTAACACTCAGGTCTGGTGAGCAATTTGCAATCTGGACTGCAGCATAAAAAGGGCCTTGGGCCTCTGTTTGGTTTGGTGAACAATGGAGAATTTAGAACATATTGACAACCAGAGAAGGAGAGGGGCAAGAGTGAGAGGAGGAAGAGGAGGACAAGAAGGAGGGGGACAAGGGGGAGGAAGAGTTGGAGGACAGAGAGAAGGAAGAGGAGAAGGAAGAGGAGGACAAAGATGAAGAGGAGGACGAGGAGGACAAGGAGGAGGAAGAGCAGAAAGACAAGGAGAAGAAGGAGAAAAAAGGAGAACGGTCGTCTCTAATGAGATTTGGGCCACTGTGGTAGACCATGTGCTCAACCATGGTTTTAACATGAGGGAGGCTGGCCAGAGGGTCCAACCAAATCTCAGCCGCTTCACAGTTGCTGCCATCATTAGAACCTTCAGTATGGAGAACAGGTACAAAATCTATTTGCCTTGTGTACTGCAATACTGCATATCAATAGAATACAGTGTGCTCACAGTATTTGTATTTTGCAGGACTGAAAGAGAACCACACCGTGGAGGAAGAACACACACTTTCACAGCCGAACAGGAGACTGAAATTGTAAATATGGCGTGAGAACAACGCTATCGTGAGAACAACGCTATCACACTCCGACAAATACAAACTAGGATCCTGGCTGACCATGCTACATTCAGGAACGTCCAGACCGTCAGCCCGTTCTCTGTGTGTACCGAAATATAACTTTTTTGCTGCATATTTGTGTGCTGTTTTATGTTTGACTATGAGAAATGGCTCATTCTTCAGAGTCATTGTCATTCATGTAAATGCTTGGTTGTGTGCAGCAAATGCTTAGTTGTGTGTACTGTAATGAATGGTATGTGTGTGTCATTTGAAAATGTCTGTGTGTACCAAATGAAAACACAAGTTCCATTTTGTAAACAGTTAAGAGATTTAGCATTTTGTGTGTGAGGTTTTCAGTTTTGTGTATGCAGTTTTGAGAACACCGTTATTGTTTTGAGAAACGTGTGTTAACAATTGAGAAAAACTGTAACCTCACTGCACATTTATCATATGATCACCCATATGTTCACTATAGCTACTTTAAAAGTACATATCCACGACACTACTTTTCAATATTAGTAATACTTGAGCAATTCTTTATTGCTATACATTCCATTTTTCATTGTGTTTCTGTTGCTTGCTGTGTCATACTTTCCACATGATAATAATTATCTCTGACTTTGATACAAATGCTGTGTTAAAGGTTGAGCCTTTACATGCAGGCAATGACAGGCACTAAAAACAACCTTTACAGTCTTGTTAAAAATAGAACCCTCTTTTTTGAACTTCTACAGAGGAGCACAAAGAAAATCACAGTATAATTGGCTGAACAGTCAGTAATATTCATGACTAATCCAAGCCTCTTTCTATAGCAATATACTTTCTTTTGATCACCCACCCTGCTACGATCTACATGTGATCATAATAAAAGAGTTGATGTTGATTGCAAATTGAGTCACATGATCAACGTCTATAAAGAACATAATTTATTTGACACAGTCAAACTGACGTCATAATCGCTTGCATACCACATCAATGGATGTAAGGAAATCGTAAGAAAATCAGCAGTCTTCTCTGTTCGAGACTGGGGGGGCGGGTCGTCTGAAGGAGCTGAAGCTCGGCCCCCTCGCTGGAAGGCACCGCCTTCCACATTTCAGTGCGACAAAGTTTTAGCGCTTTGCACATGCTTTCAGGAACTCATTTCACACGTATATAATGTACTTAGAAGCAAAACATGGAATTTACTTTACAGGATCTTTAAGAAATTCCGTTGATTGTAAATATCCTTCCTCTTCCTGTTAGTCCAGTCGAAAGTCTGGTCCATCAAAGGCAAAACCAATCCAAAACAACAGATGGTCATCTTTTCCTCCCTCCGCATCACTTGTGTTTGGCCATGCTAGCCAATGCCGCCCGATTGGCAGGCCCTCCCCATACAGTCCCGAACACATCTTTTTCAGTTCTTAGTGCTTCCTGTAGGGAGAGCTCTCTCCCTGACATCACCACCTGCTTCACAGCCCGGATTATTGGGACAGGGCCCTTGACATAGAAGTCCAGCCATTTCTCAGCCTCCAGAAGCGCACTGGTAGTGTTTCTGGTAGTGTCGTTCCCAGGTTGGGCCCCAAGAACCCCATCTGCCAGGCCCATCTGCAGTGCCAGCTCTGGGTCCACCTTCATTGCACCACCCAGCAGTCTTAGGGAGTTCTGGCTTCCCACAATGCGGACCAAGCGGGCAGCTCCGCCCCACCCCGGGACCAGACCCATGTGTTTATGGACAAATTGTATTCTACTGCCAGGAGCCATCAACCTTCAGAACCAGTGACATAAAGAGTGAGTCAGAAAGAGAGTGAGTGAGTCAGAAAGAGAGAGAGCTGTTACTTATAATGGACAAGAGGGTACAGAAGTAGACTTATGCGAGTCAATCTCATTCACTGTCATTAGATACCAGGGCTCAGCTACAGGCTCTATGGATCAGACTGTGGTGTGTTTATGATGTTGCTGTACCTAAGGTCACAGGCTGTGGTGAGTTTATGATGTTGATGTACCTGAAGTCACAGGCTGTGGTGAGCTCAGATCCACCACCAAGGGCTTTCCCCTCCACTAGAGCCACAGACATCATGGGCAGCCTGCAATAGGATAAAACAAGTTGTTCATGGGATGTACAAAGTCCACTTGTTTGTTAATTCATTTGTTAATTCATCCATCCATCCATTATTGATCCATCCATCTGCTCTCTCACTAGTTTGTCATCTGTTAATCTTTCATTCATTTATTTATTCATCCACTCAGTCCATTCATCTAATGAAGGGGCTGTTATTTCCAACCTCAGCAGCCTGGTCAATGTGTTCTGCATGAACATGCACATCTTCATCCCATCCTGAAAAAGAAGTGTTTTTGTAAAATCATTCCTGACATGACTTGCATGAGAGCAAAAGGAAGGGGGATAAGATAGAGAGAATAAAATCCAACAAGAAGCAGGGAGAGATGGTCAGATAACCCTGAGCGGTTGGTGGTAACAGTTTCTGCGCTAACCTGGGGATTGGATAAAGCTTTTAAAGCATTCAGGTCAGACCCAGAGCAGAACGTTCCGGCTGCCCCCTGAACGATCACACCCTTCCCCTCCATCCAGCCTTCCAGCTGGGTAACTCTCTCCTCCAGCTCCAGCATCATGGTGCCTAGCAAAAAGGACAGTAGTAAAGTTAGAGACTCATATTCAGCTAAACTGAAACCCTACACTAGAATTTGAAATGTGTAGCATTAGCAACATGGTGATAGCTTCCATATGGCTATTTTATTAGTCAGGAGGAATGTGAAATCAGTAATTCTCCTGAAGTGTCAAAGAACAGCAGTAATTTGTATGTGTGATTCATACTAACATGGACTGAGTTTCAGTAGGCACTTCTGATTACATACCAGAGAAAGCATTCATGCGAGTTGGGTTATTGACTACCAGCACTGCGATGCCAGACTCTTTTAGGACAAGGTCAACAGATCCCCCGGGGAAAGCCCTGAGCTTCTCCACTATCTCCTCCTGCTTGAAGCCCTGGGCAGAGCCATACACACAGACACTGTGTGTGTGGAGGAGCCTGAAACAGTAGGCTGGCCTCCTGGCTTTCAGTAGGAGTCTAATCACCATACACAAAACCATGGTTCTGAAAGAGGAATGACAGGGAGGTGAGGGAAATGAGAAAATGAAGAACCAAGTTGCAGAAGATAATGGAAGTGGAGGAACAAATAGGAAGTAGTGAGTTCTCTGAAAATCTTATAATAGCAGTTGAGCCCTTCCAAGGCCATATATTTTAGTAATAAAGGTTGTCTCTGAGTGTGTGCTCAATCGCCAGTAAAATAGGGCCCTTTATCTTATAGAGGAGAGAGATGTCTGAGTCACAAGATCAACTATAAACATAATCAGCAATGTTTCTTGTTGACTTGTGGAACAGTCTCACTTCATTGGAATCTAATTGCATATTGCCCAAGAGATGTCCAAAAAAATGGAACAAGAAGCACTGGACTGTGCACACTACAACGTCTTCTTTGTTGTTGTTTTTTTACACTCAAAATGGAACTCCTCCTTACAGCTTACATAGATAACACCATAGATATATATAAAGGGTAGATGTCTCGTCCGCGTTGCCGGACAACGGAGTCGAACGTCTATGGGTCTATCTATGGGTAACTGTGTTGAAAATTGAGCAAGTTATGGTCATTTAAAAAGTACATGTAGCATCAACACAATGTTATGGGTGAGCGAGTAGCAAGATGGCCGCCATGTGCGGACGTTCTAGACTCCGCCATAAGACGTAGTCTTCATATATATCTATGGGTAACACGTTATTAGAATTCAGTCAGATGCATTCGTTGTATTTCAAGTTGACACACGAGCTGTAAGCTAGTAAACTAATGTCTAGTGTCGTTCATTGTCGTTCCCTTCGATTAGTCAGAACTGTTTGAAATAATTAACTCCCTAGCAAACACGTTTACAGCGGATTTAACGCAAAACGCACAGCTAGGCCTACATATTATATAATGTATAACAAACTTTTTTATATGCAATGGTCAATATTAAAAACAGACAAATTGTGACTGAAATTGATACATGTTTAGTTAGCAAGCTACCAACCTTAACTGTTTGACCATGGAATGGTTCATGTGGTTGTTAGTGTGTTACTCTGAAGCTAGTCCCCAGGAAACATGATGTATAGCCCAGGAAGCATACAGAGCCCGTCTACTCTGGAGCATACTAACAGAGAATGTCTAATACTAGCCTTTGCATTTCATTGTTATTGCCGGATGTCGGCAGTCTTCCATCTGTGGTTTTATTATATTATTGGGTGTGCTCAAGCCTTCGGCGAGAGCACAACCTTTGTTCTCTCACATATATATTTATTTATTGGGTGTGCTCAAGCCTTCGGCGAGAGCACAACCTTTGTTCTCTCACATATATATTTATTTATTTATTTTCGCCCCCCTAAGGATCAGTCAATATTTGGACTACATACACAACGGCGGTGTCAAAAGGTTCGTCTTGGTAGCGATTGCGTTGGTTGTATTTTTATTTACGTTCCGTTGCATGGTTTCAGTAGAAATTGCGTTTTTGTGGTGAAAAGTGAAGCTAACGGTGGCTAATTTGCTAGCCACAGTCACTGACGTTACTAACGTCACTACGTCACTAACGTCACGAAAACACGCGTGACTACCTGTAGCAGAACATTCGTTTCACATCTGTTAACTTGGGGGATAGCTAGGCTAACTATAGCTTTACTGCAAGGCAGCTGCAGGAACGCCACAAGCAAAGAGGCCAGGGTGATAACTATTTACTCATTTTACTTTGTGATATGACACACAATTGTGATGTGTAATGTACAATATAAGCTGATATTATTAAGGAAGTACATCTACTTTCGGAAACAGTAGTCTACTATTTCACTGAAGTATTAGCATCATGACATTAGCCTGTGTTGCCCGGGCAACACATACTACAGTGGTCTATGATGTATCTGTTTTCAATCGTTAAAATAAACATTCCTCACATATACATTTTCGTTGTATGATTTATTCTGACATTAGTAAACGATTTGTTGGTGAAATTACCATTACCTGTGGTTTCAAACCAGTGTAGCTCACTGCAACGCTGTAGCCTACCCGAGACAATAGTGTGAGTAGCTAACAAAAACTCCTCAGCTGTTCAAGTCAAACGGCTACAGAACATGTTCGGCACTCCCCTTACTCAAAAGTCTTTCAATAGTTGAAACAATCTGACTACTAACCTGAACTTCATTGCCACAGCCTAAACTTTGTCAATCTGTTCATGAAAATAATTAATTTCAGCCTAAACCGTACAACGGAACGTTAAATCGAATTCAACCAACGCAATCGCTACCAAGACGAACACAGCAGTAGTCTAGTACTGTACTGTAGTAGTAGAATTTACCGGGGCAGCTTCTCCACACACGGCTATATCGCATTTTGCGTTGTTACTGACAATGATCGCTACCAGTGAGCTTTTTATGAATGAGCGATTTTCCACTAAATAAATGTCAAGCTTATTTACGTTTTGGGGGGCATATTTTCAGTTAGCAGATGGGACTGTCTGAATCGCGATTCCATCTTCTACTGCCGGGTAACGTCGTAGAATAATCTTCAAAGGGGGTTCTTTATTAATGAATGAATGCAATGAGTAGGCTACATGCCTGAAAATATCACGAGAAGGGAAAAACTTAAAATGACGTTTAAGTCATAGAGATTAGGTCCATTTTTACACCGGTCTGCCAAATTTATTCGTTTTGATTCAACGAGGCCTGCACGATCTTTTCCCTCCTGCCCGTGGCTTACGGATGTTATTCGTGAAGAACGGTCCACCCTTCGGGCGGCCGAGAGGAGATGGCGCAAGTCCAAAGGCGGTCTGGACCTTGATAAGTATCACTCCCTCCTCAAATCCTTCTCTTCTCACATAACTGGTGCTAAAACCCTCTACTTTCTGAACAAAATTAACTCTGCTTCAAACCCCCACAAACTTTTCTCTACCTTCTCCACCCTTCTTAACCCACCTCCCCCACCCCCTCCCTCCACCCTGACAGCAGACGACTTCTCCTCCTTCTTTGAGAAAAAAGTCGCCGACATTAGCAGTCGGTTCCCTAAACCCACCTTTCCTACCCTCTCACCCTCCATGACTGACCCAACTAAATGTCTAAACTCTTTTTCTCCCCTGTCTGAGGCAGAGATCTCTGACCTCATTCTCTCTCATCGCCCCACCTCCTGTCCCCTTGATCCTATACCCTCCCCTCTCTTTCAAACCATCTCCCCCTCCATCATAACTTTTCTTCTCCATGTCCTAAACTCCTCTCTCACCTCTGGCACCTTCCCCTCTGCCTTCAAACAGGCTAGAGTTACCCCTCTACTCAAAAAACCCTCCCTTAACCCTGCCGTTCTCCAGAACTACAGACCGGTATCACTGTTACCCTTCCTTTCAAAAACAATTGAACGTGCTGTATCTAACCAACTGTCTAACTTTCTCTCTCAGAACAACCTGCTTGACCCCAACCAATCGGGCTTCAAGACTGGCCACTCCACAGAGACTGCCCTCCTTTCAGTCACCACTGCCCTCCAGTCTGCCAGAGCGGCTTCCAGGTCATCCGTTATCATTCTGCTGGACCTTTCTGCAGCGTTTGATACGGTTAACCACCAGATCCTGCTCGCCAGACTTTCTGAGATGGGCATCACTGGCACTGCACTCCAGTGGATCTCATCCTACCTGTCGGGAAGATCCTACCAGGTTTCCTGGGGAGGCAAACTGTCGGGCCCTCGCCAGCTCTCCACTGGTGTCCCACAGGGCTCCGTCCTTGGACCCCTTCTCTTCTCTCTGTACACCACCTCACTTGGACCAATCATCACCTCCCATGGCTTCTCCTACCACTGCTACGCTGACGACACGCAGCTGTACCTGTCGTTCCCCCCGACCGATCCGGGGATCTCAGCTAGGATTGAGGCCTGCCTCACAGACATCTCCGCCTGGATGACCGAGCACCACCTCCAGCTGAACCTCGCCAAAACAGAACTTCTCATCATCCCGGCTAAACCCTCCATCTCCCACGATCTCTCAATCACCCTGGGATCTGCGACGGTGACCCCTTCATCCTCTGCAAGGAACCTTGGGGTTACCATGGACGACGAGCTCTCCCTCACGGCCCACATTGCTGCGGTCTCCCGGTCGTGTAGATTCACCCTCTACAACATCCGGAAGATCAGGAGATACCTGTCTGAGCACTCCACCCAGCTGCTAGTCCAAGCACTCGTCCTCTCCAAGTTGGACTATTGCAACTCTCTGCTCGCTGGTCTCCCAGCATGTGCAACCCGCCCTCTTCAGAGGATTCAGAACGCGGCGGCCCGCCTGGTCTACAATCTACCCAGACGCTCCCATGTTACCCCGCTCCTCATCTCTCTCCACTGGCTACCTATCATGGCCCGTATCAGATTCAAGACCCTGGTATTGACCTTCCGAGCAGTGAACGGGACTGCACCCGTCTACATCAAGTCTCTCCTGCAGCCTTACACCCCCACCCGCCACCTACGGTCTTCTTCAGACAACCGCCTGGTGGTCCCACCGCTCAAGACCGCCCGGTCCCAACACAAGCTCTTCCCCTGTCTGGCCCCCCAGTGGTGGAATCAACTCCCCACCTCCATCAGAGACACTGACTGTCTCTCCACCTTCAAGAAAAGGCTCAAGACGCACTTGTTCCGGGAGTACAACGGTACTTAGGAACGGTTCGCTTGACCCGATGTTAGTTTCCTCAAGGATCACAATGACTCTTGCTTAGAGACTTGTTGCTCTTGTGGTTAGTGGTAACTGATTTAAATTTTTGGTTCTCGCTGTGATATATTGTTTTATTACTGTTGCTTGCTTTTTCCCACAGGTACACTTGCACTTATAGCTGTTCATGTTGTTTGGTTGTGACTTGTTTAACTACATGCTCTTATGGTTCTTCCCTTTGGCACTTACTTTGGTTGTTCACAATGTGTGCTTCATGTTTTGGCTACTCGCGATGTTTTTTTGGCTATCTTGTTGTTATGATCAGTGACCTATGCACTTTGTAAAGCTCTCTCTTGGAAGTCGCTTTGGATAAAAGCGTCTGCTAAATGAATAAATGTAAATAAATAAATGTAACGATGAGGCTGCCTCTTGCAGGGGAAATGAGAAGACATCTATTTCATTCTACACTTCACTCGTATTTTCAGTTGTAAATGAGCAGCAAAATGCCTTTAATTCTATTTAATCTTTATAAATAATAAGTATGCATTTTCATATAAAATATACATAAATCAGTTGTAAAAATGTCATTCAAAAACGGACCCCTGTGCAACCGACGCAAGCAAGCACACCCTACAATTTCCCCAGAAATTGTACCCTCTCTAGTTATTTTTTTAAATTTTCATCCCACTTTTTTCCGTCGCCTACTCCTTTCACACCGTTTAAGCTAGAAACACCGTTCAAACTTCATTTGATAAAGTCTGAACTTCTCTAGTGTGCTATTACTTTTCTCATTGATAACTTTTAAAGTTTTTAAGGTATTAAAGTTCTAAAGAAGTGCTAAAAAAAATGAATGGGTTTCAATGGTTCAGAATGTTCAAGTCAAATTCAGTTGTGACGTCATGCACTGACAGAACTGTTTCTCAACTGTTTGACACTTTAAAGCGAGCACCCTGGGCTTCTTTGTATTCATTTGTCACTTTTAGTAGAACTATTCACTTCTGATTCTTGATTACGTTGTACTTGCTATTATAGGCTACTTACTAAATGCACTATATGCCAATTGTAATAGAATCGTCTGGTAAATGAGTATAGCTACATTATTGTACACATTTAGATAAAAAGGGTCTGCTCACAGCCAGAGGTCCCTCCTACCAGAATTCAACTTCTATTTCCCTCTCAGTAAAGTACTTGCCACACAACTGTTTTGTGTTTACAATCATTTATAGATCCTGCTTCTCACAGCCGAGTTAGTATATTGTAATTAATTCCTAATTAATTAACACTCCCGCACTACCAGCAGAGAGCGCAAACCGCGCAACTTCATATATCCGATGCACGCCGGCCCCCCCCCACCAGGGGGTGCTGGTGATAAATCAGCCGCAGGGTGCCAAATGTGCTAGGACCGCTACTGAATCGGGTTCTGGTGGCTGCTGCATGTTACATGTTTGGGGCTCAGCATCCAGACTTGGGTATTAGCCAGCATTAAAGCATTTCTCTCCTAGCCAACAGAGATATAAACAGGAAAGGAGGGCGCAAAGCAGGCCGTGGACTTTAATACCGGATAACGTTATTTATATCAGCACGGGGTAGGATTTCTGGCACCAAAACATTGTCGTTGCACCTGCTATTTCAGTCATTGGAGGGGTGCAAGATTTCTGACAGGGGTAGGTGTTGTACGGTCAAAGGATTAGGCAAGGATTCTGCACAGTATAGACTGGACACTTATAAAGTGGACAGCGAATTTACTTCCAGAAGTACAAAAAATATATGGGTTATCTTTTCTCTACAGAAGGACCGACGACAGGCAGGCAGGAGAGGTTTGATGGAGGGTCTTGTGTCTTCAATAACTTTCTGTACCTGACGTGTGTGTGTATGAGAGAGCATGATTGGGGGTTGTCAATGAAATCAGACCCTCCCAGTCTGACGTCAAAGTGATGAACCATCCCCTTAGCTGTGACAAGGCCCATCTCTGTGGTGATCACTCAAAAGATACAGGAAGAGATCACAGACATGTTGCAGTAAGTGTCAACCTACAGGTAATTGACTGACTTGTGTAGCATTGGGGTCAGATGAGATCCAAGATGGCGCCGATGATGGCTGCCTCGGTCGTTAGGTGCACTGTTGGCCTCTTCAACAAGGCCAAGGGACCACACTGACTCAAATGACTTATTGCTTAAAACACTCTGCTTTTGCACTGCACCACAACATGGTACCTTGTACATTTGTATTTTTTGTAATATTTGTATTTTTGTATTTTTATATTGTAATTCACGGCAACTTATATTTATCCCACTTAGTACTGCTAGTTTATGTACCCTTAGTATAGTTAGTCCACATATTTAAATTTGAGGTATATGTTTATTGTATGCACCTTCCTGCCAAAGCAAATTCCTTGTCTGTGCAAACTTTCATGGCGAATAAATCCCTTTCTGATTCTGATTCTGATTCAGAGTAACGTAAATGCTTAAGTTCCTTGGATGCCCTTGGAGCAAGATGAGATAACCCTTAGTGTTGGGACTTTTAGGCACTCAACAGACTTCCAGCATGACTTCCTCAAATGACTACAGGATCTCTAGCAACATGAGGACACTTCAGAATTTGTAAGAAAGGAATATCAAACATGTTCTTACATTTATTACACAAAAAGAAAAGCAAAGGCATCCCTTTCATGATGTTTCACAACTTTCTTTACCACATTCATTCCACAGACTGTATTATCCATTAGATAACCATATACTTGAAGTGAATAAAAGTATCAAATTGCCTTGTTCATTTCATACATTGTTCAGATATGTAGGTATGCTTGAATGCTGTACGGCCCCTAAGAGCAGTAAATTACAAATTAAGCCATCGACATAAAACTATGCGGCGATAGAGCGCAAAATATACTCTGAAAATAATGTCATACACGTAGAGAAGTAGACACCGACTTTTTGGTTGATATTTATAAAAAGGGACATACATGTTTTCTACTGTTGGTAAGAATTACTGCTTGTTCATTATTTTGCAACACTGTTTACGCATGTAAAACTAATTTAAAGATGAAGTCACACAGGTACAGTTCTTGCAGCTAGACCCAGATAACCTACAGCTGGAATCAGCAATTTTAACTCAACCTAATGCAGCAATACATTTTAAAGAGGAGTCCTGAACTCATTCACAGCTAAAGCACTTCCAAGTTGGGTAGGATTAACAGTCTTGGAGCAAGTATTTACACAGAGGAGAAAAGGGAATCAGAAGTTGTCTCTGAGTTATTAGAAGGCATCCTACTGGTTTAGACACAGGCTAGTCATCCTGCAGTTAAATGATGACTGTTTCTGTGTGATATGCCGAGTAGGAGAAGGTGTGTTTCTGGGCAGAGAATGTGGACTGTGTGACGGGAGTGGTGGAGGGAGAAGGAGAGGAGGAGGGTGATGGGGAGTGGCTAGCCCAGCGAGAGGGGAGGCGGCGGTTGGCGGGCCGAGCTGGCCTGGAGAAGGTCTTCTGGACAGACTCTGATGAGGACGTTTCTTGGCTCTCCTGTAAAGTAAGAATCCAGTTACACAGAGCATTCATAAAGAACTTATAAACCAACAATAGTAATGTGCACTCATCTGTTGGTCTGTGCAAACTTTCATGGCAAATAAATCCCATTCTGATTCTGATTTTGATTCGGGGTTCATACCAGAAAGATTTAGGTTATCGACCAAAAGATAAACAACCAAGCGCATTCAGTGAGAATAGCGCTGTATTTAATTACACCAGAGCACTTGACTTTTGTGTTTCTAGCGCTCCTCCGGCTCATTCTTTATTTACTGTAAACCACAACCTTCCTGGCAAAGTGGACGAATATCTGCAGTCAAAGTAGAGAGATACTGTAGCTCCTGGTCCCATGCCCAATCAAATTGGCCTGGTAACTATTCCCAGGATGTCAGGAACATTTGCATGACATTAAAGCAGCTTAATCTTTAGACCTGTGGTCTGCTTGGAGCTCTGAGTCAGCTGCAAAATATTTTATGCAATGAAATTGCAACACAAAGGCCAGAAAGCTTTGCCAACGCAGCCCCAAGATTAAAGGTTTTGGATTTGGGGGTTTGGACAAACTTCCAAGTTAACTTTAAGCCACTAATTCTTTGTTACTGGCTTTAAAAATCAAATAGCTCACATTGCACAAGGCTTTGGCCTCTTTCTGCACATACCAGAAATAAACAACATTCCCTGTGGTGCTGTCCTCTGCCAAGGGCAGTTTTAAAGTATTTCAGAATAGAATGAATGCGAGGTGCACTTTTTTTCTTGAATTTAAAGACATTTTGTAGGAAACACTCTGAACCTTTCAAAATAATGGCATATATGAGCTAAGATGGTGAGAGTGTGTGCATGCACACATGGTTGCATCTATTTGACTGGTAGATTGTACTGACCTGCACAGAAAGGGTCTCTCTGTGGTTGGTCGTCTGGGTGAGGGGTGTGTGGATGTGAGAGCGTGTCTGTGTTTTTCTAGGGGCAGGGTTAAGAGACATGTGGTCCATCTCTAGGATAGCCATCAGCTCTATGCGGTCACCTTCTCCCTGGCTAAATCCAGGTTGGGGCCCCTGAATGAGGCTGGGCTGCCTCTGCTGGTACTGCTGGGCCCAGGCAGCACTTTCATAGCTTTTCAGAATCTTCTCTACAGCTCCATAGTTTGACCTCGAATCTGGGGGCCGTGGGTAGGCAGCCAGAGTCAGGGGCTTCCATGGGTGGTCATTAAGGATCCGACGACCGGGTCTGGAGGTATCTGCCTGGGCTCTATGTCCAGCCTGCGTAGGCAGGGTGTCTGGAGGGGGTTGGGCTGTGCTGCCTGCATTAGCCTGGTGAGGCCTCTCTCCGTGTTGAGCCTTGTTCTGTTTTGGACTGGCACTCACACAATATGCCTTGAGGTTGACAGGTTCTGTTTCTCTATGTCGTGTTATCCGGGACGGGATGTTTGACATTACAACGTTTGAGTCATGTGAGACTACGTTAGATGTTGAACTGTCAAAGGTGACTTCCATCACTTCGCCCTCTTGACGTCTTGAGTCGAGGGAGGGTCTCCTAAGTTTGACCTCAGGATAGTGAGATGGTGTGCTGGACAGGGCGTGCCCTGGACTCTGGACACTGAGCATGTCAGGCTTGCCTCTCTGGTGTTTGACCTCTGTTCTCTGTGGTTGAAGGTCAACTATGGCACCCCGGGGAGTGACCTCATCACCTACAGTTGGACAAACTGGTTCACAGCCCACAGAGACACCTGCTGGGGTCAAATCTTCCACATCGATACCCAGGCCCATCTCAGCCTGAAACAGAGTTCGGTTGAACTCAGCCGTCTTCTGCTCAAGGGTAATGTTCCTCCGGGATCCCTGGGTGTTAGAGCAGACAATGGGGAGATTTGGGGAAGGTAGATCCAAAAAGTATGGGGAATTTTCACCCATGACCAGCCTCTGTGTTTCTGAGCTCATAGGGCTATCAGAAAGTCTATGGTCTAATCGGTTGTCCCTCCCCACGGTCAGGATGTTCATCTCAGATAGGCTCTTCTGAACAGGCACGTAAGTGGACGACTTGCTGCTGCCAAACCGGCTGCCATCGCAGGACCAGCGGTTATGGCAGCAGCCCGAGTTGCAGTTAGAGTTGGTGGGCACAGAGCAGGAGGCTACACCCACCTCTGTCAGGACTTTGCCCTCATTCTCCTGCAGCATTGCCTCAAACTTCCTCACAATGGATGGACTGTTTGACTTCCTGTCCACCACCACACAGGGGCTATGGCACTTTCTGAGAGCAAGGGATTCTTGGGTCTGTACTTCTGGCTCTGGGGGAGTGGGGTTGCTGAGGTACCAGGAAGTGAGGCGAGGGGGGATCGGTGGAGCCACCTTCTCTTGCTCGGGATGTGTGGTGTTTGTTTTTTGTTTCTTGCTACTGGAAGACCAGGAGTCCTTTGTATTGGCCGACCAGGTGATCCAGTTCTGCTCCTCCAGGACCCGAAGATCTGCGTAGAGCTGGTTGAGGTCAAAGGTCATCTCATCCCTCTCTAGTCTGGTACTATCTTTGTCCCCACCCTTTTGACCATCTTCCAAGAGGTACGGGAACTCAGTATTGACCCTAGTGTGAGGGAGATAAGTAGCTAAAAAAAAGTAGCTGGACTGAAGCAATTATCCACCAGAGGGTGTGGTATATCACAAATATACCAACGTGGTTTGTGCCGTCAAATGCCACACAACCCATGGTATATTTGTGATATATCATACCTCCCCAAATGTTTTCTTTCTTTTATACAACGATTACATGATATGGACTTCATTAACATTGAACTCTGCAGAGAAAATAAGTTCCTAAAGTTAGCTTGATGGTCAACTAGTCCCTTATATTGTCTGGTTAGGGAGGAAATACTGAGGACCGAGGACTTCACCTCTTATCTTTAGCCTTCCTCCTGATCTCATCCTGGTAGCTACACAGCTCCTCACTGACCCGAGCTATCTCCTTCAAAGCCTAGACAGAGAGAGAGAGGCAGATGGGTATTAATGAAAGATAAGATTGATAGATCTGGCTTTAGATCTTGGGTAAAGCCAAGGATGATGAAATTGATTCAGACAAAAGAAAGACACGACGAGGGCAGAGGAGGAAAGAAGAGTTGAAAGAATATTGAGTGACAGTGCAAGACAAGTAGGGGAACGGAAGAGAGGATGAAGGGTAGTAGTGAAGATACAGTCAACACTGGAAAATATGCCACAAACAAAATTAAAGATTTCTTAAAATAATATAAAAAATTTAAGCCTTTAAATATATATTTTTCAATAAAGACGATTTATTTTCTTACATCAAGTAAGTGTTTTTCTTGAAACAAGATGAGCCATCTTACATAACAAATAACAGCACCTTACAAACCTTATGACAACTAGAGAGGGTACAATTTCTGGGGAAATTGTAGGGTGTGCTTTTTTGCGTCGGTTGCAGATGAGTCCGTTTATTATGAAACAAGCCAAACCCCCTTTGAAACAAGCTATTCTAACGACGTTGTCACCAGCAGTATTTTTCAGATGGAATCGCGATTCAAACAGTACCATCTGCTAACTGAAAATATGCCCCCAAACACGTAAATAAGCTTGATATTTATTTAGGGGGAAATGGCTAATTAATACGTTTGCTGGAATCATTCACTGAATGTGCCTTTTGACATAAAGTTTAGCCTGTGGCATTGAAGACAGCGACGCACCACACAAGCTTGAGTTTAAATACATTATTTAATGTGACATTACTTACTGTACGTGCAAGTCTTGAATTGCTTAAATGTATGATGCTGCTAGTACACCACGGCACGATACGATACTTGCTGTGCAAAAGTCTCTATCATGCACATTAGTGCACGTTAGTGACGTAAGTAGCGTCATTGACTGTGGCAAGTTAGCCACCGTTAGCTTCACTTTTCGCCACAAAAACTTAATTTATACTTAAACTGTGCAACGGAACGTAAATAAAAATACAACCAACGCAATTGCTACCAAGACGAACCTTTTGACACCGACGTTGTCTATGTAGTCCAAATATTGAGGGATCCTTAGGGGTGCGAAAATAAACAATAATAATAAATAAAGAAATATATATGTGAGAGAACAAAGGTTGTGCCCTTGCCGAAGGCAAGCGCACCCAATAATAACTAGAGAGTGTACAATTTCTGGGGGAATTGTAGGGTGTGCTTGCTTGCGTCGGTTGCAGATGGGTCAGTTTATTAACTGTAATTTTTACAACTGATATTTCTGTATATTTTATATAAAAATGCATACTTATTATTTATGAAATTTAAAAGCATACATTTGTTGCTGCTCATTTACAATTCAAAATACAAAAAGTGAAGTGTAGAATGAAATTTCTCATCTTCTGAAGTCTTCTCATTTCCCCTGCAAGAGGGAATAGTGATAAGCATCCTCAGTTGAAAAGTTGGATCAAACGAAGATATTGTAGCCTGGGTGCCAGCCAAACTTAGCCCGCCCACAAAAATATGTGGTCAGGAAGTTGGGTCTGGGGTCGCTCGGTTGGGGAAAAATTATGTCCGAACAAGAGCTGTTCGGACCAATCAAATTGTCAGGGCGGGCTTTATACGATGATGGACAGATGATCAACAGTAACGTAATCAACCACATCACCAAATAGCGCTTGGGTTGAATTTGTTTTCAACAAACAACATACTACGTTGCTCTGATTGGTTGTAGGTCTATCCAATTGAGTGAAGAGGCATTTTTTTCCAGGTTCGGTTGAAACACGCCCCATACTTATGGAGGATTATAGGGGCCAAAACTAAATAAATAAATACTTGGATAAATAAATAATTATACAACACAAATCTTAAATAAATGACTAATTATATAATGAAATGCCTAATTGACATACAAAATATATAAATTACTAATTAAATGAGACACTAAATATATAAATGTTACATGTATTTGTGTGTATATATGTAGCCCCTTGCTAGTA
Source organism: Osmerus mordax (assembly GCF_038355195.1). NCBI lineage: Eukaryota > Metazoa > Chordata > Actinopteri > Osmeriformes > Osmeridae > Osmerus > Osmerus mordax. The sequence continues at coordinate 13,433,789 of NC_090055.1, forward strand.
TTTTATTTCATATTGCATTTGTTTATTATTTCTATTGTCTATTATTTCTGTTCAGATAAATATGCTGTTAAGTTTCATATATTTTATATAATAATGTTTAAACAGATTGTTCATATTTACATTAGAATGTCTGTGAGCTTATTGGCTCATAAGTTTTATTTGACCTTTGACCTGTCGAGGTATATGTATGGGAAGGAACGGAAGAAGAGGGGAGAAGATGGTGGAGAGTGGGTCCAGAGTTTCAGTATTGAGTTGCCAATTAGGGGACCTTTGAATGACTGTAACCTGTAATGTGCGGGCTGTCGGTCAGATAACTCAGCAGCAGGTTGCACGTGCATACTGGACTTGGGACGGGAAAGGAATCGAATTCGACGGACAGTCCAATTCAAGGAGCCTTTTTTGTTCTTCTGGACACTGAGCTACTCACCAAACTTTTACTCTTCAAGCCACGAGGTGGCTGGTGCGCCACGAGTTGCCCATCGACCGAGGGAGATTGCACGGCGTGGCCCAACGCACATTAGCAACATTCGGCAACAATCGACAGACTTTTATTTCTCTTTATTTTCAAGTGACTGTGGTAGGCAGATAATAACCTTGGTGTACTGATGTTTACTACCGAGTGATATGCTTATATTAAACAACGTGTATTTTTGTTAAAGTAAAGGACCTATTTTATTATAAATAGTAAGTATAGTAAAAGGAACTCAGGGCGCCCCAACCAGTATTTTGTTAACGTAAGTTAAGCCCAAAAACGAGGCTCAAGGGGCGCTACATATATATATATATTTACGTTTTAATGTGTTCACATTTATTTATTATACTTACATTTATTTATTTATCCTTACATGTATTTATCCTTACATTTATCCACGGTGTAACTTGCTGCAGCAAAATAAATCCGTCATCCGCCATCACCAAGTCAGGGGGCGGGTTAAAGCCTCTGATTGGTGGTTCAACTTGAATCGACTGCTTTTGACTCATTCAAGATGGCAGCACCTAGTGCGGATTCAATGAATGAAATATTGCATGCTACAGTGGTCGAAGTTTTGTCGGTAGCTGAAGAGATGCAGGCAACTGGCAATTCACTTCTATTTTCTACATCATATTGAGAGCTTCGCTGAAATTATAGCAATGATATCAGCCCTGACTGACACAGACATCAATGAAAATGTGTTCACGATCCTCGGTGAGATGGTACAGCATAGGGGTGCGAATCGATCTCAAGACCGATAGTATCGATACCAACGTTGGTATCAGTAGCCGATTGATTGATACTAGCGTGATAAGATCGATACTTAAGTTTCAATTTCTGTTCTCTACATTCAGTACACAATTCCCTTTACATCATAGTGGTTGTAACTTGTGCAAACACCATCTAACTTCGCTCAGGCTCACTTTGCCCCTCCCCTGCTAGGCTGTGAGTTGTTTCCGGCGTGTATGTGCAGTAACACGACTCAGCGGCACACACTAACGGTATTTTTGCCAAAACTCTTTGTCCTGTGTTTTATTATGATCATAATAATGAACAAGTAATTAAAGGAAAAATCATTAAATGATCATGAAAATTCTAATTTTAAATTTTAATTCAAATTTTCATATTGATGTTGCATTCACTTCATAACTTATGAGGCATTGCGCCCTCGACACGAAAGTAGATAAACTGCTTTTCTAAGTAAAAAGTAATATTGCAAATCAGCAATATTGGTATTGGCAGGGGCGCCGTATGGCCATGTATTTACTCCTTGGTATCCCACATACCACATTTTGCAGTATCGCACACCCCTAGCAGCTGCAGAGTGAGGCAATAGAAGATCCCTCTAGATCGAAGAGAGCTTGATCGACTGGTTGAGCTTGCCTGGTGTGTAATACTGTTCATTCACCAATCAGAGGCTTAAACCCACCCCCTGACTTGGTGACGCAGACGACGGATTTATTTTGCTGCAGCAAGTTACACCGTGGATAAATGTAAGGATAAATAAATAAATGTAAGGATAAATAAATAAATGTAAGTATAAATAAATGTGAACACAACGTTAAAACGTAAATATATATATATATTTATACAGGGAGTCAGAAGGCTGAGCGGTGAGGGAGTCGGGCTAGTAATCCGAAGGTTGCCAGTTCGATTCCCGGTCATGCCAACTGACGTTGTGTCCTTGGGCAAGGCACTTCACCCTACTTGCCTTGGGGGAATGTCCCTGTACTTACTGTAAGTCGCTCTGGATAAGAGCGTCTGCTAAATGACTAAATGTAAATGTAATGTATATATATATATACACACAAATACGTTTTAAGGAGGAAACCTATTGTTATTGTTAGTTAGGATTCCTCCGTAAGGAGGAAACCTATTGTTATTGTTAGTTTTATTATTATTATTCTAGTACCATGGGTGTCAATGGCAGCCCCTAGAACCCTTGGATAACTTTTTGTGAAATTTGGCACACACATTAAGGACAGTTCCTTCTATACCTACACCAAGTTTCATGTATCCCATTAAACCACTCTAGCGCCACCAATGGGTCAAAGTTGGACTTGTGTTTACTCACGCAACTTTGAACCGTATGCCTGATTTTCAAAAATGAGGTACCATAGGATTCCCTGGATCAAGACGAGTTCAATGACGTCAATTTCCGGTTATATAGATTTTCCGCTATTTCCGGTTGTATCAAAAACCTTTGAAAGCCTACTCCTCCTACAATTTTTGTCATATCTTCTTCAAAATGACCAGAGATGAGCTTCAGACCAAGCCTCACAAAAGTTATCCCATGGCATTTTGATTTTATAAACCGTTTGTCCGGCACAGCCAATCAAAATCAGCAATAAAAGAAACCAAACAGTAAGTTGGGTCAAATCTCAGCAAATCTTTGAGATATCAACACGTAACTTGGTATGTCACAAGGAAGACACTACAACATGTTACCATTTGCAAAGGCTATTTCATATCTTCAAAAATGGTTGATATAAAGCAAATCCAATTTATCGCTAAAATAATGCTTTACACATCCACCGGTCAAAAACTGATACTTTGATTCAATCACAAGTTCATATGAAGACTCTTGAGAATGTTTAGTACACAAATCTGAGGAAAAGTTGACTGTAACATGAAAAGTCGATTTGTGGTGAATATTTTAAACATGCATGCTTGGCTAATTGCGAAACGAAATTTCCAATGAAATGTCTCCCCTGCTCTTCAGCGCGCGCGTGCTCCACATTCTCACACACTCAGCCTTTCCCGTTGACACACGCGCGGGCTTGGCGAGACGCATACACAACATTTCAGGAAATTGTGGGCTGACCAAGCCCCCACTCATTCCTTGGCTTGAAGTGAAGGCCCTTGTGGATCTTGATGTTAATGCATTTTAGAAAAAGTTCTCAAAATCCTGAAACATTGATAGTATAGGCCAGGAGTAACTACCACACCACAAATGACGCACCATTATCCATAGGTGGCGCTACGGCCAAGCCCCAATTTTCCATTTACAAAGTGATGCCATTCGCATCCCATTTGTCCCAAAATTCTGAAATTCATTAGATATGCCTTATTTCTCATGAGGAACAAAAAAGCCTCAATAACCTATAACGGCCGCCATATTGGATTTTTTTGTACAATAAAGATTTAGGAAACACGTTTGTTTGCTACTTCTCCTACAATTTTTGTCCAATCTTCCCCAGAATTGGCAGGTATCATCGTCAGAGCAACCCTCACTGAATTCTTCAACAGATTTTTGAATTTCAAAACCGTTTGTCCGGTACAGCCAATCAAAATCGTCAACAAAGCAACCAAACAGGAAGTTGGATCAAATCTCAGCAAATCTTTGAAATATCACCACCAAACTTGGTGTGTCATGTGAAAGACACTGCATCATGTTCCCATGTGAGAAGGCAAGTTAATATCTTAAAAAATGATTGAAATAAAGGAAATCTAATTTATTTCTAACGCTAAAATAATGCTTTACACATCCGCCAGTCAAAAAACTCTGATTCAATCACATGTTCATAAAGACTCTTGAGAATGTTTAGTACACAAATCTCAGAAAAAGTTGACTGTAACATAAAAAGTTGAATTTTGGTGAATATTTGAAAAATGCATGCTTGGCTAATTGTTAAGGAAATGTCCAATGAAATGTCTCCCCTGACCCTCAGCGCGCGCGCTCCACATTCTCACACACTCAGCCTTTCCCTTGACACACGCGCAAGCTTGGCGAGACGCATACACAACATTTCAGGCAATTGTGGGCTGACCAAGCCCCCACTCATTGCTTGGTCTTTAGCAAAGGCCCATGTGGATCTTGGTGGTATTGCATTTCCGATTTTGTATGCAATGGTAAAAGTTCTAGTATAGGTCAAGAGTAACTACCACACCACAAATGGCCCAATATCACCCATAAGTGACGCTACAAGCCACGCCCTGATACACAAAGATACAAGGCTTTCTGGAATGGGTATGCTCACCAAGCCCCCTCCCTTCACTCCTTGGCTTGAAATAAAAGCCCTTGTGGATCTTGATGGTATTGCATTTCAGATTTGGTATCCCATTGGTAAGTCTACAGCATGGATGTTTCTATACAGTGACAATTTGTGAAGAATATACATTTTTCAATGGTTCGCAATGTTTTGGAGGAATCCGCCATTGCTGCTTGCAGCTATATTTTAAGCCTGTTATTGTATAAGTCTATAGTTCTTGCAAATGTAAATCAAGTTAACTGGTGATTTTCGTTGTTTGTATTCTTCCCCTGCTAGCTAAATTGTCTGTTGATTCGATTGCTGCCCTTGCTCAGGTTTATATTTTAAGTGCATTATTATGCTGAAGTAGTTTTAATGAATAAAAAGTGGGTTTATTGTTATTATTTGCTACAGAATACTTAGCCTATCAAGATCAAATGAAGCAGGCAGTGTACATGCTTCAGAGTGGCCTACCTTAATCGATAGGCTAGGCTACTGACCATTTACAATAATTTGTTACGTCAATTATTAATTGGCAGCATTTATGCCATTTAGAACATACTTCATGAGTGTAAGGTGTCTTTAAGTAGCCAAACTTTATTGCTTTAGGGGAAATAGGACGAAAATAAGTGCAATATTACATTAGACTATTACATTAACCTGTTCCGAAATATAGGTGTTGTTTTGGGGGGGGGGGGGGATGCAAAACACCTGGGAATAAATACATTGATTAGAAAGAAGAAGAAAAAAAAGAATATATATACCCTTTTTTTTGGGGGGGAGCACCGAAGACCCATTTTGACCCAGGAAAAACCCTGTTAGGTGCCTTATTATGCTGAAGTAGTTACACGGCATTAAGATAAGGTAATTAATAGCGGGTTTATTGTATTATTAGCTACAGTATGTTTAGCCAATATGTCAAGATCAGATTAAGCAGACCGTTCCGTTTCATCCGTAAAACAGTTTTTCGGATGCAGTGGGGGTTCGGACAGGCCTGCTCCCACTGCTAAAATAAATCCTAGCGGAAACACTGAGAGGGTACAATTTCTGGGGAAATTGTAGGGTGTGCTACATGTGCTGCTAGTACACCACGGCACGATACTCGCTGTGCAACAGCACATCTATGCACGTTGTATCCATGTGTCGTCGCTAACGTGTGCTGACGTTATGACGTAGGCTAGCACTGAGTACCCTTTGTTGACAAAAGGCACTTTTTGCCACAAATAATTAATTTCAGCCTAAACCGTGCAACAGAACGTAAATAAAAATACAAGAAACTCAATCGCTACCAAGACAAAACTTTTGACAGCGACTTTGTCTATGTAGCCCAAATATTGACTGATGCTTAGGGGGGCAAAAAGAAATAATTATAATATATATGTGAGAGAACAATGGTTGTGCTAAAATAAGCTAAAATAAAAGCTTGTTTCATCTGAGGTATGACTCAAAACAAGACGTTTTCCAGACTATCACTTATATTCAACATGCAATGTCAAAAAACAAATCCCTAAATCTCACTGAAATGTTACTCGTTAGATGATTGTGTCTTATTTTCAGTGTAATTAGATATTTGGACAAGAAATTAGAAGACAAGAAAGGACAAGAAAGTATACTTGGTAAGATTGAGTTTTTTAGCAGTTGACTTACAGCGTTGAGAGCAGTTGTGTTCCTTTTTTTCCCGCTGCTGTAGCTAGAGTCCTTGCTATGGCTTCTGCTGAAAGGTGCCTGGACTCTGACATTATCTTTATCCATGATGTCCCTCTCAGGCCCCTGTCCCATCACTCCTTTCAAGATGGCCTCCAGCTCTGAAGTGTCAACTTCCTGTATCCCAACAGACTCCTCCTCCTCCGCCTGCAGGACTCCGCCTAGTTCATCCAACCGTTCCACCTGGCTGCTCCTGACGACACAGTTGGCAATGGAATTTGTCATGCTTTTTCCATAGCGACCAGCCGATCCATGATTGTTGCTAGAGTTGCTGCTGCTATGGTTGGTGCGTTGGGGGGTTTCAGACTGACAGCTGCTGCTGGGGGGGTTTGAGACCGAGGGTTCACTGAGCAAGCTGGACCCCGTACATCTGGAATGCAAACTGAAACTCTGACCAACGTCTTGAACGTTCCCTCCTCTTTCTCTCCTTGATCTCACCTCCTTGTACAGCTACGAAAGAGAGGAGGAAAGGAGACATCCTTTACTTAAACGTAAAGGACCCAACCATTACTGGGTTTTCCCCTTGGCTCGTTGTATGCATCTTGACAAATGTTTTAGTTCACATAAATGCATTGGTAAACAAATAGTTAATGAGATTTCAGTGACCTTTCCCATTCTCCAATTAAAGGCCAGACTTTCTACCCCTCCTCTACCTCTTCTCCCCGTCTACCCAACTCTCCCAGCCTCCATTCTTACACTTTCCCTTTCCCTCGCATCTCATCTGCTCCACCTTTCCTTGTGACCCTCCACCTCCTTGCCTATTTTTAAATATCTTAACAGGTGAGGACTGGGAACTGAGCCGTGACACAAAGCCAATGACATACAATGGGTCCTACAGACATGGGTTGAATTGTTGGTTATTCTCCTTTCAGATTTTGCATCCAGGCAGCTCATTATTTTGCGGGAAAAGCAGCATTATGTCCACCAGCTACCTACCAAAAACCTCTCACTCATCTTTCATAACACACAGTTGAATTACAAACAATGAATTAGCAACACTCTGATGAGAGCACGTGACATGCAACAGGTCTGAAATACAGCCTTGCCCTGAAGGTACAGGACACATGTTCTGACAGAAATAGCTTGAAGCTATGGATGGGGTAGCATCTCTTTGATGTGTGCAGGTCTTGTGCAAAAAATAGGCACCGGATGGCACGATCTGCAGGCATGTTTAGCACCACATACCACTGTTTACTGTCTTGCATTTTTAGTTTCCAATGCGGAAGTATTTAGAATTATAAACAGTATACTATTTAAAGAATTCACATTTTTGTACATCTATTGCTAATCTGTAAGCTCGCTGTCCACTGTTCCGGAGGACATGTGGCCAAACAATGTTTCACATTTATGGACGTGTTTTCATTTATTTGCTAAGCTGATGAGATGAAAAACATCATGTGTGATGTGTGAATGACCACATCTACTAAACATTCTATTGACATGTAGACAAACACATAACTATACTGGTGGCATTATTAGTGATGCACCAAAATGAAAATTCTAGGCCGAAACCCAAAATTCAGGATGCAGTTGGCCAAAATCTTAATTGTAATAATATTAGACTTTGTCAAAGTGTGAGATCAGTTTGGGAAAACAATATAGGAGTGGAGAGGTCATCTATACTAGTTTAGCTCTCTGGGTGTAACTGATCAGAAAGTTTACAAGCTACTGTTGCATAGTACAGTATTTGACTCAGGTCGGCTCTCATCTCACCTCCTCTATCTTGGTCTGCATGTCTCTGAGCTGGCTCTCCCACTCCCTCCTCTCAGTGTCGAAGCGCTCCAACAGCTCGGAGCGCTCCTTGAGCCAGCCATGCTCATTGAGATCCAGGCGACAACGTAGGTCCATGGCGGCCGTGTGGGTGTCGGCAAGCAGCTGTCGCTGCTCCTCCCTGTCCCTCTGCAGCATCTCACTGGGCCCCACCCCACCTCCTTGCACCACCTCCGCACCCACACCCCCAACCACGACAAGCCCACTTGCACTTCCTCTAGCTTCCAGCTGGGGGGGGAGGGAGGGAGGGAGGGGGTCAGAATGACATCAGGGAAGCAAGAGAATGATAATTAAGGTGTGGCAAGAAGAGAGCGATGGTGGAAGTGAGGGACCAGAGGGACAAGGGGAAAGAAAGAAAGACATGAGAGGAGGCGAGAGAAACAAGAGACTTAAAACATCCTGTGGAGTTCACTGAGGATTATGGACAATTTCTCGCTTCCCCAGGATATCACACCAGAACCTGTCATCACCTACTTCCTGTGTCCATGACAGGGGAGGATACAAGAGAAGTAGTTAAATTAGATAAGAATGACCTTAACATGTCTCAATGTAATATGTAAATATGTAATATTTCAATATGGTTAAGACATTTGTTGTAATTTTCTTGTGCTTAGATCAACCAGGCCTTAAATCTGCTATGAGGGGTTGAGGTTAAAGTTGGAGGACATTTGCTTTTTCTGCTGGAGTCAAATAATGAAATATGCAGCTTTGAATTTGAATTAGCCCAGGACAATGCATCTTTTTATGCTGCAGTTGGGACATGTTAGCAACATAGCCTAACCTCCACCATAAAGCTCTCTCTCTGTCAAGAAGCTATTTCTGCAAGCGGCCAAGGGCCATGAAGTATGGAGACAGAACAGAGCAGTTCTGTCTGTGTCCCAGTGCTTTGAACTCTTTCCACAATTGCAGAGGAAGGATGACTGGAACTGTCCACAGTCTATTTCAAACCATAACATAAACATACAAAGAAGGAGTGCAAAAACAGAGAAGTGCACAGAAATAGCCTGAGGAAGGCAGACTGACTCTTCTCTTAACATACTTATACATTAACCCCACACACACACACACACACATACACACTAACTACATACTGAAGACAGACACAGAAAGGGGACTGTGTCCCCATGGTGTGTCCCATTATAAATAGGTGACACACAGCCAAAGACTTACAATGTCACATTCCTCAGGGTGGGGAAAGAGAGTAACTGGAAGGGGGGAGATGCTTCTGTCTTAGTAAATCAGAAGTATGCGCAAAATATGTCTGCAAATATCCGTCACTGGATGCCTGATGGAAGGGCCCGGGGGCTTGGAGGAGCAGCTTATGTTTGAACTAGACTGTGGCAGGATGTGGTGAAGGGAGAAAACAGTTTTTACAATGGAGCTCACTCCTCCCAGCATAGCTCTACAGAAGGCCAAACCAACATTCCCTCTCTGTTTATGTAATCATACTCTAGTGTATACCCACTAGCTCGAAACTAAAGGGGACAACATTTGAATTCAAGAGAAAAGTTGCTCACTTGACTTGGACTCATAGAAAAGTCAAAAAACTGTTTTTTATCTTACACAGTAAACCAAATACTGGTTACTTGGGCAAGACAAGTATGAAATATCACATGCTAGAGGATGTAGTTTACACAGTGTGAATGGACAAGGATTTATATGCAGGTGCATATTGTACTGTCCAAACATACACACACACAGTCACAGTACACATACACACACAAACACAACTCCCTGGCAGTCACATTGGCATGGTGGCATAAAAGTCAGAGGGGCATTAAGACGGCAGCTTTCCCTTCTGACTGGCCAGATAAACACACTCACCAGCACACTGCCTGCTCAATCTGATTCTGTCTTGGTTGTTCCACTGTTTTCCACAGTGGAAAAAAACCCTAAGCAATTCTTTCTTCCTTTGAAGAAACATTTAGCCTATTGTTGACTTGCAGCTGTTCACAATAGCTCATCCAGAGAGCAGAAACTGGTGAATGGTGAACTGTGGATCTGGCTAGGGGGACACACTAAGCTTTTCTCGTTTTGGGTGTAGAGCTTTTATCTTAGTGGGAGCTTGAAGGGGTGCCAGGAAGACTTATCGCCTCAATACCTGAGTGATAAGTGTGACCCCCAAACCTACTCACCACATTTACGCATCTTGGGCCTCAGACATATAATCTGAGAGTCTGAGTGCTGGCAGGGGAGAGTTGTTGGAGAAAGAAAAAATGACTGCCTATTCAACATGCATGGTATCCTAACCCAGGTAGGCCTACTTGGTAAACTGCATTAGCTCAGTAAGCTGATGTCTAGCTCACTGAATCTCACTAAAGTATGAACACACAAGCACAGTCACTCAAATACCTATATTACATAGGAATGCCTATCATGACGTTAATGGTTGTTGTTATTGTACCTGTGCAATTCGGCATTTCAGCTCTGCTCTCTCTAAGTCCCATGCGCATCTGTCCCTTGTGTACTGCAGTTGTAGCTCGCTCCTCTTCTCCTCCTCTCTCTTTACTTCCCCCTGTACCTCTTCCAAAACCGATTTCAGGTCTAACAAAAGCCTTCTGTTCTCCCCACCCTGCAAAACGAAAATGAAGACACCTTTACATGATAGAGTCAAATCCTACTGTCAGCTGGAGAGCAATTTCCTTTTTAGTCCTCAGCTAACTTTATTTACTTGTATATCAGCAACTTGTCTTAAAAGTATTTCCTTCTCTCGCATCCATTCCTCCTTGTCCTGTCCGTGGCGTTTTTTTAAGTCTTCAAAAAAAAAAATTATGCGAGTGTCATGAGTCTGGGGTTCAGGCCTCCGAACTTGCGCTCGAGCATCCTCAAGTGATGTTCCAACCCCCGGTTGAAGCTGGTCGAAGAACTGGCCGACGGTGGGGGGAGATGAGAACCTTCTAAGCGGACTGCAACTTTTCCCCCTGCCACTCTCTCTGCCCAGCCTCGAGCACGGAACGAATTCCCAACCCTGAGCTGGCACGTAACCGCCACCACCACCACCACCACCACCCCCGTGCAACCCTGACCCATTTCCGAAAGCATTCCACATTTCTCAACCAGTAACAAGCAAACACAAAATGACAGCCTACTGGTGACCGGTATGTAGCCGCAGCCGTTAATTAACCAACCCCGGACATTTCCCTTGTCGCCTGTTCTCTACGGCAGCCACCACCGCTTCGTTCGCGCAGCAGCCACTAGGCGCATTTTGTCCGCTCCATGTCACCACACGTTGCTTGACAAGGTCAAGCTGTCATTCTGGTGTGAGACAGTCTGCGGAGGTCTCACTGTACATTCCCTCACCTACAGATGTCTCCAAGCGTCTTTGCATGTCAAATCGTAGACGCGTTTTCATTACGTAACCATAAACTTCTGGATTCTTAGGAACTATTTCGCTGCTTGTGTAGTCAGGGGCACCCAGTAACGACTCCGTCGTAGACAGAGTCATTGCCAAAAATATACATGACCCACTAATGTAAGGGCTGCAGAGTATTTTTACCCCTGTAACCATGTATATATTTTCCTTCAATAACCAGCTGGTAGAAACGGAGAAAGGTTGGCGCAGAACTTGAACAGGCTAATTAATCACGTATCAGTACTGTCAGAAGCTGCAATATATCGCTTGTCTTTGATTTGTGGCTAACCACATAGGAGTCCAGTGTGACGGTGGCACTCATTACGTTTACGTGCAATACCCATCACGTTTTTGTCAGAACTTTGACGTCAGGGCTAGCTTTTGCCCATTAATGTCACAACATGTTGACTGAAGACTATCCTCCATCAAGAACAACATGGATTGGATGTTCTTAGTAAACAACCTTGTTGACATTACTTTACTGACAAACAGGCTACCCTAAAACTATGGCACTTGGTTAGGTCTTCTAGGCAGTAATGTCTTACCTGTTCGTGCCAAAAGATGAGTTTGACTGACAACCAAACGAGTTGTTTTCCAAAGGCTGTTTTCTTAGGCGATGTTATGTTGTAGTCTTGCGCGCAAATGAAATCGCACAAAAATTAAACTTTTCGAGGTACATGTCATTTTAATAATGCCCAAACAGTAGCCTACTTGCGCGACAGCTGCAAATCTCCGCACGCACACATCTCCCCCTCAGAGCTGGTCATAATATATGACGTATTATCCAGCGGTGGAATGAGAGTAAATGACCGGTCCCGCCCGCATTTCTGGAGCAATCCGAATAGTTATATAAACAATCCCACACACCCAGTCTACTCCTGGCTTCCAATTGTTGTAAGACCGGATACTTATTGCCCTCTGACGTCATCTGCGGTCTGACACGGATACTTATTGCCCTCTGATGTCATCTTCAAAATGAGCGATATAGAGGAGTTTTACTATCCAGATGACAATGAAGACATCAACAGCGACGAGGAAATTATTAACTTTCTAAAAGAGCAGAAAAGTGTGAAAAGAGAGAAAAACGACACGCGCTAGTCAGATTGCTAGGTTTGGTTGCTCAGTAGCATTTTTTAAATGAAAAGAGCTAAAAATGCCATATAATAAACAACTTAGTAACCTCGACGGTTCAGTCATGCCGATATCAAACTGAGGCTTCAACGTATCGACCGAGCGATACTCTCGGTAAGTAGTTAAGACTGCTGTCACAAAGCCATTCCTGTGTGGCTTCAGTCATTGTTGGTAGTCTATGAGAAGGACTCAGAATACAATATATAAAGTGAGATCAATTGACAAAATCTACAGCTTTAAGCAGGCAGCAATGATACCATGAGTGAAAAGACTGGGATACCTCGAGTTTGTCAGAAGGTGACATGATGTCTCCCCTTAATTTAAATTCAAGAGGTGAAAACAAAGAGGACAAATGGAGCAGACAGCATCTCACTTTGAGAAGATATGTTACATTTAGTCATTTTTACATTTACATTGTTCAGCTCATTAGCTTGCAACATTTGCTTTTTAAATGTTTTACTTCTTTTTTCAAGACAGGTGACTAGACTACAGCATACTGGTGTTACTATAGTCACAAAGTATATTTATACTTGCGACGGGGCCTGCCTGACCTTTAGTACCCATAAAACGTACAACATCAACTGATAATATAACTTTTAACAGAACTTTTAACTTAAATCAGATTTGTTTGTATGAAGATACACATCCAGGAACATCCAACCTGGAGTTTTAGTATAATAACAGATGTTTAGTACTGTAGCAAGGATTCCAAATACAGTACAGAGACATTCAGTAGTCCTCTACTCACCTCATATACACTGATGTGTCTCTTTGATGTGACATGTCCCCAGTATTGGTTGAGAGCGTCTGAGTTGGATCATGATAAATGAAGAAAGAGCCTCCTGTACCTAGTGTGACCTTGTGTATGTAAAAAAAAAAAAAAAGTAAAGACAAATAAAGGTGTAACAGATGTAATATGGGCAGGTGTACTTTTACAGAACAAAGAAAAGGGTGAAAAGAAACACCAACTTAAAAATGGTGGCATAAGAAAGTGATGAAAATAGGACAAGTATAAGGATCAGTAAAATGATAGGTTGAAACATCTGGTTGGGTTGGATTAAAGAAGGATGTGTTAGGATCGCAAATGTAAAAAAATGGAATTGTACAGGGAGTGAGCAGAAGAAGGCTGTTAGTGAACAGAAATAATAACAGAAACATGAACCATATTTTCATTCCTGATCTTAAAGGCATGATATCTAGTGTGTTTGAGATTCACTTTTTGTCATATTTGCCTAAATAAACATTTACATTTAGCAGACGCTCTTGTCCAGAGCGACTTACAGTAAGTACAGGGACATTCCCCCGAGGCAAGTAGGGTGAAGTGCCTTGCCCAAGGACACAACGTCATCTGGCACGGCCGGGAATCGAACTGGCAACCTTCTGATTACAAGCCCGCTTCCCTAACCGCTCTGCCACCTGACTCCACATCTTGATAGCAACCAATACATATAAAGGTTTAACGGTAAAATGAAATCAATCTGACATCTATGGGTGTCGCAAGACTGTAATAAACACTACAAATCATTAGGCCGTACCCTGACTAATGATTGGACGGGCTACCTGTCTGTCTACCTACCTGCACGCACTCTACCCCTGCACTTAATGTGCGTTACTGTAGTTTTGTGGGAGTGGCTTTGAAGGGAGGGGGTGAGATATTTAGGTTTGAATCTTGTGAAACAGAAGCAAAAATAGCAAGCTTCGCAAAACTTGCCTAACCCAGCTTTAAATGTCTAGATCATTTGAATAAAACCACTAAAAGTGGGGATGTGGGTTCGTTTTCAAAAGTGGGTGGGACAGCTTTAGAAGTGCTTGAATGAGTAAGTAAGTGAGTGAAAGAGTGAGTGAGCATGTGCATACATGTTTTTGTCTGACTGGCTGGCTTCCATATTTGTTTCTGTCCTTATACTAACAGTATGAGGAGGGTCTCCCTCCTACTCACAGATAGAGGTTCCTCATCTGTCTTGCCCTCAGGCTTGGGGACCTCCAGCCGGTCAATTAATCCCTGTAGCTCCTTCCGGAAGGCCTTCATTTGGGCGTTGATGCGGTACAACAATTCGTGCTCCCGAATACGACTCCCCTCATCCTCCTCAAACAGCTCCCCATTGGACACATAGACCCTGGCCTCAGCGATGATGGTGCTGGTGTCAGCTATGAGCCTGTCTATGGTTCGGCTCAGTCTCTCCGCCTCAATGCGGATGTCAATCATCTGCTGCCTGTCTTTCAGGCTCCGGGATAAAAAACGGGTGTCTGGGGAGTAGAGGGAACGAGTCGGTGTCAGGCAACGCATGTTCCTCACCTCGTCCGAGTCGCTTTCCCCTCCAATAGGACCCTCGCGCTTTCGGTGTGGCGGAAGAAGGCGAGGCGACGAGGAGCCGTCGTCGCGACCCCCGTCACTTTCAGCGTCGCTGTCCCGAGGGCTGGAGTGCAGGGCGAGGTGCGAGGCCAGGTCGTAACGCTGCAAGTTGGACAGCAGCACGCGGTTCTCATACTGCAGCTGCATCACCTTGCCGCTCAGCTCATTAATCTGCAGCCTGGCTGCCTTCAGCTCCTCCTGGAGGATCTCCATCTTGGCAGCATCTGCTCCTCCTCCCCCCCCAGCCCCTCCTGCTCCATGGCGAGAGCCCTCCTTGTACTTGAGTTTGTTGAGCTCACTCGTTACCTTCTTGTTTTCCTCTTCCACGTCAGCTAAGTTCCTGTAGGACATGAGGGAAAATGTACTATGGATACCGATAAAACACCTTGTAAAATTAGATCTGGTTTACCTAATCAATGTGTTTAGGTGTGTGTGTTTACATATCTAATTAATGGGTTTCAGTGGGTCATATTTTAACCAAACCAATGAGCTTCATAATTGGGGCAATTGCACCCAGGTTGAGGAAAAACAGGCTCTGTCCTGTGTGATGTTATGGTTTTCCAGTCCTACCTGCGTAGCAGCTCTGCTTCGTCCTCCACTAGCTGCAGCTGCTGCCGGAGCTCTGACAGAGCTTCGCCCTGCAGCTTGGAGCTGTGGTACCTCGACCCGCCGCATGCTGCCAGGCTATCCTCACGCATGTCCTCTAGTTCTGCCTTCAGACCACGGTTCTCCACCTATGGCGAGAGGCAGAGGCCAAAATGAGTCTGTCACTTGATGAGTCATTTCCATGTGTGCCGTCACTGAATGTTGTGTGTTTTCTTAAATCAATCAGTAATCAACCACCTCTAGCTCAACGATCTTCCTCCCCAGAATGTTGGCCTCCTCCTCCACCAGACGCAGGCGGAGCTTGAGCTCTGATTCACGTGTGGTTGGTGGTCCCCCCGCCTCACCCTTGGGCAGGGGGCTGTCCAAATCTCCGTAGAAGGAGCGATACTTTTGAAGCTCGACCTCCAGGCGGTCCTTCTCCTTGTCGATCTTGGCCATCTTCTTTCTCATCAAGACTGCCTCTTCCTTGATGAAGGCCAGTTGGCATTTCAGGTCCTCATTTTCCTCCTGTGAAGGGTTAGACATTTTTTCAAGAACTATGAAAATGAACCCGGATTCATTGATATTCGTGGTAATTCAAATGTGTTTTTTAATGTACGCAATGCATAACCTCACTTCTATGGGTGTCTGCGGAACCCTTTTCTCTGATCTCTGCACGTCCTTGTTCCCTCTTCTTTTCAGTGACAGCTACACAGAAAAGAAGGTTCAATTCTCTTTTTCAAGTTCAAGGAAGGGGAAGTTATGTCACCAAGACATGCATGCACGCACACAGACACATGCACATTCAGTCGTACCTCCTTTGCCTTCTCCAGTTCGTTCTGCAGAGCTTGCTTGGTCACCTCCACTTGTATAAACTGCTGTCTCAGGTTCTCATTCTCCTCCTCTGTCTTTGTCCGTCTTTCCTCCACACTTTCCAGTTCATGGTGCAGCCTCACTGAGACATCTTTTGCCACCTAGATAAAAAATAGAATAGAAAACAATGTGAGGCAATGCAAGACAATGCAGTACACTGGGAGTCGCAACAACAAAACATCAGCTATTGATCTAGCACCACACCCTATACTGCCATGTTAATCTTGAACAAACATTTGAGCACCATACCTTCAGGTCTTGTTCCAAGCTCCTTAGCAGTTCCCCGTCCACCTCACCAGTTTCGGCAAAGCGGAGCCTCTTCCTCTCCGCTTTCCTCAGACGGTACTGAAGAATCCTGCAATTCTTATTGGCCCTTTCCAACTCGCGACGCATGTCCTGCAGTTGGCAAGCGTCTTCTTCATAGAATGAGTCTCGCATTTCATCCATCTCTGCGCGCATTTCCTGTATTTCATTCTATAAATGATAGCGATTATTGGTTAATATTATCGATTTAAGACACGATATACCGTGGCTAAACACAAACACAGGCATTTGAGTTTACCTTCAACTCTTCGTTTTCATCCTCTAGTTTCTCTATTTCATCTTGCAATCTCTGGTCGGGCAGGGGAGGCACTGGTTCATGAATAGCTGCCTCGGGGGACAATTCCGGTTCGGAGGCCGGAGACGTCTTTGTCTGCATCTTCCCAACCTTTTCCCCCAAACTCTTGTTCAGATGGAACTGTATCAATTCAGACTGTAAGCACCCCTCTTTCCAAAACCCAGGCCCACAGCCCACGGTGCTCTTGGAGCTTTTATTTTGGCCGTTGGAAGCACAGTCTCCTCTCGGGTTTTTGCTTTTTAATTTGGGCGATTTCGATGAACAAGGCTGGTCAGAGACAACACGGGTCGGCTCTCCCCTAGTTGGAGACAATAAGTCAGTGCAACGTGTATCTTCGGGAATATTAGTGCGCTCTTCGGCTGACTCACTTGTCACGGCCCTGATCTGTGTAGGGCTTTCAGTACCAGTAGCCTGGACAGCAGCCGCGCCTTTGAATGACTGCCTTTCTTTGCTGGTAGCGGTTGAAATGGGCGACTGACCACGGCTGCTTCTTCTACCGCTTTGTTTTGACGTGATCGATTTAGCCTGAGTGTTGCTTTTCTGTGTCCATTTAGATCCTGTCTCTTTCCCTCCAGCCGGAGAAGAGGCTCTCTGTTGCTTTCTGTTGCTATTGTCCGCCTGCCGCTGCTGTGCCGCGTCGGCAGCGCCGCTTGCGGCCGGGTTCATGGTATCATCCACGGACGTTCAGTGTACCCACATAGGCCTACTTTTTTTCCATGAAGCAACTGAAAAACAATATAAAAATATTAAATGAAACTTCGAAGTCAGATAATGTTTACTCTCTTGTTGCTGGGCAAGTTGGGTACTCAAGGGCAGGCTGCTGAAAAGCTATTTAGAGCGGCATCTATGGAGGAAACAGCTGTAGGCTATGGGCAAAATGCACGCCAAGATTACAATCAATAATCCGTCGTGAATGGTTTATGCAGTGCTGGGCTGGGTGCTGCTCAGTAGCTAATTTCTCATTTGAATGTCACTCTGACAGCACGCGGTATAACAGCATCCTCGTAAATCTTACCATCCAATTCAATGAGCTGCGCGTGCACGTGCCATCCGTTTTGTGTGCCAATATCCAAACATCCCGTAATAAACCATTTCGGAAAGAAACATTTCTCACAGTCTAGAGAATTCGAATTGTCCAACGATTCCCGGAGAAAGTGTTTCAGTATTGAGTCACCTTCGAGCAAGTAATGTCAACCGTGCTGTCCGACACATTCGATGACATTACTCCGAAGGACTATGGAATAGCACAAAAAATGGGGAAGAGACCAGCCACACGAAGCTCGCTCTCTACCAAATTATAGGGTCAAGATTCTAGACAATGCTCGTTTGTCCTTTAAGCTATGAAGTGACTTTATAGGAAGCATCTTTGGATGGATTCAACTCTGCAGCGACCAGCGATAGATGTAGGGGAATATTCAAGAACAATAGAGGAAAGACAAATGTGAACAATTAATCCATAATGGCGAAAAGATACCTATCATAAGACATATTCTGCAACTACTGACAATAAGAGTTGTCCCAACAACGAAAAAGAGCATCAGTGCAGGCCTTTATGATGATGAAATAAAGTATACACATTCAAACAATGTCTTTGTTACCACACAGCTGTGGACGCATATGCCCTTTAGGGCACTTACATTTGTAAATGGATGACTACAATTACATTTTCAAACACATTCTTACCTCTTGTCTGGTCCAGGCGGCCGTGATGACAAGGAGCTTCCGATCACCAACAGCGGATACTGTTTCAAAATGCATGCATGACGTGAGGAGGGGCGGGTCCATACCACCCACGGCACACACCCCGAACAGTATAAGACAGATAGAGATCGATTTTTCAATTGCTACATGGGTCAGGCTACAAAAACATACCTGACTCTACATGGTCACAGTGTCAGTCAAAATCTTAGAACGATGTGCAAAGCCAAACGCAAGACAACCGCAAAAAGAGCATTGAGACCAGTTTCGTGCTTTTTCTACAAGAACACAGATTTCAGCACTCTGCGGGCCTTTCTATGGTATACTCGAAAACAATAATATGCATTTCATACGTTTTAAAGGTTTTAATTGGCCTTATAGTAATCAACCGACTCTTATAATCCAATCAGAATTATAGGGATTTCACCTGACAAGAACCCATTAACACTTTCCCATGTGCTGATGACATTTTGTTAACTGATCTTTTTAAGGGAGGGCCCAAATACAGAATAATTTAGGTTTTTGTGATAATGATTTTTTTTGTGCCATGAAGCTTTTATTTAAAATCCATCTGATCACTGCACAATAATCGAGTAACAACATGAATCAACAACACAACAACTGAAGCAGCAAACTTTGCAAACACAAAATGTATGTCATTTACATGTATGCATTTAGCAGATGCTTTTATCCAAAGCGACTTCCAAAAGGGAGCTTTACAAAAGTGCATAGGTCACTGATCATAACAACGAGATAGCCCCAAACATTGCGGGTAACCAAAACATGAAGCATACATTGTGAAAACTAAATAAGTCCCAAAGGGAAGAACCATAGGAGCATGTAGTTAAACAAGATACAATTAAACAACATGAACCTCGAAAAGGTGCAAGGGTGTACCTGCGGAATAAATCAAGCAACAAAATATATTACACACCAAGTACAATAGTTTTAAGTCAGTTACAACTAACCAAAAAGAGCAACAATTCTTTCAATAAGAGTCATTGTGATCCTGGAGGAAACATCAGGTCCAGACAAACATTCTTAAGTGCCGTTGTACTCCCGGAACAAGTGCGCCTTGAGCCTTTTTTTGAAGGTGGGGAGACAGTCAGTGTCTCTGATGGAGGTGGGGAGTTGATTCCACCATTGGGGGGCCAGACAGGAGAAGAGCTTGTGTTGGGACCGGGCGCTCTTGAGCGGTGGGACCACCAGACGGTTGTCAGAAGAAGACCGTAGGTGGCGGGTGGGGGTGTAAGGCTGGAGCATAGACTTGATGTAGTCGGGTGCAGTCCTGTTCACCGCTCGGAAGGTCAGTACTAGAGTCTTGAATCTGATACGGGCCGTGATGGGAAGCCAGTGGAGGGAGATGAAGAGCAGGATAACATGGGAGCATCTGGGTAGATTGAAGACCAGAGGGGCCGCTGCGTTCTGAATCCTCTGGAGAGGGCGGGTTGCGCATGCTGGGAGACCGGCGAACAGCGAGTTGCAGTAGTCCAACTTTGAGAGGACAAGTGCTTGGACTAGCAGCTGGGTGGAATGCTCAGACAGGTATCTCGTGATCTTCCGGATGTTTTAGAGGGTGAATCTACTTGACCGGGAGACCGCAGCAATGTGGGCTGTGAGGGAAAGCTTGTCATCCATGCGAGGTTCCTGGCAGAGGATGAAGGGGTCACCGTCGCAGATCCCAGGGTGATTGAGAGATCGTGGGAGATGGAGGGTTTAGCCGGGATGATGAGGAGTTCTGTTTTGGCGAGGTTCAGCTGGAGGTGGTGCTCGGTCATCCAAGCAGAGATGTCTGTGAGGCAGGCCTCAATCCTAGCTGAGATCCCCGGATTGGTCGGGGGGAACGTCAGGTACAGCTGCGTGTCGTCAGCGTAGCAGTGATAGGAGAAGCCATGGGAGGTGATGATTGGTCCAAGTGAGGTGGTGTACAGAGAGAAGAGGAGGGATCCAAGGACGGAGCCCTGTGGGACACCAGTGGAGAGCTGGCGAAGGCCTGACAGTTTGCCTCCCCAGGAGACCTGGTAGGATCTTCCCGACAGGTAGGATGAGATCCACTGGAGTGCAGTGCCAGTGATGCCCATCTCAGAGAGTCTGGCGAGCAGGATTTTATGGTTAACCGTATCAAATGCTGCAGAAAGTTCCAGCAGAAGGATGACCTCGAAGCCGCTCTGGCAGACTGGAGGGCAGTGGTGACTGACAGGGCGGCGGTTTCTGTGGAGTGGCCAGTCTTGAAGCCTGATTGGTTGGGGTCGAGCAGGTTGTTCTGAGAGAGAAAGTTTGACAGTTGGTCCTTTTGCTGCCTAAGCCAACATTCCAAACATTCCATATGCTGTTGAAATATGATATTCATATTAATATGCACATTTTATGAATTTTCATATTAAATCATACACCTTAACTGTTGACACCATATTGAAGAACAGAACTAGGGGATTTTTATGATGTGAATAAATATATGATTAAGGCAAATCATATTTTATCAAGGTGATTTCAGGCAGCCATTTTTTACAAAAACTTCTCCATCCACCATACCTCATCAGACAACTTCATTTTTAACCACTTTAATTACAAGATGGAGGAAAACTTTGAGCAGGTGGAATATCCACACATCTGTGGGCAATGTGGAACAGAAGACAGATTAGAAATATCATATTTTGATTAAAAGTTATGACCATTCTAGTGACTACATGGAAACACGTGGAAACATGGGGGAAACCTACATTTCTCTGCCCCAAAAGTAGCTAGCGCTATGGCTGGATACTCCTCTCGATAACTAAAAAACGTTGGAGTTTCTTCCACAATCGACCGAATTGGCCAAACAAGGCATGTACATTTAGCTTACAGTGTATATAATCTAGCTAGTTAATGTTGTTTTTCTAAGTTTTTTAGAAATCTGCTCAAATCGAGGCTAAACAGTGCTACTAACGTCATTACTGCCTGTCCTGCCGGACACGGCAGAAAGCGAGTTTTTTTCTGGAAAGAACTCGCATCACTCCCACAAACAAATTCTTCGTAAGTAAAAAGTTTAGACTTTTAATTGACAATATTGACAACACATATTAATAAACTTGTCTTTACTCAGAATATCGTCTCAGATTTCAATTCGAAGCTGTAAATCTAACACTGTAGGCAATCTCCCATGGTCTCCGCTCTGGCTCCGCCTCGAAAAACAATGGCTGCCGTTGCAGACGATACATTTATTTTCCCCTCCCAGTAACCCCTTAACCAATGATATGTACTTTGAGCTTAACTTGTCATGAGTATCTGGCAGTTTTCAGAAATAAAATCGGTGATTGGACGGCAAAGATATTAAGGCGGGTCTTATGGGTCTTTTTCGACCCATATTTGAATGGTCCGGCTGGATAGAGAAAAGAAGGGTAGATTTTGAAAAGAAGGGTAGCAGTGATACTGGTCTGTAGTTCTGGAGGATGGCTGGGTTAAGGGAAGGTTATTTGAGTAGAGGGCTAACTCTGGCCTGTTTGAAGGCAGAGGGGAAAGTGCCGGAAGTAAGAGAAGCGTTAAGGACATGGAGAAGAAAAGTTATGATGGAGGGAGAGATGGTTTGAAAGAGAGGGGAGGGGACTGGATCAAGGGGTCAGGAGGTGGGGCGATGAGAGAGAATGAGGTCAGAGATCTCTGCCTCGGACAGGGGAGAGAAAGAGTTTAGACATTTAGTTGGGTCAGTCATAGAGGGTGAGTGGGTAGGAAAGGTGGGTTTAGGGAACCGACTGCTAATGGCCGCGTAGAGAGCTTCTTAGGAGCGCTCTTTTGAAGCGCTCCTTAGAAGCTCTTAGCGCTAAGAAGCTCTTAACGAATCTGGGAAACGCGGCCAATGTCAGCAACGTTTTTCTCAAAGAAGGAGGAGAAGTTGTCTGCTCTCAGGGTGGAGGGGGAGGGTGGGGGAGGTGGGTTAAGAAGGGTGGAGAAGGTATAGAAAAGTTTGTGAGGGTTTGAGTCAGAGTTAATTTTGTTCAGGAAGTAGTTGGTTTTAGCATCAGTTATGCGGGCAGAGAAGGATTTGAGGAGGGAGTGATACTTATCGAGGTCCAGACCGTCTTTGGACTTGTGCCATCTACTCTCAGCTGCCCGAAGGATGGACCGTTCTTACATTTACATTTACATTTATGCATTTAGCACCACCTACCACTGCTACGCTGACGACACGCAGCTGTACCTGTCGTTCCCCCCGACCGATCCGGGGATCTCAGCTAGGATTGAGGCCTGCCTCACAGACATCTCCGCCTGGATGACCGAGCACCACCTCCAGCTGAACCTCGCCAAAACAGAACTCCTCATCATCCCGGCTAAACCCTCCATCTCCCACGATCTCTCAATCACCCTGGGATCTGCGACGGTGACCCCTTCATCCTCTGCCAGGAACCTTGGGGTTACCATGGACGACGAGCTCTCCCTCACGGCCCACATTGCTGCGGTCTCCCGGTCGTGTAGATTCACCCTCTACAACATCCGGAAGATCAGGAGATACCTGTCTGAGCACTCCACCCAGCTGCTAGTCCAAGCACTCGTCCTCTCCAAGTTGGACTATTGCAACTCTCTGCTCGCTGGTCTCCCAGCATGTGCAACCCGCCCTCTTCAGAGGATTCAGAACGCGGCGGCCCACCTGGTCTACAATCTACCCAGACGCTCCCATGTTACCCCGCTCCTCA
Source organism: Osmerus mordax (assembly GCF_038355195.1). Classification (NCBI taxonomy): domain Eukaryota; kingdom Metazoa; phylum Chordata; class Actinopteri; order Osmeriformes; family Osmeridae; genus Osmerus; species Osmerus mordax. The sequence goes on from NC_090055.1 coordinate 13,456,984, forward strand.
TCTCTCTCCACTGGCTACCTATCATGGCCCGTATCAGATTCAAGACCCTGGTATTGACCTTCCGAGCAGTGAACGGGACTGCACCCGTCTACATCAAGTCTCTCCTGCAGCCTTACACCCCCACCCGTCACCTAAGGTCTTCTTCAGACAACCGCCTGGTGGTCCCACCGCTCAAGACCGCCCGGTCCCAACACAAGCTCTTCTCCTGTCTGGCCCCCCAGTGGTGGAATCAACTCCCCACCTCCATCAGAGACACTGACTGTCTCTCCACCTTCAAGAAAAGGCTCAAGACGCACTTGTTCCGGGAGTACAACGGTACTTAGGAACGGTTCGCTTGACCCGATGTTAGTTTCCTCAAGGATCACAATGACTCTTGCTTAGAGACTTGTTGCTCTTGTGGTTAGTGGTAACTGATTTTTTTTTTTTTCACAGGTACACTTGCACTTATAGCTGTTCATGTTGTTTGGTTGTGACTTGTTTAACTACATGCTCTTATGGTTCTTCCCTTTGGCACTTACTTTGGTTGTTCACAATGTGTGCTTCATGTTTTGGCTACTCGCGATGTTTTTTGGCTATCTTGTTGTTATGATCAGTGACCTATGCACTTTGTAAAGCTCTCTCTTGGAAGTCGCTTTGGATAAAAGCGTCTGCTAAATGAATAAATGTAAATGTAAATGTAAATTTAGCAGACACTTTTATCCGACTTTAAGTTTAAGCGACTTCCATGAGAGAGCTTTACAAAAGTGCAGGTTTGGATAACAGGGTGTTGGTGGCAGTGTCACAGGGTGTTGGTGGCAGTGTCAGTGTCATTGCCAATACCTTAGACCTTGACTGTACTGTATGAATTACTACCATTTGGCACCATAGCGACAAAGAATCTTTAATAAAATGTATCTAAAATGCAGTTTCCCTTCATGTAACTGACAAACAAGTGCAATTGTATGCAAAAACTATTAAAGGAAATTGATGACTCAAGACTGAGGCTGTCCTGTTGTTCATTCCATGTCTGTGCAGCACAATAACTAAATGCTGCTTTTCATAATTCATTAGAAACTCCAGGTCAAGCCTATGAGCGTGTTCAGTGGTTTGAACATTTCCACTCTAAAAGACATGACATATTTAGAGGGAGTTTTATAACATTGCTTTAAATGATTCCCTGAGTCGGGCACTACAACTAAATGAGTATGTCCAGTTCGTAGACACACACATTTGTAGGGGGTTTCATTATTGTACAAACAACTAAAACTATTCCCCTAGGTCTAAAGGAAGAGAGTACACTGAACAGTGTATTGATATTAACCAAATATGCTGGAATTGCAGTTATTTGAGTCTATGGGTTCAAACAGATCAAGAATGGTCAAAGTCCGTCAAATGAATTAGATATTGAATAACATTGCAAATGAATGAAATCAATTACAAGGTAAACATGTTAAAATGAAGGTTATAATGGCTTGTGGTAAAAGAAAATTGAGTTTTGGAGATTTGGGGTTATAAGGAAGGTATAGTGACGAGGGTGGTTAGGGGAGGTGTTTACATCCCTCTCTGTATTCCTGGGTCTTTTCTGGCAAAGCTTGGGGCCAAAGCAACTGTCCTCCTTCCTGGCAGATGTCTGACAGATGTCTTCTGATAAACACATGGTAACACATCCACCTGGATATGAATAAACTACCTTGGCTTGTGCCCAGCACTTTCTTCTGCCTTTCTCCTCCTGCTCCCACTCGCTCTTCTAGGTCCTGAGTTGAGAAGTAAAGTGTTCCTCGCTACAGCAAGCGTGGCTGCTTTTTCTGCCTTCATCTTGGCAGGGACAGCCATGAGATTGACCAACTCTTCAGCTTTGCTTGTCCAAAAACAGAACAATTAGTCTTTGTTAATATCCTTGTAGTGGATCTCTTGGTCATCCAGGGCTGCGTTTCCCGATAACGATGGATCGTAGCAACGATCGAGCAAAAAACGAAACCATCGATATTTCTTACGTGCGTTTCTCAAACATGCTCGTAAGAAGTAGGCTAATCTATGCACTTTCAAGAGTTACGAATTTTCAAGAGACACTTTTGCTACGATGTCTTTAGGAACGGCCCGTAAAACTAAGATTCGTCCTACGATGGATTCTACGATCAACTAACAGTGCGTTCACACTGCAGCGGAGCGGGCGGCGCGCGGCGTCGGCTTCCAATTCATTTTCAATGAAACCAGGCGCTCGCGTAGGGCATTGTGGGAAGGCGAGCGGAGCGGAGCAGAGCGTTGCAAGTTTGATTTTCTCAACTTTATGTAAATGAGGAGCGTGAAAACGCTAGCGTTGGCCAATCGGATTGGTTTCTTGTTTCTTGTAATGTAGCAACCGTTGGTCATGATAAATATTTCTAGGTTTCACAATTTCAAGATGGAGGAGAAACTTTTCGTATGTGTCTGCACACCCAGTTCTGTTCAGAACAAAGTTACTAATGTGACGAGCCTGAATTTAAAGATTACATTAAACTAATAATGCATGGTGCATGGTTGCCGATGTCGTCATTGTTCCTAGTGTGTTTTTATGGCCTACTTTTAAATTCAGTCTCGTCACATTACGTGACTGTTCTGTGCCACTGCTAGCCCAGCCTCCAAACGACTGGTTGAGTGACCGGTGGCGTAACATGTATTCTACTGTAATCTTGCACTAGTAAAATCTTGCACTTACATAAATGTTGTGTAAAAGTGGTATTTTGATCGATATTTACATTTAGTCATTTAGCTGACGCTCTTTTCCAGAGCGACTTACAGTAAGTACAGGGACATTCCCCCCGAGGCAAGTAGGGTGAAGTGCCTTGCCCAAGGACACAACATCATTTGACACGGCTGGGAATCGAACTGGCAACCTTCAGATTACTAGGCCGATTCCCTAACCGGTCAGCCACTTGACTCCTTATATCCGATATTGTGAGTACATGAACCCAAATCTGCACGCTTGGCCATGACTACAACAGTGACCTTAGAGAACTACAACTCTGTATTAACTTGTCTAACACGCCCCGAGCGTGGTGTACTGTGGGAAGGCAAGCGATGCAGAGCGTTAAAAAACGCTGCAGTGTGAACGCAGCGTTAGGCTTACAACGCTTTCGGGAAACGCACCCCAGGTTGGTTTGAGCCAGGGCTTGCCTTTTTTTCAATAATTTAATCACCATGTAGCATTGATGTTAAAATATTGTCCTACCTTTCGTGCGAGTCTGGGTCCATTGCTCATTATATTACTACAGTGTTAATAAACATATTAAAAAGTCTCATTTTTATGAAGCCCAAAAGAAGAGCCTGCTGCACTTGTATGTGAAAATGTTTGAGCTTGATTTTGATAAAGTATATGTGAAGTATTTAACTCTCAGACACTTGGTTTAAGTTAAACAATTTATGTTTTCGAACATAAATTAGCCACAGTGGTAACAGTGCTCTATATTTGACATCTCACACAATGCAATACTGTTACACAAACTCAATTACCACGAGGGACGTGAAAATATATGAAAAGATTACCAAAGTCATACAGTTGACATGAAAAAATAATTTAAGATTAGCTCAACTAAGGCATTTTTTGGAACAAACCAGAGAAAGGGTCTAGAAATAAAACGTGGGAATAATGTAAAAGTTTGTTTAATTTTTAAATGATGTATTAAAACCAGAGAGGGTACAATTTCTGGGGAAATTGGGAGGTGTGCTTGCGTCGGTTGCAGCGGGGTTTGCTCGTTTAACAATAAATATACTTGATCTATAATCAGTTATTTAGTTAGAGGGGGCACCACCCTGATATTGAGTTAGGACATCTGGGAAACCTAGGATCTATGTAATAATCTTCCGAAGGAATGAATTTGTTCTAAGTGAGCGGATCAAATAACGTGAGGGGATAGATTACTACGCAAGTAAAAATGATACACAATGATTTATTGAAATAAATTGAAATATAAATATAGCTGCAGGCAGCAATGGCGGGTTCCTCCTCAACATTGCAAACCATTTCAAAATTGACTTGACACAGACATGTATTTCATACATGTACACAACATCTCAAGACAATTAGAGCAATGGCTGATTTTATGTTTGTTTTTTTAATTCTTCACAAATTGTCACTGAGAAAAATCCATGCTGTCGACATTGAGTTCTTGAGACTTTTGTTCCCCATGAGCAATAAGGCATGATTACCAACTTTCAGACATCTTGGCCTGATGGGGTCAAAATGCCACCCTTTTGAAAGTGAACTCCTCAGGACGCACCCATGAGGAGATCCGGTGCTGATGGACTGGGAGTCAGAGACTTGTGTTCCCAGCTTAACGCACTGCTTCCTGTCAGACAGGAAGTCTGTGATCCACCTGCAGGTGGAGTCGGGCACGTTCAGCTGGGAGAGCTTGTCCTGAAGCAGGGCAGGGATGATGGTGTTGAAGGCAGAGCTGAAGTCCACAAACAGGAATCTGGCTCCAGGTGCTGTAGGGTGAAGTGGAGGGCCATGTTAACGGCGTCATCCACAGATCTGTTGGCTCTGTAGGCAAACTGCAGTGGGTCCAGGAAAGGGTCTGTGATGGCTTTGAGGTGTGCCAGCACAAGGCGCCCAAAAGACTTCATTACCACAGAGGTCAGGGTGACGGGTCTATAGTCATTGAGTCCTGTTGGCCTTGGCTTTTTGGGCACAGGGATGATGGTGGAGGACTTGAGACAGGCTGGCACATGGCATGTCTCCAGGGAGGTGTTAAAGATGTAGGTAAACACCGGAGACAGCTGGTCAGCGCAGTGCTTGAGGGTGGCAGGAGAGAGTCCGGCCCAGCTGCTTTGCGGGGGTTCTGCCTCTTGAAAAGTCTGTTAACTTCACCCTCCTGAATGGAGAGAGTTGTCACTGTAGAGGGGGTGAGGGAGGAGGCCCCGTGGGTGGGAAGGGGTAGTTCAGGACAGTCCAATTGTCTTTCAAATCTACAGTAGAACTCATTCAGGTCGTTGGCCAGGCGGGAGTCATTAGTGGAGTGGGGGGCTCTGGGCTTGTAGTTGGTGATCTGCCTGAGCCCTCTCCAGACAGAAGCAGAGTCGTTAGCAGAGAACTGACGCTTCAGTCTCTCTGAGTACAGTCGTTTAGCCTCTCTCACCGCCTTGCTAAACCTGTTCTTCGACTCCTTGAATATGTCTCTATCCCCACTCCGAAATGCTTCCTCCTTCTCTGACCTCAACCTTCTGAGCTCTGCTGAGAACCAGGGCTTGTCGTTGTTGAAGTTCACCCTGGTGCGTGTTGGAATACAGCAGTCCTCACAGAAGCTGATGTATGATGTCACAGCCTCTGTGAGTTCATCCAGACTATTCGTAGCAGTCGTGAACATATCCCAGTCAGTACAGTCCAAGCACGCCCGCAGATCCTCCATAGCCTCACTGGTCCACTGTTTTTGATGTCCTCACAACAGGTTTACAGAGCTTTAATTTCTGCCTGTATGCAGGAATCAGATGGACCATGGTATGGTCAGAGTGACCCAGTGCTGCACGAGGGACGGCATGGTAGGCTCTACTGACTGTAGTGTAGCAGTGATCCAGAGTGTTCTCTTCTCTGGTTGGGCATTTGATGAATAATAGGGTGGGGTATATAGCAGGGATCCCGGCACTTGCATTGCTAGTGCGACACAGATGCTCTCAGTCTTCCTGCGGCCTACGCCTCCCGGGCCTCCTCCCTTTGTCTGTGTTCTTCTTTTCCAAGGGGAATGCGTTCGCTGCTCTCTGCCTGGATGTCGAGACGGTGTCTCAGGAGACGTTTTCTCAGTTGGGTGTGGCAGGGAGCCGCTGCGAGCACAACCATATGCCAAATTCAAGTATTACAATAATGTATTGTATCGTGTGAAATAAAAGTATGAAGTAAACAACACTACTGAGTCCTCCTGCCTGAACCATTCTTTCAAAGTTTTGACTCAGGACTGGGAATGTCATCAAACCTGAGTTCAGGGTTGCCAGGCCGGCAAAGATTTCGAGCCCAACAAGTGCTCAAAACCAGCCCAAAATGCCTGAAAACTAGCCCAATATTTGTGGATTGAGTTACTACATTTATCCAATAGATGCCTCTATAGTTACAATGTAAAAATGACTGGTGTATTAATATTTTCCATGTTTTCTGCTATTCTCACGTTTCATTGGTTCAATAGAACAAATTATTTAATCATGCCACTTCCTATCACCACCGAACAGAGACACAGAGCAACAATTACTTTATGAAAGTGAGGAAACACAATACTAAAGGAATTGTGTGCAGGTAATGAACTCTTACTGCCCGCTCTCCCCACACACTTTCCCCATCCGTGCTATTTCCTTCTCACCCAGCACAGCTCACCCCAAGGCAGAAATGCAGCTGCCGCATAAGGTTTAGAAGTAGCCCAAATACATACATTGTACATTTTCACCCATGGCACTGTTTTCAAAGATCCCTGATTTAGCTTTATATCCACGGTCATTGAATCTCTTCCTGAGTTCATCTCGTAGAATATCAGTCAATGCAAATTTGACAAGTCATGAGGGCAACTGGGATACATTTTTTATGTAGTCATTTAGCAGACGCTCTTATCCAGAGTGACTTACAGTAAGTACAGGGACATTCTCCCCGAGGCAAGTAGGGTGAATTGCCTTGCCCAAGGACACAACTTCATTTCGCACGGCCGGGAAACAAACCGGCAACCTTCTGATTACTAGCCTGGGCTGCGTTTCCCGATAACAATGGATCGTAGCAACGATCGAGCAAAAAACGAAACCATCAATATTTCTTAAGTGCGTTTCCCAAACATGCTCGTAAGAAGTAGGCTAATCTATGCACTTTCAAGAGTTTCGAATTTTCAAGAGACACATTAGCTACGATGTCTTTAGGAACGGCCCGTAAAACTAAGATTCATCCTACGATGGATTCTACGATCAACTTAGGCTTACGACGCTTTCGGGAAACGCACCCCTGATTCCCTAACCGCTCAGCCACCTGATTCCCTAGGTGGATAGGTCATATCACAGATTCAGCTGCTCCCGAGTGAAACTGGTGATAGTAGAGCGGTGTTAAAGCACCATCTCATAGTCAGACTTTCTGATGCCATTAAACTACACAACATGCACAATCAGGGTGATAAACAGGATTATCTTAACTAACAAACAATAACACTACACACATTTAACTGAACGAACACAACAACTGAAATCCCTCACATGGCTTTTCTAACCAAAGTATTTTCCACAACTCTTTCCTTTTTAGGCATGCTTCACTGCATGCTGGGTACCCAAGGGCACTGACGCTACAATATGATTATATAGCTGACAATGTATATGTAAAGATAATATCCAAGCTAGCAATTTCGCCAAATCTGACTGCTGTACACCATATGTACTGTGTTATGGTTGTTTGAGTTTTATGAAATTTATGTCTGTTAAATGTCGAATCCTATGGAATGCTGTTTTAGTCTAAATTAATTAAATAAATATATAGGTAAATAATAGATAAATACATAAATAAATAAACAGTGTCAAAAGTAGGACAATGAATTAAACCCTGAAATTAAAAAAAGATGGCAATAAATACACTACCGGTCAAGTTTTAGAACACCCCCATTTTTTCCAGTTTTTATTGAAATTTAAGCAGTTCAAGTCCAGTGAAAACCTGAAATGGTACAAAGGTAAGCAGTAAACTGCCAGAGGTTGAAAAATATAGTTTAGGTGCCCAAAAACTGAAAAATAATGTACATTTCAGACTTATACAAAAATGGCTTTTTCAAGGAACAAGTAATGGGTTAACAACTTACAGCGGTTCTGCAGCAATGTAAGTAAATTAAAGATCCTGTAAAGCAAATTCCATGATTTGCTTCTCAGTACATTATATACGTGTGAAATTAGTTCCTGAAAGCAAGTGCAAAGCGCGAAAACTTTGTTGCATTGAAATGTGGAGTTAGACCGTAGAACAGTTTCTCTTACGTTTTCAGCTCAGGTTTTGTATAGGCGGGGCCAAAAAATGACGATCTACTTCACTTTGACCGATCTACGTCAGATCACTGCATGGCTCCTCCTCTCACCCGGTGAAACGGTATAAAACCCTGTAGCTCATTTGTATAAGAGGTCCTCTGTCTGTATGTTTCACTCATTGAACAAATAAATTATCTGGGTCTTAGGTACTTGAGACAGACGGCGCCTTCCAGTGAGGGGGCGGAGCTTCAGCTCTTTCAGGCGACACGCCCCCCCAGTCTCAAGCAGAGAAGACTGCTGATTTTCTCACGATTTCAAAGCGTAATTTAACATACTTGTCTGTGTTTTTTTTCATTAGAAATTTTTATGGGTAGTTAACAACACATTCTTCTGTGGTGTGATGAACTTAAAACTCATTTTCAATTGCACTTTACAGGATCTTTAAGCCTTGTATGTTGATGCTAACAATTCCTACAGGTGTCCCAACTTACTTACAAACCCTCTGTATAAAAGCAGTGTTGGAACAGACCGTGTTACTACACCCTCTTAAGCATTATTTGGACAGTATTGTACTGCAGGGAGTAGTATATTGCTCTCATAATGGCAAGAAAAAGGCAATTAACAAAGGAAGACAGACAGACCATTATAACCCTTAAAAGTGTAGGTCTTTCCTTTAGAGAAATTGCAAAGAAAGCCTAGGTGTCAGTGAGTACAGTTTCCTACACCATCAAAAGGCACTTGGAAACTGGCAGAAAACTCTGACAGGAAGAGGTCTGGCAGACCCAAAGCCACAACAGAATCAGAAGACAAGTTTCTGAGAGTCAACAGCTTACGTGATATGCGGCTCACAGGACAACAGCTTCAAGCACAGCTTAACACTGGTCAAAGTAAGAAAGTCTCAGTTTCAACTGTGAAGAGAAGACTTCGAGTTGCAGGTTTGACAGGTCGAGTGGCAGTAAGAAAACCATTGCTAAGATGGCAAAATGAAAAAAGAGGCTTGCATGGGCCAAGAAGCACCGCATGTGGACTACTGAAGACTGGAAGAAGGTCTTATGGACCGATGAATCAAAATGTGAAAGTTTTGGTTCATCACGCAGGGTTTTTGTTCGCCGTCGAGTAGGCAAAAGAATGGTTCCTCGGTGTGTGACACCAACTGTCAAACATGGAGGAGGAAGCGTGATGGTCTGGGGCTCTTTTGCTGGATCCAGAGTCGGCGACTTCCACTGAGTGAGTGGCATCCTGAACCAAAACAGCTACCACAGCATTTTGCAGCGCCATGCAATACCCTCTGGTATACGCCAAGTTGGTCAGGGGTTCATCCTACAGCAAGATAATGACCCAAAACATACCTCCAGGCTATGTCAGAACTTTCCAAACAACATTTGATTTCCATTGGAGAAAGAATGCAACGAGTGTGTTCGGCTGTTATATCTGCAAAAGGTGGCTACTTTGATGAGTCAAAAATGTAGATTAAATGTTAATGTTGATAAACGATTCCATTATTTATTTTTTATCTCCAATTGTTTATTTGTTGTTGACTTAAATGAAATTTAAGTCCATAGCAGAGGGGCCTCAAGTGCTATTAAGACGCCTGTACAACCCTGCTTCTCTCAAACGTGACTTCAAAGTGCGTATACTCATCCTGATGTTGTGATTGGTTGACAACATATCAATTATCACGTTGTATGTATGCCAACAGAAAAAATGGCCCCAGCTTGGACCCCCATGGTCTAGAACGGGGGTAGCCTACTCAATAGGCGGACCGCAGTCCGGATCCGGACCCAGACGCAATACAATTTGGACCGATGCCAAAATCAACATTCTAATTTAGTCATGATCCAAGCGAGTTTTCATTGGTGCGTAATTTCACGCCTACATTTCCCATTAGATGTGGTTTCTTTCTTCTGTGTCCAATCAAAAGATCCAATCAGGAGCTGTAATAGTAATCACCATGAAAACTCACTCAACGTTGGCCGCAACCTCTGTGGGTCACGCAGGTTGTGTGTGTTACTCGCAACAACGCAGGCTAATCGATTTGCTAACAGTAGCCTACCTGTTTCTTCCTTAGCAAAAATCATGCAAATTTCCGACAGAATGGACTGACAAGTATGCATTTGTGTTGCTGGTGGGGAGCACAAAACCAATGTGTTTAATCTGTGATGAGACGGTTGCCCTTGTCAAAAGTGGAAGAGCATAGTGAAACGTCACTATGACACAAAGCATAGACACTTTGAACAAAATTACCCAGGAACTCTGAGGTAAGGGCCATAAAAATAATCCATCACTGTTCCGGACACTGGACTGAATGGAAATTTGGTGAGTGGACCTTTTGAGTTTCTAACTGAGTACCCCTGGTCTAGAACCTGCCCTCGCTGAATTGCAAATCAAGACAAGAGCCTTTTCATGAGGCCCAGTGGCAGACTCATGTTGTCTGAGGCCATCAAATGTCAGCACTCATGGAATGCCTCTTGTCCGATGAAAGTAGACCTTCTTGATTGGAACTAATTGTTCTGTACACATTTATATTCATATTATAAACAAAAAATTGTATGTGGACAAAGCCACCCTCCTAATTGCATTCACTCTTATTTCCATAGCTATTGTGGTCTCAAAGTAGCATATGTGTCCTACACATTGGGGCGTGGCCTGTAGCGCCACATATGGGCAATGGTGGGCCATTTGTGGTGTGGTAGTTACTCATGGCCTATACTTTCAATGTTTTGGAAATTGGACAACTTTTTACCACTGTGAATCGGAAATGCAATAACACCAAAATCCACAAGGGCCTTCGGTAAAAACCAAAGTCAGCCCACCCTTTCCAGAAAGGATGTGTGGCGTCTCGTCAAGCTTGCGTGTGTCTCAAGGGCCAGGATGAGTCTGAGAGAATTTGGACCGAACGCGCTGTGACTTGTTTGACTGTGACTTGTTTTTATTGATAAACTGAAATCAATTTTGCTTGGCAATAAACATTTGTTTTGTGTTAAGTTTGTGCCGCAAGGAAACAGTTCTTGCTGAATTCCCAAGCTTTGTTAAGGGCAAACCGGTTTTGACTTTCATAGAGTTCATAATTTCACTCTTTGTCAGCTTCAGAACTTACAACATTAGACCGTAATCTTTGATGAGATCCGAGCCACTTTGGTTGACCATGTGGTCAACCATGGTCTAACAATGAGGGAGTCTGGGCAAAGAGTACAGCCAAATTTAAGCGGGTACACAGTAGCATCCATCATCCAGACTTTCCGAAATGAGAATAGGCAAGAAATCTATTCTCACTAGAAAATTACAGTAGGCCTACTGCATATCAATACAGTACTCAATGAGTACAGTAGCACGGTATTGCCTGTGGACTGTTCTGTAGGACTGTAAAAATAAAATATGTTTCAAGTATTTGGGAAATGTATCCCTACTTTTTATTCCTACACAGTATTTACAGTATTTTACTATTTGTTTGGCAGAACTGAAAGATTACCAACACAAGGTGGTCGGGAACGTCTTCTGTCTCCTAAACAGGAAACTGAAATCATGAACATGGTCCTTGAAAATAACGCCATAACATTACGGCAAATACAAAGAAAAATTATAATAATGTAAGTGCATACAGTAAATTCTTCTGTTGTTTTGTATGTAGACCACTGTATGTACAACTTTGTGTTGGTTGGGATGTACACTGTGTACATTGTTTTTTGGGTACATATTTATTACCGTGTATTTGTGTGTTCTGAGTATAAAAACAATATTCTCAAATATTTTACAACACACTTATGTATGTACTGTCTGTAGTAAGTGTAACACTGAACAAAAAAAGGCCTAACTCACTATGATGAATGAAGAAGTGTTTTCCATTCATCAGTGTTTTCCATTGAGCACATCAGTGTTCAAATGGTTCTTATAAATGTCTATTCATATGATGGTTTGTGTTTGTCATTTGAAAACAAAATACCATTTTGAGATTAAATAACATTGTTTTGAGTGTTAAGTTTAATTTTGCAGGAGAAGTGAGGGGTTTTGCCCATTGTGTGTGTGTTTTTTGATTTGTGTGTAGAGTTATGAGAGTATGAGGTATGCATTCAGAAAATGTGTGTAACCAATCGAGAAAAACTGTAAGTATGTACTGTCTGTAATAAGTGTAACACTGAACCAAAAAAAAGCCTAAATCAGTATGATGAATGGAAAAGAAGTGTTTTCCATTCATCATAGTGTTTTACATTGAGCACATCAGTGTTCAACTGGTTCTTATAAATGTGTATTCATATGATGGTTTCTGTGTGTCATTTGAAAACAAAATACCATTTTGAGAAGAAATAACATTGTTTTGAATGTAAAGTTTCATTTAGCAGGAGAAGTGAGGGGTTTTGCCCATTGTGTGTGTGTTTTTTGATTTGTGTGTTGAGTTCTGAGAGTATGAGGCATGCTTTCAGTAAATGTGTGTAACCAATCGAGAAAAACTGTAACTGTCACAAAATGGAACTTGTGTTTTCATTTGGTACACACAGCCATATTTTCATTTGGTACACACAGCCATATTTTCAAATGACACACACATACCATTCATTGAGTACACACAACTAAGCATTTGTCTGCACACTACCAAGCTGTTACAGCACACTGAAGTGCAAAATTGAAAACAGAATTATAGAAATGGAACACACCATATGAATGACAATGACTCTGGAGAATGAGCCATTTCACCTTTTGTAAAATGTCTCAGTGTAGGTCTACTTTTTTTCATAGTCAAACATAAAATAGCACACAAATATGCAGCAACACAGAGTATTCACAGAGAACAGTACAGTACTGTACACCAGCCTGCTCAACCTCCCCCACCCCCGTTCACAAAAATGAATTAGGCATCATGCCTCCGGTTCCTGTCTCATCCACACTCCTTGATGCAGTCTGTGTTCCGGTTGAATGGGACCCTGTACACCTGTTTCATCCGCATGGCATTCCTGCGGCAAGAATACGGTCCAATGTCGAGAGGCTGACGGTCTGGACGTTCCTGAATGTAGCATTGTCAGCCAGGATCCTAGTTTGTATTTCTCGGAGTGTGATAGAGTTGTTCTCACAAACTATATTTACAATTTCAGTCTCCTGTTCGGCTGTGAAAGTGGGTGTTCTTCCTCCAGGTGTAGTTCTCTTTCAGTCCTGCAAAATACAAAAACTGTGAGCACACTGTATTCTATTGATATGCAGTATTACAGTACACAAGGCTAATAGATTTCGTACCTGTTCTCCATCCTGAAGGTTCTAATGATGGCAGCAACTGTGAAGCGGCTGAGATTTGGTTGGACCCTCTGGCCAGCCTCCCTCATGCTCAAACCATGGTTGAGCACATGGTCTACCACAGTAGCCCGAATATCATTAGAGACGACCGTTCTCCTTTCTCCTCCTCCTTCTTCTTCTCCTTGTCCTCCTCTTCCTCCTCCTTGTCCTTCTCCTCCTCCTTGTCCTCCTCTTTATCCTTGTCCTCTTCCTCCTCCTCTTCCTCCTCTCTGTCCTCCTACTCCTCTACCTGCTACTTCTCCTCCCCCTTGTCCCCCTACTTCTTGTCCTCCTCTTCCTCCTCTCACTCTCACCCACCTCCTTCTCTGGTTGTCGATCTCTTCAAAGTTCTCCATTGTTCACCAAACAAAACAGAGGCTCAAGGAACTTTTATTCTGCAGTCATGATTGCAAATTACTCAACAGACCTGAAAGCGTAGAGATTTGAATATTTGTGTAGACACCCTCTAAACACATTAAATTGACTTTTTTGACATTGTTTTATAAATAGCCTCATCAATACATTATCCAGTAGCCTAACTTTTTAACATGTTTTTTTTTGTCGGGAAAATGAAGGATAGATGTATGGATTTAGGTTAGTTTTGCAATTGTAGGCTACTGTTAACAATTACAGTTAGGTCCATAAGTATTTGGACATTGACACAATTTTCATCATTTTGGCTCTGTATACCACCACAATGGATTTGAAATGATACAATCAAGATGTGCTTTAAGTGCAGACTTTCAGCTGTAATTTCAGGGTATTTACATCCAAATCAGGTGAACGGTGTAGGAATTACAAAACATTTTATATGTGGCCCCCCCCTTTTTAAGGGACCAAAAGTAATTGGACAATTGGCTGCTCAGCTGTTCCATGGCCAGGTGTATGTTATTCCCTCATAAAGGGAGTTCGTTATTTCATTGACAAGGAGCAGATAAAAGGTCTAGAGTTCATTTCAAGTATGGTATTTGTGTTTGGAATCTGTTGCTGTCAACTCTCAATATGAAGTCCAAAGATCTGTCACCATCAGTGAAGCAAGCCATCGTTAGGCTGAAAAATCAAAACAAACCTATCAGAGAGATAGCAAAAACATTAGGTGTGGCCAAATCAACTGTTTGGTACATTCTTAAAAAGAAAGAACGCACTGGTGAGCTCAGCAACACCAAAAGACCCGGAAGACCACGGAAAACAACTGTGGTGGATGACAGAAGAATTCTTTCCCTGGTGAAGAAAAGCCCCTTCACAACAGTTGGCCAGATCAAGAACACTCTCCAGGAGGTAGGCGTATCTGTGTCAAAGTCAACAATTAAGAGAAGACTTCACCAGAGTAAATACAGAGGGTTCACCACAAGATGTAAACCATTGGTGAGTCTCAAAAACAGGAAGACCAGATTAGAGTTTGCCAAAAAACATCTAAAAGAGCCTGTACAGTTCTGGAACAACATCCTATGGACAGATGAGACCAAGATCAACTTGTACCAGAATGATGGGAAGAGAAGAGTATGGAGAAGGGAAGGAACTGCTCATGATCCAAAGCATACCACCTCATCAGTGAAGCATGGTGGAGGTACTGTTATGGCGTGGGCATGTACGGCTGCCAATGGAACTGGTTCCCTTGTATTTATCGATGATGTGACTGCTGACAAAAGCAGTAGGATGAATTCTGAAGTGTTTCGGGCAATATTATCTGCTCAGATTCAGCCAAATGCTTCAGAACTCATAGGACGGCGCTTCACAGTGCAGATGGACAATGACCCGAAGCATACTGCGAAAGCAACCAAAGAGTTTTTTAAGGCAAAGAAGTGGAATGTTCTGCAATGGCCAAGTCAATCACCTGACCTAAATCCAATTGAGCATGCATTTCACTTGCTAAAGACAAAACTGAAGGGAAAATGCCCCAAATAATAATAAGCAGGAACTGAAGACAGTTGCAGTAGAGGCCTGGCAGAGCATCACCAGGGACGAAACCCAGCGTCTGGTGATGTCTATGGGTTCCAGACTTCAGGCTGTCATTGACTGCAAAGGATTTGCAACCAAGTATTAAAAGTGACAATTAGATTTATGATTATGTTAGTTTGTCCAATTATTTTTGGTCCCTTAAAAAGGGGGGGGGGGGGGCACATATAAAATGTGTTGTAATTCCTACACCATTCACCTGATTTGGATGTAAATACCCTGAAATTAAAGCTGAAAGTCTGCACTTAAAGCACATCTTGATTGTTTCATTTCAAATCCATTGTGGTGGTAAAATGATGAAAATTGTGTCAATGTCCAAGTACTTATGGACCTAACTGTATGTAGCTATTATAATTATACTGGGATAATTTGGATTGAGATATAGGCCTATATGCCTGATGCCTAAACATTTGAAATCACAAACTTCCATGTAGCCATACATTTAACGTAGGCTATGGAGGTTTGTATAATTCTGAAATCATTGTTCATCATTGTTCATCATTAGGCTAAATGTATTTACGTTGATTTTCAATAAATGTAGCCTACATATTAAACTGAGGGAGAATGAGAAAATGAGAATGTCCGTGGTAAATCATTGTTTTCCCGTTGGGTCAGTGTTACAGGAACTTCTGGTTAAGCAACAACATGGGCTAAGCCTGACAGTTAGCCTGCCCCGGACCAGGCTAATTTCGAAGCATAAGATGCCATAGTAACGAGTTCGAACTACGTTGAGCTGGCTTTATGGAACCGAATGAACTAGAAATGAATCCGACTAACTGACATAAGCCTGGCTTATTCGGTAAACTCACTTTATGGACCAGGCCTCTGGGCTCACACACACAATGGAGGTGCCAAATATGTAGCTAGGTATGTTTCCAGGCTGTGATATCGACACCCTGTATTTTTGTACGCCCTTTGACTGGTTAGCTTCTGTGATTCCCACACAGCAGTAGTCTAACCTAGTAGTTAGCTAGCTAGGTCATAGTTTTTACCAGGGTCAGCTTCTTCACGCAGGGCTCTAGACTGCGACCAAATGGTCGCATTTTGCGTTGTTTCGCTTCCGGTAAACTTTTTTTGAATTAGATATTTTCCCCTAAATACATGTCAAGCTTATTTACGTTTTTGGGGGCATATTTTCAGTCAGCAGATGGTACTGTTCGGTTCTGGTTCCACCATTCCCTCTTGCAGGGGAAATGAGATGACAACCGTTTCATTCTACACTTCACTCTATTTTGAGTTGTAAATGAGCAGCAACAAATGTATGTTTTTAAATCTATGCAATCTTCATAAATAATAAGTATTACTTTTTATATAAAATATACAGAAATATCAGTTGTAAAAATGTCGGTTAAAAAACTGACCCTTCTGCAACCAACGCAAGCACACCCCACAATTTCCCCAGAAATTGTATTCTCTATAGTTTTACATGTTAGTCATAGATTTTGAGCTAAGACTTATGAGTCTCAAATTTATTTCTTAAAAAAAAATTAACTGCATCACCTTTAGCAAACATTTGTACTGGTTATCACACCCAACAGCACACAAGGGTTGAATATCTCAGTCAGAAAAGCTTATTCTTCACACACGTGTTCCAAAGAGCAAAAGAATCTCTCCAGATACCAATTTGTGTCTTTTGAAAATTACAGTATCAAACATTTGTAAATAAACAATGGGAGCATGTTATTTATTCTCTTTTGTATTGGATTAGGAATGTGTTTCTTTAGATCAAAAAAATTAAAACAGATAGCATTTTATACCCTCCTCTACCATAAGAATACACCCACTCATTAACTCTTCTGTGTGACCACGCACAAGCACACATACACAGATCCTCATACACAAGTGTACAAACATACACACACACACTCTTTCTCTTGCCCCCGTGGAGGCCAGCTGATCTTGGTGCAGGGAGGCGCCGAGCCTCATTAGACTCACAGCAGCTGTGTACGGTTACCATGGAAACCTTTGTCTGCACTAATCGGAGGGATGGAGAGAGGGATAAGAAGAAGGCTCCTGATTGGTGAAAGCTGGCCAGAGAAATGAAAGAGTGGGTGGAGAAAGAGTGATGCCATCTCTAGACCACAGAAAACATCTCGTAGCCCTAAATTATAGATTTGTTATGCTGATTATCAATTGTATCTTGTAATAGACTCATATTATTGTAAGAGTTAGTCTGATTGACTGGAGTTATAAAATGTGAAACAATAACTATTTAAAAACTGCGAATATCAGGTATTTTAAAATAAAATAAAGCTCTACATGTATTTGAAATGGAGAATAACACGTGACCATCATGCCATCAAGTGTTTACTAGAAGTATAGCAATGACCAGCTGCAAAATAGTATAGATGGTTTGTGTTCTTTGTCTTTACATTTAGCCTCTGGACCCTTTTATCAATCATCCAAAACAAAACCAGAGAGCTTCCTGGATAGCTCAAAGGAGAGCAGGAGAGGGGGTAGGGAGGAGGATAGAGGATGAGATGCAAGCTGAAACACACAAGTGTCATAGAGAAGCAGGAGACTCATATGGTCATCTATGGATGGGGATCTGTATATGTGATGCAACTGGGATTTGAAGATTGGGAGGAGCTGTGAGCTCCTATCTAACTAAAAAAAATACAATGATACACATTACATTAAACTGTCTTAGTTACCATCACATCATATGTGTGTAAAAGAGTCAACACAATGACAAAGGGACAGGCATTGGTTTTAATTTGTTATTGGAGTCTGAAGAAGTTATGATCATCTAAAAAAGATGTTTTACAGAGAAATGTGCTGTCTCCATAAGACAAGCATGCTTTCCCAAATGCCCAATGTACAAAATGTCATATCATATTCACAGCATTTATTATCCGGTATGTACAATTCTCAAGTCAAATAAAAAATAAGAATGTTGAAGGACATCACACATAAACTAACACTTATAGTATTTATTTACAGTTAAACAACCAAAATACAAAATAAATCCAATAACATTCCATGACATTGTCTGATAGATAATTGATTGATATGCAGAAGAGTACTGTTCAGCTGTTCTGTACTCTTTATGGGTTGAGCATAACCATTCTCTGTTGTAGCTATGGATACATTGCTATTCCACGGAAGCTTTCACTTGCAATTGTACCTTCATGTCCCAAAATTAAGGTACATGGAAAAAAACTCTATATATATTTGTTTGATAACACTTTATTGGATAACGTAAATTTGTTGAAACTTCCAGAAACAAAGCCTTAACATCACTGATTGTCACTGCTCATCAGTGACAGGGACACGTCTCAAGGAAGATAGAAACGATGTAAAAATATTTAGCTCAGAAAAGAGATCATATTCTATGATGTTCTATTCCAATATAATCTTTCACAGATTAATTTTAGAAGAGTTTGAGAAGTTTGTTTAAGAAGTAATTGTTTTGGTTTAATAGAAAGAGGTAAAGTCTTCAGCGTGATTGACTTCATTACGGAGTAATTAGAAAATAACTGGTCACAGACATTTTCAAATACAACTGTATTATTTATCCAGTATTTTCACAGGGTGACTGACGGACATGTTTCTGCTCTCCTTCTCTCTTATCTGTCCACTCTCCCTGTCTCCATCTCTCTCTCTCTCTCTCTCTCTCTCTGTTTCTCAGTTCATGGCATCGCATAGAATAGGCAAAATGTAACATGGACGAAAACCTGACCAAGGACAAAAAATCATCCACATTATTGTGAGACATTTTCTGTTAAAAAGACATACGACATTGACACATGTCACATAAAGCCCAAAGACAAACTGTCATAACTGTATGTGTGGCTGTGGTGTTCCTTTCTCCACAGCAGTTCTCATCTGAAGTTCAAATTAAGTTTCCTTTCAGCAATATTCGGTGTGCTTAATTTAGTTTATCTGACATGGTTTTCCATTGTAGAGCTTATTCAGTTTGATGTCTTGCACATAAAACAATCTCAATAAACACACCCAAAGTGTTATAAGACATAAAAATAAAAAATACATTCCGGTCTGCAAAGTACCACTGCACAGACAGGAACCATGTTTCCCATACCAGAGAGTAACTGTAATAGCTGTACACTGATCATGTTATGATCAGTTTGAAACAGATAACACAGACATCTCTCACACACACAGCAACATCCATGTTTCTTCAACTCCCAACACACTACAGGGTCCCATACTCCCCAGCTCTCTTAACAGCCAGACCAGTCAGAGCCAGCCTGCATTAACCACAATCTCTCTCTCTCTCTCTCTCTCTCTCTCTCTCTCTCTCTCTCTCTCTCTCTCTCTCTCTCTCTCTCTCTCTCTCTCTCTCTCTCTCTCTCTCTCTCTCTCTCTCTCTCTCTCTCTCATCTCTCTAGTCACGCTTGGCCCTCCCTTTCCTCTTCCTCCTCCCGTTCTCTTGTTTCTCCAGCTTCTCATCCACCTTGCCTGCCATTTGCGCTACATTGGCCACCTTGCTCACCCCGTTAACGGTCCCATTAGCAAGGGCCTTGGCAGCTTTGGAGCTGTCACGGTCGCGACGAGGCATCCGGCGGTAGGTCTGGTAGTAGAAGTTTCCAAAGAGGACGATAAAGGTGACGGCATAGCAGATGAGGGCGTAATGCATCCAGTGGGGGAAGTCACAGTCCATGTAGAGAGACAGGGCCGTGTGTCCAATAGTTACATGGAATTGGATCTGAAGCACACATACACGCATTACTTGGCAGAAAATAATACAGTGAAAATTGCAGTCAATAATTGGAACCCAGTATCAGAAACGTATGCTATTTTACAGTAATGCTGTAATTACCAGCAGTTATTCTGCGTGACTCATGAATTATGAACTTCAGCAGGGTTTGTGTAAACATTACAGGCATCATTGTGTTGATAAAAAAAACAACTAAGCATTTATAGCAGGTTGGAGGTTTGTGAACGTATCCGACTCAGTAAGATTCTGCAAACAACAGATCTCATACCATCTGGATAATGGTGAGGTACTTCTTCCACCACAGAAACTTCTGGATCTTCGGCCCACACGAGGCAAGACCGTAATACAGGTACATCAGCACATGGATTGCGGCATTCATGTGTGCCCCAAAGAATGCTATAGGAGCAACAAAGACGATAATATAAGCAGAGAAGATGGAGTAAAAATGACATTTAATGAAATTAAATTATTGTTAAATCATTTAGCTTTATAAACATGTACAGTAGGGACACATTTTATTGGCATTTTTAATATCCAATCCCATAAAAAAAATGTTTAATATGTTTTGTTTTGAATTCCAGTGTTCTCTAGGTGTCATACCATTAACGGTACAGTAAACCCTCACAGGAAAAGATTAAAAAAAGTGATGTACTCACACTGCCCTCCTGCAACCCACTTGATACCAATCCACCAGAGGGTAAACATGGTGCAGTGATGGTAAACATGTAGGAAGCTGACCTGGTTGAACTTCTTTCTGAGGATGAAGAACACTGTGTCCAGGTACTCCACCCCCTTAGACACAAAGTACCACCACAGCGCCGCTGCTATCTGTTTCAAGAAAGAAAGAGCAAAAGTTAAGAGGTACGGGAAACGTTGACAAAACCTTCAACATTCTAGCCTCTATGTTCGTCCATATTGATGAAAATCTGTGATTTGATACCAAAACTGAACCGTAAAGAAATATGTTGGTACTTTGGAGTATTTGAGAACCTGTTCAGTAAATTCTACCAAAAAAAAAGAAAATCTAAATCTGCTTCTTGAGAGCTGTTGATTTGGGGTTACAGTACATCTTAAATGTCTGGAAAGTCAATTAACATGATCTCTCACCTCTTAGCCTTCATTCAAAACAGACGATGTGTCGGGGGTTAACGTCATGAAGTGAAGAGAAAATGACCACCCCACACCCCACCACCACCCCACCCCACCCCCATCTCACAACAGGGTTGGTTCAGACAAATAGCGTCTGATCATGTTTCTCCATGTCTTTTCCAAAGGAACTAGTTTTTAATGACATCCTCGCAGCCTCTGATTGGACCAGCTGGCTTGAATGACCCTGTTATTATCCAATCCAGGTTAACATTTTGGTCAGCCTGGCTCCAAGACTGCCTCAACCAATTACAGTTAAAGGCACTGGGCACTGACAACATGATCTCACTCAGTTCTTAAACTACCATTCATGAAGTGTAAGAGATACATCATCTGTATTTATTTCAGTGAAACAGACATAGTCACCAAACAACCTCTTTTACAAATACTCACCCTGACTTCGTTGGGGTCGTCGGAGTAGTTTACTGGCTGACAGATGTAACTGTAGCTGGCTGCCCGTGCTGCCATGAAGAGCTGCAAATAGAACACAATCACAACTGATATAAACTGCAAGCGGAAACATTAGGATAAACATAAACTACCTCATGATGAAACAAACGTCTTTCTGAATGGACGCTTATTTTGCAGGGATATTGCTGAAGCTACAGTTTAATAGACGATACTATGGTCTCTCAAGGTTCAAAACCTGGTCATTTTTTTAAGCACACTGGGCTTAGCTTCAAAAAAGAGAGTTTGTGTGAATAACAAATGTATTGGACTAATCAACCTTGATTAAACCTTTTGAAAAAGATACATGGACAAGAGGTGGAACTGAGATGCTTATTTTGTGTGCCTTGAGGACAATGATAAGCCTACCTCTTTACAGATGAAGAAGTTAAAGAAGACCATGCTGAAGTTGTAGGCAATGAGGGTCTTCTTGAGCTGGAAAGGCTCACGGTTCCTCATATATTTGGGCCCCAACCATAGGAAGAGCAGATAGGATGAACTGATTGCCAGTGTGGGCAGAGGAGAGTCCATAAGCGGCCATTTTTCCACTCGTTTGTCTGTTGAACATAGAACATGTCCACATTAGGAACTCTGTTTTTCACTTCTATTTCTAAGTCTTTCTGATTCAATTTCATGCATGTATGCAAGCATGCAAAAACACACACAGACACATCCTTCTGACAAATCTCACCTGCTATGGTTAGGCCCCATTTGTAGAATTCAATGGTGTCATTTATGAGATGTGTGACAATCTCCATGTTTGTGGCCAGTATCCTGCAGACAGATATTATAAGGGAAGTCAGTCAAATGCAGATGACAGCCAAGTAAATTAAATGTCTTATTTTCTCTGTAACCGTTTTTCTCCATGGCTGAGGTACATTTTAAATATTTAATTTGAATGTAGTTTAGATGAGGGGTAGGGTTGTGTATTGTGTGAATAATGTCTGCCTAACCCTAACCATTAAATCAACTGTTAGGCCTATATTATGTAATTAATTCATTTACCAATTAATGGCATTACTGGGATATGGAAAATACTGGATAAAATGTATTGAGCATTCTGTATTAGGCCAGATGCTTGACAATAGCCTTTAAATATAGGCCAACAGACAAGGAGGGATCCGCGGAGCCCCCGAAAGGTCCTTGTACGCTACACATGAAGAGAAGGAGCATGTGTCAGCAGGTTTTTGGCCAAAGCTGATGAAACAGTAACCGTCATTCAGAGGTACAGGGCTTTTTCAACTTTACATCATAACAGGTCATTGTATATTAGGTACCAGACAGACGCATAAACCCTCCAACGCATAATACAACGTGATTTAATCATCCTAAAAAATGACGCGTCCTCTGCTTTCACACGATAAGCGATGCACCAGCATCTGCCATAGCAAGCGCTGGATAATATTCGATGAATAAAGCCTTCCGCGTAATTATGATAAAGAGGATGCATAACAAATAAAAATCATAATTTCATTTATTATTTTCGTCACATTTATTTCATATAGGCCTACTTTGATGGTGACTGATTTACATTTTGCAACATAGCATTGCTCATCTGGCCCTTATGCCTCGATGATAAACCATTCGATCCTATTAGAATGGAGCATATACTTGAAATTAAGGCTTCGAAATTAAACAATCAAGCAAATTCACATAACAGAAATAAAAGTTAGACTGGAAAGACTTTTGCGTACTAATAGCCAAACCTACTTTCATTGAATGAAGATGCTGTTCATCTTACCGTGTCCGCAGATAACAATCCTTTTATAATGACATTCGGTGCAAGGTCAGCCGGATGAAATATTCCTTAGTGTTGAGTATTGTGAAGTATATAGAACTGCGTTATTACGCAACTTTGTGGACTCAACCAGATTACCAATTTTATATCCCACGATTTCATAAATCCATTACAGAGGGACCGCGCAACCCTCTTCACTGCGTCCTATGGTGCTTGAGCCACTTGATGGATGGCTGGATATGTGGTGAGTGTACGCATGCGCACTGAAGTCGACGGATGCAGCAAGGATACTACGCTGTTACCGGCATTTGTACTAGAAATGTTAGTGTTCCATACCTTGCACCCTGCCGATGGCGTATACTCTATATCTCCATAGCCCATTGTGCTGTATAGATATTTTGCGCAGTCTTACGTAGAATTGATATGCGGGAACACATTTGGATACAAGACCGCAATCCCTCGGATGGTCGATTGATATATTTTCCATTGATTTAGGCTACTCCGTCGCGCAATAGGCTACTGTGTAAAAGCCTTTCCTATCAGTAAACGCGATGTTAAAGTGAAAGATCTTTTGGATGCTACATTATTGAACGATCGACAGTATATGCCTACTGTATATTCAAGATGAAGATCTGGAGCACGGAACATGTTTTCAGGTTAGCTGCGATGTGCACTTAGTTAGATCAGCATCGTTTTTACAGTGTATTCAAAACAGCCTCATAAATGCTATCAGAAGAACGGTTTCTTGTACTGTTGTTTTAAATAATAATTATAATATTGTTATTTAGTTGAAGGCCACGATTCATTTTAGCGGGGACGCTTGACATGCACGATGGACACGACACGGACAGTCTCTTTTATGAAGCGAATTTTCTATTGCATATTTTTACAACACGAGTAAAAGTAAAACGTGATACATTTAGCCTACTGAATGTCTCTTCTTTTTTTGTGATGATGCATTGTATGATAACAACTGCCACTGAGCCTGAGAGGAGAGCCAGAGACGAATGGTACAATGTTACATTTCCCTCTAGGCTCTCAACGACGCTAGCCAAATTATCTTTTGCCATTGTCTATTGATTAATTACATCCTAATAATATCCAGATATGACAATTGCTCCAGAGCCTGTTTACGGATATTATACATTATTAGTAGGGCTGGGCGATATGGCTAAAAAAATATCTATATAGATATTTATATTTCCATTCGATAACGATAATTAAGACGATAGACCACAGATCCGTAGTAGTATCAAAATAAGTCTCTTCCTCAACTTTTTCTCTACACTCGACATAAAGTTTAGGCAGCGCGGTGTGAGAGAAATGTTTGCGGCCAGAGAGCACGTACCTGGGGTCAAGTAACTTAAGCTTTTTAAAACCTTGCTTTTTATCAATACCTTGGCGCAAACTCACACTTTCTGCATGTTCCAACGAGTGATTTTGCTTCAGGTGGTAAAAAAGGTTTGTCGTATTACCAGACTTGGTAGCCACCTGTTTGTTTACTACACAATTTGCACCTAACATTGCTCTGCTGGGGCCCGTTCTCCGTACGTCGCTTATTACATCCGAGATCAAATGACACATCCAAGATGACATCATCTTGCTTATCATGATCTGGCTAATTCGGTTCTTCGAACACACTTGTTGTTTATGATTAGTATAGCTGGATTGAGTTATACGTTGGTCTAAAAGGGGGTATGTATCGATAGTAAAAACCTTGATCAGCAACGCTGCTATTGGCTGCTCACATAAGTCTATGGCTGCTCACTGTGGCCAAAATGAGCGCCCTGTTTTTTCCGCAACAGTATGGAAGCAAATCGTTACCAAAATTCATTTTAAGAATGTGGCTGCATTATTTGACTCATAAATTAAATTAGTAATCAATCATCCTATTTGCATTTTAATTTTCTTCTTCAAGAGTGCTCAATCTTTCACTTAATTAAAATGAAAAAGAAATAGACATTTGAGATTTAATTTTCAAAACATGCCCCAGCAAATAGATACCAAAATTCAATTTGAAATGTAAAATTTGAAAATTAAAATGCATTTCCAGAAATGCATTTTCATTTTAAGAACGTGGCTGCAAAATCGTGACCACAATTCAAATTCAAATGCATTTCCAGAAATGCATTTTCATTTTCAAGAACGTGGCTGCAAAATCGTGACCAAAATTCAAATGGAAAAAAATATGGAATAGGCCTAAACTGTATATAAGGAACGCACTTCGGGTGTCACTGTCCTAGCTTATAGTCACACACAACAGTGGGACTGACACATCAAAAGCTAGCTAGTAACAATATAACGATGGAAAACCAGGCTAAGAAACTTAAAGATGGGGCTGAAAAATTAAGAGACAAAAATACATCACATTCACTAGACATGGTTTTGTCAATTGAAAAAACGGCTGTTTATTAGACATAAAACTCCAAAAACTATTTTTCGCTCAAATCAGCTAAACTATTTTTCTCTAGCGCTCCGCGCACTCGCATTAGGTGTGGAAGTCACTAACTAGGATCACATCAAACCCAGAATGTGCATGCATTAGCAGCAGTGGTGGAATGTAACGAAGTATTTTTACTTCGTTACATTACTTAAGTAGATTTTTAAGTATCTGTACTTTACTTTAGTAAAAATAATAGTGCATACTTTTTACTTTTACTCCGTTACATTTTGCAGCTATTATCTATACTTTTACTCTACATTTCTACAATATGTGTTGTTACTCGTTACATTTTATGAACACAGTTTCGCCAAAATGTTGGCTACACAAAAATATGGATTGCGTTGCTGTTTTGGAAGTTTAAACCAATCAGGTGGCTCTATCAGCTCCAATGACAGCAGAGTGTGCATTTGGCAGCAGCACTAGCCGTAACAGCCTGACTAACTGGCAGTTAGTAACTGCCTATTCAACATGGATCCAGAGTCAGCCTCATCTGAGCCCTCGGATATGAGCCACCCTTGGCCCTATTTAAAAAACATGTTCGATTTCAAAGGCCCCAAGAATGACTCGTGGATATTTCAATGCCTTTCCTGTCTACCTCAAAAAAAGGAGTTGCTAGCATTCAAGAATTCGCCTTTGAATTTAAAGAAGCATATCGAGGTAAGCATTTAAAGAAGGATATCGAGGTAAGCAGAGTTCTTGCTATGCTAAGTTAATGTCCCTGACTTTTTGAAAATGAATATATATATTTAATTCGGTTACTGACATGATATTATACTGTTATCTAGCGAAATGCATGTTGACATACAGTAATAGCATCAAAATAACATGATTGTACCTTTACTATTTATTTAACGTAGTGGTAAGATAAAGCTGGTAGGTTAGCTATGTCAAGCTAGCGTGCTAGCTCGACGTCATGGTCTGCTTGGTACAGTGGTGCTTACCGCCTGTCTCGTGGTCAGTGGCTGGTCTTTCACTAGAGATGGTGATCACAAGACACCACGTAACATCGGCCCTTGTCTTTCTAGGTTGTTAGATAAGTGTTAATGAACTTTGCTTATATGGTGCTATTAAATTAGTCTTGTCCCTGCAAATGTTTTTAATTAGGTTGTGAGAATTTGAGTTACAGGTTAAATAAATTATGATGAAGATTAACAGTATATTATTGTTATTGTTACTATTTTTATAGAGAAAGCACAGAACACTTCTTGGGAATTACAATGACCTGACAGCAAACTCAACCAAAAGGAAGGGGACATTGCCTGCTGGTGAGGGTCCTTCAACAAGTAAGCAGTTGAAACTTGAGGACATCAAAGCCTCTCAGAAGAGCACATATCTGGCTGTACTGAACTCGGTTGTCCAAGGTTTGCACCCTTTTGTTGTAGTAGAGCAGCCTGGCTTCATTGCTTTAATGCAGCATATTCTGCCAAGTTACAGAGGGATGTCACGTACAACCTTGAGGGACAGAATGGAAAATAACACAAAGCAAATGAAAGCCAGAGTGACAAATGCGATGGAAAACATCAAATACATCGCAACAACCACAGACTGTTGTACAGCTCATAGACAGAGCTTCATCGGAGTCACTGCCCACTGGATCGAGCCTGATGGCTTAGAGCGATGTTCTGTTGCTCTGGCTTGCAAAAGGCTTAAAGGAGCACATACATTCAATGTACTAGCCGGGGCCCTTAATGACATCCACACCGAGTACAACATTCGGGATAAGATTGTGAGGACCACGACTGACAATGCCTCAAATTTTATAAAGGCCTTCAGGGTTTATGCTGGTGAAGAGGGAAGTACAACTGAAGAGGAGAGGGAAAATGGGAATGACAGTGAGAAGGATGATGAAGATCTGGAGGTGGAGACAGAGGCGTTGAAGTGGAAGCTTAATGGAAGAAGAAGATGAGTGCTCTGAATACCAACTACCAAAGCATCACCGTTGTGCCTGTCATCTGCTGAATCTGATATCAACAGTGGATGCCAAAAAAGCAGAGTCAAAGGATGGCTACAGGAAGATCTCCCGCGCAGCATTTGCCAAGTGCTCAGCTCTCTGGAACAAGACTGCCCGCTCATCTACTGCTGCAGAGGTAGTTGAAAAGGAGTGCAAGCTGCAACTCATCCGCCCAGAATAGCTGAATATTCACTTGTTTAATAACACTGTGTATATCTAGGTATGTGAAATATTTCTCATATATCTCAATGACATTCTGCATATTCTGATATTGTGTATTACAGGTTCAGCCCTGCAGAACTTTCTTTCTTGACAGAATATGCATCAACCATGAACCCAATCTCAAAGGCACTAAACATATTGCAGGGAGAGGTGGATGTTCACATGGGATGGCTGGTGCCCACTATAACCCTCCTAACTGTGAAGCTTGACCGCCTCAGAACATCATCCAAGTTCTGCCAGCCACTGATTACTGCCCTTCAAGAAGGAATACAGCGATGGTTTGGAGACATGCTTGCTGACCCTGAGCTCATTGCTGCAGCAATTTTACTTCCGAAGTTTCAGACATCGTGGACAAGCGATGAGGACTTGCTGAAGCTGGGTAAGTCATTTAAAAGGTTATTAAATTGGCAAGTGTTCAATTGGAAAGGAAGCCTGGCAAAGGACCTACCCTGTTCCAGACAGTTGATCCAAAAATATGTTATAGTCACTAGGAGAAAAAATACCACAGCCATAGTTATCACGATTATCATGATGGTTATAAAGACAAACAGTACTCTTAAAATAATGTTTCCTTTATTCTGTGTTTGGGTTGTTCTGTGTAGGCATGGACTACATCAAGAGAAACATGGAGGAGGATCCGGTCCCATCACCAGTTAGCAATTCCGGGTCAGAGGAGGAGGACTTCTTTGGCCTTATGAAGGGAAACGTCCAGGAAACCACGAAACAACTGGATGCCTACCTGGCAAACTCGGCTACCTCCATGGACACCCTAAAGGCAGTGCCCACAGTTGCCAATTTGCCCCTTAAACTGAACACGCCGTTGCCTGCCTCTGCGGCATGTGAACGGCTCTTTAGTACAGCACGGCATATTTTTTCTACAAAAAGAGGCAGAATAGGGTCAACATTTTTTGAAAATCAACTATTGTTGAAATTGAACAAAAGGTTCTGTTAATGCAAAGTTGATGAAAGGGCTTTGAATGGCACTTATACTGCCATGTTCTTATTATGGCCATTTTTTTTGCACTAACCTTTGGCTGCCTGACCAATGGTCAAATTTTCATTTCAGGTCCTTAATTTAAATTTCTCGTTCTAAGATCTGCCTTGTTCTGACCAGTTTTACACTTGTTTTTCATGTTCCATGTTTCAGTTTTTTACACTTTTGTAATAAAATTAAATATTTAAAGATATAACATGTTGTCTTCATTGGTTTGGCTTAATGGTATTAACTTCAGATAATCCCTGGTAGATAACTTGTCATCCGCAGAATTGTAAGATAGAGTGTGAGAAGTATTACAGAGGGTAAAGCACAATAAGTACACCAACCTTTCCAATAAACAAATGTTGTTGCTTATAATTATTACTATTAGTGACTTCTGTAGAGGCATAAGTATTACCAGTAGCTATATCTGCCTTCTTTATCAAAATGGTACAGCCCTAGACATGGAGAGACAACCCATTTGCGTGAGTACTTTTACTTTTAATACTTAAAGTAAATTTAAAAGTACTTTTTACTTTTACTTAAGTATTATTGTTGATGTAGTACTTTTACTTTTATTTTCCTGGGTACTTGTACTTTTACTTAAGTACTAAACTTCAGTACTTCTTCCACCACTGATTAGCAGCGCAGCTGTCCAGGGCCTATCTTTCCTCCCAGTCCGTCCCTGCCGGTCCGTGAAAATATGTCTTATGGCCTATAAGACATATTTTCAAACGATAACAGGGTTATCGTTTCAAATTTTAGGACGTCTATGTGATTGTTAGAGTGCATGTCGGAGAATAGCATGGATACGCGCTTCACACAGCAGGTGAGATTGTGCGTCTTTGAGAAGTCGTATAGCTAAATTAGCAACTCTATATTCTTGCTAATTTAAATTAAGTTAACTGGTGATCTTCGTTGTTTGTATTATTCCCCTGCTAGCTAAATTGCACATGTCTGTTGATTCGATAGCGATTGCTGCCTTTGCTTACGTTTGTATTTTCGGTGCATTACTATGCAGAAGTAGTTTTAATTAATAAATAGTGGGTGTTTATTGTTATTATTTGCTACAGAATGCTTAGCCTATCAAGCTTAAATGAAGCAGACAGTGTACATGCTTTCGAGTACCTTAATCGATAGGCTAGGCTACTGACCAACGTCAATTATTAATACGTCAATTAATAATTGGCAGCATTTATGCCATTTAGAACATACTTTATGAGTGGAAGGTCTCTAAGTAACCTAACCTTATTGCTTTAGGGGAAATAGTACGAAAATATGTGCAATATTACATTAGTTATTAAACTAGGCTATTACATTAACCTGGGGGGGGGGGGGGGGGGACTTATGTCGTTGTTGTAACATTCATTTATTCATTCACAAATGAAAACACTGATCACCCATAAAAACAATCGTAATGAAAAACATGAAATATGATATATAAAACTGTACAAAACAGAATAAGGAATAACAGATTAAGGACACTCAGTCCTCACTGTCAGTGTCAGGACAGTTATCTTCCAGTTCCTCAGTTTCTTTTGTGTTGGCACAATTACAACAACGACATACAGTTAGGTCCATAAGTATTTGGACATTGACACAATTTTCATCATTTTGGCTCTGTATACCACCACAATGGATTTGAAATGAAACAATCAAGATGTGCTTTAAGTGCAGACTTTCAGATTTAATTTCAGGGTATTTACATCCAAATCAGGTGAACGGTGTAGGAATTACAAAACATTTTATATGTGGCCCCCCCCTTTTTAAGGGACCAAAAATAATTGGACAAACTAACATAATCATAAATCTAATTGTCACTTTTAATACTTGGTTGCAAATCCTTTGCAGTCAATGACAGCCTGAAGTCTGGAAGCCATAGACATCACCAGACGCTGGGTTTCGTCCCTGGTGATGCTCTGCCAGGCCTCTACTGCAACTGTCTTCAGTTCCTGCTTGTTCTTGGGGCATTTTCCCTTCAGTTTTGTCTTTAGCAAGTGAAATGCATTCTCAATTGGATTTAGGTCAGGTGATTGACTTGGCCATTGCAGAACATTCCACTTCTTTGCCTTAAAAAACTCTTTGGTTGCTTTCGCAGTATGCGTCGGGTCATTGTCCATCTGCACTGTGAAGCGCCGTCCTATGAGTTCTGAAGCATTTGGCTGAATCTGAGCAGATAATATTGCCCGAAACACTTCAGAATTCATCCTACTGCTTTTGTCAGCAGTCACATCATCGATAAATACAAGGGAACCAGTTCCATTGGCAGCCGTACATGCCCACGCCATAACACTACCTCCACCATGCTTCACTGATGAGGTGGTAGGCTTTGGATCATGAGCAGTTCCTTCCCTTCTTCATACTCTTCTCTTCCCATCATTCTGGTACAAGTTGATCTTGGTCTCATCTGTCCATAGGATGTTGTTCCAGAACTGTACAGGCTCTTTTAGATGTTTTTTGGCAAACTCTAATCTGGTCTTCCTGTTTTTGAGACTCACCAATGGTTTACATCTTGTGGTGAACCCTCTGTATTTACTCTGGTGAAGTCTTCTCTTAATTGTTGACTTTGACACAGATACGCCTACCTCCTGGGGCCCGTTCTCCGTACGTCGATTTGATTGTTGACGATTTGTCATTATCTTGGATTGTTCGGTTCTTCGAAGCTCATCCTGGACTTGCTGTCATAGCAACAGGTCCGTAAACTTAAACCTGCTCGGGAGCAGGTTTATTTTATGTAAACACGATTAGATTGAGGCTTTACAAGCAGAGGTGATACAGGAAGTCTGTCACAGACATGTCTTGTCCGTTTTTACTACAGGAACCTGTTGCAGAAGATGCAAGAATAATTAGCAGAATTTAACATGAACCCGAATTAATTGCTCATTGCGTGAGGCTCCTTAAGCACAGCGCGATATGCTAGCCTATACTTTTTGAGAGGATAGCCTATCGTTTTTTTGTGAGGGTGTCATTTACATAATACATTTGTTGAAACCACATCATATGACATTAAAGATGATAAATGAAAATATGAAAGTATGAAAATAATAAAAACATAGGCCTATAGCTTACTATAATAAGCGATAAAACGCGTCACCCCTCTACATTTAATTTGGTCTGCTACTTTTTGCCAGCCCTCTTTCTTGGATTTTGCAGACTTTGAGGTGTTCCCTGGCGTTCTGATAAAATCTTCAAATTCGGAGTAACCTTCGAGCAAGCTGTTGCTCTGTTGGCTCTGTTGCGGAAAAAACAGGGCACTCATTTTGGCCACGGTGAGCAGCCATAGACTTATGTGAGCAGCCAATAGCAGCGTTGCTGATCAAGGTTTCTACTATCGATACATACCCCCTTTTAGACCAACGTATAACTCAATCCAGCTATACTAATCATAAACAACAAGTGTGTTCGAAGAACCGAATTAGCCAGATCATGATAAGCAAGATGATGTCATCTTGGATGTGTCATTTGATCTCGGATGTAATAAGCGACGTACAGAGAACGGGCCCCTGGAGAGTGTTCTTGATCTGGCCAACTGTTGTGAAGGGGTTTTTCTTCACCAGGGAAAGAATTATTCTGTCATCCACCACAGTTGTTTTCCGTGGTCTTCCGGGTCTTTTGGTGTTGCTGAGCTCACCAGTGCGTTCTTTCTTTTTAAGAATGTACCAAACAGTTGATTTGGCCACACCTAATGTTTTTGCTATCTCTCTGATAGGTTTGTTTTGATTTTTCAGCCTAACGATGGCTTGCTTCACTGATGGTGACAGCTCTTTGGACTTCATATTGAGAGTTGACAGCAACAGATTCCAAACACAAATATCATACTTGAAATGAACTCTAGACCTTTTATCTGCTCCTTGTCAATGAAATAACGAACTCCCTTTATGAGGGAATAACATACACCTGGCCATGGAACAGCTGAGCAGCCAATTGTCCAATTACTTTTGGTCCCTTAAAAAGGGGGGGGCCACATATAAAATGTATTGTAATTCCTACACCGTTCACCTGATTTGGATGTAAATACCTTGAAATTAAAGCTGAAAGTCTGCACTTAAAGCACATCTTTATTGTTTCATTTCAAATCCATTGTGGTGGTATACAGAGCCAAAATGATGAAAATTGTGTCAATGTCCAAATACTTATGGACCTAACTGTAAGTCTGTGCAACACAGTCCTGCAGAAAAACATGAACATCTGCCTGTCTCACACGCACTTTTGCAGCCGCAGTGTATCACATGCAACACACTGTCAGGGGCCGAATTTCTGTTACGTGCAAGGTCCCATCCTCTATTTGCCAAACATATCCATCCATGTTGACAAAAAGCAGCTACCTTATTGGTGTAGAACGATCACGTGTCGAACCGTGCCACCAAAATCCTATTACGCTCTGAAGAAACTAGTTCTGCATAAAACATAGACGCAACGATAATCGACTGGAATTTCAGCAACAAACTTTTTTTTGGTAGCTTGGCACGAATCGTTCTTTTTTATGAGCTAAAGATTGTGTAGATGCCAGACTGTGGAGTGGGAATCATTTTCTAAAAGACTTTTCGTGGTTCACCTTGCAGCCAATTACATGAAGGTGGTCCGTGGCGCAAAAAAGGTTGGGGACCGCTGCTTTAGAGGAGGCATCACAGATCATGGCGCTCCCTCAAATTGTGCAAACACTGTTAGAATTAGCTGAGCAGGTAGAATCTAATAATATATCTGAGTCTGATGCCCGTGACCGAGTAGAACAAGTCATAGAGAGCTTGGCTGCATACTCTGCCGTCACAGATTTACACATTAATAGTAGCTCTGCCACTGTTTTAGTCATTGTTTGACATCAAGTTGCTCAGTCTGTGATGCGTCCTCTAAAGACCCGGCAATTCAATCAATTTCACGGCACATTTGCAATGTAATGCAATGCAGATGTGCACACCGCCCCCTACCGAACAAGATGGGTAGCTCGGTCAGCAGGGAGCTGAAGAAGAGCACTGACGTCACTCTGCTGCGCCGCTCAGAATGCTTTTTCGTTCATTTTGCATTTCTGCAAATGCATTTGAATTTGAATTGTGGTCACGATTTTGCAGCCACGTTCTTAAAATGAAAATGCA
The DNA here is from genome assembly GCF_038355195.1 of Osmerus mordax. Taxonomy (NCBI): domain Eukaryota; kingdom Metazoa; phylum Chordata; class Actinopteri; order Osmeriformes; family Osmeridae; genus Osmerus; species Osmerus mordax. The sequence goes on from NC_090055.1 coordinate 13,490,807, forward strand.
TTTCTGGAAATGCTTTTGAATTTGAATTGTGGTCACGATTTTGCAGCCACGTTCTTAAAATGAAAATGCATTTCTGGAAATGCATTTGAATTTTGGTCACGATTTTGCAGCCACGTTCTTGAAAATGAAAATGCATTTCTGGAAATGCATTTGAATTTGAATTGTGGTCACGATTTTGCAGCCACGTTCTTAAAATGAAAATGCATTTCTGGAAATGCATTTTAATTTTCAAATTTTACATTTCAAATTGAATTTTTGTATCTATTTGCTGGGGCATGTTTTGAAACTTAAATCTCAAATGTCTATTTCTTTTTCATTTTAATTAAGTGAAAGATTGAGCACTCTTGAAGAAGAAAATTAAAATGCAAATAGGATGATTGATTACTAATTTCATTTATGAGTCAAATAATGCAGCCACATTCTTAAAATGCAAATGCATTTCTGGAAATGCATTAGAATTTTGGTAACGATTTGCTTCCATACAACAGAGCCAACAGAGCAACAGCTTGCTCGAAGGTTACTCCGAATTTGAAGATTTTATCAGAACGCCAGGGAACACCTCAAAGTCTGCAAAATCCAAGAAAGAGGGCTGGCAAAAAGTAGCAGACCAAATTAAATGTAGAGGAGTGACCACGCGTTTTATCGCTTATTACAGTAAGCTAGGCCTATGTTTTTTTTCATACTTTCATATTTTCATTTATCATCTTTAATGTCATATGATGTGGTTTCAACAAATGTATTATGTAAATGACACCCTCACAAAAAAAGATAGGCTATCCTCTCAAAAAGTATAGGCTAGCATACTGTATCGCGCTGTGCTTAAGGAGCCTATCTATCACGCAATGAGCAATTAATTAGGTTTCATGTTAAATTCTGCTAATTATTCTTGCACCTTCTGCAACAGGTTCCCGTAGTAAAAACGGACAAGACATGTCTGTGACAGACTTCCTGTATCACCTCAGCTTGTAAAGCCTCAATCTAATCGTGTTTACATAAAATAAACCTGCTCCCGAGCAGGTTTAAATTTACGGACCTGTTGCTATGACAGCAAGTCCAGGGGCCCGTTCTCCGTACGTCGCTAACTCAGTTAGCTGGATTTGATTGTTGACGATTTGTCATTATCTTGGATTGTTCGGTTCTTCGAAGCTCATCCTGGACTTGCTGTCATAGCAACAGGTCCGTAAGCTTAAACCTGCTCGGGAGAAATGAATCCAAAGACTCGTAGGAAGATCGAGTCGGGAAATGAACGAATCGTTCCCTCTAGCGTTTCCTCTAGCTACCACTACAGAGCCTATGCAGGTCACGTGAAAAATGATCCAAATACTCGTACCCGAAGACCGAGTCGGGAAATGAACGAATCATTTATGTTTACTTGGACGAGCCTATGCAACAGTCCCGATGCACGGCCACGAGAAAATGAACGAAACTCTGAGAGGACTCGTTACTCCCGAGTCCTTGTAAGGATACGTTCAAAATGAACGAATCGTTCACGAACGACACCACTAGTTCCTAATTATTCTCTATCGACATTATCGATATTATTGAAAATTAATTAATGTTACGATATCTTTATTGAGGGAAGTCATTAATTCGATAAATCGATATATTTTTTTATTGCCCAGCCCTAATTATTAGACATTAGACACCATATTAGACATTCTCTGATTGCTCATTCTCTTGCATGATCTGTCCACTATCAGCTATCCATGGGAGACAGTGATCAAGGCGGCGATGAGGAAATACCCCAATCCCATGAACCCCAGTGTGGTGGGCGTTGACGTACTGGACAGGAAGCTGGATCCGGAGGGACGTCTGCATAGCCACAGGCTACTCAGCACAGAGTGGGGCATCCCAGGGATTGTGAGAACGGTTAGAACCTTATTCTATAGGCAGACCTGTCCTGTTTGAGATTTGTCCCTGTGGACTATCCCGGTTAGACAGTCTCAGACAACAGCCCTCTGACAGAGTTGTTAGATCTACCGACAGATCAGTCCAACCTCCAGTCCTGTAATACAATCTGACCTCTGGGCATAGTTCTGTTCTGTGTGAGGCATTGTGCATCTTGTGCATGATATTGGTAGAGACATGTTCATTCTGTCCGCCCCTAAACCCACACCTATGAACTACACGGAACAGGAATCTCCACTTTGATTTTCCCTGGTCCACAGTACTGTTCTAAACTCTGATCTACGGAACAGACCTTGGTCTCTGTCTGTTTTACACTCTGAATTGCAACACACGCATTACAACATTTAACTAAAGAGGGTACAATTTCTGGGGAAATTGTGGGGTGTGCTTGCGTCTGTTGCAGGAGGGTCCGTTTTTTAACTGACATTTTTACAACTGATATTTTTGTATATTTTATATAAAAATGCATACTTATTATTTATGAAGATTGCATAAATTCATGTCATCTCATTTCCCCTGCAAGAGGGAATGGTGATATAGGATAGCAGCCTCAGTTGAAAAGTTGCATCAAAACGAAGAAATTGGGCAATCCGTTGTAAAAGAAAATGGGCCAAACTCTATGACTTAAACGTCCCTTAAGTTTTTCCCTTCTAGTGATCATTTAAAGCATTTAACCTACTCATATTGCATTCATTTATTAATAAAGAACCCCCTTTGAAACAAGCTTGTTCTAACAACGTTGTCACCGGCAGTATCTCAGATGGAATCGCGATTCAAACAGTACCATCTGCTGACTGAAAATATTCCCCCAAAATCGTAAATAAGCTTGACATTTATTTGGGGGAAAACGGGTAATTCAAAAAACGTTTACTGGAAGCGTAACAATGCAAAATGCAACCATTTAGTCGCAGTTGCGTGGAGAAGCTGACCCTGGTAAATTGTACTATGAGCTAGCTAGCCAACTACTAGACCAGTGGTTCTCAACCCTGGTCCTCAAGTACTAGCCTGGCTCTGCCCTCCTACGTACTTCCGCTCAATTTTATTTTTGCTTCTGTACATACAGTTAGGTCCATAAATATTTGGACATTGACACCATTTTCATCATTTTGGCTCTGTATACCACCACAATGGATTTGAAATGAAACAATAAAGATGTGCTTTAAGTGCAGACTTTCAGCTTTAATTTCAAGGTATTTACATCCAAATCAGGTGAACGGTGTAGGAATTACAATACATTTTATATGTGGCCCCCCCCTTTTTAAGGGACCAAAAGTAATTGGACAATTGGCTGCTCAGCTGTTCCATGGCCAGGTGTATGTTATTCCCTCATAAAGGGAGTTTGTTATTTCATTGACAAGGAGCAGATAAAAGGTCTAGAGTTCATTTCAAGTATGGTATTTGTGTTTGGAATCTGTTGCTGTCAACTCTCAATATGAAGTCCAAAGAGCTGTCACCATCAGTGAAGCAAGCCATCGTTAGGCTGAAAAATCAAAACAATGATCATGATCCAAAGCCTACCACCTCATCAGTGAAGCATGGTGGAGGTAGTGTTATGGCGTGGGCATGTACGGCTGCCAATGGAACTGGTTCCCTTGTATTTATCGATGATGTGACTGCTGACAAAAGCAGTAGGACGAAACCCAGCGTCTGGTGATGTTTATGGGTTCCAGACTTCAGGCTGTCATTGACTGCAAAGGATTTGCAACCAAGTATTAAAAAAGACAATTAGATTTATGATTATGTTAGTTTGTCCAATTATTTTTTTTGGTCCCTTAAAAAGGGGGGGGCCACATATAAAATGTTTTGTAATTCCTACACCGTTCACCTGATTTGGATGTAAATACCCTGAAATTAAAGCTGAAAGTCTGCACTTAAAGCACATCTTGATTGTTTCATTTCAAATCCATTGTGGTGGTATACAGTACTCGTTCATTCAACTGTCGACCTGTAATTCATGTTGAACATGCAAAAACTACAATCAAATCTGAGATTTCTCAACGACAATCAGGTGAAAGAGACCAATTTAGACTCTGAGATGGGCATCACTGGCACTGCACTTCAGTGGATCTCATCCTACCTGTCGGGAAGATCTTACCAGGTCTCCTGGGGAGGCAAAGTGTCAGGCACACGTCAGCTCTCCACTGGTGTCCCACAGTGCTCCGTCCTTGGACCCCTCCTCTTCTCCCTGTACACCACCTCGCTTGGACCAATCATCACCTCCCATGGCTTCTCCTACCACTGCTACGCTGACGACACGCAGCTGTACCTGTCGTTCCCCTCGACCGATCCGGGGATCTCAGCTAGGATCGAGGCCTGTCTCACAGACATCTCCGCCTGGATGACCGAGCACCACCTCCAGCTGAACAAAACAGAACTCCTCATCATCCCGGCCAAACCCTCCATCTCCCAAGATCTCTCAATCACCCTGGGATCTGCGACGGTGACACCGTCATCCTCTGCCAGGAACCTCGGGGTGACCATGGATGACCAGCTCTCCCTCACAGCCCACATTGCTGCGGTCTCCCGGTCAAGTAGATTCACCCTCTAAAACATCTGGAAGATCATGAGATACCTGTCTGAGCATTCCACACAGCTGCTAGTCCAAGCACTTGTCCTCTCAAAGTTGGACTACTGCAACTCGCTGCTCGCCGGTCTCCCAGCATGCGCAACCCGCCCTCTCCAGAGGATTCAGAACACAGCGGCCCGTCTGGTCTTCAATTTACCCAGACGCTCCCATGTTATCCCGCTCCTCATCTCCCTCCACTGGCTTCCCATCACGGCCCGTATCAGATTCAAGACTCTGGTACTGACCTTCCGAGCGGTGAACAGGACTGCACCCGACTACATCAAGTCTCTCCTCCAGCCTTACACCCCCACCCGCCACCTGCGGTCTTCTTCTGACAACCGTCTGGTGGTCCCACCGCTCAAGAGCGCCCAGTCCCAACACAAGCTCTTCTCCTGTCTGGCACCCCAATAGTGGAATTGACTCCCCACCTCCATCAGGGACACTGACTGTCTCCCCACCTTCAAGAAAAGGCTCAAGACACACTTGTTCCGGGAGTACAACGGCACTTAGGAATGCTTGGCTGGACCTGATGTTAGTTTCCTCCAGGATCACAATGACTCTTATTGAGAGACTTGTTGCTCTTGTTGGTTAGTTGTAACGGTTTCAAATTCTTGTACTCGCTGTGAAATATTTTACTGTTGATTGTTTTTTCTACAGGTACACTCTTGTGGGGAGTTTCATGTTGTTCAATTGTAACTTGTTTAACTGCATGCTCTAATGGTTCTTCCCTTTGGCACTTATTTGGTTTTTCACAATGTATGCTTCATGTTTTGGTTGCTCGCAATGTTGGGGCTATCTCGTTGTTATGATCAGTGACCTATGCACTTTTGTAAAGCTCTCTCATGGAAATTGCTTTGGATAAAAGTGTCTGCTAAATGCATAAATTTAAATGTTTAGCTCCATAGACTCCTATTCACTTTGCACTCAACCGCGATCACTCCCAGTGGAACTCTGGTGGAACTGAAACAAAATTCGGTACAATGGGGCTTAAAGACCTGAAAACGAGTTTTAAGTTCGACACAGCACAGAATAATTTGTTATTATCATTTCCCCTGCAAGAGGCAGCCTCATAGTTGAATCAAAACGAATACATTTGGCAGACCGGTGTAAAAATGGACCTAATCTCTATGACTTAAACGTCCTTTTAAGTTGTCCCTTCTCGTGATATTTTCAGGCATTTAGCCTACTCATATTGCATTCATTCATTAATAAAGAACCCCCTTTGAAGATTATTCTACGACTTTACCGGCAGAAGATAGAATCGCGATTCAAACAGTACCATCTGCTAACTGAAAATATGCCCCCAAAAACGTAAATAAGCTTGACATTTATTTAGTGGAAAATCGCTCATTCATAAAAAGCTCACTGGTAGCGATCATTGTCAGTAACAACGCAAAATGTGATATAGCCCTGTGTGGAGAAGCTGCCCCGGTAAATTGTACTACTACGGTACAGTACTAGACTACTGCTGTGTTCGTCTTGGTAGCGATTGCGTTGGTTGAATTGGATTTAACGTTCCGCTGTACGGTTTAAACTGAAATTAATTATTTTCATGAACAGATTGACAACGTTTAGGCAGTGGCAATGAAGTTCAGGTTAGTAGTTAGATAGACTTTTGATTTAAGTAAGGGGAGTGCCGAACATGTTCTGTCGCCTTTTGACTTCCTAAACAGCTGTGTAGTGTAGATGTTTTTGTAGTGTGTCTCACGTAAGCTACAGCGTTGCAGTGAGCTACACTGGTTTGAAACCACAGGTAATGGTAATTTCACCAACAAATCGTTTACTAATGTCAGAATAAATCCTACAACGAAAATGTATATGTGAGGAATGTTTATTTTAACGATTGAAAACAGATAACGCTACATCATAGACCACTGTAGTATGTGTTGCCCGGGCAACACAGGCTAATGTCATGATGCTAATACTTCAGTGAAATAGTAGACTACTGTTTCCGAAAGTAGATGTACTTCCTTAATAATATCAGCTTATACTGTACATTACACATGACAATTGTGTCATATCACAAAGTAAAATGAGTAAATAGTTATCACCCTGGCCTCTTTGCTTGTGGCGTTTCTGCAGCTGCCTTGCAGTAAAGCTATAGTTAGCCTAGCTATCCCCCAGGTTAACAGATGCGAAACGAATGTTCTGCCAAAGGTAGTCATGCGTGTTTTCGTGACGTTAGTGACGTAGTGACGTTAGTAACGTCAGTGACTGTGGCTAGCAAATTAGCCACCGTTAGCTTCACTTTTCGCCACAAAAACTTAACTGAAGCCCAAACCATGCAACGGAACGTAAATTCCAATAGAAGCAACTCAATCGCTACCAAGACGAAACTTTTGACACCTACGTTGTCTATGTAGGCCAAATATTGACTGAGTTTTAGGGGGGCAAAAAGAATAAAAATAATAATATATATGTGAGAGAACAAAGGTTGTGCCCTTGCCGAAGGCAAAGCACACCCAATAACTAGAGAGGGTACAATTTCTGGGGAAATTGTAGGGTGTGCTTGCTTGCGTCGGTTGCACAGGGGTCCGTTTTTGAATGATATTTCTGTATATTTTATATAAAAATGCATACTTATTATTTATAAAGATTACATAGATTTAAAAGCATTTTTTTTTTTGCTGCTCATTTACAACTGAAAATACGAGTGAAGTGTAGAATGAAATAGATGTCTTCTCATTTCCCCTGCAAGAGGCAGCCTCATCGTTGAATCAAAACGAATAAATTTGGCAGACCGGTGTAAAAATTGACCTAATCTCTATGACTTAAACGTCCTTTTAAGTTTTTCCCTTCTCGTGATATTTTCAAGCATTTAGCCTACTCATTGCATACATTCATTAACAAAGAACCCCCTTTGAAGATTATTCTATGACGTTACCCGGCAGGTAGAAGATGGAATCGCGATTCAAACAGTACCATCTGCTAACTGAAAATATGCCCCCCAAAACGTAAATAAGCTTGACATTTATTTAGTGGAAAATCGCTCATTCATAAAAAGCTCGCTGGTAGCGATCATTGTCAGTAACAACGCAAAATGTGATATAGCCCTGTGTGGAGAAGCTGCCCCGGTAAATTGTACTACTACGGTACACTACTGCTGTGTTCGTCTTGGTAGCGATTGCGTTGGTTGAATTGGATTTAACGTTCCGTTGTACGGTTTAGGCTGAAATTAATTATTTTCATGAACAGATTGACAAAGTTTAGGCTGTGGTAATGAAGTTCAGGTTAGTAGTTAGATAGACTTTTGATTTAAGTAAGGGGAGTGCCGAACATGTTCTGTCGCCGTTTGACTTCCTAAACAGCTGTGTAGATTTGTAGTGTCTCGCGTAGGCTACAGCGTTGCAGTGATACACTGGATTGAAACCACAGGTAATGATAATTTCACCCACAAATCGTTTACTTGTAATCTAATGTCATAATAAATCCTACAACGAAAATGTATATGTGAGGAATGTTTATTTTAACGATTGAAAACAGATACATCATAGACCACTGTAGTATGTGTTGCCCGGGCAACACAGGCTAATGTCATGATGCTAATACTTCAGTGAAATAGTAGACTACTGTTTCCGAAAGTAGATGTACTTCCTTCATAATATCATCTTATATTGTACATTACACATCACAATTGTGTGTCATAACACAAAGTAAAATGAGTAAATAGTTATCACCCTGGCCTCTTTTCTTGTGGCGTTTCTGCAGATGCCTTGCAGTAAAGCTATAGTTAGCCTAGCTATCCCCCAAGTTAACAGATGCGGAACGAATGTTCTGCCAAAGGTAGTCACGCGTGTTTTCGTGACGTTAGTGACGCAGTGACGTTAGTAACGTCAGTGACTGTGGCTAGCAAATTAGCCACCGTTAGCTTCACTTTTCGCCACAAAAACTTAACTTAAGCCTAAACCATGCAACGGAACGTAAATTCCAATAGAAGCAACTCAATCGCTACCAAGACGAAACTTTTGACACCTACGTTGTCTATGTAGGCCAAATATTGACTGAGTTTTAGGGGGGCAAAAAGAAATAAAAAAAGAAATAATAATATATATGTGAGAGAACAAAGGTTTTGCCCTTGCCGAAGGCAAAGCACACCCAATAATATATATGTGAGAGAACAAAGGTTGTGCCCTTGCCGAAGGCAAAGCACACCCAATAAATAAATAAATATATATGTGAGAGAACAAAGGTTGTGCTCTCGCCGAAGGCTTGAGCACACCCAATGAGTAAATAGTTATCACCCTGGCCTCTTTGCTTGTGGCGTTTCTGCAGCTGCCTTGCAGTAAAGCTATAGTTAGCCTAGCTATCCCCCAAGTTAACAGATGCGAAACGAATGTTCTGCCAAAGGTAGTCACGTGTGTTTTCGTGACGTTAGTGACGTTAGTAACGTCAGTGACTGTGGCTAGCAAATTAGCCACCGTTAGCTTCACTTTTCACCACAAAAACGCAATTTCTACTTAAACCATGCAACGGAACGTAAATAAAAATACAACCAACGCAATCGCTAACAAGACGAACCTTTTGACACCGCCGTTGTGTATGTCGTCCAAATATTGACTGATCCTTAGGGGGGCGAAAATAAACAATAATAAATAATATATATGTGAGAGAACAAAGGTTGTGCCCTTGCCGAAGGCAAAGCACACCCAATAATATATATGTGAGAGAACAAAGGTTGTGCCCTTGCCGAAGGCAAAGCACACCCAATTAGAATGTATTTGTTCAATGAGTGAAACATACAGATGCATATAAATGAAATGTTCCCCTGAGCTGTAACAGTAAAAATGGACACTAGAGACAGCAGACAGTGAGCTCTCCAACTAGGCTACTTCTGTCATATGAATATTTTTGTTTAGGTGCTCGCAGTTGTTCCTTTTCCAATGTGGACTGCCAGAAGTTGGAGGAGGCCATTTTGATTACGCTGAAACGTGCTCCCCACCGCAGATCAACTAACCAGGTATATACATTTACATGTATTCATTTAGCAGACGCTTTTATCCAAAGCGACTTCCAAGAGAGAGCTTTCATTGTGATAAGCAACCAAGTGCCAATCGGAAGAAACATAAGAGCAAGTAGTTAAACAAGTTACAAATTAAACAACATGAACCTCAAAAGTGCAAGAGTGTACCTCTAGTAAAGCAAGCAACAACTAGAGAGGGTACAATTTCTGGGGAAATTGTAGGGTGTGCTTGCTTGCGTCGGTTGCACAGGGGTCCGTTTTTGAATGATATTTTTACAACTGATATTTCTGTATATTTTATATAAAAATGAATACTTATTATTTATAAAGATTACATACATTTAAAAGCATTTTTTTTTTTTGCTGCTCATTTACAACTGAAAATACGAGTGAAGTGTAGAATGAAATAGATGTCTTCTCATTTCCCCTGCAAGAGGCAGCCTCAACGTTGAATCAACACGAATAAATTTGGCAGACCGGTATAAAAATTGACCTAATCTCTATGACTTAAACGTCATCTTAAGTTTTTCCCTTCTCATGATATTTTCAGGCATTTAGCCTACTCATTGCATTCATTCATTAATAAAGAACCCCCTTTGGAGATTATTCTACGACGTTACCCGGCAGTAGAAGATGGAATCGCGATTCAAACAGTACCATCTGCTAACTGAAAATATGCCCCCCCAAACGTAAATAAGCTTGACATTTATTTAGTGGAAAATCGCTCATTCATAAAAAGCTCACTGGTAGCGATCATTGTCAGTAACAACGCAAAATGCGACATAGCCCTGTGTGGAGAAGCTGCCCCGGTAAATTGTACTACTACGGTAAAGTACTAGACTACTGTTCGTCTTGGTAGCGATTGTGTTGGTTGAATTGGATGTAACGTTCCGTTGTACGTTTTAAGCTGAAATTAATTATTTTCATGAACAGATTGACAACGTTTAGGCTGTGGCAATGAAGTTCAGGTTAGTAGTTAGATAGACTTTTGACTTAAGTAAGGGGAGTGCCGAACATGTTCTGTCGCCGTTTGACTTCCTAAACAGCTGTGTAGTGTAGATGTTTTTGTAGTGTGTCTCGCGTAAGCTACAGCGTTGCAGTGAGCTACATTGGTTTGAAACCACAGGTAAATGTAATTTCACCAACAAATCGTTTACTAATGTCAGAATAAATCCTACAACGAAAATGTATATGTGAGGAATGTTTATTTTAACGATTGAAAACAGATACATCATAGACCACTGTAGTATGTGTTGCCCGGGCAACACAGGCTAATGTCATGATGCTAATACTTCAGTGAAATAGTAGACTACTGTTTCCGAAAGTAGATGTACTTCCTTAATAATATCAGCTTATACTGTACATTACACATCACAATTGTGTGTCATATCACAAAGTAAAATGAGTAAATAGTTATCACCCTGGCCTCTTTGCTTGTGGCGTTTCTGCAGCTGCCTTGCAGTAAAGCTATAGTTAGCCTAGCTATCCCCCAAGTTAACAGATGCGAAACGAATGTTCTGCCAAAGGTAGTCACGCGTACGTTCGTGACGTAGTGACGTTAGTAACATCAGTGACTGTGGCTAGCAAATTAGCCACCGTTAGCTTCACTTTTCGCCACAAAAACTTAACTTGAGCCTAAACAATGCAACGGAACGTAAATTCCAATAGAAGCAACTCAATCGCTACCAAGACGAAACCTTTGACACCTACGTTGTCTATGTAGGCCAAATATTGACTGAGTTTTAGGGGGGCAAAAATAAAAATAAAAAATACCCTGGTTTTCACGTCATTCATCGCCGGATAATAGTTTTGTCTACCCTCGGTAGTATACTCCCGGTTACAAAGAGAGATTGTAAGACCTAGTATTTTTAGTGTGAAACCATTTAGTGATGAATTTGTTTTTTGCCTGTGCCTCCAGGATCACCAACCTTGCCTCCCAGCCAAACCCTGCACAGCCTACCCTGCCTTCCTGTGTTTTCCGTCACCATCATTCCCCTCTGCACTTACCCCAACATTAAACCCCTCTGAACCATCTCTCAATTTTTTATCGTCTGTGTTGTGCGCTTGGGTCCACCACCACCACCCCTTAACAGCTATTTCCATGCGAACGATTTAGTTTCGATTGTGTTAATTTTGATGCAACAGTTGATTAAATGTTGATTAAGCAGAATATGGAAATCCGTTATTGCAAATTGCGTTATTTACCAAATTTAAGTAGGCTATAAGAGTCAATAAGATAACATTCATGTTAACATACTATTGCATTACATTATAATTCTCACTAGGTAAAAGCAGTTCAAATTGCTCTGTTGTCTAACTGTAGCTAATTGTTGCAGGTGTTGATCCGGACAAACTGGTAGAGGACGAGGTGGAGGACGAGGACGAAGTGGAGGAGGGGGAGGGGTTGACACAATCAAAATATAAGAAAATTAATTCAGGTTTTAAAATCCATTTTAATAAAGTGTTTGTTTACACTTTAAATCGTGTTTTTTCTTTTTCAAGCATATACATAATAAGTTACAATACACAATACTTAGCAGCAGACTGTTATACTTTAAGTTGATTTATTTTAAATAAAGAAGTTAAATTAAATTGTTGAGTTTAATTGAACACATTCAGTTTAGTTTTGCACTATAGGCTACAATTTACTAGGTAATATGCATTATATACTTTGTTTACCAAAAATATCCATTAAATGCATAAATGTGACTATAAATTAAGGTTGAGAAATTGATCCTGCATTTGGTATGTGAAAATCCCCAGCATAACCTCTGCTACCAAATCTGGGGAGGTCCCCTGAACGTCCCCTAAATGTTATGAGGACGTTACATGGACGTCCCGGTGACATTTGTCTGCGACGTCCCTAGGACCTTTAGGGAACCCTACAAAAAGACGTAATGGGGACGTTCCCTTGCGACGTTCTGATAACTTTCGGCGAGCGACGGGGCGGTTCGATTGCCTTGTTCTCTGTTTACATTTTCTAACTGGACGCTGAACTTTTTGTCGGACGCCTGTTTTTATGTATTTTTTGTCACTCGCGTTGAAAGCTCTGTAGCACATGAAGTCATAGTAACGTGGTTATTGTACATGTACTTGTACAGAAGTGAATTTGACGGATTCAGTGTGGACAGAGAGCGTCCGATGCTACGCGACAGTCGTACGCTTGCATCCAGTTAGGACACGGTGTAACGTGTGCTGATGTTGTGACGTTAGGCTAGCACTAAGGTCCCTTGGTGCACACAAGGCACTTTTTGCCACAAAAACATTGTAGGGTCCTAAACCGTGCAACGGAACGTAAATAAAAATACAAGCAACACAATCGCTACCAAGACGAACCTTTTGACACCGACATTGTCTATGTAGTCCAAATATTGAGGGATCCTTAGGGGTGGGAAAAGAAATAAAAAATATAATATATATGTGAGAGTGGGGGGGGGGCCTAACCCTAACCCACATCTTTTGATATTTGAAAGCAGCTAAATAGTACACTGAATTTTTAAATTAAATGTTTCAAATTGATACAAGTAGGGAGAGGTCAATAGGATTTACGTTAATAACTTCTTAGTATCTTGTGTTTATAATGAATACACTGTGTTCCTGTTCATGAATGCTTCTAAGTCATCATCTTTATTTCCTCCACAGATACTGGGGACCAGCCAGACTCTCACGTATGTGAAAGAACATTCTATAGTTGACCCAGAGGGGAAAAAAATGGAGCTTTACTCAACTAATGTGAGTTAGTGACACAAATGACCGCTTTATATAGCAACTTTGTATTATAATTGACTTGAAGTATACATTGCAATATTCATGCATTAATTGTTTTAAAGGTACTATCCAAATATGAATCCTTTTTTTCAGATAACTCTGACAAATCTGGTTTCTGTTGATGAGAGACTAGTTTACAGACCTCACCCAGACAATCCTGAAGTGTAAGTATGGCTTTGTTACAAAAATATAACAGAAAGTGTAAATAAGATATTTTTAAACCACATATAACTAACCAATCTCCCTGTCACTCGCACATACTAAATACTGTACCTGTCTTTCTGTCTGCAGAACCATATTGACCCAGGAGGCCATTATTACAGTGAAGGGTGTCAGTCTAAGCAGCTATCTGGAGGGCATGATGGCCATGAGGATGTCAGCCAACGCAAGAAAAGTGAACACCGTTTCTTTATATTGCACAGAGAGCATGTTCTCTTAGTATGTTCTCTTTAGAACATGCAACAATAAATTGGATGCAACACAAATTCATTTATCCTGATCTTATTTTTGAATATGGGAGATCATCTTACGTGAAGATAGGTTGCACCACTCAAGAGAAAACTGTCGGTAGAGTCTTGTCTCTATCAAAGAATGAAGTTGATATAGAAACACAGATATTTTGTAGCTTCCTACAATGTTGTGTCATGTAATGTGTTTCTCTGTGTGGTTTTTCTCTGTAACAAACCAGAAACTCACATTATGTGTTAGCCCTGTAAGACCCAAACATAATTTTTTTTTTTTTTTGTCAGATGATGTTGCAATAGTCTTCTGATGAAGATAATGAAGAATTTAAAAAATATGTTTTTGTACGTTTTTAGGGAAACGTAATAATGCAACGTTGGGCCTAGTTGGGAGCAGAATTTCAGCATTTGCTCTCAAACTGTCAGAACAAATACACAAAACAACTAATGGTTAATTTGAAGTGTGAATTGCTTACATAGCCCTATAACAGTAAATTTCATTAATAATAATCACCCAACAGTCATATTTTGATTAATCTGAATTTATTTAAGAAAATAAAAACTGGATAAATATTATAAAAACAGAATGAAAACTTCAAAGACCCCGGGGTCCATTGTTCACGTTCAATGGTAGTCCCAAAAGCAGTTCCTTTCCTCTGAAAAGCAGAGACGGAGATTGCACTTTCTGCAGAGCGTATTAGAGTATCCTTTTATGCAGTGTCTGCAGTGTCCTCTCGTTGTCTTCACCGGAAATGTGCGACCATGTCCCTGCGCACATCCGTTGGTGGTTCACATGCCCTCTTGGCTGGAACCCCATTTGGTGGACCCCCATTACCTTAGGATGGTGTCTTCTGAGCAGTCACAGGTGTCTGAGGTGTCACAGTTATCGACGTCAAAGGACTCCCACTGACTGAAGATGGCCGCCCTCTCCTTGGTGTGTTGACAGCTGTGTTTGTCAGGATGAGAGAGGAAGCTAGTTGCGCCTGAAACAGTCTCCTGTTCAACATCTTTTTCTTGGGAATATTGAGAGCCTTGCAGTCCCGTTTGTAGAGGAGATAGGCGTTGATCACAGCAATGATAATAGTGTGCCAGAAGATGTAACTGTATCAGCGGCGCAATTTCATGAGGAACTTGTATTTGGCTCCAAACGAGTCCAGCAAATCCACACCGCCCATGTATTTGTTGTATGCACCCACGATATGAGTTCTCTCAACTTCAATGTAGGATTTTTTTAGTTCGAGCATTGAATCTTTTGCACAGGATCAATGCCAGCAAAGGATGACACAAGTGTGACTGCCTTGTTGTCATACTTCTTGACAGCACATATTTTGTGGTTTGGTTGGCTTGTGTTGGTTTGCTCGATGTCCTTACCATCATCATCATTAGTTGGACAATCAGTGGGTCTCTGGTTCTCTTTTTCCACTTCCTCAAAATTTTCAACCACCTCCTCACTCGAATCACTGGTGTCTGATTTACATTTAGTCATTTAGCAGACGCTCTTATCCAGAGCGACTTACAGTAAGTACAGGGACATTCCCCCGAGGCAAGTAGGGTGAAGTGCCTTGCCCAAGGACACAACGTCAGTTGGCATGACCGGGAATCGAACTGGCAACCTTCGGATTACTAGCCCGATTCCCTCACCGCTCAGCCACCTGACTCCCTCCCTGATTCCATGTCAACATCACTTTCTCCATTTTGGATAGCATCAATGACATCATGCACACTGAAGTAAACTCTCCTTGCTGGTGTCATTCTGAAATGGAAATAATAGTTAGAGTATGTTCAAGTATACCTAATTCCAATGCAAATGAATCTTATTCATGCAATACATTCCACTGAAGGCACACAATACTGTCTGGCTAGCCTAATGTGCTATCTACTTAACATTCTAAAAGGAAGATACAACCCCTCAGACCTCTTACATCCCCATATTGCAGAACATTCACACCTGTCCCTGAACAATGCACCATACATGCAACCCCCACATTCCAAAACATTTACACTTTTCCCTGAACAACCATCCTCGAAAGCATTCCACAAACAGTATTTGCCTTGTGCAACAAGAAGATATTTGGGCAAACAAGCAAAGTCCAGATTTAAAAAAACTGTTGATTATATTTCACTGCCAACATAGAAATAACATTGATTTAGAAATCTTCAATTCTGGTCTAAACTGAAAATTATAACAAATAACCCATTTGTAAAGTGTGAATCATCAAATACATTATATTTTTGTAAGTATTTATCCTGTATCTGCACATTCGAGAAGTGTAATGTCTCCATGTAGAGTGCAAGGTGCAATTGCTATTTTAGCTACCATTTTGACCCAACGTTGTAAAATTACAACAAAGACAAAACAAGCTGAAAATCAAATGTGATGCATGAATTCCACAATAACTTAGTATTTACATGAACTACATATTCCAAAAATCACCCCAAAAAATATTTCATGGAATTTACTTCAATGATGATATATCCAGTCAAATGAAACAAGGAGATTCGCTTCCAGGAAAGTTGGCTGGTGGAATGAGTTCATGGCCTTATAGCCAGATCTATATACACATTTAGTATCCAATGGCATTGCAAGGCAATACAGTACGACCCAATGGCTATGAAAATGTGGTCTTTCCCCAATTTTTGGGGGGGAAAATTTGTTTTTTGGAGAGCTAAAGGTGACGTTGTAATATTACAGCAAGGGGTCTTACAGGGTTAGGTCTGGATTTGCAAGATCTGTGTTTGGGAAATTGTCCCTTAATAGTGTATGTATGACACAGTAGTTGCTATTTCTCCGGTCCTCCTTTTCTTCTCTGCATGTGAATGTAGGGTTGGGATGCTATTGAGTGGATCATTAAGAACTCTGAGAGGGAGAACGTACCTATGTGTGACCTCTACTGACTCTGGTAACTACCTCAGTCTTTCTTTGCTGCCTTATCTTGCACCCCCTGTTATCCTTCATTTCAGCAGATAATTTCATCCTTCCTGCTGTGTGTGTTTGTGCACTGGATTACATGTGTGGGGGCTTCAGTGTATGTTTGTGTGGTTGCATGTTTGCAACCACACAAAAAAATAATCGCATGTTTTAAAGTAATCGCATGTTTTATCTGTTAAAACATCAGGCTGCCATGAGGACAACAACACCATCAGAGACCCACAGCTCTTTCTAGCAACTTGGTATCTTCACTCACCTGTTCAGAGGGTCTCAAGACATCATGGATGACAACTGTACCAAACCACTTGCTGGGACTCAGTTTGACCATGTGCTCTGAACTCCGCCTTGGAGTACAGCACAACTGGGTCTCTATCTCCACATGTGTACTGGACTCTGTGCGTTATCATGCAAAAACCAATATCTGCAACCAAGTCACCAAACAGCAGATTTCAGTACATGCAACGGTTAATATGTGTAACCAAACACTAGTCAGTGTTTTGAAAAGATGAAACAGTGTTATAGAGACCAACAGCCATTACTGATCTTTATTTTTCGTAACTCATTTGGTACGGTGCGTCTCTGAAGTATGGTCACTCATTGGAAGCATGACATTCCCTGATCATGAGAAACGTGCTACTCTGTCCTTTTGTTGAACCAAGAGAGAGGCTTTCATTGAGACATTCCACACCAAATACGTGTTTGCATGTAAATAGCTTAGAAAAAACGAGGGTATATATGAATGTACCACCTTAGATGTAGCCTGGTCAAGTACATTTAGTCATTTAGCAGACACTCTTATCCAGAGCGACTTACAGTAAGTACAGGGACATTCCCCCCGAGGCAAGTAGGGTGAAGTGCCTTGCCCAAGGACACAATGTAATTTTTCACTGCCAGGAATCAAACCAGCAACCTTCTGATTAATAGCATGATTCGATAACCACTCAGCCATCTGACCCCTGCATTCATGTTGTTTCCCTTTTAAATGAAACAGAATGTGAGCTTGAGTTACCAGACAGGTCTACATAACAGGCTGTGTTCATTTGAGTGTAGATAGTAAAATAAGTAGATAGGAAACAACTTTTAAAGACTAATTTAAAGGGAAGAAGCCGCTATGTAACCCTGCAGCTTTGTAGTAAGGAACACCACAGATATCAAAATGGCTTTGAAGGTCATACGTGTATCCCAGAGTTTCATCACAGAGAAGGACCCCAACCCTGACGATGAAGGTGGTGCAGTATGAGATACAGCAGTTTGAAATCCATGTGCTGCCTCAAATGATTTACCACTATTATGTGGAAACAGTTACTATAGAAAATCACTTTGTATCTATTAAGTTATGACTCCTAGTCAGTTAATATGTTGAATTATTTTGCAATTGTTTATTTGATAAACCATTTCATGGCAACAATATTGAGCCATCAGACACAACTTAGCATAACTGTGGTTGGTTGGTTGGCTGCATGTTCACGATCTGACATCTGTAAACCTGAGTTTTACTTATCTTGGTTTAATAGGAGTAACTGATGGAATAGTTAACATTTACCACATGCAATCCTGCTTATATTTTTGTGGAGGGTTTTTAACACTGAGGAGCAAGCAAACGTCAGGTAAATCACACTATGCATAATCTAAACTTTAAAGTGTCGCAGCCATGACAGGAGGGAAGGGCATTAAGCAGGCATTAACATGTTCTAAACCATATCATTTGCTGGTTTTCTTTCAAAGATTTCTAAGATATGAACTTGAAATATAATTTATTTTGTCATAATTTCATAATAATTTTTTTTTTTGTCTTTAAATTGTTTTTGTCTTGGAGTATTTCTCATACTTGGATGACATCATTTTTGGTGGTGTACTGTACCTAATAAAATAGCTACTCAGCTATTTTTCATATTTTAGTTAATCTAAAATATGAATTTACAGTAAAGGACTGGGGATTTGGTGAGCAATTTCATCATGAATAGTATTTTCTAAAAGGTTTTATTTATCAGATATGACACAACAATTGCACAGCATGTCCTTCGCCTTCTCACCGTGAAAGCAGCGGGAGGGTTTGAGTCAAAATTGCACCATTTCAGATCTAGTTCCTCGCTGTCATACCCATGAACATGAGAACACAGAATAAAATGTGGGTGAAAAAGTTACTATCATGCAGGTTGCCTTTAATAAACATCTTAATTATTAAAGCTATTAAAGTTCCATCTTGTCTCTGAACTTGAATTAACTGAGTTAACTGTCATCAGTCATGATATAAAAGGCACACTATTATTATTTTGTATTTCTATTCTATCTTTGGTAATACTGTGATACTGTTGTAACTACTTACAGCTATGAAAACGTAAACACATTCATACACTATCTTTTTAGATATCAAAACGTATAAAAGTGAAAAAGCAAAATAATAAATTAAGAAAAGATAGGTCATCCTATAAATGAGTATCAAAATGGTAACTCCTATCACCTATTTAATCTATTCAATATCTACACAATCCTGTTTGTCCCTATATGACAAAACAAAAGGACATTTTGCAAAGTTTCTCAGAGCACCCGACAATTATATTCTCAACTCTTGAAATACTGATTAAATACCTTTGGCTTAATTTCAAGTTAATGTTCCATCAAGAAATTCAAAAATGTATCCCAAAAACATTTCTAATTAATAACAAATCAAACAGTCATGAACCACTCTTTAACCTACTATCAACTTGAGAGTACCTTTGTTTTCTTTTGCTACCATGTTGTATCTCTATTTTCACCCTCTCTACGATATTAATTTCATTTCCTGCTGAAAAGCTCCCCAGAATGCTCCGCTCTTCGAGCAGGTACTTAATTACATCCCCTGTCCCACTCCCCACAGTCTGTCAGTCCAGGAATCCTTTGAGAAATCAACAATAATATAGTATGTACAGTATGTACAATCCATCAGTCAGGTTCCGCTGTTCATGTCTCAGAACTTGAAGAGGTTGATGAACTCTTGGGGAGAGATAGAGATGGTGCAACTCTCTGGGTTGTTGGCTGTGCAGGGATGATTTGTATCCTGGAAACAGAGATGGAAGGAAAAAGAGAGACAGGCAGAGAGGAACAGTGGTTAAGGCTCACATATTGTAGGGCACTTTTAATATACCTTTAACCCAGGGAGACGGGGAAGAGCTTGTAATCAACATAAAAATTAAGGCATGGAGAGACGTCAGGGTGATGAAACAAATCAAGACACTGATTGGGGTCTGTACCTTCCAGAAGAGGATGTGGCAGTGTGTGCAGAAGTGCAAGGTGTCACTGTACTGCTCTCTGTGTGGGTAGCATCTACACAGCTTGAAGTACATCTTTTTCCACTCAAGACCGCCCTTGTCTGACATGATCAGGCGCTTGCGGATCTGTAAAGGTTGACAGAGGATTGGTAAAGGATGAGCCAGTCCCTCCGGTTTACATGGACCCCTGTGAAATGCTTAATTTGAACAAGTATATCACAATCTGACCCATGTCTTCACTTAGCTGGGTGAGATGCTGACCTATTAAATTGGTACCATGGTAGTCATTCAAGGTAGCTCACACACAAAAACAGCTATGTTTAGCTTGTCATGAGTGCTGCTCGATTTAAGTTAAGCTCCAGGACTGAGGTGTTTGTTCAATCAGAACATAGTTTCTAATGCATGAATTGAGCTTTTGTGTGTGTCAGGGGGAGTGCATTTTGTGTGGTTAACTGTGGCTGAGGACTAGTAGGAATACCAGCGACTTGGTGGGTGTGGGTGTGTGTGTGTGAGAAAGAGATGGTTTAGGGCTGGGCGATATGGGTAAAAAATGATCACAATAGATATTTATATTTCCATTCGATAACGATAATTAAGATGATAGACCACAGATCTGTAGTAGCAACTCACACTTTCTGCATGTTCCAACGAGTGATATTGCTTGAGGTGGTAAAAAAAGGTTTGTCGTAGGCTATTACCAGACTTGGTAGCCACCTGTTTACGACACAATTTGCACCGAACATTGCTCTGCTCTTTGTTGGATTTCAAAAAGCCAAACCACTTCCAAATAACTGAAAAAGACTAACCTTTTTATCAATAATTTATTCATTGGAAGTTGCTCCCTCGCCATGGCTATCGCTGCCACTGTTTTCGGCAACAAGACTTATTTTCCGCGGTTAATATTACCTACTCCACTCGAGGTGCTCAGTGTATTTTAGTGGGCGTATAACATTTCTCTGCTGCATCACAGAAGTTAAATGGACTGCTGTTTCTAATTATTCTCTATCGACATTATTGAAAATGAATTAATGTTACGATATCTTTATTGAGGGAAGTCATTACTTCGATAATATTTTTTATCGATTTATCGCCCAGCCCTAAGATGGTGTAATCAAAGTCTCTCACTATCAGCATACCTGTCTGTCTGTGAAGTGGTACTGGCAGAGACTCTTCCAGAGAAGCCGGTCTTCAGTGAGGGTTCCCAGGTCTGGACATACCTGCCCCAGGCTCACCAGGTCCTGTCCGTCCGACAGACACTGCATGATGTTCAGCTGCAGGCTGGCGGGCAGGTCAGTCAAGTTCATCCCACAGGACACAGGCTGGGCCAACACACAAATGCACTGGGTCACAAAAAACTACGAAGCTGCTTTAATGGGTGTAGGGTGTTTCTTCTATTCCATTTAATAGATTTTTTAGATCTATTGATTTTTGTCACACAGGGAGCCTTTCAGTTTTTTTTTAAATTATCCTTTGATCTTGAAGTCAATCTGCACATCTGCAACCTACATCATGTTAAGGTACATCTGCGTCCTCTTATTGATCTGAATGTTGTCCAGCTGAAGCAATATAGTCCAACATAAATCATGGATTTCATATGGATTCATTAGAATACCTCTCCACTGATGACATACAGTTCTGGAAAAACATTGAGAGACCACTGCACCAATTCAAAGTTGAGAAGGACAATTCTGAATGAAGAATTGAAGGGTAAAATTTAAGAGGCCGCTGCCAATTTCACCCTTCTATTCCTCACTCAAAATTGTCCTTCTCAACCTTTTTTTAAATGAAAGAAAAAGGTGCAGTGGTCATTTTTTCAGAGCTAAATATGGATCCAGCTACCCCCAGTGTCCTCACCCTGTTGATTTGGATGTTGTCCAGTTGTTGCTGCCACTGCAGGATGTTCTCCATGCGGTGGACCCAGATGTTGATGTTTCCCACCAGAACAGACTTCCCCATGTCTTGGACCAGGCTGCAAAGCGACATGTAAAGGCTCTGGAGCAGCTCCTTGATGGGACGCACGTTCTGTTGGTCATCTAGTACTGGAGGGAGGAGAGATGGAACAATTGTTGAAGTCCTAGCCTTCTAGCCTTAGTCAGATTATACACAGTACGGGACAGGGGCTATTTGACTTTTCTTTTATTTGAAAAATGCAATAACAAATAAAATGTTCTGTTGTTCTCAATTTAAAAAAAGGACTGTTACGCAAGTAATAACCTCTCTGTCAATGCAACAACTATTATCTGTTACCACAGTCATCTCTTTAAAGTTGTTGCATGCATGGCCGGTATGATGCAAAATCTTTTTCTAGGAGAGACAAGTGCAATTTAAAGAGATGGAGAAAGCGTACCTTTCTGCACTACTCTTTCCAGGATGTTCATGTAGTTTTTCTGAGCTACTCCACTCAGGGAAGGGAGCTGGGACTTGGCTATGAGCTCCAGCAGCTAGGAGAGAGAAACAGAGACATAAATATCAAGCAGTCAGACCCTGAGACTTTCCGTTCCACCATTTGTTACCACTTGTTATGCTTCTCTCTTCTAGGCTCCATTCTAAACAAATCGCGGCCTCCAACGATGGCCATGTAGCTGGTTGGAACTTCTCCATTTGGATAAAACTCTCTGGAGATGCACTGGGTAGGAAGCACAATATTCCTGATTGGACCATCAGCCTAGACATGCATTTATGTGCTTGTTATTCGCAAAGAAACCAATAGAAAGATGTTATGTAAGATCCCGGTAGGTCTCAGGTTAGTTTTTGTACTATACATACTGTATAACACCTAAAGTAGATAACATGAGGGGCTTGGGGCGGCTTTCTAGTGTGCATGGGTGTCTGAACTCTGAGCCCCCAGGGCCCTAGAAAGCATGCATGGCATGTAACAACAAAGTTGGTGACATCATGGAGAAACACTGCCCCCACCCCAACCCCCACTTTGCTCAACCATGTGACAAAATATTGTCAGCACCCTTTGGAAAACCCCCGGCCCACCCGTCTCTGCCCCCTTTCCACACCTTCACCACCCTCTCTCCCTCCCCCTCTTTTAAGCCCCTCTCATCCCATCAAGTGGCATAGTCTGCCAGCCTGTGCCTGTGTTGAGCTGGAGTAGCAGGCATGGGACGTGTCTACTTTTAGCCATCGAGCCAGCACTATACTTCCACTTGGCTAATGTAATGCACTTTCCAATAGTACACTGCAGAGGCCAACTCTGCAGTATGACGCCACACCAAGTTTTCCACTGAGGTTATAACATGTCCTCACAGTAACGGTGTATGTGGTCTGCCCTGACTGACAGTGAAAACCTAATCAGTGTAACTGAGAAGAACCTCAACTACGCAATCAGGCCAGGGATAAGTAATCTGGGTTCAATGCATCCAGACCTAGGTCTACTGTTACAGTCGCCATTGTACCTCTGACACCCTGCATTTGCAGCCCTGTTCCTACAAAAAAAGCCAGTCTTCAACCATGACCATTGTATGGGGTACTTTGTGGAGAAATCATTTGATGCAGAAATACTCAAAGTTGCTAAAGGTTTGTAAAGGATACCGAGTTAGCTGATGTATTCCAAAGTGCTTTGTTTGGACACAAGGAGAATCTTAACAGTCCTAAAAATGGACATCCCCAACTTGCTGTTCTTCTTCAAATGAAACAGCCCCAATGTAGGCATGGAGATACAACACTGCCTCAGTCTTCCACAGAGACCCAGCTACAGAAATTGCACATCCAGTAAGAGAGGGGGGGGGGGGTTGTAGAGAGCCTAGTGGGTAGAGGTGTGTAGAGAAACTGAGTAAACTCAAGTCCAGTTTCATTAGGGCCGGGCCTGTGATTTCACCCCACTGCACAGATGTCCGTCACCTTTCATCCCTTCCCACAGATCTGACTGGGGCATATCTGAGCTGTGGTGGCCCTCAATCCCCATGTAGCTGGGCAAACAGATACCCAGCCCTATCAGATCAGTGAGAGGGAGTGAACAAGGGTGCATGAGGAGGGGCCAATACTGTCTGGCTGCCTAACTGGTAAACTCCAATCACACCTACCGGAGTGTAGACCTCCTAGTCAGTGACCTTACTCCTCATCCTCATGGCCTTCTAAATGGTGTATGTCTATGCCTGTACCCCCTATATATCCTGCACGAGTACCCATGGAGGTACATGTTGGGAGACTGGACAGTTCCGTCGGTGGTAACATCGGTGGCAACGTCAAAAGTTTGGATTTGAAATATTTAACTGGGATATGTGACCTTTAAAATGCATACAACTGATGTACTGTAAGCCTGTTTGCATAAACACTTCTGTAAATATCAACTATAATATATTCAACAGAGAACTTTATGATAATGGAAATGTATTGACAAGGGATGCTACAAACTTACATAAGGAGAGGTGAACAACTTAGCTTAAATGAACAAACCTTCGGACAGCCGATGCATTCTGTTTCTAGAAACTTTACATAAACAAACCACCAAACACAGCAACACAGACACGCACACAAACACACACGCCAATATCAGAGACAGAACATCTCCTCTAGTCTGTAGTGAGGTGATAAGGGCCTTGCAAAAAGCCAACCCACCATGAGGCTGTACTTTAACTTGTTCCTGCTGCCTCTGCTCACCCAGTTTTACTGATAAAGCTAACTACACCCTCCCACAGAGGATGTGCCACCTGACACTGGGTAAAAGAGGGAACTTACCCGAACAATGTAATTAAATCGCCTGGTGTCTTTGATAGCGCTGCAGAAATCCAAGCGGTTGAAGGCTTCTCCCAGCGTACAATATCCATGACGCTATATGATAATTGGGAATTAGTTCATCATTGCCCGTAGTCCAGGGTACAGGCCAGAGAGATAAAACATTGAGAGAGATGATATAGGAAAATCGTCTTACCTCTTTGGTGCTTCCTTTGTGAACATAGATCCATTTTTCTCTGTGGAAATCTAAAGTGAGGCATTGAAAAACATATTGAATATTCCATATAACAGTTTATTATTTGTATGCATTATAAAATGATCATATATTATAATTTCCATATTTATATTATGCTAATTTGGGTCCCTAGTAAAAACTTTTAAGTTCTGCTGTATTGTGTTGTATGATTGTTATGCATCTAGACTTACAGGGAACCTTGGAATTGTTGTTGATTAAATCCTTTTTTCTTTTCTTGGCTGCCATGTCGTAACTAATGGTCAACAGCACATTCTCCTTGAAGCACTCCTTCTCTACTTTGCAGTAGCTGGGGAGGAAGCCAAAAGTTTAAATTTTCAACATCTCTAAAGCTTTTGTAAATATGTTTTGTTCAACATTACATTGAAATATGTTGAACTTGATTGGGGAAAAAAGTATACATCGATTGTTATGTGTACCGGTATGTTAAATATGGCCGTTAATACTAGCGTCACTGTTGTTTTGCTATAAATAGCACAATTATTTCCAGGCAGATAATTCCACACACACAAAAACGCACAGCTGTTGTGGAAACCCTTGGTAACTTTTGGTTTTAAAATAAATACACCATAGCAGTCTCGGCAGAGCGATTTCCTGGAGTATGATAAAAGCATCTTGGATGGTTGTGGTTATATGAAACTTTCGATGTCGAGTTGCTTCTTAATGTGATGACGCTGTGAATGTATGTGAAACACTACATTTTATTCTCTTCACTGACCTCTCGTCTGAAACGTTGTTGTTTTTTTCTTCATTTGATGTTTTTTTCCATCCTCCTCCTGTTTTAACCCAACTCTGTCCAGGCGACCTCCAATCCTGTCCAAGAAAAGGCATGTTTCAGCTGAATGTCTTGAGAAAATTCTACAGATATGACAGTATCGCAGACCGCTTTTTGTTAATATGTATCCCTTTGCTCTATTGTCTTGAACGTTTCGTCTGGTGCTCAGCATACGCAGCTGTTCTTATATCCTACAGCGAAGAATCCGGAAATACTTTGGGCCCACCCTCTTTGGAAACTATCCATCAACACGTGGCTTTGTTTATCATCTTCAGTATTGCAAAACTGTCCAGTGAAGGAATATTATCACCCTATGCCGTTTGAGGGAAAACATTGTCTGTCGTATTCATTAACTCAGTTAAAAGTGCTCATTCTGTCTTTTGATCAGTTCTCCAAGTAAAGCATTTCCTATCTATTTCTAACTAATCTTAAGTAAAAATATATATCAGTCAAGGCTTCGTTTCTGAGAATCCAGTGAATCATTGCATCATTGAGGTTTAAAATAAAGTCCAAACTCTTCTGAGGATTTAGCAGGAGAGCAGAGTTTCACAGTGGAAACTTTAAATATGGCAGTACTGTATAATTGATAAGGAGGCCTGTGTGGACTGTGGGCCTACCACATGTAAAAATTGTATTACATTTGTTATGAAGAAATTAGCTAGTATCTGTTTACTCACTGGATGTGGAAAAGAGAGTGGAATGTCAAAATCCTTCATTAAAGTATCTCCTACACTATAATATCTGATTGACCTGCCACAGTCACATTGTGTTATTGGAGATATGATTTTGAGCTGATAAATAATCATACTAAATGTTTTGAATGCATGTAAATCATCCTAGAACATCATGTAATAAACACCAAATTGATTCTACACTGAGTGTCTCAGTGCTGTCTTCAAGTGTAGATCAACCGTATTCAAGTTTTAACACAAAGCAGCCAAAACAGTGTCAAATATAGACAGTTTTGATTTTATGCTGTTTGTTTGTTGTTGTTGTCTCACTGCAGATGTTTATGACGTCATAGCCTAATTGAAAGTATTACAAGTAGTGCTTTGAAGTGGCTCCACTGGTATCTGACTGCGGAGCAAATGAGCAGTGCCTCATCAGCCAGATGCTACATAACTGGAGTACCAGAGCAGGTGCCTTACTAACTGCCTCATATATGGACAGCCAATGGATTATTCTGGTTCAAAATTAAAGGTCAAAGGTCACATACACACCTACTTACAAAGTCAAGATAAACGTAAACATATATGAGATTGGACTAGAGCACCAATACTTTGAAATGATTCTATTTTAAATCTAATTTAAATAAATCATGTATTCTGATTAAGTGCATGTGTAGAAAGAGAGTTATGTGAGAGTACTTTGAGTATAGCTGTCAGATGTCATAATGTTAGAGTTTTTGTTATGATTGTCAGAAGGCAGCTGTAGTCCCCACCCATGTGCACATACACACAGACACACACAAACACACACAAACAAACAAACACATACACACACACACACATATAGCACAGCCACTAACACACACACACCTGTTGCTGTCAGTCCCTAGGCCAATTTCATAATTATCACAGGTTGTCTTGTGAAACAAGGCTCAGGTTATGAGGCTCACCGCTTCGTGCATCTGCCAGCCAGCGCAGCAACTGGTGGGGACACATGATTTATGTGGTGTTATGTTCATACCTTGTTTGTTTCCCAAAATAACATTGGATCACCTATAATTTCCAGTAACCCCTAATACACACACAACATCGTCTTTCACCTTCTACAGTATTTCAGAAGGGCAAACTTTAGTAGAGTATGTTCTGGGTTCCAAAGAACTAGAAATCAACTCTTCTCACTAATAACTAGTGCTCTGACACGTTGTCGTTTCCCTTAAACAAATTCCATTTGATTTGAAAGCCATGTTTACAGGGTTGTGTAATGTTATCTGGCCAACATGTAGCTACTCAATTCAGTTAAGCTAAAGTAATGAGCATTGTCAGCACAATAGTTAAAACTGTATAAAGTATTGAAAAAAGTTAAGTATACATTCATAATAATACTGGAAGTATCTTGTAAATCTTTGGTTTAGGCTGATAATAAAAAGGGCTGGACCATTTATGTATAATGTGTATTGTATGAATACATAATCTGCTACTTGTTTTACAGTTTTGTTATCATATTACATTTTCCACATATTTAGATTTTTTGCAATATCACTTAAACCCATCTGGGCATGAATAGCACGAGTGGTTCGCCTTCGGATGTGAGATCTATGTGCTTCTCAAGTTTCCTCTTGTGTCACTTGACTGCAAAGAGCCTGTCAGACAACACAGTGATAGCTAGAGTTGAAAGGCTTACAATATCTTACCATCACAGTCTTAGGGGTGAAATTTGCTTTTATTAATCAGAAAATACATACAAAAATACCAAATCACATCAATGAATAAATACAACACCCCAAATCTATGAGGCAACACAAAGAGGTTTGCTAAGGTAGCAAACAATGCAGTAATAACCAATTTTCTGCTCATGCTATCCATGTGCTATTTCTGTTTAGTGGATTTCATTTTTAAATTAATAATCAAGTAAGCTATGAATGCTAACTGTAAGATCAGCA
This sequence comes from Osmerus mordax, assembly GCF_038355195.1. Classification (NCBI taxonomy): domain Eukaryota; kingdom Metazoa; phylum Chordata; class Actinopteri; order Osmeriformes; family Osmeridae; genus Osmerus; species Osmerus mordax. The sequence continues at coordinate 13,518,966 of NC_090055.1, forward strand.
ATGTCATCAACATAAATTAAGAGGAATGTTTAATTAATAACGGGCGTTCTCAGATAACAGGCAATGATTTATGCCACACAGTGATAGCTAGAGTTGAAAGGCTTACAATATCTTACCATCACAGTCTTAGGGGTGAAATTTGCTTTTATTAATCAGAAAATACATACAAAAATACCAAATCACATCAATGAATAAATACAACACCCCAAATCTATGAGGCAACACAAAGAGGTTTTCTCAGGTAGCAAACAATGCAGTAATAACCAATTTTCTGCTCATGCTATCCATGTGCTATTTCTGTTTAGTGGATTTCATTTTTAAATTAATAATCAAGTAAGCTATGAATGCTAACTGTAAGATCAGCAATGTCATCAACATAAATTAAGAGGAATGTTTAATTAATAACGGGCGTTCTCAAATAACAGGCAATGATTTATGTGATAGCTAATGCTAGCTATCACTGTGTTGTCTGACTGTCTGACAGGCAAATCAAACCCTTGAAGGGTTTGATTTGTCAGAGATAGATATCATGGACAGGGAGCCATGGTCAAATAGTTTGTAGGGGAGTGTCCCTTTTGAGGTCCATGTGTCTGTCTTTGGGTCATAGCTCTCGAAACTGTCAGAGTCCTCGATAACATCCTGTCCATTAATGTAGCGTCCCCCTGTCACGTAGAGCTTGTTGTTGAGGGCAGCAGCAGAGTGGTGCATCCTTCGCTCCTTCAGGTTGGCACACTTGATGAACCGGTTGGCTTTGGTGTCGTAGGCCATCATTCTCCTGGTGTAACCTGCAACAGGACAACGTTATGAGGAAAAATCTATTGTCTTGTTGAGCTTATTTGGTTTAGTAGCTGAGCCACAGTCTGATGTTCAATGCCTTGTTGTCTTTCTTTGGCTCAGTAGAGTCTCATTCACCACCAACACATACATTCACAAACACACCAACACGTAATCTAATGTACACCTAATCCCACTTACCTCCAATAATGTAGATTTTGTCATTTAGAACAGTGGCAGGGGCACAAACATTCTTCACTGTTCTGGTTTCGATATTAGACCATAGATTTCTGGCAATATGGTACACCTGGAGAAAACAAAAACACTTTTTACATGGCACATCGTTAATTGCATTTTAAATTAAAAACTGTATTTGCTCTGCAATTTCCCTGCATTGATTGGTTGACTCGCTGATTAATTATCGTTTATGGAGTAGATTCTAGAGTAAATTGACCATATCAGGCGAGAGTTTTGTAAAACATTGCAAATGCCATTAGAAGTACCTGTATCATCCTGACAGGGTTTTGCATGGCATCTTCTCCCCCAAACATGTAGATCCTCTGATTGTGGGCGGCCACAGCCGGGTTGAGCACAGCCTCAGGCATGGGCGCCACGGCTTCCCATTGGTTAAACATGCTGTTGTACCTCTGCACTGAGTCACACACCTTCCTGTCTGGACAGATGCCCCCCAGGACGAAGATGAAGTGTAGGTAGGAAACACTCTGGTGGGCGAAACGTGGCTCCAGCAAGGGCTCAGCCTCTCTCCAGTAGTTGGTCTTGAGGGAGAGCGTGTATACGGTTGTGCAGACCTTGATGGGTTGTGTGTTTATGGTCAGGCCTCCCAGCACATATAAAATGCTATGGATGCTGACATAGGAGGCCTTGTAGAGGCGGACAGGCAGCTTAGCCAGCCACTGCCATTGCTGAGTATGCTCGTCATAGAGAATGGCTTCCCTGGAAGTCTGCTCGTTGTTCTTCCTTCCTCCCACCAGGACCAGCGTCTCACAGCAGGCGTAACGACGTGGAGCTCCCCACAGGGCATTCAGGTCGCCAGCAACCAGGGAGCTGACGGAGAACAGAAGGCGGCGGACGGACTCGATGACCTCAGTGCATAAGCTGGAGGACTGAATGAGAGGGTCGCTGGCGATGAACTGGAACAGGTAAGTGGGGTGGATGTAGCGAAGACGAACCTGGATATCAGATCAGTCGTGTTAGTAATTAACGCCTCAGTTGTCAACCAATTTGCAGTTGCTGGTTGCAACACACGAGAAGCAATACATCACCTTCTTGAAGAGGTCGTGAATGGCTCCGTGTCGTGAGAAGGGGTCGTGGTGGATCCAAGCCAGGAGTGTCTCGAACACCTGCTCCTCCTCGGCACAGAGGCCGTCGTCCTCCAGGTAGCCCATCAGCTCCGGCAGCGAGAGCTCGCGCAGGTCCTCCGACTCCACCACATCAGAGAAGCTCCTCATGGCCATCTCCCTGGCCTTCTCCCTCAGGCTGGTGCAATCGAGGATCTTAGACAGACGCACCATGCTCAGGCAATTGTCTGGGCTCAGCTGGCCCTGGAGGAACACGGAGCAGGCCTCAAACAGGTGGCCGTACTGCAGCATGGATGCTGACTGCATCAAAGGCAGCACGTTCTCCATGGTGATAGTGATTTGGCCCGTGTAGACATAGTCCACCATGGAGCTTAGGATGGTGGCAGAGACCCCCTTCAAGTTGATTCTATTCTGTTGGGTCTCTCTGAAGTTGTTGCAGAACATGGCCTTGAAGTATGGACTGCTTGAGACTAGTATGTTGCGGTGGCAGGGGATCTCCTGGTTGTCAGAACAAAGGAGCAAGTCAATGAAGACCCTCTCCTGTCTCAAACTGTTGAGCTGCAAGAGCAGCTGAGGGAAATGGTCCTGGTCCTTATAATGGAAGACTTCCTGAACTGGGAACTCCATGATGCTATAGACAGAAGAACACAGGGCATTATAAGATGTATCAAACGTATTTTCGGTGGTGCTCCTGATGAAGCTGTATATTGTAGCTTATCTGAGTGGACACATCCCTGTTCAGTTTCAGCTAAGCGCAGGGATAGTAATTTCCTCCTTGACAGTAGCAGATGTTTCATGCCACCATCCAACTGTGCTACCTTCAACCCTGGCTTTTGATTACCCTGGAGACAACTGCATATTTAATGGATCATTACTGAGTAGGCACACATGACCTGCTATTCATGTACCATCACATTGTACTTCCTAAGCTTAATTTATACTACAATGTCAAACGCGTCTGTGTAGGGTCCACGGACACTGCAGAGAGCCATACAGGATAGGCTACGTGCACCAGCATATGTCAACCGCAGAGCCTGTCTGCAGTAGATTGACTATCGAGGTGAATAGCGAATGGGATGTGAGATGAGCGGTTACGTGACACTGACACACTACATTCAGAAAAGTAACATTTTTCAACAACAAAAAAATTCACATACACAAAATAAATATTGAAGTCACTCATTGTTGTAAATACAAGTTAGCCTCTTAAAGTCTTTCAAAATTGTAAATGGAGGCTTTGACTCGGTCCCTGCTGTTATGGTTACTTAATTCAGACACTTTGTACAGGCTCATACTATGTAACCAGCGGAAAAAATTAGAACGGTGAAAATACAATTTTGCTGCAATTACATAGTAGGTGTCCGTTATCACCCGATAATGGACAGCCCTGCTGCCAATCAGAATCGAGTATTCACCCAGACCATGGTATAACAGCTTATATTGTACATTATACTTCACAATTGTGTTTCATATCACAAAGTAAAATAAGTAAATACTAGTAGTTATCACCCTGGCCTCTTTGCTTGTTGCGTTTCTGCAGCTGCCTTGCAGTAAAGCAGTTAGCCTAGCTATCTCCCAGAAGTTAACAAGCTGCTAAACTAATGACTGTGGCTAGCAAGTTAGCCACCGTTAGCTTTACTTTTCGCCACAAAAACTTAATTTCTACTTAAACCCTGCGTAGTCCAAATATTGACGAAGGCTTAGGGGTGTGAAGAGAAACAATAATAATATTAATTGGGTGTGTTTGCCTTCGGCAAGGGCACAACCTTTGTTCTCTCACATATATATTATTATTGGGTGTGCTTTGCCTTCGGCAAGGGCGCAACCTTTGTTCTCTCACATATATATATATTATTATTATTTATTTTTGCCCCCCTAAGTCTCAGTCAATATTTGGACTACATAGACAATCTAGGTGTCAAAAGTTTCGTATTGGTAGCGATTGAGTTGCTTGTATTGGGAGTCAGGTGGCTGAGCAGTTAGGGAATCAGGCTAGTAATCTGAAGGTTGCCAGTTCGATTCCCGGCCGTGCAAAATAACGTTGTGTCCTTGGGCAAGGCACTTCACCCTACTTGCTTCGGGGGAATGTCCCTGTACTTACTGTAAGTCGCTCTGGATGAGAGCGTCTGCTAAATGACTAAATGTAAATGTAATGTAATGTATTTGTATTTACCCTCCGTTGCATGGTTTAGGCTCAAGTTAAGTTTTTGTGGCTAATGGTGGCTAATTTGCTAGCCACAGTCACTGACGTTACTAACGTCACTACGTCACTAAAACACGCGTGACTACCTGTAGCAGAACATTCGTTTTGCATCTGTTAACTTGGGGGATAGCTAGGCTAACTATAGCTTTACTGCAAGGCAGCTGCAGAAATGCCACAAGCAAAGAGGCCAGGGTGATAACTATTTACTCATTTCACTTTGTGATGTGAAACACAATTGTGAAATGTAATGTACAATATTAGCTGATATTATTAAGGAAGTAAGCCCACATCTACTTTCGGAAACGGTAGTATACTATTTCACTGAATCATTAGCATCATGACATTAGCCTCTGTTGCCCAGGTGACAAATACTACAGTGGTCTATGATGCATCTGTTTTCAATCGTTAAAATGAACATTCCTCACAAATACATTTTCGTTGTAGGATTTATGACATTACATTACAAGTAAACGATTTGTTGGTGAAATTATCATTACCTGTGGTTTCAAACCAGTGTTGCTCACTGCAACGCTGTAGCCTACGAAAGACACACTACAAAAACATCTAGCTACACAGCTGTTTAGGAAGTCAAACGGCGACAGAACATGTTCGGCACTCCCCTTACTTAAATCAAAAGTCTTTCAATAGGTGAAACTATCTGACTACTAACCTGAACTTCATTGCCACAGCCTAAACTTTGTCAATCTGTTCATGAAAATAATACATTTCAGCCTAAACCGTACAACTACCAAGACAAACACAGCAGTAGTCTAGTACTATACTGTAGTAGTACAATTTACCGGGGCAGCTTCTCCACACAGGGCTATATCGCATTTTGCGTTGTTACTGACAATGATCGCTACCAGTGAGCTTTTTATGAATGAGCGATTTTCCACTAAATAAATGTCAAGCTTATTTACGTTTTTGGGGGCATATTTTCAGTTAGCAGATGGTACTGTTTGAATCGCGATTCCATCTTCTACTGCCGGTAACGTCGTAGAATAATCTTCAAAGGGGGTTCTTTATTAATGAATGAATGCAATATGAGTAGGCTAAATGCCTGAAAATATCACGAGAAGGGAAAAACTTAAAAGGACGTTTAAGTCATAGAGATTAGGTCAATTTTTACAACGGTCTGCCAAATTTATTCGTTTTGATTCAGCTATGAGGCTGCCTCTTGCAGGGGAAATGAGAAGATATCTATTTCATTCTACACTTCACTCATATTTTGAGTTGTAAATGAGCAGCAAAAAAAAGATGCTTTTAAATCTATGTAATCTTTATAAATAATAAGTATGCATTTTTATATAAAATACACAGAAATATCAGTTGTAAAACGGACCCCTGTGCAACCGACGCAAGCAAGCACACCCTACAATTTCCCCAGAAATTGTACCCTCTCTAGTTATTATTTCTTTTTGCCCCCCTAAATCTTCGTCAATATTTGGCCTACATAGACAACCTAGGTGTCAAAAGTTTCGTCTTGGTAGCGATTGAGTTGCTTGTATTTTTATTTACGTTCCGTTGCATGGTTTAGGCTCAAGTTAAGTTTTTGTGGCAAAAAGTGAAGCTAACGGTGGCTAATTTGCTAGCCACAGTCACTGACGTTACTAACGTCACTACGTCACGAAAACATGCGTGACTACCTGTAGCAGAACATTCGTTTTGCATCTGTTAACTTGGGGGATAGCTACATAGATATATATATCTATGGATAGCTAGGCTAACTATAGCTTTACTGCAAGGCAGCTGCAGAAACGCCACAAGCAAAGAGGCCAGGGTGATAACTATTTACTCATTTTACTTTGTGATGTGAAACACAATTGTGAAATGTAATGTACAATATTAGCTGATATTATTAAGGAAGTAAGCCCACATCTACTTTCGGAAACGGTAGTCTACTATTTCACTGAAGCATTAGCATGACATTAGCCTCTGTTGCCCGGGCAACACATACTACAGTGGTCTATGATGCATCTGTTTTCAATCGTTAAAATAAACATTCCTCACAAATACATTTTCGTTGTAGGATTTATTATGACATTACATTACAAGTAAACGATTTGTTGGTGAAATTATCATTACCTGTGGTTTCAAACCAGTGTTGCTCACTGCAACGCTGTAGCCTACGCGAGACACACTACAAAAACACCTACACAGCTGTTTAGGAAGTCAAACGGCAACAGAACATGTTCGGCACTCCCCTTCCTTAAATCAAAAGTCTTTCAATAGGTGAAACTATCTGACTACTAACCTGAACTTCATTGCCACAGCCTAAACTTTGTCAATCTGTTCATGAAAATAATTAATTTCTGCCTAAACCGTACAACGGAACGTTACATCGAATTCAACCAACGCAATCGCTACCAAGACGAAAACAGCAGTAGTCTAGTACTGTAGTATAGGCTGTAAGGTGAACCCTGTTATCGTTTCAACCTGCTCCACAGTTTGGCATCTACACAATCTTTAGCTCATAAAAAAGAACGAGTCCTGCTAAGCTACCAAAAAAATGTTTGTCGCTGAAATTCCAGTCAATTGTCGATGCGTCTATGTTTTATGCAGAACTAGTTTCTTCAGAGCGTAATAGGATTTTTGTGGCACGGTTCACGTGATCCTTCTACACCAATAAGGTAGCTGCTTTTTGTCAACATGGATGGATATGGTTGTCAAACAGAGGATGGGACCTTGCACATTTGTTTCCTCTATGTTTATTTTGCCGTGGCGGCCCGCCACGACAAAATTTCTGCCACCATGGTATCAGAAATAGGGCTGTACAAAATTTTAGGACGTCTATGTGATTGTTAGAGTGCATGTCGGAGAATAGCATGGATACGCGCTTCACACCACAGTTGCGCGTCTTTGAGAAGTCGTATAGCTAACTTGTCAGTTAATTTAAGCCTGTTATTGTATTAGTCTTGCTAATTTAAATTAAGTTAACTGGTGATCTTCGTTGTTTGTATTATTCCCCTACTAGCTAAATTGCACGTCTGTTGATTCGATAGCGATTGCTGCCTTTGCATACGTTTGTATTTTCGGTGCAACTATGCAGTAGTTTTAATTAATAAATTGTGGGTTTATTGTTATTATTTGCTACAGAATGCTTAGCCTATCAAGCTCAAATGAAGCAGACAGTGTACATGCCAACGTCAAACGTCAATTGGCAGCATTTATGCCATTTAGAACACTTATGAGTGGAAGGTCTCTAAGTAGCCTAAACTTATTGCTTTAGGGGAAATAGTACGAAAATATGTGCAATATTACATTAGTTATTAAACTAGGCTATTACATTAACCTGGGGGGGGGGACAGACAAACAGACAGACTTATGTCGTTGTTGTAACATTCATTCATTCATTCTTCCACAAATGAAAACACTGATCAACCATAAAAACAATCGTAATGAATAATATGAAATATGATATATAAAACTGTACAAAACAGAATAAGGAATAACAGATTAAGGACACTCAGTCCTCACTGTCAGTGTCAGGACAGTTGTCTTCCAGTTCCTCAGTTTCTTTTGTGTTGGCACAATTACAACAACGACATAAGTCGGTGCAACACAGTCCTGCAGAAAAACATGAACATCTGCCTGTCTCACAGGCACTTTTGCAGCCGCAGTGTATCACATGCAAAACACTGTCAGGGGCCGAATTTCTGTTACGTGCAAGGTCCCATCCTCTATTTGCCAAACATATCCATCCATGTTGACAAAAAGCAGCTACCTTATTGGTGTAGAACGATCACGTGTCGAACCGTGCCACCAAAATCCTATTACGTTCTGAAGAAACTAGTTCTGCATAAAACATAGACGCAACGATAATTGACTGGAATTTCAGCGACAAACTTTTTTTGGGTAGCTTAGCACGACTCGTTCTTTTCTATGAGCTAAAGATTGTGTAGATTCCAGACTGTGGAGCGGGAATCATTTTCTAAAAGACTTTTCGTGGTTCACCTTGCGGCCTAGTAGTACAATTTACTGGGGCAGCTTCTCCACACAGCGCTATATCGCATTTTGCGTTGCATTGTCATAGAGATTAGGTCAATTTTTACACCGGTCTGCCAAATTTATTCGTTTTGATTCAGCTATGAGGCTGCCTCTTGCAGGGGAAATAAGAAAACATCATATTTCATTCTACACTTCACTCGTATTTTGAGTTGTAAATGAGCAGCAAAAAAATATGCTTTTAAATCTATGTAAACTTTATAAATAATAAGTAGGCCCTATGCATTTTTATATAAAATATACAGAAATATCAGTTGTAAAATGTAAAAACGGACCCCTGTGCAAACGACGCAAGCAAGCACACCCTACAATTTCCCCAGAAATTGTACCCTCTCTAGTTATATATATGACAGAGAACAAAAGGTTGTGCCCTTGCCGAAGGCAAAGCACACCCAATGATTGGTTGGATGGCGGAGGGAGGGGTTACACAGAGTAGGGATTTCTGGCAAAACCCCCAAAGGTTTGCAAAGCAAACCACCATTTTGCTCAACAGCACCACCTAGTGCAAAAAATATTCTGTCTATCTACACAACAAGGCTGCACAACTAAAAAGTTTCAAGTTCAAGTTTCAAAAATGCAGAGCTCCGCACATGACATTAAGAATCCAGACCCGCAGAAGCATAAACTAAGCTAGTAGGGTATAGCCTGGTCTTCAACACACAGTGGAACTAATGCAGCCTGCTTCAAGTGACAGACAGTAGAAAACAGTACTTTTTTTATTTTACAAAGCACATACTGGACAATGCACTGATTTGATGCACACATCAAATCATGGTTGTCAGATGGATTGGTTGGCAAACCAATAATAGTGTTCATGTCTGAGATAACTGACTGTTTGTACGTCACTCTGGATAAATCATCTGCTACGTTAACAAAATGTAATTAAAAAAAGTCATACAGTAGGATGTTGTGGTAACAATAACTGAATTAGGTACAGCTCCATGTTGCCACTCCCTGCATGTGTCTCTGTGTGTGCCACATTTTTTTGATGAATGTAGGAATCTTCTTCTTCATCAATGACAGCGACAAAACATCAGTTGTCTCTTTAACTCAAGAGATCAGAAGTTGTCTCTGCTTCAAATATTGATCATTTCTAGCTTCGTCTTCGGAACATTATGTACATTATGTATGTATTTTGCTTTTTAAAGAAACAATTAGACCAAATAAATCATTAGAAATACTGTACGTCTATACAGAAGTGCATGGTATTTCTTACCTTTTCTTTCTGCTATCAATGGCTCCAAAGGTGTCTCTTGGCTCAGCAATCAGCATAATTCATAATTCACCCTTCACTCTTTGGTGTCGGTGCTTTATGTCGATGAATTCAGGGCTGTGTGTTTGTAGACGTGTTACAGGGTGTTGTTGTTATGATCTCTTTCCAAGAGGCCTCTGTGTACATTCCTTCCCTATAAATAGGAGCACTCTTTAGCAATACTCAAACATGAGTCTCTCTCTCTCTTTTGTTTGCTCTCTCTTCCCATCCACCTTTCCCCCCTCTCTCAAGTAACCACATCTTTCTCAGAACGTCCCCCACCCCCCTTCATCCTTCCTCCTTCTTCTGTCCCATGCATCAAAGTGTTTACAGACAGTCAGAGCCTAGGATGACACACCACAGCTATGTTAGTGGAGGTTCTGTCCATGAACCGCTCAGAAAAGGACCTGGCTTGTGTTACCATGGCAGCATGGTAAACAGATGTCTGCAGATGACTAAAACGGGTAGTGAGGCTCTCATGTCACAACAACAAGACACATCATGTTTGTTATGAACAGTGGGGGAAAGGAGGGGTACAATTTATTAAGCTTAGTCCTGGAGTAATGAAGTGTTACGCACTTAAAAAAAAAAAAAAAAAAGACAACAGGGAGACCACTGAAAATGTGTCTTGGGGCTAAGCAGATTGGTTAGAGCGGCTACCACAGTGGAAAAGTTACGACAAAACGTACAGTAGTAACCTACCATCCCCAGAAACCTGCGTAGTTGGCGACGGGTCATAGGGGCAAGAAAGTCAACGATAGCCTCCACTTTGGCAGCCACGGGCCGCACCTGTCCACGTCCAACCTCTTTGCCTAAGTAGGTGACTGTAGCCCTGCCAAAGTCACATTTAGCCAAGTTGAGGGTCAAGGATGCTTTCTCCAATCTCTGAAACACGTCTGTTAAGGTGGAGATATGGTCAGACCACGCGGCGGAATGGATGACTAAGTCGTCTAAGTACGCAGTACAGTTGGGTAGTCAAGTTTACTGACGTACGCTGCAGCACCTATCGTGTTGACGCAGTGGTCAATACGTGGTAGTGGAAACGAGTCGGGCACTGTGACTGCATTTACCCGATGATAATCCGTACAGAACCTGAAGGAACCGTCAGGTTTGGGTATCAAAATACAAGGGGAGCTCCAGGGACTGATGCTAGGTTTTGCCATCTGATGTTCTAGCAGGTAACCAACTTAATTTTTCATTGTGGCTCTCTTCACAGCGTTCACTCGGTAGGGATGCCGTTTGATCGGAGCAGCGTTCCCCACATTTACGTCATGCTCCAAAACAGATGTACAGTTAGGGACATCCCCAAACAGGCTGGGAAAACCAGTGATTAAACCCATAAGGTCCTTTGTTTGCTCCACCTCCAAATGCCCCAACTGGGAGTGGAGAGCCCTTAACATCTGGGAGTTACACAAACGTTCACATTGCTGGAGAGTGTTACGCACCACCAACCCATCCTCCTGCTCATCCTCTGCTATAGGCTCTGTATTAATCCCTACGTGAGCCATAGGCACGACAGCTGGGTGGGCCGACATACCTGAGGTTCTAAAAGGGGACTCTCTAACATGGTAGGTATTGAACATGTTCACATGGCAAACGTGGGATGAACGTCTCCGGTCTGGGGTCTTAACGACATTGTCTGTCTCACCAATCTTTCTCTCGATTACGTAGGGACCAGAAAAACGTGCCGACAGAGAAGAGCCAGGGATCGGCAAAAGGACTAAGACCTGATCCCCTAGATTCAAGTCACGGCCGCTTTTTATGTCATAACGGTGTTTCATTCTTTGTTGTGAGGCAGACAGGGCCTCTTTGGCTACCGCACATGCATCATGCAGCCTGTCACGCATTTGGCTGACGTAGTTTACCATGCTTCTGTTAGCAGAGCCTACTGTGTTAGGAGCCAGTATTTGTTCCTTCAGGACTTTCAAGGGTCCACGAACCGTGTGTCCAAACACAAGCTCTGCTGGACTGAACCCTAAGGATTCTTGCACTGTCTCGCGTATGGCGAACAGCACTAGTGGCACACCCTCGTCCCAGTCTTTCTGGGCATCCGCACAATATTTGCGCAGCATCGCTTTGAGGGTCTGGTGCCAGTGCTCCAAGGCACCTTGGCTCTCCGGGTGGTACGCACTTGATATGTTGTGGGTTATGGACAACGTCTGTAACACTTTTGCAAAGAACTGAGATAGGACGTTTGTTCCCTGGTCTGTTTGCAACACTTTGGGTAGACCAAAGGTAGAAAAGAACTTGATCAATGCTTTGACTACAGCCCTGGCATTGATCTTTCAAAGAGGAATAGCCTCTGGATATCTAGTAGCACTGTACATCACAGTTAATAAAAACTGATTACCAGCTCTAGTTCTGGGCAATGGGCCGACACAATCTACTATTACTCTTTCAAATGGCTCCCCGATCACAGGTATGGGGTGGAGAGGAGCCCAAGGTATAGTCTGGTTAGGCTTCCCCATCAACTGACATGTATGACAGGTTTTGCAATATTTAGCTACGTCGGATTTCATCCCCGGCCAAAAGAAATGCCGAAGGAGACGATCATACGTTTTCGTTATCCCTAGGTGGCCTGACCAATCCTGATCATGGGCCAGGGACAACACCTGCTGCCGAAGCGGTGTAGGGACTACTACCTGGTATACTGCGCTCCAAGCTCTGTCTGGCGTATGTGCTGCACACCTTCTCATAAGAACCCCCTTCTCCAAGAAGTAGGCTGTTTCCTCATCTCTCGCTTCTTCCAGCAACACAACAGAAGCAAAGCATTTACAAAGAGTCACATCGTCTTTCTGCTGTTCAATCACTGTCTCAGGGGTGATCGACACAAGAAACGCATCTAACTTGGGCTGGCTTACTGCGTCCCCTCTTCGGTCAGCCGGGTTTAAACCAGCCGACTCAGGGAGGACACATGGCTCCTCACCCTTTACGACATCTCGGCCAAAATGGTCTCGGCCAGATTCACTACATCACCGAGCCTTCGGGACTGAGCTCGGGTAACCACACAAGCCGAGAAAACATATGGAAACGTCTTCGACAGGTCCTCCTTTTCTGCCTCAGGGGTTGGTTTGTCTAACACTTCTAATACTGGTGTCACTCCACCACCTGCTATGTCATTTCCCAACAGCAGCGCGACCCCTCTTACAGGCAGACTGTCCATGACTCCAACACGGAAACACCCTGACACAAGTCAGACGTCAAATGGACCCAATGCAAGGGCACCGACTTTGTCCCCATTTAAATACCCTGCAGCATAACATGTGAACCACAATACGTCTCTGCAGACCAAGGCAGCGGATCTGTAAGTATAACTGATTGCGCCGCACCAGTGTCTCTTAGGATCTGTATGGGCCGGTGACCAGCTTGTGTCCCCGTCAGGGAGACCAAGCCAGTTAACAGAAACGGGGTGTAAATGGTTTACCATAACAAACCAAGTTAACCCCTTTTGGCTTACTGACGAGAGGCATGGGATGTCGGTCTTTGTTTCTCAAAACCGGACACTTTGCGATCAGATGACCATACTGGTGGCAATAGAAACACTCGCGTACCTCCTTCGTAGGAGATGGTCCGCTGGAGGAAGGGCGAGCCGGACGAGGCACTGACGGCACAAACTGTCTACCCTCAAAACGGTGTGCAGGGAAAACACTCTGTCTACTCTCAAAACAGGGTGCAGGGAATACACTCTTATGTGTCAACGTGTACTCGTCTGCTAACACTGCGGCCTGTGCCAACGTGGCCACCTTCTGTTCGTGAAAATGGACCACAATACAATCGGGGAGGGTATTCCTAAAATCCTCTAACAACATTAACTCACGGATACCTGCGTAATCCTTAGCATTGCTGGCCGAACACCAGCAATCAAACAGAGACTCCTTGTCTCATGCAAACTCAACAAAAGTTTTAGTCACGGCCTTCTTGTGGTTCCTAAAGCGCTGCCTATAAGCTTCGGGAACCAACTCATACGCTCTAAGAACCGCGGCTTTAACCACCTCATATTGTAGACTGTCTTCCAGGGAAAGAGCAGCAACAACTTCCTGGGCTTTCCCGGACAATTTGCACTGTAAGAGAAGCGGCCAAACTTCGGGTGGCCAGTGCAGCACGGTGGCCACGCTCAAAAGCCGAGAAATAAGAATCGACTTCCGACTCCCTAAATGGAGGAACTACAGCAATATGCCTACTCACTTCAAAGCGAGCCTCAGGCTGGGTAGGAGGCGGAGTCACACGGGAGCCAGCCTCTATCTCCAGTTGTCGGATTCTTATCTCCTTATCTATCTCCAGTCTCCTAATTTCTAACTCTCTCTGTCGAATGCTCTCTTTTTCTTTTAGCTTCATCTCCAGCCGGGCCAGCCTCACCTTGAGCCTAGCCGTGCCTTCAGAAGACAACGGGTCGAACCGGGGCAAAGTGAAGGGAGTACGAGGAGCCCCTTTCTCTTTGCCGTCCTCAGACGATGCAGAAGGTGGTCCACCTGTCCCCCCTCCTGAAGCCCCTACTTACTCCTCTGTTATGGACATCACTCCCCTGTCCACTAAACCATCCCTGACCTTTTGTAACAGCTCAGTTCTAAGGGCTTGTTTGGAAACAGGGATCTGGAAGTGTACAGCTATCGCCTGTAACTCCGCCTTCCGAAACCCCACCAAATCTTTAACCCTTGTGTTATCTTCGGGTCATTCTGACGCATCAGTCATTGTGACCCACCGTCGTATTGCGACAACTTTATTGCATACAAAAACAAAGTGAAGCATTTTCTTTTAACCGTTGGGCTGTCTCAGACCCCCCACATTGAGAAGGTTAAAATACTTTTTATTTTTTTGTATTGGGTAAAATTAGGTAAACACAACGATGGTTCGTTATGAATCTTAGGGTCATGTGACCCGAAGGCAGCACAAGGGTTAATAGCGGGTGCCTCTAGGAAACGGGACAAGGCTGAAGCCGCCATACCCAACACGGCACTACGCCCACACAAACAACAAACACAATCCGAAACTGAATCCCGCAATGCACACCCACAAACAACCACACCTCAAGCGCCTAGAGTGGCGGGTAAGGGATCAAACGATCCCGGACGAGCCCCCATCTGTTACGCACTCCCCTTCTGACGGAGGACACCGTAACGCGCCGCCACACGTTGGCACTCTACATAGTGGTTGAGGTGGTGCGGGAGACCAAGCAGACAAACAAGGGGGTACCGTTCAGAACTAGGTTTATTACAAACCAAAACACGGTAAATGGGAAAAGGGGCTAGGCAGAACCAAAGCAAAGAAATTAAAGATTCAAAAGACCCCTAAGCTTTCTAGCCTGCAGTACCTGCTAGGCTCACTACCTAAAATAAGTACAGGGGTTAGCTACCAGTGATGTAAGTCCCGGGGCCCCTAGCCTAAACACTCCCGGGTTGCTTTCAACTTTTCCCTGGGACAAACGAGGAAACAAATAGTATACACAACGGCCAAACAGACCAAACAGTCAAACAAACAAGGTAACAAAACAACGGACCGAAGACACACTACACAAAGACGGACATACCCATATGGACCAAAAAGACCGACATGGATCAAAACAAAAAGGGTATGAGCCTGCCAGGAAATGGATGTATCAAAATGTCTGTGTCTGCTAGAGATGTGTGCTGAAGTGTGTGTATCCAAAATCAAAGTACGTGTAGCGTCTGGGGCCTGTTCCATAAAGGCCGCTCAAATAAATTGGACTTAAAGTCCCAAACCAGACTTGAATTAGCTTAACAATTCAAGCGGGGCTAAAGCGGTTCCATAAAGGCCAATTTCAGCTCACGCAGTCCTACTAATTCAAGTCAGATTTAAGTAGTCAAGCTAATTACGCGTGCACCCTATTCTTAAGCAGCCCGAGAGGTAAAACATGGATCATACAATCCACCACTGCAAAAGCAATGCACACGGCCACGTGACTTCTTCCAGAACGAACGTTCCCTTTAAGACTTGTACTATGACATCTCCCTCATCCACCGATTCATCAAAATGAAACGACATGCCATGATTGACGTGAACGATAGGCTACATAGGTCGAGGTCCTTTTTTAGACCTTCACTTCGTTGATTAAAAAACAGACACCCTCTAAACACATGTAAATTTACTTTTTTGACATTGTTTTAAATAAATAGCCTACTATTAATCAATACATTACCCAGTAGCCTAACTTTTTAACATGGTTGTGTCGGGAAAATGGAGGATATAGATGTAGCCTATGGATTTAGGTTTGTTTTGCAATTTTAGACTACTGTTAACAACTATATAGCTATGATAATTATACTCGGATAATTTAGATAGGCCTTGAGTTAATAGAACATGTATTTATGACCTTAATAAACTCTATTCAGTCCTCGTTGGTTGTCTGAATACATAAATCCTTTTCCCAGGAATCGTAGATATGTTAAAGGGGTCATTGATTGCAGAACCGAATTTACCTTGTCACAGTTGAATAACGACAGTTCAGTGGGTAAAATGGACATACAGTGAACCTCCATTGACACATCTTTCCTATGCAAATCTCACAATTAAAAAATGTACCTGTAAAACGGTAGGTTTTGAAAAAGTGACTGAAGTCAGTTCGGTGGCTTCACCTTTTTTGGCTCTGGTCTGTAGGCCTACCTTGGTCACGCCCCAAAATTTGTTGCGCGCTGCTCTGTGTACTTCCACAGAATTACAAAGAAGAACGTTTTTCTAGCATATTAAAAATGGACTACGGTGGTAAATGCAGTGTTCCAGGTTCCTAAGGAACCAAACACTCGACGGGCTGTGATGTATGTCTATGAGAAGATCCCTGTGCAGTTTGACCCTCAATTACACATTTGCTCGAACTATTTCACAGAGGACAGTTTTGAAAACCTGGGACAATGTAAAGCAGGATTTGCTATGAAGCTGTTGCTGAAAAGAGGTGCTGTTCAGACCTTATGTTCATCCCAACCGCAAGCTGTAGTATGATGTTGTCGCTAACAGTTATTAGCAATGCTAACGTATCCTGCCTGTATTTAGCATCGGTAGAATGTGTGATGATTTAGTTTATTGGCAACGGGGCTAACATTATTTCATGTTCCTGACTGTGTTTCATTCAAATAAATAACCTGTGTTGTCATGTAAATCTCCAATTCAAGATGCATGTTTGTCCAGATATATTTTTCTGCAAGATAGCTAGAGCTAACTGAAGCTGAGTTGAATCACGATATTGTTTGCTAAGCTGTAGTGCTAACGTTACCCACCTAAGTCGATCCTGTTTGCTTCGACAACAGAAGTGGAAACAACTAATGTAACTAGAGAGGGTACAATTTCTGGGGAAATTGTAGGGTGTGCTTGCGTCGGTTGCACAGGGGTCCGTTTTTGAATGACATTTTTACAACTGATATTTCTGTATATTTTATATAAAAATGCATACTTATTATTTATAAAGATGACATAGATTTAAAAGCATTTTTTTTTTGCTGCTCATTTACAACTGAAAATACGAGTGAAGTGTAGAATGAAATAGATGTCTTCTCATTTCCCCTGCAAGAGGCAGCCTCATCGTTGAAACAAAACGAATAAATTGGGCAGACCGGTGTAAAAATTTACCTAATCTCTATGACTTAAACGTCATTTTAAGTTTTTCCCTTCTCATGATATTTTCAGGCATTTAGCCTACTCATTGCATTCATTCATTAATAAAGAACCCCCTTTGAAGATTATTCTACGACGTTACCCGGCAGTAGAAGATGGAATCGCGATTCAAACAGTACCATCTGCTAACTGAAAATATGCCCCCCAAAACGTAAATAAGCTTGACATTTATTTAGTGGAAAATCGCTCATTCATAAAAAGCTCAGTGGTAGCGATCATTGTCAGTAACAACGCAAAATGCGATATAGCCCTGTGTGGAGAAGCTGCCCCGGTAAATTGTACTACTACAGTACAGTACTAGACTACTGCTGTGTTCGTCTTGGTAGCGATTGCGTTGGTTGAATTGGATTTAACGTTCCGTTGTACGGTTTAAGCTGAAATTAATTATTTTCATGAACAGATTGACAACGTTTAGGCTGTGGCAATGAAGTTCAGGTTAGTAGTTAGATAGACTTTTGATTTGAGTAAGGGGAGTACCGAACAACGTTCTGTCGCCGTTTGACTTCCTAAACAGCTGTTTAGTGTAGATGTTTTTGTACAGTAGTGTGTCTTGCGTAAGCTACAGCGTTGCAGTGAGCTACACTGGTTTGAAACCACAGGTAATGGTAATTTCACCAACAAATCATTTTCTAATGTCAGAATAAATCCTACAACGAAAATGTATATGTGAGGAATGTTTATTTTAACGATTGAAAACAGATAACGCTACATCATAGACCACTGTAGTATGTGTTGCCCGGGCAACACAGGCTAATGTCATGATGCTAATACTTCAGTGAAATAGTAGACTACTGTTTCCGAAAGTAGATGTACTTCCTTAATAATATCAGCTTATATTGTACATTACACATCACAATTGTGTGTCATATCACAAAGTAAAATGAGTAAATAGTTATCACCCTGGCCTCTTTTCTTGTGGCGTTTCTGCAGCTGCCTTGCAGTAAAGCTATAGTTAGCCTAGTTATCCCCCAAGTTAACAGATGCTAAACGAATGTTCTGGCAAAGGTAGTCACGCGTGTTTTCGTGACGTTAGTGACGCAGGGACGTTAGTAACGTCAGTGACTGTGGCTAGCAAATTAGCCACCGTTAGCTTCACTTTTCGCCACAAAAACTTAACATAAGCTTAAACCATGCAACGGAACGTAAATTCCAATAGAAGCAACTCAATCGCTACCAAGACGAAACTTTTGACACCTACGTTGTCTATGTAGGCCAAATATTGACTGAGTTTTAGGGGGGCAAAAAGAATAATAAAAATAATAATAATAATATATATGTGAGAGAACAAAGGTTGTGCTCTCGCCGAAGGCTTGAGCACACCCAATAATTTCAAATGTTATTTAGTCTATCTGTTGAAAACAGTGTTGTGTAAACACAATAGATTTATTTGTACGTTATTATTTCAAGTCTCCACCTTCTTGTTTCAGTGAGTGGCCGTGTTGCGTCTTTGCTCAGCTTCACTAGTTGTAAACCAACCAATCAGCGCGCAGCTCATCTATATCATTCATATGATATGCTCATTATTCATGAGCATATCATAAAAGGAGAAAACCTAGTGTTTTTTCCGGGCCATTTTCAGCCCAACCAATGTTACATACCCTATTCGGAGACCTTAAAGAACAGTGTGAAATACCCCCAAAAAACAGTCAATAACCCCTTCAAGATGACTAGTAAAGACATGGGACATGGAAAATCTAATTAGGGGCATTGGAAGAGGCAGAAAGTAGTTGATATATTACATTTATGTCCGTGAGTAGATCAAAGTGCGAGATGGATGCATAATTTCTCAGCTGTAAATATAGGGGGTCAGATGGCTGAGCGGTTAGGGAATCGGGCTATTAATCAGAAGGTCGATCCCCCGCCGTGCCTAATGATGTTGTGTCCTTGGGCAAGAGACTTCACACTACTTTCCTCGGGCGGATTGTCCCTGTACTTACTGTAAGTCGCTCTGGATAAGAGTGTCTGCTAAATGTAAATATCTAAGTGAAATTGATATTGAAAGGTCAAATGCATGGGCGTCAGCAGCATTTTGAAAGTGGGGGACACACATTTTGCCGAGTCTGGGGGTTTCTCCCCCAGAATTTTTTTTT
Source organism: Osmerus mordax (assembly GCF_038355195.1). Taxonomy (NCBI): domain Eukaryota; kingdom Metazoa; phylum Chordata; class Actinopteri; order Osmeriformes; family Osmeridae; genus Osmerus; species Osmerus mordax. The sequence goes on from NC_090055.1 coordinate 13,538,229, forward strand.
AAAGATGTAGATGCAATTTCCCGCATTCTGGTGTATTTACCTTCTTTTTTTTTAATAAAAAAATATCTATTTCATTGTTTTTCCTTGGAGTCGGCATGGTCTGCAATTACTGGCTACTATTATGTTCTGGTAGACTGGGTAAACCCATTTGATCTGCAATCTTAAATAAGATTGAGCTTGGTCTGGTGATAGCCAGGATAATGTTTTGGTGTAATACACAGAGGACTGACACTGACAACTTTGGCACTTTATTCTCCATTTAATGAGCGCAAAAGACTTAAAAGGAGTAAGTAAGTAAGTAAGTAAGTAAGACTTTAGTTATATAGCACTTTTCATACAAGAATTGCAGCTCAAAGTGCTTTACATAAAATCAAAAAAAAGTGTTGATCTAAAACGTTTAACAAACCAAACTAGCCGCACTATCTGCGGTCTCTCGAATCCATCTTAGATCCGAGCTGCCACTTGCAGTTTCTAATACACAAACATGACAATGGGGTAGACAGGACGAGCATAACATGAGGAGAGAGGAGGAGAGAAAAAGGCAACACCCAGACAATGCTCCTAGAGGAGTACAGTGTGGGAACAGACAAAAACCTCAGCACATAAGCACAACAACATTTACAAAAACACGTGACTTGCAACGGGGAGTGGGGGGGGGTAGACAAGCAGCATCTGGACCTGCAGCCATGGTAGGCGCTGGACACAGACCCGCCAGCCACCCTGGGGAAACAAGCAGGCGAAGGCGTTGGATGGGGGTGGGGGGTGGTGATATCTGTAGTAGGTGAAAGTTAATGTGTGAGTAGGTCTGGGTTGGCGCCCTCGACCTAGGCCACAATCAGTCCGATTCTCCCTATGCAGATTGTGTTGGCCAGGAGACATCCTTGGTCATGACCCGGGCAGAGACCAAGCCACAGATGTCGGTGGGGCGAGGGGGGGGGGGGGGGTAAGGGACGAGCAAGATAGTCTCGCTTCAGTGCTCTCCAGGGGAGTTGTTTTCCAGCGACGGCCTGTGTTGGTTACGGGGCCGAAAGTGGATAAGATTGGGGTAGTTGTTTTGACGAGTAGCCGCAACTCAATTTTCACGTCCACCCTTCAGGAAGGTCTCCATGTCCTTCATCTTCCTTTGCAGAGCCGCAAACTTATCCCTGTTGTAATCAATGCTGCGTTGTAAGTTCACAGTCTGAGCTCCAACAACTCTGCCCACCGCATCAATCATATTGGGCAGCCTAACGGGGCTTTTGATGGCTGCAGCCGTTTCCTTAATTTTCCGATATACAAAGCCAGCGCCTATTCCAAACAGCAGAAAGCCTGTAATCATGGTTCCGAATATGAAGATGTCTTCAACGTCCTCCACGGAAAGCGCCGCTAGACACACGACACGCCAATTCTCCCACGCGTCCATCGTGTAGCCAGCTGCGAACGTCCCGTCCGGACGGTTGGGTTCCCCCGAACCCGAGCTTCTCTTCGAGAAGATGGTGTCAATAGCATTGAGAGACCAGCTAATTAATTCCATGCTTCTAGTTTCGGAGAGTGATGATGAGAGAGTATCTTGAGACAAGACAAGACACAAGACACAGCCAAGCAGGGAAGGTCAGGGAGGAGAGAAAAATGCGACCGCCTTCGTCGAGAGCCCAAAAAAAAAGGAGGATATACACATTATACATTTATTGATGAGTTTTCTGTCCAACCATTTTCAACCACATGAGAGAGGATGGTGTGCCTGTGTGTGTGTGTCTGAGGGAGAGGTAGGGAGAACATAATGTGTGTGTGTTTTTGAGAGTGAGATAGAGAGAGCATAGTGTGTGTGTGTGTTTGAGAGAGTGAGATAGAGAGCATAGTGTGTGTGTTAGAGAGAGGTAGGGAGAACATAGTGTGTGTGTGTTTTGTTAGAGAGTGAGATAGAGCATAGTGTTTGTGTTAGAGAGATATAGAGAGGCACAGAGTGAAAAGATGGTGTTTGTGTGAGTGTTTTTCTGTTTACATATCTTCTACCACACCCTATTCTCTGTATTATGCTTACAGCTGGATTTTTATAATTAGAACAAAAGTATTTAGCTGAGATCATACAAAGGCTCCGAAAGTGGCACCTCTTTTGTCATTTGCAGACACAAAAGACTGGCAAATCTCCCGTATGTCAACTTGATCAAGTTTTTCTTGGTGGATGTGGCAAACAGCCACATTGTTCAAACGCTGTTGAGTCATGGAAGAGCGGAGCCACGTCTTAAGCCTTCTCAAGGCACTTAAACTTCTTTCTGCTTCTGCTGAGGAACATGGCACAACAAGAAGAAGCCTAACTAACACTTCTACTTGTGTGAATAAACCACGGACCTCTGGCAGCATAGCTCTCAGGGTATCTACTACTTCACTTACTGTGTTGCAGGGATACTGTAGTTTAACCCTTGTGCTGCCTTCGGGTCACATGACCCAAAGGTTCACAACGAACCATCGTTGTATTTACCCAATACAAAATCAAATAAATAGCATTTTCTTTTAACCTTCGCAATGTGGGGGGTCTGAGACAGCTCGACGGTTAAAAGAAAATGCTTCACTTTGTTTTTGTATGCGGTAAAGTTGTCGCAATACGACAGTGGGTCACAATGACTGATGGGTCAGAATGACCCGAAGGTAACACAAGGGTTAAACATTGCCAGCTGTACCTCTAATGAATACCGGTCTAGTTCTGGGTAAGAACTGACAACATCCTCCACCTTTCCAGTGATTAAAACCTTTTCCAGTTCATTTAGTGTACGGAAGCTGCTCTGGTCAAAGCGCTTCGTCAACTGGACCTCAACTGCATCCACCATTTTGAAGAATTCTATTCTGTAGAACTTCTCAGGGGAAGTAGGTCTAAATGCAGGTGCATTTCCTGCAAAGCGCTTTGGGGGTCTCCGGATGCGAGGAGTCTGGATAGCCTCAATGTCCAACTCCTGGATCATATCACACGCTCTGGTATATATATGATGAAATGTTTCATCAGATCTCTTTACTCAAATTGTGTTTTTCACACAATCAACCGCAGCCAGCATCCCTGAGACACTCACTGTCTTGCTCTGAAGGGAGCGGTTGAGACATTCAAGTTCTTGAAGAACTTCAAGGGCCATAACAAGGCTAAGCAAAATCTGCCCCTTCTGAAACCTCTCCAGAAGCCCTCTTGCAGTTATGCAAGTGTCGGAGGAACCAGCTGCCATTTCCTCAAGACTGACCTAAATGTTTTCATACTGATCTACAACTGCCTGGATGGCTACCACCCTCATGAGCCATCGTGTGGGGCAGAGGGGTCTCAGAGTTCTGAAACTCCCTGCTTCTGACTGGGCAACCTCCTTAAAGATTGTCTTATATTTTCCAGATAGATGGTACAGAGTGCCAAGTTTGTGGACTAAATCCAGCGCATCAGACACAATAGTGCTTGTGCTACAGACTATCTGAGTCACCAGATTAATGCAATGAGGACCACAATGAACGTAAAGAGCAAGAGGCTGTTTCTTTTATGACTGCCTGAACGCCTTTAGCTCCACCTGCCATATTTGCTGCCCCATCATAGCTCTGCCCGCGAAGGCACGATAAGGGCAGGTTCAATCGAAGGAGGACATCAGTTGCCATCCGAGCCAACTCTTTCCCTGTTGTTGAGGAGACTTGATAAAGGCCCACAAAGTCTTCATGAGGTAGCAAATCATGATCTACATAACATAGGCATATGGCCTCTTGTTCACTCCCAGACAAATCTTGTACCCCATCAATTATGATGGAGTACATGAGTGGGGACACCTCGTGTATTTCCTTTGACATTTTACGCACAACGGAGTTGCCCATAATATTTACAATCTCGTTCTGCACTTCTGGGCTTGTGTAATGGTTGCAGGGCTTACTGAGCCAACGCTTCAGCACCTCATCATCCTCTGCTCTAAGCTTTAGTAGCTGAACCACGTTTCCACCATCACTCTCATGTCCACGTAATGCTAGACCCTGACGAGCAAGGAAACTGACTGATTTAATGATTTTCAGCAAGCATGATCTGGCCTCTCTTTGCTGCTGCATCTTAACTGATGATAACTGCGTTTCAATGCTTCTGTGAAAGTGTGTGTGTGTTGTGATAGAAACTTTGTGTGTGTGACTGTTTTCATGTGCTCGAAATTTCTCAATGGCTTTTTTCCAGTTTTTAAAACCAGAAACCACAAAGGCTACATCAGTGCATTTAGCAAGAGGGCTTACCTGCCGTTTGAATGCCTCTCTACAATAGAAACAAAACACCGCCCCTGCATTTGGCACATAATGAACCCAAGGAAAGTCCTTAAACCATTTTTCCTGAAAGGTAAGAGTCTTGTTCAGCAGATGCTGGGGGGGAATGACTCTTGGGTCAGGCTGATTTGGCTTGTGGTACACATCCTCTCCGTCATCTCTCTCAGACTGGCTCCTCTCACCCTCGTCTCTCTCAGACTGGCTCCTCTCACCCTCGTCTCTCTCAGACTGGCTCCTCTCACCCTCGTCTCTCTCAGACTGGCTCCTCTCACCCTCGTCTCTCTCAGACTGGCTCCTCTCACCCTCGTCTCCCTCAACATCCCCCTCTCTTGCATCTCCAACAGAATGGGTCACTCTCACTGTGACCCATTCACAGTGAGAGTGATATTTCCCTCTCTCCTATCTAATGTCTCTTGTTCCTAGAAATGAAAATGGATGGAATGAATTAAATTGGCTATGCATTTCATTATTAATTTTCATAATTTCACAGTAAACTTAAGGCATGCTAGATTATTCCTTATAGTGCAATAGTTGTTAGACATATACTGAGGGACTGGACATTAAAAGATTTTGAAAACTAAACTTCCCAATAAGCAATGGGACATCTTCCTTAACTGCCTGTCACCTTTCAGCACTAACCTCAGCAACAGAGCTGTCTCCACTGCCCCTGCCTCTGCCTCACTCTCAATCTCAACCACCTATATCAGGAGACATGTATGCATTAAGCATTCTTTCATATTGATAATTGAAATAAGCTCAATGTAGATTGTTCATATGAAGATTTCTGAGATGCTTTCAGAAAATACATGGTTTAGGGGCTTGAATCAGTTTACCTAAATGGCACAGCCCAAAAAGGTATCAGCCATATATACTCTATTTACCAATACCCAATTTATTATGCATGGGCAGCATACGAATATGGAGAGAAGGACGTGTCTCTTGTCTCAGATTAGATAACATCCTGAGGGTATAAGCTTTAAGATGATATATGGTATTTTTTTTTGTAGAGCTAGACTAGTTACTTGGAAAAAAGCATCCTTGTCATCGCATTCTACAAGAAACAGACGCCTAGGTCTGAACACGGCCAAAAGCACAACATATTTCAGACCTAGATTAAGAAATCAACAAATGCTGTTCCACTTGTAATGGGTAAATAAAGTATGGTATTGCCTAGTGCTAGTTGTACGTAAATAGCTAGCTAGGCTAGTAAAGAGTTTATGTACCCTTAGTATAGTTAGTCCACATATTTAAATTTTAGGTATATGTTTATTGTATGCACCTTCCTGCCAAAGCAAATTCCTTGTCTGTGCAAACTTTCATGGCGAATAAATCCCTTTCTGATTCTGATTCTGATTCTGAAGAATATATTGTGCTTAGTAAAGTTATGCATTGTGCTTATTAAAGTTCTGTCTTATGAACTTAGAAGTGTGCTAAGGCTTAAACATTGGGTCTCACACTGGGTGTGGGAAGCAGGCTGTTCTTTGTTTCTCTATCTCTTCATTTTCAGAAACAACCTTGAAACCGGGTGGAGATGGCACCCGAGCAGGTGGGACGCGTAGGCAAGAACAACTCCCTGATGCAAGAGAGAACAAGCTCAACCCTCTTTTCATCTTTCTGTTTTAATTGCACTCTATAAATATATGCTGGGGAGGGACAGATAGCCAGTTGGACTTCGTGAACCAGCCCAAACTCTGTTGCGGGTAGGGAAACGTAGACAACCCCAGAGCTCTGTACTTGCTGCATTAAAGCTGATATTATCGGACCTCTGCGACTCCAGACCACTCTTTCTAGAACACAGATTTGTGTCATAGAATACCATCATTACATATTGGAATAGACACAAAGATTTTGAATCCTTCACTAGCTATAATCATAATGTTTGCAGAAGGATCTTTGTGACTTAATGCTATTATAGTCGGAGAATGTCTCATAAGCAGGGGTGCACATAACTGGTACGCAGGTACGCATGCGCGACACAAATCAGGAATGCGTAATGCCACTTGTATTACTACGCGCCTTTGCGTAGGCCTACTCGATCTCGATCTTGTCAACTAAACTTACACATGACATATTGCTTGTCGACAACTACTGTCAGAAATGTCCAAAAAACAACAAACATTAAGTAGCTTCTTCGGTGTTTCACCACCTACTAAGAAACGCCAACTGGAGCCAGAGCCGAAGAAAAGACTTTTTTCGGAAAAGTGGCTCCAAGATGTGCAGTGGCTTGATGCTAATGATGAGCGCACTGAAATGTGGTGCAAGATTTGCCGATCAAATCCACAACTAGCTGACAAAACAGGTGCGTTTTTTAAAGGCTCAAAGAATTTCAACCATCCTTTATTTGAGAAACACGATAAGAGCAAAGAGCACATGAACGTGGCACAAGCCATTGCTAATAAACAAGCGAGCCGAGAAGAAATCTCCAGTCGCCCACTTGCCAGATGGCGAGACAAGCTGAATGAAGAACAGCGACAAGCTCTGTCTAATATTTTTCTCCTCGCCTTCCATAAAGCAAAACACGCACGCCCCATGTCTTCCTATTCTGAAGATATTCCTTTACTGAAGCGGCTAGGAGTAAATGTCGGAGGTGCATATCATTCACGCGAAGGTGGCACACGGATCATGCAGAGCATCGCTCACACCATTAACGGGGATTTTGAAAACTAAACTTCCCAATAAGCAATGGGACATCTTCCTTAACTGCCTGTCACCTTTCAGCACTAACCTCAGCAACAGAGCTGTCTCCACTGCCCCTGCCTCTGCCTCACTCTCAATCTCAACCACCTATATCAGGAGACATGTATGCATTAAGCATTCTTTCATATTGATAATTGAAATAAGCTCAATGTAGATTGTTCATATGAAGATTTCTGAGATGCTTTCAGAAAATACATGGTTTAGGGGCTTGAATCAGTTTACCTAAATGGCACAGCCCAAAAAGGTATCAGCCATATATACTCTATTTACCAATACCCAATTTATTATGCATGGGCAGCATACGAATATGGAGAGAAGGACGTGTCTCTTGTCTCAGATTAGATAACATCCTGAGGGTATAAGCTTTAAGATGATATATGGTATTTTTTTTTGTAGAGCTAGACTAGTTACTTGGAAAAAAGCATCCTTGTCATCGCATTCTACAAGAAACAGACGCCTAGGTCTGAACACGGCCAAAAGCACAACATATTTCAGACCTAGATTAAGAAATCAACAAATGCTGTTCCACTTGTAATGGGTAAATAAAGTATGGTATTGCCTAGTGCTAGTTGTACGTAAATAGCTAGCTAGGCTAGTAAAGAGTTTATGTACCCTTAGTATAGTTAGTCCACATATTTAAATTTTAGGTATATGTTTATTGTATGCACCTTCCTGCCAAAGCAAATTCCTTGTCTGTGCAAACTTTCATGGCGAATAAATCCCTTTCTGATTCTGATTCTGATTCTGAAGAATATATTGTGCTTAGTAAAGTTATGCATTGTGCTTATTAAAGTTCTGTCTTATGAACTTAGAAGTGTGCTAAGGCTTAAACATTGGGTCTCACACTGGGTGTGGGAAGCAGGCTGTTCTTTGTTTCTCTATCTCTTCATTTTCAGAAACAACCTTGAAACCGGGTGGAGATGGCACCCGAGCAGGTGGGACGCGTAGGCAAGAACAACTCCCTGATGCAAGAGAGAACAAGCTCAACCCTCTTTTCATCTTTCTGTTTTAATTGCACTCTATAAATATATGCTGGGGAGGGACAGATAGCCAGTTGGACTTCGTGAACCAGCCCAAACTCTGTTGCGGGTAGGGAAACGTAGACAACCCCAGAGCTCTGTACTTGCTGCATTAAAGCTGATATTATCGGACCTCTGCGACTCCAGACCACTCTTTCTAGAACACAGATTTGTGTCATAGAATACCATCATTACATATTGGAATAGACACAAAGATTTTGAATCCTTCACTAGCTATAATCATAATGTTTGCAGAAGGATCTTTGTGACTTAATGCTATTATAGTCGGAGAATGTCTCATAAGCAGGGGTGCACATAACTGGTACGCAGGTACGCATGCGCGACACAAATCAGGAATGCGTAATGCCACTTGTATTACTACGCGCCTTTGCGTAGGCCTACTCGATCTCGATCTTGTCAACTAAACTTACACATGACATATTGCTTGTCGACAACTACTGTCAGAAATGTCCAAAAAACAACAAACATTAAGTAGCTTCTTCGGTGTTTCACCACCTACTAAGAAACGCCAACTGGAGCCAGAGCCGAAGAAAAGACTTTTTTCGGAAAAGTGGCTCCAAGATGTGCAGTGGCTTGATGCTAATGATGAGCGCACTGAAATGTGGTGCAAGATTTGCCGATCAAATCCACAACTAGCTGACAAAACAGGTGCGTTTTTTAAAGGCTCAAAGAATTTCAACCATCCTTTATTTGAGAAACACGATAAGAGCAAAGAGCACATGAACGTGGCACAAGCCATTGCTAATAAACAAGCGAGCCGAGAAGAAATCTCCAGTCGCCCACTTGCCAGATGGCGAGACAAGCTGAATGAAGAACAGCGACAAGCTCTGTCTAATATTTTTCTCCTCGCCTTCCATAAAGCAAAACACGCACGCCCCATGTCTTCCTATTCTGAAGATATTCCTTTACTGAAGCGGCTAGGAGTAAATGTCGGAGGTGCATATCATTCACGCGAAGGTGGCACACGGATCATGCAGAGCATCGCTCACACCATTAACGGGGAGTTACGAGCCAAGTTGCAGTCTGCTGAATTTTGGGGGCTGCTTTTTGATGGATCTGAGGACATCACAAAAACTGAACAGGAAATCGTTTACATCGTTTCTGTGTCCAGCAACGGAGAGTTTACCTCGGACTTTATTGGACTGATTGAATTGGGTGCTGACCGAACCGCGCAGGCCATAACAGACGGACTTGTGAGACTTTTCCATGACACAGGCCTAGATGACTGGACAAAAAAGTTGGTCGCTGTATGCACAGACGGGGCTGCTGTCAACGTCGGAATCTACAACGGCGTTTTGCCAAAACTCCGGCGACTTGCTGCGGTTGGAGACTCCCTTGTGCACATTCTGTGCACCGCACACACACTGGAGAATTGCGCAAAATCAGCTGATCGCAACGTTCCTTACTGTGAGACATTTAATGGCTCTGTGGTCAAGCTGCTGCAGTTTTATTTACAGAAAGGTGGAGCAAAAAAAACTGCTGCACTGAAGAAGCTGTGTGAAGAAAATGGGATCTCCTTTGTGAAACTGGGAAAGTTTCATAACATAAGATGGTCTGCATGGAGGCATGAAACACTGCTAAAAATATCAAGACTATTGCCAGCCATTAAAATGCAACTGGCTACAAGTGATAACAGTGACTTGCAGCATATCTGCACAGAGCGTTTTCAGTGCTTTCTGTCAAACATGCTTGACATTGGCAACATTTTGAAGACCACATCCATTAGGTTTCAGAAGGAAAAGCTGACCATTGGAGAATGTAAGGACGAACTCATGGTGGCCATTGGACAGTTTACACTTCTGCTTGATGGGGAAGGCCACAGGGCACACACTGTTTCTAATGCGAATGCTGACAGAGACAAGACAAACTTACTCAGGGGGTTAATTGAAGAGTTTGAAGTCAGATATAACTCCCTCAAGTCATGTGATCATTTCTTAGTATTTGATCCCTCAACATGGCCTCGGGAAATGCAAGACCTCCACAGTTTTGGAAACACAACAGTTTGCAGCATTCTCAAGAAATATGAGGCCATCTTGCAACTTGACAAAGACACCACTGTGACAGAATGGATGCGCTTAAAGCAGGCAGGAAAACGCCTGGGGTCCTCTTCTGTGTATGACTTGGTCTAAATAGTAAATACAAGTAACCCAGATGCTTACTCCAACATCAACAAGGTGGTTAAGCTGTCTCTTACACTGCCTTTAAGCAGTGCAGCTTGTGAGAGGGGTTTCTCACATCTAAACATAATAAAAACCAAGTACAGATCTCGTCTGTAACATGCTCGTCTCTCAGCCCTGATGCACATTCACTTGAGTTGCCGACAAAAGTTTTTTTGTCGGAAGAGAAAAGTAAGTCAGGGTTGCCCAAATTTTCCCTTCAGTGGCCAAAGCACCCTGAGGATATATGTAAGCTACTGCGCTTATATCATGTACTATATATGTGTATATGCATGTAGGCATATGTGTAAATCCCTCTTTGATGTCATTGACTGGGACATGGCCAGGGAATACGATGAATTGATTCATCAGCTGGTTAAGCGCCAAGTACACTTTTCTTACAGCAACGCATGCTGCGGCTTTGCCAATGTTTTCTGCATCGCCTATACTGTATAAACATGTAGCCTATAGCCTACCTGACGCAAAGGCTATGCAGTCTGAAGCACAGTTAAAGTTTCAAGTAGCTTTATTGTCAATTATTCACATGTCAAGACATAAAAAGGAATCGATATGACGTTTCCCACTCTCCCACAGTGAAACATATAAAAAGCACAGGCACAACAGATAAGACATTTCGTAAAACATATTCACATACAGCAGCATAAGCTCATAATAAAGCATAAAGCTTGCTGCGGCGTGTGATATTTGCAATGTACGGCCCGAGAAGGTCTTGCAAATAAATGAGTCCATGTCGGCTGAATCGATATCGCTCAAACAAGAACTCATCCGTATGAAATAAAGGATCTTGGCAATCGCGAAGAACTCTATTGGTATGGAAAGCTAATCGAACTAAATTATAGCTCCTTGGTCAACTGGGTCTCTCAAAAAGGGAGCTGCCATGTTATTTTCTGGGGGTGTGGCAAGCTTATCCAGCTACACTTACGTTAGCCTGCTCTGGAGCAGGTTAGTGCTAATTGATATGTTCTGGAGTGCTAGCTGCTTCGATCAAAGAGTATATGAATCTGCGTGCCTGATGAGTCTGTTTGTGTAGGAACCAGGAAAACGCGGAATGGATTTCTATTGCTATGGGTATTTCCCCTACTGTTAAAGTGGAACGGATTTGATTGTGAAGCAATGGAAAGAACGCTGGATTAGTAGACCTGTCGTCATGCACTAATATTTTGATAGCAAATGTGGGGGGGTCCAAACGACCTTTTTTTTAAGTGGGGGGGACGTGACCCCCCCTGGTTATATTGTGGCGACGCCCATGGTCAAATGTCTCTGTCAGATGAGAAAATGTGACAAATTTACCATTCACATACAAGTCTCTCATAGAGACCATTCCTTTACTGGACCAGACTGAGAATGTGGAGTCCTGAAGTGATGGCTTAAAGGCGTAAGAGATAGGAGAGGATAATGCGGTAGATTGCAACTTGAATGCTTTCCTGACCTGACTCCATATTTTAAGAGAGCTGCTTTGTATTAAGTTTGTAGGTGGCACAGGCGCTGCAAAAAGCAGAGAGAGTGGTACTCTCGTACATTTCATTTGTACAGAGGGTCTGGCCTCGCTCCATTGACAAGTGTTGACTTCCTTGTAGGTGGGTACTCTGTTGAAGTTTAAAACTATTGGATCTGCCCAGAGCCACTCTGATCTGCCATAACCAATCGCTAGCTTTCACAAATTCCTTCACCACTTCTTTAACAGAGCTAGCTGCCGTAGCTGGAAAATCAAATTGTTCCCAAACCCCGTGGGGAGGAGGGCCACAACATCATGGCCACCAACAAAACTCAGCAAAACTTGTTCTTGCTCTGGCTTTAGCTTATAGATATTCAGCAGCGTTGCCACAACGGACCAAATGGCTTCGCTCGCATCTTTCTCCGCCGCCATTACGGAACTAGACGCCGCCATTACGGAACTAGACGCTCTGTATAAGAGCGTCTGCTAAATGACTAAATGTAAACTACAACACAAACTAGCGCATAACATCAACGTCATTGTTCTCAGCCACTCCCTCTGTTCGCTGATTGGCCGGTAGAAAATTAACCTGAGACATCTGACTTACTTACCTCATGGCCAGACCTAGTACAGAAGCTAAATCAAAATTGAGCGGAAGTACGTAGGAGGGCAGAGCCAGGCTAACCTTCAGGCCCCATCGGGTGGGATTTTTTCCAATATTTTAAGGCTCTGCAGTTTGCACCCCAATAATAATGCTGAAAGTTTGGCAAGCCTAATCCGCCCAGAGACCTTCATTGGGACCTCCATACATGTAGTTTAGAAATATGGTGCCCTTTATAGCCCCAAACAAATGGCAATACAACTGGATCCAAGGTTTTGAAAAAAGGATAGAAGTCTGGGCAGTGTCACCATCTTGACTGCATTCACACAACCTACCATAGACAGTGGGAAGGTCCTCCAACTTTAAAAAGTATGTTTTCAGCTCTCAAGCATTGCTAAATAATTAGGGTTCCTCCGATAGGAGGGAACCTATTGTATTCGTTAGTTTTATTATTATTAGGGTTCCTCCGGTAGGAGAGAACCTATTGTTATTGTTGGTATTCTTATTATTATTATTATTTTTCTTCTCCTTGCGCCTCAATATCTCAAAAAGTCCCTGGTTATAATTTTTTTAATTTGGCACATTGATACTACATCCAAGTGGGTACCCCCACACCAAATATGGGCCACATCAGACCATAGGGGGCGCCACAGGCCACGCCCAAAAGTCCAATTTTCAAAGTGATGGCATTCCCACCCCATTGCTCCAATTCTCCTGAATCTTGGTGTGCATGCCTCATTTTTCATGAGGTACAAAAAAGCCTCAAGGACCCATAAGGGCCGCCATGATGGATTTTCCTGTACAGTGATAATTTTGGAAAACCTTAAAAATTCCTCTTCTCTTGAACCAAAGCTCTAATTGACTTGAGATTGAATCAAATACAAAATGGCTGAAAGGGGTGTATTTATGTAAATGTACACATTGCCTCTATGTTTGTGTCACTAAATCAAATGTATTTTTGAAGGATGGTTCAAACTTAATATGCTTTAAGGTGAGATGCCCCTGAAGTACCATGCAAAGTTTCACTTTGATATGTCGAAATATGACTGAATTACAGCTGTTTGAACTTGGACCAAATCTGACAATGCTCGCCATTGGAGAAACAGCTTTTTTTATTATCCAGTTTTGTGCCATCCATGTCTGGGAATGGATCAATTGGCTGAGATGTTGTGCTGGTAAGCAAAGCGTTCAAAACCAGTCAGAGGCATAGTTTTTAATTTTTTATTCTGACAAAACGGTTTCTAGTCTTTCGATCAATCCTCCGGTTGTAAAAACATAGCAATGCTTGTTTATTTAAGCCCATCACAACACTCTGATCATCTGTTTAGCGAGACTGTAAACCACTGCAAAACAAGCCAGGTTCACCACAGTAGCTAGCTACTTGTAGTCTTAGCATGGTAGAGATAACTCTAATGGTTATCTCTAATGAAGTAAATTGATTGTTCAGGTGGATCCCTTGCCTGTTGCACAAATTCATTTCAGTAACCTAAACCAGGACACATTCCCACTGATGCTAGGCATGATTTAAAATTCCCTTCCATGACAAGTTATGGCACTCCAAACAACCTGTTTAAAAAAACGATGAGAAAGTTATTCTTTACAGCAGCAACCCAGTCATCCCGTTGTCCCGTTTTTATAGGAAATGTTCAAGCAGTTTCAACTTGAATCTAACAACGCTCACCACAGGAGAAACAGCTTACTTTTTTATACAGTAACTGAACATGACAATATTCAACACTGAGAATAGTTCAATGGGCTGGGATGGTGACCTGGAAAGTATAAGGTCAAAGGTTGGAATCCAGCCTTAGTCTTTTGGCCTGTCATAATTTTGATCATCTGTTTAGTTCAACAGGATGACGTCTTTCTGAAGTACCACAAACAATTTCACCTTGGTATGTCAAAATATGATTGAATTAAAGCTGTTTCAACCTTGGCTGAATCTAACAACGCTTACCACAGGAGAAACAGATTACTTTGTCATAGAGTAACTGAACATGATAATATTCAACACTGAGAATAGCTCAATGGGCTGGGACGGTGACCTTCAAAGTATAAGGTTGTCGGTTCGAATCTAGCCATTATCTTTTGGCCTGTCATAATTTTGATTATCTGTTTAGTTAAACAGGATGACATCATTCTGAAATACCATGCACAATTTCATGCAATTTCACCTTGAAATGTCAACCATTTCTTAACCTTTGTCCAAAAGCTGACCAAAGCTAATACTCTGCCCTTTCTATTCATACAATCTCAACAGGTGGTGTGTAGCAGAGAGGATAGAGAGACTGACTTGTAACCGTATGCTCATGAGTTCAAATCCCCATTCAGCCTGTTGTTGGCCAAACAAGAGGTAGTTTTGCTCCCTTGTTGTCCAACTCTCGATCTTCTGCAGTGTACATGTTTATAATATTTTGCCATTTTGCGGAGGAACCCGCATCGCTGCTTGCAGCTATATTTAGGGTTCCTCCGGTAGGAGGAAACCTATTGTTATTGGTGGTATTATTAGGGTTCCTCCGGTAGGAGGAAACCTATTGTTATTGGTGGTATTATTATTAGGATTCCTCCGTAAGGAGGAAACCTATTGTTATTGTTAGTTTTATTAGGATTCCTCCGTAAGGAGGAAACCTATTGTTATTGTTAGTTTTATTAGTAGGATTCCTCCGTAAGGAGGTACAGCCAATCAAAATCGGCAACAAAGCAATCAAACAGGACGTTTGGTCAAATCTCAGCAAATCTTTGAGATATCAACACATAACTTGGTATGTCACAAGGAAGACACTACAACATGTTACAATGTGCAAAGGCTATTTCATATCTCCAAAAATGGTTGATATAAAGCAAATCGAATTTATCGCTAACGCTAAAATAATGCTTTACACATCCGCCGGTCAAAAACTGATACTTTGATTCAATCACAAGTTCATATGAAGACTCTTGAGGATGTTAAGTACACAAATCTGAGGAAAAGTTGACTGTAACATGAAAAGTCGATTTGTGGTGAATATTTGAAAATTGAATGCTTGGCTAATTGCTAACGAAATTTCCAATGAAATGTCTCCCCTGCTCTTCAGCGAGCGTGTGCTCCACATTCTCACACACTCAGCCTTTCCCTTGACACACGCGCGGGCTTGGCGAGACGCATACACAACATTTCAGGCAATTGTGGGCTGACCAAGCCCCCACTCATTCCTTGGCTTGAAGTGAAGGCCCTTGTGGATCTTGATGGTAATGCATTTTAGAAAAAGTTCTCAAAATCCTGAAACATTGATAGTATAGGCCAGGAGTAACTACCACACCACAAATGACGCACCATTATCCATAGGTGGCGCTACGGCCAAGCCCCAATTGTCCATTTACAAAGTGATGCCATTCGCATCCCATTTGTCCCAAAATTCTGAAATTCATTAGATATGCCTTATTTCTCATGAGGAACAAAAAACCCTCAATAACCTATAACGGCCGCCATATTGGATTTTTTTGTACAATAAAGATTTAGGAAACACGTTGTTTCGCTACTTCTCCTACAATTTTTGTCCAAACTTCCCCAGAATTGGCAGGTATCATCGTCAGAGCAACCTTCACTGAATTCTGCAACAAAGCAACCAAACAGGAAGTTGGATCAAATCTCAGCAAATCTTTGAAATATCAACACCAAACTTGGTGTGTCACGTGAAAGACACTACATCATGTTCCCATGATTAAAAAATGATTGAAATAAAGGAAATCTAAATTATTTCTAAAGCTAAAATAATGCTTTACACATCCGCCAGTCAAAAAACTCTGATTCAATCAAGTTCATGAACACTCTTGAGAATGTTTAGTACACAAATCTCAGAAAAAGTTGACTGTAACATAAAAAGTTGAATTTTGGTGAATATTTGAAAAATGCATGCTTGGCTAATTGTTAAGGAAATGTCCAATGAAATGTCTCCCCTGACCCTCAGCGCGCGCGCTCCACATTCTCACACACTCAGCCTTTCCCTTGACACACGCGCAAGCTTGGCGAGACGCATACACAACATTTCAGGCAATTGTGGGCTGACCAAGCCCCCACTCATTGCTTGGTCTTTAGCAAAGGCCCATGTGGATCTTGGTGGTATTGCATTTCCGATTTTGTATGCAATGGTAAAAAGTTCTCAAAATCCTGAAACATTGATAGTATAGGCCAAGAGTAATTAACACACCACAAATGGCCCAATATCACCCATAAGTGACGCTACAGGCCACGCCCTGATACACAAAGATACAAGGCTTTCTGGAATGGGTAGGCTCACCAAGCCCCCTCCCTTCACTCCTTGGCTTGAAATAAAAGCCCTTGTGGATCTTGATGGTATTGCACTTCAGATTTGGTATCCCATTGGTAAGTCTGCAGCATGGAATTTTACAGTGACAATTTGTAAAGAATATACATTTTTCAGTGGTTTGCAATGTTTGGAGGAATCCGCCATTGCTGCTTGCAGTTATATTTGCCTTCGGCAAGGGCACAACCTTTGTTTTTTTTTTCTTTTTGCCCCCCTAAAACTCAGTCAATATTTGGCCTACATAGACAACGTAGGTGTCAAAAGTTTCGTCTTGGTAGCGATTGAGTTGCTACTATTGGAATTTACGTTCCGTTGCATGGTTTAGGCTTAAGTTAAGTTTTTGTGGCGAAAAGTGAAGCTAACGGTGGCTAATTTGCTAGCCACAGTCACTGACGTTACTAACGTCACTGCGTCACTAACGTCACAAAAACACGCGTGACTACCTTTGGCAGAACATTCGTTTCGCATCTGTTAACTTGGGGGATAGCTAGGCTAACTATAGCTTTACTGCAAGGCAGCTGCAGAAACGCCACAAGAAAAGAGGCCAGGGTGATAACTATTTACTCATTTTACTTTGTGATATGACACACAATTGTGATGTGTAATGTACAATATAAGCTGATATTATTAAGGAAGTACATCTACTTTTGGAAACAGTAGTCTACTATTTCACTGAAGTATTAGCATCATGACATTAGCCTGTGTTGCCCGGGCAACACATACTACAGTGGTCTATAATGTAACTTTATCTGTTTTCAATCGTTAAAATAAACATTCCTCACATATACATTTTCGTTGTAGGATTTATTCTGACATTAGTAAACGATTTGTTGGTGAAATTACCATTACCTGTGGTTTCAAACCAGTGTAGCTCACTGCAACGCTGTAGCTTACGCGAGACACACTACAAAAACATCTACACTACACAGCTGTTTAGGAAGTCAAACAGCGACAGAACATGTTCGGCACTCTCCTTACTTAAATCAAAAGTCTATCTAACTACTAACCTGAACTTCATTGCCACAGCCTAAACATTGTCAATCTGTTCATGAAAATAATTAATTTCAGCCTAAACCGTACAACGGAACGTTAAATCCAATTCAACCAACGCAATCGCTACCAAGACGAACACAGCAGTAGTCTAGTACTGTACCGTAGTAGTACAATTTACCGGGGCAGCTTCTCCACACAGGGCTATATCGCATTTTGCGTTGTTACTGACAATGGTCGCTACCAGTGAGCTTTTTATGAATGAGCGATTTTCCACTAAATAAATGTCAAGCTTATTTACGTTTTGGGGGGCATATTTTCAGTTAGCAGATGGTACTGTTTGAATCGCGATTCAATCTTCTACTGCCGGTAACGTCATAGAATAATCTTCAAAGGGGGTTCTTTATTCATGAATGAATGCAATATGAGTAGGCTAAATGCTTGAAAATATCACGAGAAGGGAAAAACTTAAAAGGACGTTTAAGTCATAGAGATTAGGTCAATTTTTACACCGGTCTGCCAAATTTATTCGTTTTGATTCAACGATGAGGCTGCCTCTTGCAGGGGAAATGAGAAGACATCTATTTCATTCTACACTTCACTCGTATTTTCAGTTGTAAATGAGCAGCAAAAAAAATATGCTTTTAAATCTATGTAATCTTTATAAATAATAAGTATGCATTTTTATATAACATATACAGAAATATCAGTTGTAAAAATGTCATTCAAAAACGGACCCCTGTGCAACCGACGCAAGCAAGCACACCCTACAATTTCCCCAGAAATTGTACCCTCTCTAGTTAGGGGCCAAGCAGCGAAGCTGCGAGGCACCTATTGTTATTGTTAGTATTATTAGGGTTCCTCCGGTAGGAGGAAACCTATTGTTATTGGTGGTATTATTATTATTATTATGTTTTACCCATGGGAGTCAATGGCAGCCCCTAGACCAGTACCGTAAAAAGTTGTGAAATTTGGCATGTTGAAACTGCAGACCATTACTAACTACCATACCAAACATGGGCCATGTGAGACAATAGGTGGCGCTACAGGCCACGCCCCAATATGTCAATTTTCAAATTGATGCCATTTGCAGGCCATAAATCCCAAAATTCTGAAATACATTACATATGCCTTATTTCTAATGAGGAACAAAAAAGCCTCTGGAAGCTATAACGGCCGCCATATTGGATTTTTCTGTACAATAAAGATTAAGGAAACACGTTTTTTCGCTACTCCTCCTACATTTTTGGTCGAATTATCTTCAAAATTCCCATAGATGATGTCCAGACTGAGCCTCACAAAAGTTATCGTAGGGATTTCTGATTTTCAAAACCGTTTGTCCGGTAGAGCCAATCAAAATCTGCAACAAAGCAACCAAACAGGACGTTTGGTCAAATCTAAGCAAATCTTTGAGATATCAACACCAAACTTGGTATGTCACGTGGAAGACACTACAACATGTTACCATGTGCAAAGGCAACTTCATACCTCTAAAAATGATTGATATAAAGCAAATCGAATTTATCGCTAACGCTAAAATAATGCATTACACATGACTGCATGGGTCTCCATGAGGTCAACACATTTGGATTCAAGTTCAAGTAATGACATAGCATTTCACAGTCAAAACTGAAGTCTGTATCAAGTGTAGATGGGAAAAGCTTCATTTTTCACAACTGACATGGACCCTTTCTTCACTTTGACAGGTCTGGAGGGTCATGCAGAGGCCTGCTCAACAGAGTTCAACAGAGGATGCAACAGACTCGAGGATGGTGAGATCCACACAGACCCCTTGCTGGACTACCCCTCTCTAGCTGGACAGCTTCTCTTCAGCCCTGACCCCAGGACAGCTTCATCCAGCTGGCCTGCCTGCCTGCCTGCAGGCCCTGCCTGCCAGCCCTCCAGAGACAGTCACCCCACAGACACAGTAGCTCTGCAGCCTGCTTTTTTGAGGACATTGATGAAAAAGGACAAGCCAGCATTACTTTGATGAAAGTCTAAATGTTTAATCCTTTCCATGTGCCAGTATGCCAATCTGCCGACTTTGTGTCTTAAGTGATGAAACTAGTTCAAGTGATAGACTTTTGACCTGAATCCAATGATTATTCATCTGAATAAAAACCACTCGAGAAGTACTGCTTCTTGGATCATTTGTGCTCCACATCAGTACATCTCACACATTTGCCTTTGTTTCCATGGGATTCATGGAATTGTTAGTTTCTGCTCCACCATTTCCACCCTAGTGTAATAATAAGTATAATTTAGGACAGCAATTACATTTTTGTGTTATCCTTCCACATTAGACACATTTAGTCAATGTTCTTAAACTTGTATTTCCATCGTAAGTTTGGTCTTTAATTTCATTTGGAAGTGGTATTAAAAGGTCTTACATTTAACTTGTTAATACCTGTAGACACCCTGTGAAGCCCCCAGCCCCCACTCCAGAGACAGTTGGTGACAGAGAGGTGCAGACATTAAGTTAAACATGCCTTAAGAGTAGAGTAACAAATAGAGACTAAATGTGTAAATGGCTGTTGAAACTCAGTTCTCTGAGTTGGTGCATGTCAGTTTAGGCAAAGGTAACCTTTTAAACCTCTGGGGCTGGGTTGCACCAACATGGATTAAATTAATCGTGGTTTAGAGTTAATCTAGGGTTAGTAAATCTATGTTTAAACTGGTTTATAATTAATCAGAGATGTGTTGCACATCTTAATTTTAACCTTGGATTAGTTAAACTAGTTTAAACAAGGGTTAAAACAGGATTAGTTTATGTTCAATGTCCGCCATGATGGATTCCGACGAAATGTAAACAAATTCACAACGTATGTTTAACAAATAGCCTACGGAACTAAATAGCCCTAAATGAATGCATGCGCTCTTTTTCCTATAGCAGCTTTTTGAATAAATGCCGTTACTGATACCGTTAGTTACCGTTTATAGCCTAGGCTACCACTACAGCGGCTATAATAAACTACGTTACAAATAGCCAGCTAGCTAGCTATGGCACGTCAAAGAGGGTCAAACTTTTCAACATTTGAAAAGATGTTGCTGACTGAATTGATGGAGGAGTTTGGGGTAATAATTTAGGACAAGAGGACTGACAGCAGTACTCTAGAAAAGAAGGAGCGGAACTGGGTCCGGTTAGCTGAGTGCTTCAATGGCTCTACCGGTATTAAAGAGACGAGGGACAGGGCGCAACTTAAAGCCTGCTGGAAAAACCTCAAGACTAAAGCCAAAAAAGATGCGGCGGAAGAGAGGCGTAGCCAATTTCAAACCGGCGGAGGACCACCAATCAATGCTACGGATCCTCTGTCAAAGAAGATCATTGATATGATAAGTAAGTAAGCAAGTAACTACGAACTCCAACGCCGTTGGTTGCAGCAATAACGTGACAAAAATGACGAAAATAGGCTATAATTTTGCCTCCAAAGCATTTGTTAGAGCCTATGTATTACTGTACATACACCTCAGATGTTAATAATTTTCTAATTGAATAGCACATCATACTAAAGAAATAACAGTTCCATGTTCTCTTTAGTAGCCTATGGTAATTTATTAAATTAGTTATTTCCTATGTCATTGGACGTCAGAGACCTCAAGAGTAAAGTGCATTGTGCATAGTTGTAGGTAGCCTCCTAATGTTTTTTATGTTTTTTTGTTTTGTCTAGCTGACACTATCATCGTACTGGAGCAAGTGGAGCCTCATGGAAACATCGAAGCAGCAGCATCACCTGTGAAGCCCCCTGCTAAGCACCCTAAGCTTAGCTCTCACCAGGAGCTTCTCACAGTAGAGAAGGAGAGATGCATGCTCGACATATAAAATGCAAAAATTAAAAAAGATGTCCTGTTGAAGCAGAGGCTACTGGATCTAAGCCAGTCACAAGAAATAGAAAGATTTTTGAATGAATTCTGAAACTGAAATTGTGTAATGTATTTATTTGCAGCATTCTGCACTTGAGCATCTTCCATATCATCCTCAAGTGGGTGCTCATCCTCCTCGGGTAGATCATCTCCTACTCTCTTCCCAAAGTTGTACAAAACAGCTACTGCAACAATGATGGTCAGGGTAGTGTCCAATTTTGTGCGGAGTCCCAACTGTATACATGGAAATCTCCGCTTCCACACCCCAAACACTCTCTCTATTACCCCTCTTGTTTGAATGTGAGAGTAGTTGTAGTTTCTTTCTGCCTGGGTCTGAGGGTTCAAAAGTGGAGTCATCAGGTATGGGCGAAATGCATAGCCATTGTCCCCCACTAGGTGTCCACGGATCTCCCCTCTCCAGCAGTGCACAAAGTTGACCGTTGTCAAAGATTCGTCTGTCATGTGTGGATCCTGGCCATCTTGCAACAACGTGTGTGATCTGGGCCTGGTCATCACACACAACTTGGACATTAATTGAGCAGTAGCCCTTTCGATTCCGAAACAGTTCCCCATTCCCACCACCTGGGTTGGTAATGGGAATGTGGGTGCAGTCGATAGTCCCAATTCCTCCTGGAAAACCTGCTCTCCCATAAAATCCAGCTGTTGTCTCTCTCCTTGGTTCAAAGTGAATGTACTGAGCCTTTAAACTTGCAATTGCCTTGGACACTCTGCTGACAATTCTGCAGACTGTGGATTTATGAACTCCGAAAAGATCCTCATCAACCATCTGAAAACACCCTGTAGCATAAAATCGCAAAGCTACTAGGAGCTGGAGAAGCAGTGGCACAGCAAAATTCCTCTCACTTCCATGCTTGATTGCTGGTCCAACCTTCCCATTCAGGTATATGACAGACTCCTTTGTAAATCTGTACTGCTGTGAAAACTCGCTGTTGTCATAGGATTAGAAGGGAGTCAGGTGGCTGAGCGGTGAGGGAATCGGGCTAGTAATCCGAAGGTTGCCAGTTCGATTCCCGGTCATGCCAACTGACGTTGTGTCCTTGGGCAAGGCACTTCACCCTACTTGCCTCGGGGGAACGTACCTGTACTTGCTGTAAGTCGCTCTGGATAAGAGTGTCTGCTAAATGACTAAATGTAAATGTAGAATTCAATTGGGTTTAACCTATCTCTAATTTTCCTGCGAGGAACACTTTCCTCTAACTGGGAGTCAGGTGGCTGAGCGGTTAGGGAAGCGGGCTTGTAATCAGAACGTTGCCAGTTCGATTCCCGAACCAATCTTGTTGGTCACCTTGAGTGTGCATGCTGTGTAGTTTAATGGGAACAGAGAGTCGGCCATTTTACTATCACAGGCTATACTTGCAAGGAGCTGAACGTGGGCTGTGCCCTAGACCAGACCAATTGCCTATGAGGCTAATCTTGATTCTGGATTGACTGAGATTCTGGAAAGAGATCTACTCAAGAAGAGAGTCAATATCTGTGGTTTTCAAGCCATCTTTGAGAAAGTTTGAAAACAATGTTGCGGTTAATATGTTTTGATTGTGGGAGGCAACTTTTGGACTACACCTAAACCTCATGCGGCCACCGCACCACCTGCACTGGGAAAGAGGGAAACAGCATGGATGGGGAAAGTGTGTGGGCAGAGCAAGCAGTAGTAGTACATAAACTACACATGTCCTTTACTAAAGTGTATTCTGACTTTCATAAAGTTATTGTTGTAATCAAAGCTTTTAAAGAATGGATCTCTGCATGATGGGCCTGACCAGAGGAGGCCTTCTGGTGGCCTGACAGAACACGCTTCAAAGTTGTCACTTTCAAAAGGGTGGCATTTTAACCCTGTCAGTCCAAAATGTCTAAAAGTTGGTATGCATGCCTTATTGCCAATGGGGAACAAAGAAGTCTCAAGAACCCATAATGTCGGCAGCATGGATATTTCTCTACAGTGACAATTTGTGAAGAATTTCAAAAAATGACTTCAAATCAGCCATTGATCCAATTGTCTTGAAATGTTGTGTTTGTGTATGAAATACATGTCTGTGTCATGTCAATTTTGTAATGGTTTGCAATGCTGAGGAGGAACCCGCCATTGCTGCCTGCAGCTATATTTATTATTAGGTTCCTCCGGTAGGAGGGAACCTATTGTTATTGTTGGTATTCTTATTATTAGGTTCCTCCGGTAGTAGGGAACCTATTGTTATTGTTGGTATTCTTATTATTAGGTTCCTCCGGTAGGAGGGAACCTATTGTTATTGTTGGTATTCTTATTATTAGGTTCCTCCGGTAGGAGGGAACCTATTGTTATTGTTGGTATTCTTATTAGGTTCCTCCGGTAGGAGGGAACCTATTGTTATTATTGGTATTCTTCTTATTATTATTTTTCTTCTCCTTGCGCCCCAATATCTCAAAAAGTCCCTGGTCATAAATTTTCTAATTTGGCACATTGATACTACATCCAAGTGGGTACCCCCACACTAAATATGGGCCACATCGGACCATAAGGGGCGCCACAGGCCACGCCCCCAAAAGTCCGATTTTCAAAGTGATGGTATTTCCACCCCATTGCTCCAATTCTTCTGAAACTTGGCGTGCATGCCTCATTTTTCATGAGGAACAAAAAAGCCTCAAGGACCCATAAGGTCCGCCATGATGGATTTTCCTGTACTGTGATAATTTGGGAAAACCTTCAAAATTCCTCTTCTCTTGAACCAAAGGTGAAATTGACTTGAAATTTGGTACAGATATGTATCATTGACGTATTTAAAAACGTTACTTAAGGCAATTGAATCAAGTGAAATGGGTGGCTGAAATGGGTGTATTTATGTAAATGTCCTCATTGCCTCAATATGTTTGTGTCACTAAATCAAATGTATTTTTGAAGGATGGTTCAAACCTAATAAGCTTTAAGGTGACATTCCTCTGAAGTACCATGCAAAGTTTCACCTTGATATGTCAAAATATGACTGAATTACAGCTGTTTGAACTTGGACCAAATCTGACAATGCTCGCCATTGGAGAAACAGCTTTTTTTAATTATCCAGTTATTGAACTTTGTGTATTCCATGCCTGGGAATGGCTCAATTGGCTGAGATGTTGTGCTGGTAATCAAGGTTCAATACCAGTCAGAGGCATAGTTTTTAATTTTTTATTCTGACCAAACGGTTTCTAGTCTCCCGATAAATCCTCCGGTTGTAAAACATAGCAATGCGTGTTTATTTGAGCCCATCACAACACATCTGTTTAGCGAGACTGTGTAAACCACTGCAACACAAGCCAGGTTCACCACAGTAGCTAGCTACACATGGTAGTGTTAGATTCACAACTGAGTTAGCTCTAATGAAGTATATTGATTATTGAGGTGGACCCCTTGCCTGTTGCGCAAATTATTTCAGTGACCTAAGCTAGGACACACAGCCACTGATGCTCGGCATGATTTGAAAATCTCTTCCATGACTTATGTTGAGTTATGGCACCCCAAACAACCTAATCTAAGCACTATGAGTAATATATTGTTTACAGCAGCAACCAGGTCTAGCCTGACGTTGTCATACTCATAATTCTAGTCAGAATATGAGTCTGAAAACTCTCCGTTGGGCTGTGACTACGGGGCCTGTTTCAACCGAACTCGTAAAACAAATGCCTCTTCACTCAATTGGATAGACCTACAACCAATCAGAGCAACGTAATATGTTGTTTGTTGAAAACGAATTCAACCCAAGGACTCTTTCGTGACGTTGTTGATTACGTTACTGTTGATCATCTGTCCATCATCGTATAAAGCCTGCCCTGGCCATTTCATTGGTCCGTCCAGATCCTGGTTTTATGTAGTTGTTCCCAATACGAGACCCTCCAGACCCAACTACCCGACCAAATTCTTTTGTGGGCGGGGAGAAGTTGGGCTGGCAGCCAGGCTAAACCAGGTCATCCCCATGTCTTGTTTTTATAGGAAATTTACATATCTTGATTGTGGACAACTTTTTGTTCCCCAATCTCAATGAACAGCCAAATACAGCAACAGCATTGACATTGTTTAACAATTACCACAGTCATTTTCTCACTTGTTGTACTTCTAAACTCGCAGAATGAAATCAAAACAACCACTAGCGCGGTGGTTTCATTCCACCTTAGATTTAATGAATGGTCACATTTATAATCTTTGAAATAATTTGATCAGTCTTCAAAATATTATAATTATATATGCATATGGAAAACGTTTCAACAACAATGATATGGTATGCAATGCCATAGATTAATTATACATTACATGTTTATAATATTTTGCCATTTTGCGGAGGAACCCGCATCGCTGCTTGCAGCTATATTTATTATTATTTTTCTTCTCCTTGCGCCCCAATATCTCAAAAAGTCCCTGGTCATAAATTTTCTAATTTGGCACATTGATACTACATCCGAGTGGGTACCCCCACACCAAATATGGGACACTTTCGACTGTAGGGGGCGCCACAGGCCACGCCCTAAAGTCCGATTTTCAAAGTTATGTCATTTCCACCCCATTGCTCCAATTCTTCTGAAACTTGGTGAACATGCGTCATTTCTCATGGGGAACAAAAAAGCCTCAAGGACCCATAAGGTCCACCATGATGTATTTCCTGTACAGTGATAATTTGGGAAAACCTTCAAAATTCCTATTCTCTTGAATCAAAGTTCCAATTGACTTGGAATTTTGAACAGATATGTATCATTGATGTATCTAAAAATATTACTTAAGACAGTTGAATCAAATACAAAATGGCTGAAAGGGGTGTACTTATGTAAATGTCCACATTGCAATATGTTTGTGTCACTAAATCAAATGTCATTTTGAATGATGGTTTTTCAAACCTAATAGGGTTCAGGGTGACATCACTCTGAAGTACCATTAACAATTTCACCTTGGTAAGTCAAAATATGATTGAATTAGAGCTGTTTCAACCTTGGCTGAATCTAACAACGTTTACCAAAGGAGAAAAAGCTTACTTTTTCATACAGTAACTGAACATGACAATATTCAACACTGAGAATAGCTCAATGGGCTGGGACGGTGACCTTCAAAGTATAAGGTCGTATGTTCGAATCCAGCCACAGTGTTTGAGCATGTCTTAAATTTGAATATCTGTTTAGTTAAACAGGATGACATCGTTCTGAAGTACCATTCGCAATTTCACCTTGATATGTCAAAAGATCATTGAATTACAGCCGTTTAAACTTTGGCCGAATCGAACAATCCGTGCTACAGGAGAAACGGCTTCCTTTTTTTGTACAGTAACTGACCACTTATTCTCATCCTTGAGGGTAGCTCAATGGGTTGAAACGGTGTCCTACAAGGTCACAGGTTCAAATCCAGGCACAGTCTTTTGGCCTGTCATAATTTTGATTACTTGTTTAGTTAAACAGGCAGACATCATTATGAAATACCATGAGCAATTTCATGCAATTTCACCTTGAAATGTCAACTGTTTCTTAACCTTTGTCCCAAAGCTGACCAAAAACTAATACTCATATCACGCAGTCGGAGCACAGCTAGATAATCAGCGTCAGCACCCTTGGGTACCCAGCATGCAGTGCGGCATGTCAAAAAACGCAAAGACTTGTGGAAAATTGTTTGGTTACAACAGCCATGCGAGGGATTTCAGTTGTTGTGTTTGTTCAGTTAGATGTTTGTAATGTTATTGTTGGTTAGTTAATATAATCTTGTTGGTCACCCTGATTGTGCATGTTGTGTAGTTTAATGGGACCAGAGAGTCCGCTGCTGTACTGTCTCAGGCTATTCTCGCAAGGAGCTGAATATGAGCTTTGACCTAGCCCAGTTGCCCACATGACTATTGTTAGTTGTGCATTGACTGAGAGTCTGGAAAGAGATCAACTCAAGAAGAGTTTCAATATCCTATAAAAAGTTTATACTCAGCCCTTACTAATCATAAAATCTCATCAGTTGGTGTGTAGCAGAGAGGCTAGAGAGACTGACTTGTAACCTTATGCTCATGAGTTCAAATCCCTGTTCAGCCTATTGTTGTTGGCCAAACATTAAGTAGTTTTGCTCTCTTGTTGTCCAAGTCTCGATCTTCTACAGTGTACATATTTATAATATTTTGCCATTTTGCGAAGGAACCCGCATCGCCGCTTGCAGCTATATTTTAGCTTATATTTTTGGCATTAAGAACACCCAAATATTTCAAGTTATCAGCTGCATTTCTAAAAGGTATGTTTTGTATGAACCCTGGATCAAAATAGTTAGTTACAGTCATAATTTCACTCTTTTGCCAGTTTACAGCGTAACTAGCAAACTTCCCAAAAGTATCCAGCAAATCTAATAGGGGTAGGATGGGCCGTTCTGGGTCAACAAAGTAGAGAGTAATGTCGTCGGCGTAGAGAGATATGCGGTGGGTCTAATTGGCCTATCTTGTGAGATGAAATAAGTGAGTTATTTCTAATAGCAGCCATGAGGGGTTCGATAGTGATGGCAAAGAGCAGGGGTGAAAGTGAACACTCTTGTCTAGTGCCTCTATGCAGTATAAATTAAAAGTGGAAGTCTTGAATTCAGACAAAACTTCATAGAATTCCTTAAAACATTCATTAATTGTCTCAGGGATTTGTCGTTAAGGATAATGAATAGCCAGCTCTATTACAGTTTTTCACAATTGCTAAAACACATTTCTTGAAACAGTCACCCACTTTCTCAAAACTGTAAACACAAAACCTCATCTTCAAGCACTATTTATAAAACCTCTGAATCCTCTTGCAAAATGAAACTTTCGCCTCAAAACAGATTTACCTGTGCTCAAAATCAAACACTGCTCTCAAATCATAATCAAAGTGATCACAATTATATACACTATCAAGCAATCACTAAATTTCATATTTATCCGTCGTTGTCTTTTGATGAACAAAAACACGTTCTATCATAGAATTTCAAAATTGATCAGAAATTACTACTCTGCTTTGCTCTTTGCAATTGTTTTGCTCTTTCTCCTCCTTGTACCCCTATACAATACTGTACCCTGCATCTCACTACTCACAACTCACTCTTGTTCTTTGTTGATATGAACCTGCAATCAGTAAAAATCTTCAGTCAGTACTGTTACTGTAACAAATGGAAAGCACAATGTTCAGGGCCATACAATTTTTTAATTGTACAGTATACAGCCTACAATGCACTGTACTACAGTATACAATACTACATTTATATTGAGTCATTTACAGTGATGGGAAGTTCGGATCATTTTACTGATTCGGTTCTTTGAATCTCGTTCAGTAAAATGAACGAATCTTTTTTCGAGTCATTCGTTCATTTCAACGGGGGGGGGGGGGGGGGGCTATCCGTCCACTGCAAACACGTATCATATTCTCATGTAGGTTAGTGCATGACATGTGCACCAGCAGATACTATTTTAAAAGAAATTCCTGCATTATAATAATGTATCATGACAGTTTGTATGATTTGGTAATTTATTATCACACTAGCATTTAATTATCACGGCAAACAATTACACTGCACTAAACTGTAAGTGTAAATGTAAAGTGAAAATAACAAAACCAGTCAGTATGATGACTTGAGCGAATATCATTAACGTCTTACTAAAACAGCGGCCACGCGAAAGGGAATGAGAAAACTGTTTCCTCTACTAAAAAATACAACGCGGGTCACGTGAAAAAAGGATCCAAAGACTCGTAGAAAGACCGAGTCGGGAAATGAACGAATCGTTTGTTTCCTCCAGTACAGAGCCTATGCAGGTCACGTGAAAAATGATCCAAAGACTCGTAGAAAGACCGAGTCAGGAAATGAACGAATCGTTCGTTTCCTCTAGCTACCAGTACAGAGCCTATGCAGGTCACGTGAAAAATGATCCAAAGACTCGTAGAAAGACCGATTTGGGTAATGAACGAATCGTTCGTTTCCTCTAGCTACCAGTACAGAGCCTATGCAGGTCACATGAAAAATGATCCAAAGACTCGTAGAAAAACCGAGTCGAGAAATTAACGAATCATTTGTTTCCTTCTAGCCTATGCAACAGCCCCTATGCGCGGCCACGAGAAAATGAACTAATCACTCTTTGAGAGGACTCGTTACTCCCGAGTCTTTGTAAGGATTCGTTCAAAATGAACGAATTTTCCCACCTTCAACAACCTGTTTGCTCTTTGAACTGGCTTATATTGGTTGTGTCACATCATTTGAAACAAGTGAAATCAATTTTGAGTGGTTGTGTTTAGTCAATGACTTGTTTTCTCTATTTATTTTTGATTGTTGCCATTTGTGTTTAGCAGTATGGATGACATGTGCATTAGAGTGCAGAAAGTGTTTTAAAAATGAGAATGTGTTTAGAGTTTTGCTGAAAATTCTAAGTGAGATCTGCAAATTGTGTTTTACCATGTGAAATGGTTTAAGGTATTGACAACAGACAGGCACAATTAGCTACATGAGTTCAGGCAACTGAGAACTTTGTTCAGACAATGGGTTTCAGTGTTTTAGCAATTGAGAAAAACTGTAACTTGAATGCTTCAGCTGCCGTGCGAGAAGCCTGTCCGATTTGTCCCCTAGCTCGAATTGCTTTTGTTTTATTTTCAATAGTATATTATTAACTTGGTTAGAGAGAATTGAATTATATTCTAGTTTTAATACTGTAATATCTTCGAGCACATCAGGGTTGGCAGAGTTTGCGTGTAAATGTTCTAGTTGAGTAAGACTTCAGGCATGCTCTCTTTTGTTTTTTCATATTCATATGAGATGATGTGTCCTGTCACCTTAATACCGCCTTAAGTGACTCCCACAACGTTGAATCAGACACTTCCCCTGTGTCGTTAAAGGTAAGATAGTTTTTCTAGCCATTCTATGACACGCTGGAAACAGTTTGTATTACAGTTTTTCTCAATTGCTAAAACACTAAAACCCATTGGCTGAACAAAGTTATCAGTTGCCTGAACTCATGTAGCTAATTGTGCCTGTCTGTTGTCAATACCTTAGACCATTTCACGTGGTAAAACACAATTTGCAGATCTCACTTAGACTGATCAGCAAAACTCTAAACACATTCTCATTTTTAAAAAACATTCTGCTCTCTAATGCACATGTCATCCATACTGGTAAACACAAATGGCAACAATCAAATACAAATAGAGAAAACATGTCATTGACAACCAATGACATGTTACAACCAATATAAGCCAGTTCACAGAGCAAACAGGTTGTTGAAGGTGGGAAAATATTGCTTGTGATGTCGACAAAGTTCTCTGGCCTAACCCAGCCCAAAGACAAGAAGAAGCAAACTGATCACGTATTTACTCCTTAGACTTTTGTCCCTTTCAGTATTGTATACTGTAGTACAGTGCATTGTAGGCTGTATACTGTACAATGAACAAATTGTATGGCTCTGAACATTGTGCTTTCCATTTGTTACAGTAACAGTACTGACTGCTCAATAGATTTTGACTGGTTGCAGGTTCATATCAACAAAGAACAAGAGTGAGTTGTGAGTAGTGAGATGAAGGGTACAGTACTGTATAGGGATAAGGAGGAGAAAGAACAAAAAAATTGCAGAGCAAAGCAGAGTAGTAATTTCTGATCAATTTTGAGCTACTATGATATAACATGTTTTTGTTCATCAAAAGACAATGACGGATAAATATGAAATTAGTTTTGAGATTACGCAAAAATGTTTTGAACAATGTTTTGAACAATGTGTTTTCTATTTTTTGGTGTATTGTTTACTGACTGCTTGATACTGTATATAATTTTGATCACTTTGTTTATGATTTGAGAGCAGTGTTTGATTTTGAGCACAGGTAAATCTGTTTTGAGGCGAAAGTTTCATTTTGCAATAGGATTCAGAGGTTTTATAAATAGTGCTTGAAGATGAGGTTTTGTGTTTACAGTTTTGAGAAAGTGGGTGACTGTTTGAAGAAATGTGTTTTAGCAATTGTGAAAAACTGTAAGGAGTAATGTAGGGTTGAATCAGCTATAATTACTACTACATTTTTTTTAAGTCAAGCGTGATAGTCACCGAAACCAATTATTTCTAACCTTTTACTTTAAGTCTATCTTCCCAAATAAAAATAGAATACATTCATGTTTGATTCAAAAACAAGTTTACAAGTTTATCACTTCTATTTAGACTTCACTGTATATTTCAGCATGAATAATGCACTTCACTGAACCATCAGGAATCCTGGGAACAATACTTTTCTACCATGACCTATTTTTGTCTTCTGGCAACAAAAAAAATTATTCCAAGAAAACTTTGATTCTACCATGTTTGTGCTTCAAGAACTTTACATTTAGTAAATTTTAGGGGCAGAAGGTGGGATTGTCCGTTTTATTTTGGAATGGAAGGTTTATTTATCATATTATGTCTTTCTTTTGACTTAGTCTCTAAATGAATTCAAAAGCTCACTCTACATTCAAATGTTTTCAACAACCTACTGTTTTCAATTGTGGCATCCACTAGATGGCAGTCAAAGGGTACCAATCTACAGCTTGTGGTCAGTAATAGTTGCGAGGTTATCAAGGTCAGTTATTCTAAATTCTCAAGCTAGAAATAGAAACAGCCACAAAAACAAAATGTTTGTTGTGAGAATTGTGTTTGCACTTACAATCAATGGATTAAGTGTTGTTTATGATTACGCAAGATTACAGCTGTTTAGTTGTTAGGGTAAACAGGGTTCCCACACAACTTAGTTTATGCTCTATGAGATCAATATCTTGCATAAATTTGCAGATACATATGATCCCTCTTTTAAAACACATCAAAGCAATCACAACACCAGTGGGAAACCTTAGATCACTAACCTCAAACCTCTTTGGTCTAACAAGTGCTATTCTCTCATCCAGCGGAAACACAATAGAAACATGTCCTGGTACAGTACAACACTGAGAACATTGATCCACCTTTGATGGAGAGCAACGTCCACAGTGACACCTGTGGTTGGGGGGTTATAAAGAGCTTACGTTTAGCTGCTTAAAATTCTTATGATGTGAGTAAGGAGCACGCCACTCAGAAACAAAAAAATGCTTTGTGGTGGTAACATATATGTTGTTTACCTGGGGCCTCCAGAATTCTGTCATAGTTTATTGGGTGCTTTCGTACAGAAAGACAGAGAGGTCTCCCAATAACCTCAGGTAAAGAACAGACTGCCAGGCCTCTCTTGATGTCTCTGATATATTGCCCTGGTAAGTCAGCAATGCAGAATGCATTGTTATTCCACCTGCAGCAGCCAGCAGCCAATGTTTTGAATGTGTCATCTATCCTGGAGATAGCTGCCTGGTAGACCTGAGGACTCATCACTACAGTGGCTTTCTGGAGATGAAACCTGTAGTTAGTTCTTTGAAGAGCAGCACTGTAACTTTCTTCTGGTTTACCATGGCTGGCTGGCAGGCAAGCAGAGTTCTGGGACAGACGATGAAATGTCAGGTGTCGGAATGCAGTGGAAATGGCAGTGAAAATTCAGAAGGACTATTAAATAATATAGCAATGACTGTCTCGATGACTGTCTGTCTACATGAGGATCTGTTGAATGTGAGATTAGATCAGCTGTTGACTCAGATAACTGACATTGTCAGTTATAATGTCAGTTATCACAGAATAAATACCGTTCTTGTATTGCAAAAAGTACAAGCATTCTATATGTACAGGCATACTGTACATAGAAGCAGGGGCGTTTTTTAGCATAGGCAACTAGGCGGTCGCCTATGGCACCAGGCTGCAGTTGAGCGCCGATTGGGCGTAAAATAAAACAAAAGCCCTGATTGGGCGTATATAAAAGTATATATATATATATATATATAAGCATTAAAAAAATAAAATTTGGTATGTCGTTTTAATTATTGTAAAAAGTAAAACTAATAAAACATTAAAGTTCCTGTAAAGTGGACCTGAAAACGAGTTTTAAGTTCGCCACACCACAGAATAATGTGTTATTAACTAACCATCCAAATTCGAATGAAAAAATAACACCGACAAGTATGTTAAATTAGGCTTTGAAATCGTGAAAAAATCAGAAGTCTTCTCTGCTTGAGACTGGGGGGGCGTGTCGCCTGAAGGAGCTGAAGCTCCGCCCCTCGCTGCCTAGTGCCTACCTCCGACCCAGATAATAGACGCTATGTCAAGCCGAACAAAACCATATAGAATTATAATTTATTTGTTCAATGAGTGAAACATACAGATGCATATAAATGAAATGTTCCCCTGAGCTGTAACAGTAAAAATGGACACCGGAGACAGCAGACAGTGAGCTCTCCAACTAGGCTACTTCTAACACATTAGCTACCATTTCACCAAAATACCATCATTCTACACCGAGTAGCCTAATATCAATTTAGCGGTTTGCACTAACTCATAGCAGAGATACCTCTGGAAACGTTATCTAGTATAATTATAACAAGCACACAGAACAGAGTGATGAACTGCTGGCAGCGGTGGATTGTCTAGGTGCGACCGGAGGAGGAACGGCCGGGAGGGCGATGCTCGGTACAGCTCCGAGCTGCAAGAGAAGCCGTGTGTCCGCGAACCCCGTCTGTCTCTGGTCCATGTTAAAACTATCCGGTGTGAAATGGTCACTGCATTTAGTCATTTAGCAGACTCTCTTATCCACTGCAGAGGCGGCTGTTGGAGTTTATCCGAAGCTTTCCATCAGCGTGGCTCTTCACAAAATCTATCCACCTATTTTTCCTTTCATTATCAATAGGGAACTTAAATGGCGTTGCAGCGCAGCTGGAGTTCTTGCATCCAGGGAAGATGCAGTTGCGGTTGGTGGGAGACATCCTGAAGCTAGCTAGTTAGCTGATGTAGGCTACAATAACAGTACAGCAGGAGGAGCCATTCAGTGATCTGACGTAGATAGGGCGAAATGACGTAGATAGGGCATTTTTTGGCTCCGCCCATTAAAACCTGATCTGAAAACGGAAGAGAAACTGTTCTTCGGTCTAACTCCACATTTCAGTGCGACAAAGTTTTAGCACTTTGCACATGCTTTCAGGAACTCATTTCACACGTATATAGTGTACTTAGAAGCAAAACATGGAATTTACTTTACAGGATCTTTAAGTCATTTCTTGTTATGAGTGAGATTATTTTTGTTTACAAATCGAGAGATGGTTGTAAATAATAGTAAAATACAAAGTGGAATTTCCCCTAAAGCTGGCATTCATATTTTTCTTGCGATCTCGCCTTGGGTGGCAGATTTGCAAGAAACGCCCCTGAATAGTAGACAATTATGGATTTATTTAGTATACATTTCCCTGGCAAACTGACATTAAAACATGAATGAGCTGTTGGTGTGATGTGATATCAGATAAAAACCTTCTTTAGCCTATATGAAAGGGAGAGATAAGACATAGGCTACTACCATACCCTTTGTTGTTAGAATTCAAACGATCGTTTTAAACATTTACATAGATCCCCACTTCGAGTAGCAGCAGACCTATAAGAGCAGAACAATAAAGTGTGTTTTTATAAAGGTGATGATTTGAATTAAATTACGTTAGGCTTATCATTGGTTGTCTTAAACAGGATACCAAAACGACAGGACATCATTGGTCTCACTGGTTCAACTTGTTGGTGGAAATAAATTGGACACTGTCACTTTAAACGACCACATCCGTGGAAGTGAGTCTCCTTGCAATAAGGGCTGTAGTCCACATACAGTTTGAGTCCACCTGACACCACATCGGCAAAGGAACTTAACACAGCTCTTTATTTGCAACTGGAATAATCGTTGTAGGGAATATTATTTAGGGTTAGCCTACGGGCAAGAACTGCGGGTGAGTCTGACTATTGCTAATGCACTTAGCTGAGCTCAAAGAGCACAGGTGTATCCTATAGCCTACACCTGTTAGAGAAACACGATTTTTGACGGGAATTCTGTCAAACTCTTCTAAAATGTTTGTTTTTCTCTTCACAGGTTAACACTTTGACCTCCTGACACATTTCCGACGTTTTAAATTTGGTTATGGATTAAAATCCTTCCTCGCCTTTGAGTTATTTCCAGCTGATATTACTACTGTAGGCTACATACGGGCAGGCCAAGGTTTACCGCGTGAGCGCACCCCACTACACTTCCGCCTGGAACAGGTGGATAGTTGTTTCTTACCGTCCACCTGTTAGTGGTATGGGGAACCAGGTTGAAAAGTTGACACACTTAAGATATGCCGAAGTTCCGACCGCTGACCCAAACGGGTTCGAGCCCAAAGATGACTGTCCTCGGATCGGAGTGTCCTACATATTCTCAAACGACGATGACGAACAGGAGCACAATATTGATGGACCCAACAGTGATCAACAAAACCAGGAAGAGAGGCAAAATGACAACCGGAATGAGCCCGAATGCTTGGTATACTACAGGGAGGAGTGCGTGTACGAGAAAAATCTGAAGCTCTCAGATATGACCACATTTTCGTCGGAAAACCTATTGAATAAATGCAAACCCGGCGACTTGGTAGAGTTTTTGGCCACTGGCCAGTATCCTCACTGGGCCGTGTATGTCGGGGGCTATCAAGTAGTCCACTTGCACCGGGCTGAAATAAAGAATAACTTTCTGACAGACGCAAGTCAAGGGAAAAGAGGCAGAATAGTAAATGGGCTTTATAAGTTCCGTGCGTTGCCTCCTGAGGTGGTGGTGCAGCACGCAATGGAGCATGTTGGGGTGCGAGACAGAGAGCTGTGCTGGAGAAACTCTGAGTGCTTTGCCGCCTGGTGCAGGTATGGCAAGCGCGAGTTCAAAATCGGTGGGGAGATTCGTATAGGAAAGCAGCCTTATAGGTTGAAATTACACATTTCTGAAAAAAATATCCATGTCCTGGAATTTCAGAGCTTGGAGGACTTGATTATGGAGAAGAGGAGAAACGACCAGATAGGCAAAGATGCGGTGATTTTGGAGCTGGCCAACCACCTTAATGCGACGGATGAAATCAAGAATGACCACGGCGTTAATTGAAGGTTTTACTAAACCATAAGTCTGTAGACCTATTGACCTGATTATTAAACCAAAACCAGGTCTGGCAAATAGGGCAAAGTCTTTAGCCTACAATGTCCAATCTTAATAAAAGGTGAAAATGCTCATTTGGAACTCAGGGGTAATAGAACACTAGTGAACAGTTTGGTTAAGGAGACCTTATTGTACATTGATATCAGACAATATTTCTTCAATAGTTAGTTATAAATTATTGGAGGGATAAAGCTATCTTTCCTGAGAACAATGTTGATACAGTTTTCATAGCTATGACTGTGAACTTTAATTAATGAATTGATTACTGGATTTTGAAGATTTATTTTTGGAATTATGTTTGTATGAGGATATAAATAAAAAATAATATATATATATATATATATATATATACACACACACCATTGTTAAAAGTTTTTTTGTTAGAGATGTGGTTTGAGGGGTTGAACTTCCACCTAAAAATGGGGATTGAGGTGATCAGCTGACCAACTTTTTTATCTGTTCCTTTTCAAAGAAAGACTTTGAATAAGAGTATGCAATTCCTGACTAACATCCAAATAACTTTGAAACTAGTTTTTTGTTAGTGATCTATTGAAACAGTAGCCAATTAATTCAGGCTTTAAGCATAGTAGGTGATCTTTCATGGATGGTAAACAAATGAATGAAGTTGTATATCTCCCAATTGTCAAATAATTAGCTGATGCTATTATGAAACTACTGAAACAGGGCCTCAGTCCTTATCCTTACATTTCAGTAGCGATGACAATAGCAGAACTCCTCCTGCCTTTAGGGGAAATCCTAGGTTGGAAGGTTATTGTGGGGTTTTTCATATATGTCTCATTCCATACCACATTTACAATGGAGAATACTGCAGTCCATCCCCCTCTAGATGTATAACCATGCACTGATGGATACATCTCTGATTAATACAGAAACATTGGAAAACTTTTTGGCTAAAATCTTTGGTGGTTCAACAAAAGAAATGTGTAGCTCCAGTATTGTGTCATGCAGGCATTTCTATACCAGAAATCACTCTTGTGTATAGGATTGCAATATTTCAAGGGGTTAAAAATGATAATATATTTTATTTGTAATCTACCTTTCTTGCACTCAAAGCGATAGGTTATGGTTGATGGTTTGCTTAATATTATCCTACAACCAAAAACCATTCTGTGACTGTCCATCCTCATTTAAAACATTTTTACCCCCTGATATGTTTTTTCCAATTTATTCCTATATAAGTGAAGATGCCAATAGATTAACTGAGCAATTACATTTTTTCATGAACGCTGGGAGAACTGACTGTGTTCATAAGATAAGAGATGTTCAGATAGATGGGACTGACGATTAGCCCAGCTTTTGATTAGTGTTGCTATCTGAAAGTTTAAATATAATTTAAATACTAATTTGACAACATTATCTGCAATATATTATACCCCATACCCTTTGAAATGAGGCCATGCCTCTAATCACCTTAGAGGGTTGTGTTCCTTCACCATGAAGCTATAAACATCTGGGCTCATTTAACATGGGGAAATTATATTTCATTACACAGTCATCTAAGAAACTTACAGTAATTTAAGCATGTTCAAGTCATTTATTGTAGTTGGCTACTGGCCAGAAAAGAATAGACAACAAGTGGAATGTAATGGTGAAGGTTTGATTTGGACACAGCTCTGTTAACTGTGCTCTGTATTTTCGAACAGCTTTCCAGTCCAATCCTTGCTTGTCTCAGCATGGTCTTGTTTTCTTAGTCACACAATGGTCTGGTCATGTACCCCTCCTGACTCAAGCCCTATGGAGTAACATAACTTGTTTGAACTACTGAGTCCGGATGTCCAGGGTTGGTCTGGGTCACACATACATAAAAAGGATGTAATGAAACTACTCTGAATATTCTTCCCCCAACTGGACTTTCTCAGACTCTTGGAGATAGGATTATGACATTGAAAGAAAGACAAACAGAGAGAAGGAGGGGAAGAGAGCAGGAGGGACACAGCCAAGCTATCAAAGTGAAAGATGGATATAGACCCTGGGAAAGGCACTGTGAAATTTGTGGTGTTATGTGTGATTTCAACGTGAACTCGGAAGTGACCATGAATGTTGCAGCAAATTTAACAGCTCTGTTTTGTTACTTAAATTATTTTTGGCTCATGGATTCAATAACTACCAATGGATTCCTTTGACTGACTCATATTTGGTTCTTCTGGCCAGTGTATTTGACTAATTTTGGGTGATTTAATACTGACTATAAAAAAGAGCCGGTGCAACTATTTCAATTTAGCAAAAGTAGCTTCTCTTTTCTAGTAAATGTTACATGAGAGAGGAGATATTGAAGTCTGACAATTGCATAATGTCTCTCTCT
Source organism: Osmerus mordax (assembly GCF_038355195.1). Classification (NCBI taxonomy): domain Eukaryota; kingdom Metazoa; phylum Chordata; class Actinopteri; order Osmeriformes; family Osmeridae; genus Osmerus; species Osmerus mordax. The sequence goes on from NC_090055.1 coordinate 13,576,875, forward strand.
CCCCCCTTTCTCTCACTTTATTTATTCTCATTCCATTGCAGATGAGCCCTTCAAAAACTCTATTTCAAAGGGTGTTTGAGAGGGCTGACTCAGCTTCATCTGGCAACAATCATGATAATCCATTGACAGTCTCTCATTTGGAATTAATAATCTCTCACGGCTGTCATTAAAACAAACATCAAGATCTCACACAGTCGTGAATCAATGCCTTTTCGAGCCCTTTTTTATTTCCTTCTGTCTTACTCCATGATTCCACTGCAAGTGTCATTGTAATGTCAATTTTAGAGCCTGTTTTCAATGATTCTCAACAGTTTGTCTCTAGATTTGGCATTGAAGAGAAAAGTCTCCTTTTATGACTAATGTGACCCAAACATGAATTACTGGCCTGTTGACGGTTGGCTTGGAGGCAAGAAGTGTTCTGACAAACCAATGCCAAACAGAAGAGTATTGGGAATTATGTAAAAAATTGTGCCATGGCATTGGTGATTGCTACCTTGTGGATGTTTTACCACTGGGTAAACAAGAGGTCTGAGTCACAGCCCAGAGGGAAGATAAGACACACACACACCATTAATGAGTGGGAGGCAGACAACAGCCATCTGGGTCAGCAGCATAGTGACATGTAAAGTCAATTAATAAGGATATCCTTGGCTTTACATCCTCTTTTAACAAAATCAGGTTCCTTCAGTCACAACTGTAAAATCATTCCAAAGGGGAATGAGAAGAGTTTGGTTGTGAACTTTTGAAATTGAATAATCTATTTTGGGCCTCCATTGCAGAGACAGGTGTGTATTGCAGCCACAAGAACTCTTGCTGGGCCTATCAAAGCTATGGAAACTCCGGGCATTTGAGAGGCCCTGGGGGTAAGATGCTGGACAGTGATAATGACCTAACTAATACAAACTCAGCTGATTTACTTCACACTGTGGCCTGCATTTTCTGAGCCGTTGCACATCAACCTTTGAATCATTTGAATAACCAAATCAACTAGTTGCACTCCAGTGCAGCACAAATATATATAATGATGGTCCATCTTATTTTTATCTTAATATTTGAATGATAAGGCAGAGAACTAAGAACTATTTTTATGTCTCGTTTTTTTTTGTTGCTGTTGTTTTTGGTCATGATTTTAATATTTGTTATGTTTCATACCTTCATACAACACATGTGAAGTAGCTTCTCCATGCCCAAGATGGTGCAGTAGACCCTAGAGCTCTGGGAGAATTGACACACTTATCAAAGCTGTGTGATTACAACTGCTTATGGAAAATGTATCTCCCCTGTGTGCTACTGTTTATTGCCTTTAATTATGAGACTAATTACACCAACGTATCTCCCCCTACTCACCCCACCCCACAGCAAACAGAAACCCTTGTGCAGTAGTCTGATTAAAATCTCAATATGCTCAGAGAAATTGGAATGTAGATGTGGAGTGTATATGTAAATGAATGAAAGCATGACTATTTTAACAGAAACACAATATTTGGTTTATGTGTTTTATCTTTCTCTTTTGATGAGTAATATGTAACTTTGAGTTTTTGGTCAATATCTTTTCATATTTACTTGAGTTTTTGTCTCAAGTAAACACTTGCAACATGGGAGTTTCCCAATATCTTATTTATAAGCGGTCTGCATGAAATAAGCCCCCTCATCTCTTCCCTTCTTCCTCTTGGTCAATAGAGACAATAGAGGGAGTCAGACTGGAAAGACACAGCAGGGCTGGACACAGGAGTGAAACACACACACAAACTTCTTCAAAGCCCTTGTTTTCAGCCTAAGATTCAGCCAACATCATGGGGTAGTAATAAATAAAATAAAACTATAGTCAACCCAATACATTATGACTATTGGACAAGCAAAAATGAGGGGTTTAAACACTTTGTTGATGGTGCAGAAACAATTTCATACATTTTATAAAATAAACTTAAAGAAAATTTAAATTAAAAATGATTTTTTAAGCAACATATTACGTAGGTCAACATTAGAAATTGTTAGGGGACTCCTCAAATAAAATGCAACACGGTTATTTTTCCATTTATCATTGAACATGTACTTTAATCCATAAACAAGAACTGTAGGCCTGGAAATAAATGTAGAAATGTACACTTTATCAGCTCAAACCAAACAACAGTGAATACCACTTTTCTTAAATGATAATGTCCACATCAGTACTTCAAGCTCTTTGGTGCTGAGAATGATATCTCCATGTTCCTAAACAAAGTCTTTATCAGAGGCAGGCGTTGTTTCCAGGAAATCCCTTCGCTTCCAGGCATTCTTATAATGATACTGTAAGGAAAACCTTTTTCTTGGATTCTGAGCTGTTCTGCTTTTTGAACTGCTGGTTATTTACATTCTCTGGTGGGTCTTTGGTTCCACCCTGGAAGCAGTGTTTACCCGAGAGAATGCATATCCTTCCTTTCCAGAAAGCAGACAGACAGGCAGACACAGCAGGACGTCCAACAACAGAGCATGCCCATCTGAATACAGGGTGTGATCCACTCACACTGTTACATGTTCACTGAACAAAATATATCCAATAGATCCATGGCATTTTCACCATGCAACCAGATATGAATAATTCACCATCTCTTGGAGTAAGAGAGAAAGACTGTGATTTTAACATAATAACATGTTTACCGTTGATATGTTTAAACAGGAATGCAGCATGAATACAGCCTTGTGGCCAGACGTTGCCCATTGCCCCTCATTGCGTTTTAACCCTTGTGTTATCTTCGGGTCATTCTGACCCATCAGTCATTGTGACCCACCGTCGTATTGCGACAAATTTACCTCCTACAAAAACAAAGTGAAGCATTTTCTTTTAACTGTCGGGCTGTCTCAGACCCCCCACATTGCAATGGTTAAAAGAAAATAATTTTTATTTGTTTTTGTATTGGGTAAAATTGGGTAAACACAACGATGGTTCGTTATGAACCTTTGGGTCATGTGACCCGAAGGCAGCACAAGGGTTAATGTGTGTTTGTGGAATACATGATTATCAAGAAGGAAAAAAGACAACCCGTAGTGAGCCCATCCATTCATTAATGATATCCATAGCTTGGTTAAGCCCTTCATAAGTGTCGATGGAGTGTCGGGTAGCTCTTTAATCCCCCTCTTGCTCTTTATTCTTCCCCTGACACTGATCCCCTCTGTGGCAAATTTTGAACTGCTGCTAATCCTCTGGTGGCTATACGAGCCCCCAGATGTCCTCTCCCATGCAGAAACCCTCTCGGCCCTCTAATTTGTGGACCTGCTTGGGATGCTATTGATGTCCCCCTGATGATGGAGCACCAAGGCCACACCAAGTGACTGCTTTTGTGCCCTTGTTCTATTCAATTGCTGTCTCGTCTTGTGACTCGTGTATATGATTATGGCACAGTGAAGCTCCTGTTTTCCAACCGTGGGCCTGTGTAGTGGTAGTTGTTGACTACGATAAAATACAAAATCTCCACTCAGCAACACACACTTGACGGATGTAACATTAACCCTTGTGTTATCTTTGGGTCATTGTGACCCTTCGGTCATTGTGACTCCCCCCAAGTAAAAAAAATAAAGTGAAGCATTTTCTTTTAACCGTCGGGCTGTCTCACACCCCCCCACAGCGTGAAGGTTAAAAGAAAATGCTTTTTATTTATTTTTGTATTGGGTAAAGTTGTCGCAGCACAACGATGGGTCGTTGTAAACCTTCGGGTCATTGTGACCCGAAGGCAGCACAAGGGTTAAATTTCCTTAGGTTCAATTAGGAGTATTTAACAATGCATCTGTATTAAGATTTGCACTCAGAACTGATGCCAATGAGACAAAGGAGAACAAGGAAGGGAGTTTCTCTCGGGGAGTGACTGCCCTTCTCTCTTTTGCAAATTGACTTTTGGGGTTGCCAGGAAAGACATTGTGGCATCTCTGTCATTTCCATTCCATCCATGGCATTTGTTGTAATTGTGAATGTTTGTGAGTTCCATAGGTACAACAGATGCCTTATCTTTCTGGTTGCAGGCATTGCATTCATCAATGGATTCCATACAGAGAATATGAACAAGTGTGCACTAGGAGGAGACATAACTGATAAAAACAAGTGTTTGTCAATGTGATATGAATAGAAAGAGACTGACAGACACAGACAGATAGAGAGTAAGGAAGAGAGAGAATGTTTATATGAGTGCATAAGGGAGAGAAAGTGAGCAAGAGACAGTTAGAGAGAGACAAACTTAAAGAGAGTCATCTCAGTAGGCCTATTCCTGGACGCAAGCCCTAGGCAGGCTTCGCCTATTAGCAGGATGACATGCAACCCTGACAGGATGAGGAGCTAGCTAGGAGCTTGACCCTGTTCCCAACTTCTCCTTCAGCTCAGGATCATCGATGTGACGTGCATTACCAAGCAAGTCCTTACTGAGGGCCTGCAGTCTAGTCCCTCTCCTCCCACTGCCACTCACCATCACCCATCCATGTCAACTCCAGGACCAACAGAGCTTGATTAGCCCCCGTCTCTGTCTCTTCACACAGAGAACACAGCATCAAACAGCTCCACAGATTTTTGCTGAATTCTGGATTATTCCCGACTGCAGGTTTGTCATAACTCAGTGCTGTAAGGTCTTGGTGTGTACAGGTGCCATGTCAGGCCAAATACAGAGTGTTACAACTAGTGCACAGTGCCCGTGATGCAGTCAGTGATTAAGATTGTCAGTGAAACACACAAATACAGATTACTTAAACTATACACACTATACAGATTCCGTTGGTGGAGCACACACACAGATTCCTGGAATTATAGATAGGGCACAGTGCCCACGATGATGTTGGTGACACACACAGATTTCTGGAATTACAAATTGATAGTGCAGTGCCCGTGATGCAGCTGGGGATGACAGTACTTCTCAGTGGTTTTGGTACCTATATTTATCAGATAACAAATTAAATTCTCTGTCATCTTTGAAGTACTTGTTCAACCTCCACATCATCTATTCTAGTCAAATTGACAATTCTGTGGTAGCCTACATTCATGCAAATGGTTATGTAGCCTTCATTTGTCTACTGTTTAATGTGTAAACACATTAATTTATGTAACAAAATTCACTGATCTATACTTAAAGTATATCCACTTTATATTGTCCTTCTGTTAACTAGCCAGCATTTAATCCATAAAGAAACCCCTTTGAAACCAGAGATTCAATGTTATGCCAGCAGTCAGCACTAAACTGGCCATATCGGTTGCAAAAGTGATTTTGCTTTCTAAATAACCAAACATAATTTCCCTATTTTCCTTACTACCCACTCTGGTGTGTAAGCGCTTGGTTTAATTTAATTGTGAATGCCTTTGTTAATCGCATTAGTTCATTAACAAAACAAAATTCACCAAAGTTATCATACAGCCTCCGATACAGCCTCCTAGTGCACCCACTAGTGAAGCTTATGGTGCACAGTGTTGCCAACTCAGTAAGAAAAGTAGCTATTAGCTGTCCTAAAAGTCCCTAGAAGTCACTAAATTATGTAATAGTTTTCTGTAGGAGACAAAAAGTGAGTGAAAAACACCATAAATATGATTATTATTAGGGTTCCTCCGGTAGGCACATTGATACTATATCTTGCACCTGCACTTTGCATACTTATTTACACTTCTTATTCATTGCTGCTATTCTTGTCCCAATTGCTGTTTGTATTTACTGTCTATTTGTGTCTATTTGTTCACTTATTGCACTTTACACATGCCATGCTCTGCACGTTTTGCTGTTTTTCCACTTCTGGTTAGATGCTAAACTGCATTTCGTTGCCTCAGTATTGTACTCTGTGCAATGACAATAAAGTTGAATCTAATAAAAAAAAAAACATGCAAGTGGGTACCGCCACACCAAATATGGGCCACATCGGACCATAGGGAGCGCCACAGGCAACTTCCAAAAGTCCGATTTTCAAAGTGATGGCATTTCCACCACATTGCTCCAATTCTTATGAAACTTGATGTACATGCCTCATTTTTCATGAAGAACAAAAAAGCCTCAAGGACCCATAAGGTCCGCCATGATGGATTTTCCTGTACAGTGATAATTTGGGAAAACCTTCAAAATTGATCTCCTATTAAACAAAAGAACAAATTGACTTGAAATTTGGTACAGATATGTATAATTGATGTATTAAAAAACGTTACTTAAGACAATTGAATCAAATACAAAATGGCTGAAAGGGGTGTATTTATGTAAATGTATAGCCTGACGTTGTCATACTCATAATTCTAGTCAGAATATGAGTCTAATACTGCTCTGTTGGGCTGTGAGTATGGGGCGTGTTTCAACCGAACCTGGAAAAAAAATGCCTCTTCGCTCAATTGGATAGACCTACAACCAATCAGAGCAACATTAATGTTGATCATCTGTCCATCATCACATAAAGCCCGCCCTGACAATTTTATTGGTCCAAACAGCTCTTGTTCGGACATAGTTTTCCCCCAACCGAGCGACCCCAGACCCAACTTCCCTTTCCTGGTAAGGAAAGGGTTGTAGGTTCAAAACCAGTCAGAGGCATAGTTTTTTATTTTTTATTCTGACAAAACGGTTTTTAGTCTTCCGATTAATCCTCCGGTTGTAAAACATAGCAATGCGTGTTTATTAGAGCCTATCACAACACTCCGATCATCTGTTTAGCGAGACTGTGTAAACCACTGCAAAACAAGCCAGGTTCATCACAGTAGCTAGCTACTTGTAGTCTGGCATGGTAGTGTCAGATTCACAACCGAGTTAGCTCTAATGAAGTATATTGATTGTTCAGGTGGATCCCTTTCCTGTTGTGCAAATTAATTTCAGTAACCTAAGCCAGGACACATTGCCACTGATGCTAGGCATGATTTGAAATTCCCTTCCATGACAAGTTATGGCACCCCAAACAACCTTTTTAAAAACTATGAGTAAGCTATTCTTTACAGCAGCAAACCAGTCAATCCGTTGTCCCATTTTTATAGGAAAAGTACAATATGGCTATTCATAAACTCTCAACAGTTGATGTGTAGCAGAGAGGCTGACTTGCAACCTCATGCTCTTGAGTTTGAATCTCCACTCAGCCTGTTTTCGTTGGTCAACATGAAGTAATTTTGCTCTCTTGTTGTCCAACTCTTGATCTTCTACAATGTACATTTTTATTTTTCCATTTTGCGGAGGAACCCGCATCGCTGCTTGCAGCGATATTTAGGGTTCCTCCGGCAGGAGGAAACCTATTGTTTTTGTTAGTTTTATTATTATTAATCTTCTCCTTGCGCCACAATAACTCAACATGTTATTGGTCATACATTTTCTAATTTGGCACATTGATACTACATGCAAGTGGGTACCGCCACACCAAATATGGGCCACATCGGACCATAGGGGGCGCCACAGGCAACGTCCAAAATTCAGATTTTCAAACTGATGGCATTTCCACCCCATTGCTCCAATTATTCTGAAACTTGGTGACATGCCTCATTTGTCATGAGGAACAAAAAAATCTCCTGGCTCCAAGTTCCTGGCAAGTTCCTGAAATGGGTTAATATCAGCTGCATCCCTGCACTTCTAAATCTCACTCCAGAAGCCCACAGTGTTTTTCGTTTCTTTCCATTTACTAAGATGAATGGCACGCCATTGCTGGACAATCTTGTCTATCTCTGCAGGAGAGTAGCCAAGGAGAGTGGCTATTTTTTCTATTTCTTCCAGGCTCTTATTGTGCTTTAGAGTTTCCTCTACATTGAAAACTGACATGTACTGCAATGCTTCAATGTTGTCCGGCAGTCTCACCCTCAACTCGTTAGTGAGGGAGAAGTTGAAGGCTACACACTGCTTTCGGACATAGTTCTTCTCCTCAGGCGCAAGGTGGAGCTGCATTTGACTCAAAAAGGCGACCAAAGTACGGTTTGGGACTGATGTGTTGTGGAGTCAGTTGGCTGAGCGGTGAGGGAGTCGGGCTAGTAATCCGAAGGTTGCCAGTTCGATTCCCAGTCATGCAAACTGACGTTGTGTCCTTGGGCAAGGCACTTCACCCTACTTGCCTTGGGGGGAATGTCCCTGTACTTACTGTAAGTCGCTCTGGATAAGAGCGTCTGCTAAATGACTAAATGTAAATGTATCAATTGGCTCTTTGAGTACATCAATATTTGCCAGTGGATTCAGCACCCTGCTACAGACTTTATCAGTCTACCCAAGCTGTCAATAATTTTAAAGCCCCAGGAAACCCAAATCCACAAAACCGTTCTAACTATGTTATTTAGGGTCGTACATACATAATAGTAAGCATCGAAAAGTATTATACATTAGTTTCAATCCAAAATCGAAATATTGTTGTTGAAGTTTGTAGGTAGATGCTAGGGTAGTTATGAATCTTTTTTTTTTTTTTATCCACGTCCGTTGTCCCGCCCCAACAACAAGTGCAACTGCAACAGAACCTCTCTGCTCTCGATCTGCCCAGGGTTACCATATCAGTGGTTTTCTAGCCAAATTGGGATACCTGAAAACAGTGTCCCGGGTGAAAATGTATTGGTTACTTCTAAACCTCACTGCGGCCGCCGCATTTCTTCCCCACAGTGGCCTGCACTGGGAGAGAGGGAAACAGTACGGATGGGGAAAGTGTGTGGGGGGGGGCGAGCAGTAATAGTTCATAAGCTACACACACTTCCTTTAGTAGTATGTCTCCCTGTCCCATTCAGAATCCAATATAAGGTCTCCCTCCTCACCCACCAGTGCCTTCACGGACATGTCCCCATTTACCTACAGGAACTCCTCACCCCCCAGACCTCTTCACGCACCCTCCAACCTGCAACTTTAGACACCCTTAACCCTCGTGCTGCCTTCGGGTCACATGACCCAAAGGTTCATAACGAACCATCGTTGTGTTTACCCAATTTTACCCAATACAAAAACGAATAAAAATAATTTTCTTTCAACCATTCCAATGTGGGGGGTCTGAGACAGCCCGATAGTTAAAATAAAATGCTTCACTTTGTTTTTGTATGAGGTAAATTTGTCGCAATACGACGGTGGGTCACAATGACTGATGGGTCAGAATGACCCGAAGATAACACAAGGGTTAAAGCCCCTAAAACAAGCTATCCAGCATGGGTGATAGGGCCTTTGCGTCTGCTGCGCCTAGGCTGTGGAACGCCCTTCCTGACCATCTTACGGCCCCTCAGACGACAGATGAGGGGCTTTTCACAAAATGTGTTTTATAGGTTTTGCTTTAAACTATTTATTGTCCTTGATCTTTTTTTATTTTAATTATTAAAGTTTGATTCTTTTAAATTTGTATTACTATATGCTTTGTAGCACTCGGAGATTGCTTAAATATAGAGTGTAATATAAATACAACTTATTATTATTATTATTATTGACACACATAAAGTATATATTTTAATAATAACTTTCATTTCCTCTTTAATGCAATAACTAGAAATTATGTCCAATGACGTGACATAATGTATGAGTGTAATGAATTTTGCATTAGATGAGCTACAGTTCAACTCATCTTAAATTGGTATCATTTTTAACAGTTTTGTAAGGATGACAGAAAAGTTTGACTTGCATTTCTTGTTAAAGTCCATCAGGTTAAACAAGTTTTGGGGTTGAAATTGAGTTAATCATAATTTTGCATTAAATAAATACTACTATATGAAAACAAGACTGTAACAATGAAGACAACTCTCTATCATGCTATTTGTATATTATTTAATACTTTTTTTCTTATTTCTTTTTTGTCACACCAAAGGACACAGTTATTTACATTTACATTTATTCATTTAGCAGACTCTTTTATCCAAAGCGACTTCCAAGAGAGAGCTTTACAAAGTGCATAGGTCACTGATCATAACAACAAGATAGCCAAAAAACATCGCGAGTAGCCAAAACATGAAGCACACATTGTGAACAACCAAAGTAAGTGCCAAAGGGAAGAACCATAAGAGCATGTAGTTAAACAAGTCACAACCAAACAACATGAACAGCTATAAGTGCAAGTGTACCTGTGGAAAAAAGCAAGCAACAGTAATAAAACAATATATCACAGCGAGAACCAAAAATTTAAATCAGTTACCACTAACCACAAGAGCAACAAGTCTCTAAGCAAGAGTCATTGTGATCCTTGAGGAAACTAACATCGGGTCAAGCGAACCGTTCCTAAGTACCGTTGTACTCCCGGAACAAGTGCGTCTTGAGCCTTTTCTTGAAGGTGGAGAGACAGTCAGTGTCTCTGATGGAGGTGGGGACTTGATTCCACCACTGGGGGGCCAGACAGGAGAAGAGCTTGTGTTGGGACCGGGCGGTCTTGAGCGGTGGGACCACCAGGCGGTTGTCTGAAGAAGACCGTAGGTGGCGGGTGGGGGTGTAAGGCTGCAGGAGAGACTTGATGTAGACGGGTGCAGTCCCGTTCACTGCTCGGAAGGTCAATACCAGGGTCTTGAATCTGATACGGGCCATGATAGGTAGCCAGTGGAGAGAGATGAGGAGCGGGGTAACATGGGAGCGTCTGGGTAGATTGTAGACCAGGCGGGCCGCCACGTTCTGAATCCTCTGAAGAGGGTTGCACATGCTGGGAGACCAGCGAGCAGAGAGTTGCAATAGTCCAACTTGGAGAGGACGAGTGCTTGGACTAGCATCTGGGTGGAGTGCTCAGACAGGTATCTCCTGATCTTCCGGATGTTGTAGAGGGTGAATCTACACGACCGGGAGACCGCAGCAATGTGGGCCGTGAGGGAGAGCTCGTCGTCCATGGTAACCCCAAGGTTCCTGGCAGAGGATGAAGGGGTCACCGTCGCAGATCCCAGGGTGATTGAGAGATCGTGGGAGATGGAGGGTTTAGCCGGGATAATGAGAAGTTCTGTTTTGGCGAGGTTCAGCTGGAGGTGGTGCTCGGTCATCCAGGCGGAGATGTCTGTGAGGCAGGCCTCAATCCTAGCTGAGATCCCCGGATCGGTCGGGGGGAACGACAGGTACAGCTGCGTGTCGTCAGCGTAGCAGTGGTAGGAGAAGCCATGGGAGGTGATGATTGGTCCAAGTGAGGTGGTGTACAGAGAGAAGAGGAGGGGTCCAAGGACGGAGCCCTGTGGGACACCAGTGGAGAGCTGGCGAGGGCCCGACAGTTTGCCTCCCCAGGAAACCTGGTAGGATCTTCCCGACAGGTAGGATGAGATCCACTGGAGTGCAGTGCCAGTGATGCCCATCTCAGAAAGTCTGGCGAGCAGGATCTGGTGGTTAACCGTATCAAACACTGCAGAAAGGTCAAGCAGAATGATAACGGATGACCTGGAAGCCGCTCTGGCAGACTGGAGGGCAGTGGTGACTGAAAGGAGGGCAGTCTCTGTGGAGTGGCCAGTCTTGAAGCCCGATTGGTTGGGGTCAAGCAGGTTGTTCTGAGAGAGAAAGTTAGACAGTTGGTTAGATACAGCACGTTCAATTGTTTTTGAAAGGAAGGGTAACAGTGATACCGGTCTGTAGTTCTGGAGAACGGCAGGGTTAAGGGAGGGTTTTTTGAGTAGAGGGGTAACTCTAGCCTGTTTGAAGGCAGAGGGGAAGGTGAAGTTATGGTGAAGTTCAGTGAAAATATTCCAAAAAACAGTGAAAAATGGACAACGTTAGTGACCCCTTATATCTTCTCAAATTGCAGATTTCACACTACATAAATACATGATTTTTGTCCCCAAAAAAATTGATTTAAAAAGAAGCATTTTTTATTGCTTATTTGTCAACTACCCATATCTCCAACGCTATCTCTACCTACCTCTCTATCTAATTCTATTTTAGTATCAATCTATCGATCTCCCGCTCTTTTCCCCATCATGATTACTTGTGCTGTCTCTGGGTGCAACTCCATGTATGAACAAGACATATCATGATTTTATTTTCCACCTGCGGTGAACTTGAAGAAACAGTGGACTGCGTTTTGTATGAGCCGTGGTGGAGTTTTTCACAAAAACTCCCGCATATGTAGCGTTCATTTCCCCCAAGACCGGTTCAAAAATGTAGTCCAGAAAGCTATGGGTTTTGCTCAATGGCTACATCTTACAGCTGCAGCTGTACCCTCTCTCCTTCCACTTCAGCCTCTCCCTGATGCCCCAAACATGGTGATCGAAAACGTAAATTGCTTGCTAACCATAGATAAACTTTAGATATATGCTAAGCTATATGTTGCTTGTTAACCTCAGCTGTAAAAAAACCCTACATTGTTAGCTAGCTCTTAGACCCAGTGATTTGTAGCCGATGTTACTAGCTAGCTAGCATTCTTTTGGCTTACCTTTTTGTCTTGAGCAAACGTTAATTCATATTGCCAGGTAATTACTCTAACGTAATATAAATTGTTTAAGAGAACATATCTAAGCGGAAATTGACTTTACATGTAGAATAGTTCTGTTACCAATGCAATGCACAACCTACTAATAATATAATAAGAATATTAGTGCTGTCAGTTAAACGCTTTATTAACGGCGTTAACGCAAACCCATTTTAATGGCGTAACATTTTTTAGCGCGAGATTAACGTTCTTTTTGGCCTACCACATTTTGTAGTTTTTTACTAGCAACAACTAGTAACGTTATAAAAACTACAACACCACACCGGATCTAGCTAGACCGGAAACAAAACAACAGGCACGCTGCACACACTTGTTTGGGCTTGCGAGACAGCCAAAGAGTATTCGACTAACTTGCGCTTTGAGTGGATGGCGATTGCGAGACTCCGAAATGGATGCCAATAAGATTCTGAATGGAAAGTTTACTTTAAAGATCCTGTAAAGTGGACCTGAAAACGAGTTTTAAGTTCGCCACACCACAGAATAATGTGTTATTAACTACCCATCCAAATTCGAATGAAAAAATAACACCGACAAGTATGTTAAATTAGGCTTTGAAATCGTGAAAAAATCAGCAGTCTTCTCTGCTTGAGACTGGGGGGGCGTGTCGCCTGAAGGAGCTGAAGCTCCGACCCTCGCTGCCTAGTGCTTACCTCCGACCCAGATAATAGACGCTATGTCAAGCCGAACAAAACCATATAGAAATATAGCTGCAAGCAGCAATGGGGTGGCCAAGCAGGTCAGATGACCCTGAAGAAACTTTCGACATCCTCAGAAGAGTGTTCCAAGTACATGCAGCAAGTTTGGCGTGAATCCATCAAAGATTTGCTGAGATACGACACAACTTTCTGTTTGGCGGCTCTGCTGCAGATTTCGATTGGCTGTACCGGACAAACGGTTTCGAAAATCTAAAATCATTTTGATAGTTTGTGTGAGGATGGCATTGACTATAGCTTGTAGCTTGACTACAGTTAACTAGCGACTGCGGTGTACCTGGCTTCCTTTGCAGTGGCTTACAGTCTCGCTAAACAGAGAATCAGAGACATGACAAGCTTGTCGGCTTTGGCTGGATTCAAACCTCTGACGTTGCCAGGACACCAACTTATCCTAGTGAGCGATTCTCAGTGCTGCAAATCACAGTTCAGTTACTGGGTAAATATATAAGCTTTTCCTGTGGCAAGCGGTTGTCCGATTTGGCCCAAGTTTAAACAGCTGTAATCCAGTCCTATTTTGACATGTCAAGGTGATTGTGGTCTGAAGATAATCTGTCCCAAATTTGGTGAATATTTGATACATTTTGTAGGAGGAGTGAACAAAAACGTTTTATTAATTCATTCAAAATTGCGGCATCATTTCGGCTGGTATCACAAGTTAACATGTGTCAGACACGGGATCGACCCCCTAGAGGTTAGAGGACACATCTACAAAGCACAATAAATCTGACTCTTCTTGAGTATAGATCCCCTGAGAATGAAACATGATCATTACCATTATACTGTTAGACAGCTACTGTGGCATACCTGGCTTCACTAAACAGATAAACCAGTATCATGACATGCTTGATGACTGTGGCTGGGTTCAAACCTATGACCTTGCACTTCAGATGAACCCGTCTTATCCCAGTGAGCTATTCTCACTGCAGGGAAATGCAGTGTTCAGTTACTGTATAAAAGAAAGTAAGCAGTTTCTCCTGAGGGAAGCGTTGTCAGATTTGACCCAAGTATAAAAAGCTGTAATTCAGTCCTATTTTGACATGTCAAGGTGATTGTGGTCTGAAAATGATTTGATTACATGTCCATGAAAATAGGAGCAACGGCGAACGAGGAGTTTGTTTTAATGAAAATTCCAAATGGCCGACGCCCAAAATGGCAGACACGGGACAGTGTGATATATTTCGACTTAGTATTCCACTTAGAATCAGAGGAGACCAATCTTGTGATTTATGACAAATCTGTTCAGAAGTTATGATGCAAGAAATCCGATGCACTGGCTAGATGTAGCATCACTATATCGACAAAGCACAATAAATCTGACTCTTCTTGAGTATAGATCCCCTGAGAATGGAACATTATCATTACCATTATACTGTTAGACAGCTACTGTGGCATACCTGGCTTCACTAAACAGATAAACCAGTATCATGACATGCTTGATGACTGTGGCAGGGAAATATTGTGGCAGGGAAATATTGCAGGCAATAATAACTAGAGAAAGTACAATTTCTGGGGAAATTGTAGGGTGTGCTTGCTTGGGTCAGTTGCAAAGGGGTCCGTTTTTGAATGACATTTTTACAACTGATATTTCTGTATATTTTATATAAAAATTCATACTTATTATTTATAAAGATTACATAGATTTAAAAGCATTTTTTTTTTTGCTGCTCATTTACAACTGAAAATACGAGTGATGTGTAGAATGAAATAGATGTCTTCTCATTTCCCCTGCAAGAGGCAGCCTCATCGTTGAATCAAAACGAATACATTTGGCAGACCGGTGTAAAAATTGACCTAATCTCTATGATTTAAACGTCCTTTTAAGTTTTTCCCTTCTCGTGATATTTTCAGGCATTTAGCCTACTCATTGCATTCATTCATTAATAAAGAACCCCCTTTGAAGATTATTCTACGACGTTACCGGCAGTACTGTAGATTAGAAGATGGAATTGCGATTCAAACAGTACCATCTGCTAACTGAAAATATGCCCCCCAAAACGTAAATAAGCTTGACATTTATTTAGTGGAAAATCGCTCATTCATAATAAGCGTCAGTAACAACGCAAAATGCGAGAATCTGCCCCGGTAAATTGTACTACTACGGTACAGTACTAGGCTACTGCTGTGTTTGTCTTGGTAGCGATTGTGTTGGTTGAATTGGATTTAACGTTCCGTTGTACGGTTTAGGTTGAAATTAATTATTTTCATGAACAGATTGACAAAGTTTAGGCTGTGGCAATTAAGTTCAGGTTAGTAGTTAGATAGACTTTTGATTTAAGTAAGGGGAGAGCCGAACATGTTCTGTCGCCGTTTGACTTTCTAAACAGCTGTGTAGATGTTTTTGTAGTGTCTCGCGTAGGTTACAGCGTTGCAGTGAGCTACACTGGTTTGAAACGACAGGTAATGATAATTTCACCCACAAATCGTTTACTTGTAATCTAATGTCATAATAAATCCTACAACGAAAACGTATTTGTGAGGAATGTTTATTTTAACGATTGAAAACAGATGCATCATAGACCACTGTTATGTGTTGCCCGGGCAACAGAGGCTAATGTCATGATGCTAATACTTCAGTGAAATAGTAGACTACTGTTTCCGAAAGTAGATGTACTTCCTTAATAATATCAGCTTATATTGTACATTACACATCACAATTGTGTGTCATATCACAAAGTAAAATTAGTAAATAGTTATCACCCTGGCCTCTTTGCTTGTGGCGTTTCTGCAGCTGCCTTGCAGTAAAGCTATAGTTAGCCTAGCTATCTCCCAGAAGTTAACGAGATGCTAAACTAATATTCTGCTAGAGGTAGTCACGCGAGTTTTCGTGACGTTAGTGACGTAGGTAGCGTCATTGACTGTGGTTAGCAAGTTAGCCACCGTTAGCTTCACTTTTCGACACAAAAACTTAATTTCTACTTAAACCGTGCAACGGAACGTAAATCCCAATAGAAGCAACTCCATCGCTACTAGGGTTGCCACCTCCAATGTGGTCAAATAAGGGACACCTTGGCAGTGGCCAATGTCGGGGGGAAATATTTAAGCAGGGGTTGTCCCCCAGGAGATTTTGGGTGTTAAATACTTCATTTCCCGCATTCTGGTGATTGTTTTCTTAACCAAATTGTGGTTTTTATGCATCAACTGCCACTTTAAACATAAAATTAATGCAGAGTTCCATCTATTATATTTAAGATGCCCTAAATGGAAAATGTTGTTTTTCTTACATTTAAGTGCCTTAAAATGTTTGATCTTGACTACATTTACATTTAGCAGACACTCTTATCCAGAGTGACTTACAGTAAGTACAGGGACATTCCCCCCGAGTAAGTATGGTGAAGTGCTTTGCCTAAGGACACAACGTCAATTTGCACGGCCTGGAATCGAACCAACGACCTTCAGATAAGATAAAAAAGTAAGGTGTTTCTCCAGTGTTAAGCGTTGTTAGATTCAGCCAACGTTGAAACAGCTTTAATTCAATCATATTTTGACATACCAAGGTGAAATTGTTTGTGGTACTTCAGAAAGATGTCATCCTGTTGAACTAAACAGATAATCAAAATCATGACAGGCCAAAAGACTATGGCTGGATTCCAACCTACAACCTGATACTTTACAGGTCACCACCCCAGCCCATTGAGCTATTCTCAGTGTTGAATATTGTCATGTTCAGCTACTGTATAAAAAAGTAAGCTGTTTCTCCTGTGGTAAGCGTTGTTAGATTCAGCCTAAGTTGAAACTGCTTGTACATTTCCTATAAAAAGGGGACAACGGCGATGACTGGGTTGCTGCTGTAAAGAATAACTTTCTCATGGTTTTTTAAACAGGTTGTTTGGAGTGCCATAACTTGTCATGGAAGGGAATTTTAAATCATGCCTAGCATCAGTGGGAATGTGTCCTGGCTTAGGTTACATTTTACATTTAGCAGACGCTCTTATCCAGAGCGACTTACAGTAAGTACAGGGACATTCCCCCTGAGGCAAGTAGGGTGAAGTGCCTTGCCCAAGGACACACCGTCATTCGGCAGAGCCAGGAATCGAACCAGTAACCTTCAGGGACTAGCCCAACTCCCTAACCGCTCAGCCACCTGACTTCCGGGTTACTGAAATGAATTTGTGCAACAGGCAAGGGATCCACCTGAACAATCAATTTACTTCATTAGAGATAACCATTAGAGTTATCTCTACCATGCATAGACTACAAGTATCTAGCTACTGTGGTGAACCTGGCTTGTTTTGCAGTGGTTTACACAGTCTCGCTAAACAGATGATCAGAGTGTTGTGATGGGCTCAAATAAACACGCATTGCTATGTTTTACAACCGGAGGATTTATCGGGAGACTAGAAACCGTTTGGTCAGAATAAAAAATTAAAAACTATGCCTCTGACTGGTATTGAACCTTGATTACCAGCACAACATCTCAGCCAATTGAGCCATTCCCAGGCATGGAATACACAAAGTTCAATAACTGGATAATTAAAAAAAGCGGTTTCTCCAATGGCGAGCATTGTCAGATTTGGTCCAAGTTCAAACAGCTGTAATTCAGTCATATTTTGACATATCAAGGTGAAACTTTGCATGGTACGTCAGAGGCATGTCACCTTAAAGCTTATTAGGTTTGAACCATCCTTCAAAAATACATCTGATTTAGTGACACAAACATATTGAGGCAATGAGGACATTTACATAAATACACCCATTTCAGCCATTTTGTACTTGATTCAATTGCCTTAAGTAACGTTTTTAAATACGTCAATGATACATACCTGTACCAAATTTCAAGTCAATTTCACCTTTGGTTCAAGAGAAGAGGAATTTTGAAGGTTTTCCCAAATTATCACAGGACAGGAAAATCCATCATGGCGGACCTTATGGGTCCTTGAGGCTTTTTTGTTCCTCATGAAAAATGAGGCATGCACACCAAGTTTCAGAAGAATTGGAGCAATGGGGTGGAAATGCCATCACTTTGAAAATCGGACTTTTGGGCGTGGCCTGTGGCGCCCCCTATGGTCCGATGTGGCCCATATTTGGTGTGGTGGTACCCACTTGGATGTAGTATCAATGTGCCAAATTAGAAAATTTATGACCAGGGACTTTTTGAGATATTGGGGCGCAAGGAGAAGAAAAATAAATATAGCTGCAAGCAGCGATGCGGGTTCCTCCGCAAAATGGCAAAATATTATAAACATGTAATGTATAATTAATCTATTGCATTGCATACCATATCATTGTTGTTGAAACGTTCTCCATATGCATATATAATTATAATATTTTGAAGACTGATCAAATTATTTCAAAGATTATAAATGTGACCATTCATTAAATCTAAGGTGGAATGAAACCACCGCGCTAGTGGTTGTTTTGATTTCATTCTGCGAGTTTAGAAGTACAACAAGTGAGAAAATGACTTTGGTAATTGTTAAACAATATCAATGCTGTTGCTGTATTTGGCTGTTCATTGAGATTGGGGAACAAAAAGTTGTCCACAATCAAGATATGTAAATTTCCTATAAAAACAAGACATGGGGATGACCTGGTTTAGCCTGGCTGCCAGCCCAACTTCTCCCCGCCCACAAAATAATTTGGTCGGGAAGTTGGGTCTGGAGGGTCTCGTATTGGGAACAACTACATAAAACCAGGATCTGGACGGACCAATGAAATTGCCAGGGCGGGCTTTATACGATGATGGACAGATGATCAACAGTAACGTAATCAACAACGTCACGAAAGAGCCCTTGGGTTGAATTCGTTTTCAACAAACAACATATTACGTTGCTCTGATTGGTTGTAGGTCTATCCAATTGAGCGAAGAGGCATTTGTTTTACGAGTTCGGTTGAAACAGGCCCCGTAGTCACAGCCCAACGGAGAGTTTTCAGACTCATATTCTGACTAGAATTATGAGTATGACAACGTCAGGCTAGACCTGGTTGCTGCTGTAAAGAATATATTACTCATAGTGCTTAGATTAGGTTGTTTGGGGTGCCATAACTCAACATAAGTAATGGAAGATAATTTCAAATCATGCCTAGCATCAGTGGCCGTGTGTCCTAGCTTAGGTCACTGAAATAATTTGCGCAACAGGCAAGGGGTCCACCTCAATAATTAATATACTTCATTAGAGCTAACTCAGTTTTGAATCTAACACTACCATGTGTAGCTAGCTACTGGGGTGAACCTGGCTTATGTTGCAGTGGTTTACACAGTCTCGCTAAACAGATGTGTTGTGATGGGCTCAAATAAACACGCATTGCTATGTTTTACAACCGGTGGAAATGCCATCACTTTGAAAATCGGACTTTTGGGCGTGGCCTGTGGCGCCCCCTATGGTCCGATGTGGCCCATATTTGATGTGGGGGTACCCACTTGGATGTAGTATCAATGTGCCAAATTAGAAAATTTATGACCAGGGACTTTTTGAGATATTGGGGCGCAAGGAGAAGAAAAATAATAATAAGAATACCAATAATAACAATAGGTTCCCTCCTACAGGAGGAACCTAATAATAAGAATACCAACAATAACAATAGGTTCCCTGCTACCGGAGGAATCCTAATAATAAATTCTATTTATATAGCACTCTATATATACAAGCAATCTCCGAGTGCTACAAAGCATATACTAATCAAAATGAAAAAGAATCAAAGTTTAATAATTAAAATAAAAAGATCAAGGTCAATAAATAATTATTTAATTGTTTATTATTATAAATAAAAGAGAGAGTTCGAATCAAATCAGAATAGTTTTTAAACCTACAGGTTTAAAAGGTTACCTTTGCCTAAACCAGTGGTTCCCAGACTTTTCTGCTGGGCCCCCCTTTGGTACATAAGAAAATTTTCATGCCCCCTCCCCCCAAAAAAACAAAAAAAACATAACATGTCCATAGCAGTGGCGATTTTAGACCCTTTTTAGGGGTGCTCAAGGGGACATCCTTAGTTTTTTCATTCATTCAATATTTTGCAAAATAATACATAAATGTATTAATTGTTATCCAGTGAAATTAGGGATATATATATCAGCAAGGGGGTTTAGCACTTTTGCAAGGCACTGTATTCATGTCACATTCTCATTGGGGGCTGAGCACCCCTAAAGGTCTGATCCTAGAATCGCCGCTGGTGTGCGGCTTTTTACACTGTGCCACTCGGTAGGCAACTTTATATGAGGCGAATTGAGCATTTGCCGGCATGGATGCAGCTTTAGTTAATAGAGACTGTTGAGCACGGCAGTTTACAAGTTTTTGTCTGAAAAACTCAACTGGCTTGTCTTTGTGCTCTGGATGTTTTGTCTCCAAGTGGCATCTTAGCTTGTTTGGCTTCACGCTGTCACAAGCTAGCACTTTAAGACAGACAACACACTGCGGCCTCTCCTCATTATCAGGCCCAAACGTAATACACGGGCGCAGAATTCCGACGAAAACCTGCAGATTTTCTAATAGAACACATTGGTCTGAGGCAAAATGTAAATAAACTTCTCAACTCATATTACATCTCTATTATTAAAAAGTTAGCCAAAAATGCTAAGAATTGAGAAGGAAACACTTATCGACCAAAATTTGGCTACAGCAAGAGACAGGGCCAGGGAGTTTTCATGCGATCTTTATGAGGATGGACTTTTTTGCAGTCTGTCAACATTCAATCGACCATATTTGCCGTCAAACTGTCGTGGAACATCTTCGGTCGCTCCGACATAAGAACAGGAAGGCTAGCGGAATTCCAAGATTTTCAGTCTGAATAACCGCAGAAAATGTGAAAAAAATCAGCGTATTACGTTTGGGCCTGCTCATTACCCACCGTTGTAGAGTTGAAGCCAAAGACAAGATATGTGTTGTCATATTTTCTAGTCTTTGCCTTGGAAGGAAATTGTTTTGGAAGCACATTTGGTGATGCTTCATCCTCTGCTTTGCGTTTACGTGGGAGCACCGTCAAAAACGTGTCCATGTTATGCTAGCAGCTATCAGTGTCATTTATTGATTGATTCATTCATTCCATCCGCGCCCCCCTTGCAATGTCTCTGTGCCCCCCCCCCCAGGGGGCGCGGCCCCCTCTTTGGGATCCACTGGCATAAACTGTCATGCACCAACTCATATGTACATGTTACAATGTACATATTGGCTTATAAAATAAAGAGATTATGAAACTGTACGAGTTGGGCTATACATTACAGTACGGAAGCAGTGCCCCACCTGTTGTCAACAGAAAGAACTGCAACAAAATTATGTTCTTTTTTATTTCTCGAAGATTACTTCGTATAATTTCTTATCTATGAATATAGCATCTTCCTAAATTGCATATCATTCATTTGTTATTTTATTTCATGTTCATTGGTCCCTGCCTTGCTGCTTCAGACTGCGTTCTGCCGATTCAAGTTTGCAGTAGTCGGCCATAGGCTAATCGTGAAGGTTGGGCTCTGGTGGGGCTAGCCCCTCTCTCACAATGCAATGTACATTGGATGTGGGAAAGTTTTAATACGCATGCTCAGAATGTAATGTAATGTGGATCACACAAATTTGTCGAGCGCCAACATTAGTTGGCAAGAAGAGCGAGGAGGGTAGATTGTCTTAGCTAGCTTGTTAGCTTCACAAACTCCAGATAAGTTGAGAAAATGAATAAAGTGGATTTCATTCTCGAGCACCAGTTATATACCCTTATATATACCCGATAAACAATATTGTCATCGCTCAAACTGCTGGGCAAAGTAACCACAGGTTTAACGTGGAGTGGTTTTTGAAAAAAAGTGGCTAACGGTTAGCATACAAAATAAAGCACCTTTCCAGTGTTGCCAGGTCTGCGGTTTTCCCGTGGAATTGGGCTACTTTTGAAGTGTTGCCGCGGATTGAATATTTTGTCCGCTGGTTCGGGTAGACCTATTTTGCATGCAAATTACATGAATATCTTTAAATAAAAATCCATATTTTAAATGAAATTATTTATACCCAAATCCTACCAAACTGACTCCAGATCAGCACGTACACACATTGACATGGGACAAGCCCTCATACACACACACACTGTGCGTGTGCACACGTGCCTAATGCTCTCAGTCTCCTGAGAAAACCTCCTGAAAACTGCTTTTAATGCTGGCATACTAAACATTTGGTGTTACTTTGTAGATATTACAATACATTTGGCAATGATAGCAATGCTGTTGGACTTTAAAAGCAGTGTATATGGTTTGGCAGGGGCATATTTTGAGTTCTGATATTGGGCTGGTTTTTGGGCTGGCTTTAATGACCATTGGGCTGGTTTTGGGCTGGTTTTGATTGGCCATTGGGCTGGTTTTGTCACACAGACCTGGCAACCCTGCCTACCCAACCTTTCTCTTCAAGTGAGCTCTCAGCCTTGGTGAGTGAAAGCATGTTTTATCATCCTGCCTTTGTGGTGCTGGTCCGTGCATTGGTCATATTTCTGAGCTGGATCAATAGATATAGATAATGACGAGTGTCAGTGTGTCCATGCTTATCTATTAAGGTTGTTGTCATAGAATGAATCTGTATCCCTAAAAAGTTGTCTTTCCGCTTCGTTGTGGCCTTAAGTGGTGTTGAGCACATTGCTCTTCGCGTATGGCTCTGTAGGCACATTGGTTCTGAGCTTGGTTGCATTTTTTATTTAGGTTTGTAAATATGACAGTGGTAATTTTACACGTGTGTGAGAAATTAGGAAAGCAATTACACAAGAAGGTCTCTCTCTCTCCAGTTTGTGTACTACAACTCCTGGTAGAAGCAAGCCGCTCTGTCGTTAAAAGTGTTTTGTGGAGCCACGCTGTTTGTTGATGTGTTAAATAAACACATCAGTAGCAAGAGGGAGTTTTGTAGCTTTACTGGTATGTATCCTATATTTTGAAATGGTTCTTGCCCCACCAATTTTTTACATATAAAAACGCCAATGCATGTGAGGGCGCTCGCGGGCAAGTGAAGAATGAACAGAGGTCTATGGAGCTATACCCCTCAAAATCCACTTTTCTCAGGATTTAATTTTTTGTCTAGTAATTTGAATGTTGAATTCGAAAGGGAAAGCAAAGAAAGTACAAACTGCTGGGTGTTAGATTTTTTTGAAGTCGCTTTTTTGTTCTAAAAATCCTTTTAAAATGTCAATGACGTCATACAATCAGCATTCATTAGCAGAATGCTAGCATGTTATGGGCAACAACGACTCACCCTGTAAGAAATTGAAAGGACATAAATCATCAAATCAAATGTATTTGTATAGCCCTTTTTACACGCAAGCATGTCACAGAGGGCTTCACATACGCCCATTGAACTGCCCCTCAACCAACCTAAACCCTCAAGGAACATAAGTACTCGTTCATTAAACTGTCGACCTATAATCCATGTTGAACTTGCAAAAACTACAATCAAATCTGAGATTTCTCAACGACAATCAGGTGAAAGAGACAAATGTAGCCGTCTAGCTCCATAGACTCCCATTCATTTTACAATTACAATTGCCCGCGATCACTCCCAGTGGAACTCTGGTGGAACAGCAACCACATTCGGTACAATGGGGCTTAATAGGGAGCTCTGTAGGCTCTCTGTAGATGGGCTCTGGTAAAACTAAGGCAGTATTGTTTCTGAACAAAAATGAAGATTAAACATTATGGACGGCATACTGTATACACTTTCTTAGTATGCGTTTAAGTTAGTTTGTACATTTAAAAACACGAAAAAATCTCAGTTTTGTCGAAAGAAAAAACTTTCATAACTATGCCAACCGGGTAAAATTGGCACAGGGAGCTTCGCTAACATTACCGTATGTTTAGGAAAATAAGATGCATTTTCTATAAGCCGCACCCCACCAGAATGGGAACTTCGTGTTTGTAAATCGGAGTACAGGCCGCACTGGAATATAGGCCACACTTTAATTGGGAACAACGATACCTTAGCGCCGGCTAGCGTTGAGCGGAACAATACTCACGACTGTATATTTCCCCAGACGCACTTCTCAATTCGACAGCTTGGATAGCGATCTAACTAGACAACAATCCCAATCAGGATTAACACTCAAATTATCTAAATTACAGACCATAGCATTACACATCAAAACAGAACGAACACAACAATAGAACTCCAAACAATGGGCCTCATTCACCAATATCTTCCTAAGTTATTTCTTACATTTGTTCTTAAGAAAGTTTCTAAGAAAAGTCTATGTGTGATTCATGACGTGTTCCTAAACAGCAGAATTGTTCGCAGGTGTGTTCTTAGAATAATGAATCCCAAAATTTAGTAAATTGAAAGCTTGTTGTTGCTCCTATTTAGCATAGGTAAATGCCCCGTTAATTCCCATAAAAGGGCATGAGATGGCAGGGCCGTGTGCACACTGTGTGCAAATGTCGAAAAGACGTGGTAAAGACAGTGGAGGCCTCGACTCCAAAAGAAAGAAAAACTTTAGTAATTCTGAAGTGGAGGTACTGTTACAAGAAGTTAACGACAAACGACACATCATATTAAGTAGCATATATTAATATGTGCCACAGGTGCAAGTTCACCCTTATGTTAATAATTTGGCCATTTGTAATATATCACCCTATACAAAGACATATGTCTTACAAATCATTTTTGTATTTCAAGTCAATCGGAGCTATGGTTCATGAGGAGAAGAATTTTGTCGTTTTGGACAAATGTATAGAAAAATCCAATATGGCGGCCGTTATAGGTTAGAGGCTTTTTCGTTCCTCATGAGCAGTAAACCATATGTACTCAATTTCCAAATTTTGGGATTTATGGCCTGCAAATGGCATCACTTTGAAAATTGACATATTGTGGCGTGGCCTGTAGCACCACCTATTTGGTGTGTTTGACTTTATGCAGCCAGCTGAAGCAGTGACTTTTTGTCCGAATTGAGTCATTAAAACCTGTGCAGTTGCTCTTGAGAAAATGCGCTCGCCTACAACTGCTCGGCAGTTCTCGAATCGATCTCACGGTACTTTGATGGATATGTCACAGTGACCTAGCCTCGGCGCCGTCTTAAGTCGGACAAAAAGTCTAACCAGAATTCACTGTTTAAGCCGGCTGCAGCCGGCTGCATAAAGTCGAACACGCCAAATAAGTGGTGCTACAGGCCACGCCCCAATATGTCAATTTTCAAAATGATGCCATTGGCAGGCCATAAATCCCCCCAAAATGTCCCGGTTATATCCTGTCATATGTAGGATATTAGAAGGAAGGGATGCGAATGAGTTGCTAATTATGGGACCATTGAGTGAATGAACATGTAATCTGCGAGCTGTCAGACAACTCAGCAGCAGGTTGCACGTGTATACGGGACTTCATCGGATGGGATAGGAACCAAATTCAACGGATAGTATAATTCAAGGAACCTTTCTCTCTTCTGGACACTGAGCTACTCAACAAACTTTAACATCTTCACGCCATGAGGTAGGCTATGTGATGCGTTGTAGATTTGGGGGGGGGACTGTTTACCTTGTGGGTACAGCCTGTAGAAAGATATATGGGCTGGTCAAGTAGGCCTAGGAATAGATTTCACGTCACCTCCAGCACCTCATCTTGGTTTGGGTGGTCTGAAGAGGGCTAGGGGACCCACCCTATAAAGACAGTGAAGGTTTGCTGTGGGGAGGGTTGCTGCCACAACCAGGTAACATTTGTTTGAGTTACTATGATTTAATTCTGTTAATTATTTTGGTTCCTTTTGCTTATGTTTCTTTTGGTTCTTGTATTGAAGAACATATTTATTAAATCCTCATTTTTTGCAAATCTCCCGAGTCTGCTGAGTCTGTTTGCCTACCACCTTCCTGGACGTTTGAGCTACACTACCTCACAAGAATACCATCTGTGTCTAGAAAATCAAGGTGATGCAGTTTATTGCTAAGCTGTAGTTGACTTCCTTTGTTTAACAACTTGATTTATTTCTCATATGCTTGATTTAGCAGATTTTGTATTATGATGCGTTCAGCAAGTTTTAGCTCACTCACTGTAGAAAGAGCATTTGATATTCTTAGCCCTTTGCAACAGGCGGGCCACAGCCTTGGTGGCTCTGGACCAGGATGAGAACTTGGACAAACGGTCAGCAGGACTACTGTGTTCTACTACTTTGATCTTTGGTTGCAGCGTTTGTGCCTTCTTGACTTCTAGATCTCCTATGGTCAAGTTTGGTACTACATCCTTTGCTATGGGTATGTCCTTTTCATAGAGGAATTTGGGACCTGTGAACCAGTTGGATGTAAGCAGCTCTTTTACCGTTTTCTCCCTAGATGCTCAATCTGCCGGGTTGTCATCTGTGGGAACATAGAGCCACTGTTGGGGCTTGTGCTATGGTGGATCTTCTGGACACAGTTGGTGTGAGAAATATTATATAATATTAATCAAGCATTGCAGTCAGTCGGTGAACAAGTTTAAGAAAGCTTTATTGCTTGCTGCCGGTCCACAAGGAGACAAAAACATCACACGCCATTGTGCTACAAGTTTGTCTGCTAGCATGTTGCGCTAGCTACCTATTTAAGCAGCCCCGCTCTTTACAGTCATTGGTTAAGACAAAGGCATGCAAATGTCCCATGGCTCTTTTTCATTGGCTCCTTGCATAGACTTGGCGCGCGTGTGTGCGTGCGTGCGTGTTTACGTCATCAACCCTGATTGAAACACAACAACAGGATCTCCGGTCCTGGGGTCGTAAAAGCTCCTTCACATAGGTGTCGAGCAAATGGTCACCAGACCTTGAGTCTCCACCTATAGTCCTTGTCACAAAGTATCTCCTTAAAACAACCCCCTTCTTCCTAGTCTTCAGCCCCAAGATAAGGGTCTTGTATGTTTACCCAGAGTTCAGATTTGGGGTTAGGCCTCTCTTTGCACCCAAGGAATACTGAACACAGAATCATTCTTATACAGGATAAATGTGTTACATCTTCAATTTTTCCAACAGTTGGCGACAAAGGCGTGAAAGCGTTGTGCATTATTGGGTGTGCTTTGCCTTCGTCAAGGGCACAACCTTTGTTCTCTCACATATATATTATTATTATTATTCTTTTTTCCCCCCTAAAACTGGGGGGTGCGGGCGGAGGAATCATTCGTTCAATATTAATTAGCACAGAACTTTATTGGCGTTAATTTAAAACAAGGCCTCGTAAAGTCATATAAAAAAACACATCACTTAGATAGAACTATATTATTCACACTATATACAACTTCCCTAAACTGTAGTACAGTACACATGTCACACCCTATACTACTTCTTGTTACATGAGCAAAGTCTGCAACTTTTGTTAGAGCAACGTATTTGGCGGGGCTTGCTAAAAAAAGTTTCTAATACCCTATTATACGGGAAGGCTTCAGGAGATGGTCCATTGATGGAGATCCTCAGGCAAGCTGCCAGGTGTTCTCTCTGTAGTTGGTTCCTGAGGTCTGTTTTCACCTGAAGATAAAGCAAAATGCTAATTATTATCAATACAAACTGCAACAATATAAAGACGTTGGGAATTTCAATGTATTGCTATTACTCTGTTCATTGTGGAGAAATCCCGTTCGCAGTTGACTGAGGAAACAGGGATAACCAGAGCAATGCTCGCAAGAAGGCTCAGGCAGGGGTAGAGGTTGGCCCACTCATCAAATTCACTTGCCAGTAAACTCAAGAGCTCCTCCTGGTTCTTGTTCTTGAAAGATAAGGGTTTGTCATGGCATTAGTTTGTGTGTGTGTGTTGTGAGTGAACAGTCAGGTCAATTCACTCACTCACCTTGAATATCCCAGTAAGGACATGGTTCTTGAACGAGAGCCACTCCTGAATTACTTCCTTCTCATGTTGAGGGCAAGATTTCCTTGAAAGAGTCTGCAGATGAGCGATATTCACTGTGTCATCTTTTAGAGCAGCTGACTGTGGCCCCAAGACATGGAAGGCTCCAAGGATGTCCAGATTATGGAATCTCTTGTCCAGATTTTTTTCCAGGCCAGTTATGTACGGGTGAATGATCTACAATTACAAGATTGGCATCTTTTTAGGAAGAGCCTACACTCAGTTTTGATAATAGGCATCAATGGCCAAACCAGACAGTATGTTCAGTTCAGGACTAATAATTATCTTTTAAAAAGTTTTAAAATGTGGCATTTAGACCTGCACTAATCAATTTTTAATCTTGTCATGTGAAGACAGTGAAGCTCACCTAACAAGAGTGCTGTACTCATGCACTAAGCAAATGATCATTTACCTCTCGCTGGAATCTGGCCCATTTCCCCACCCGTGACTCATCTTGGACCTCTCGCCCTCTCCTATCCCTCTCCTCCTCGTGCTGAATGTTAAAGGCTCCAAGTCCTTGGGGATCATCAAAGTCCTCATGGAGGCGAGACAAGAAGGATCCAGGGAGTGGAGTTTGTCCAGCCTCTTTTATATTTTTTAGAGTCTGGATTGTCACAGGAACCTAAATTAAAAAAAACATTTCCTGCCATTTAGTTCATGCAAACAATAATTTCAATGCATCACATCAAGCAGATTTGAATTATATTGTGCACATTTATCATACCTGCTCTTTGATATGTAAGAAATTTACATGTGCTTTCTGAAAGATTTTAGAGAGGCAGGCGAGGTGGGGCAAAACATCAGCCTGGAGGTACACGGCAGCCACAAATCTGTACGTAGCACAGAATGTGTAGAGTCCCTTTGCCACAGGACATTTGCGCACCTCTGCCTCCTCTGCCAAGGCTCCAAGGACGGCACTCAGGTTCCTCTGTAGGGTCTCAATGGACTTGTGCTGTGAGAGCCAGCGTGTGTCCTTCACTTCCTGTAGATGTCATATGCAATAATGATTAGTTATGAATAGACAGAAGATAACTATTAGTATCAGAATCAGAATAATATTACCTTTAGCTTCAAGTCACTGACACCCAGGGTTATGGATGCAGCCTTGAGAGTGGCAGTACGATTTGCACTGTTTCTAAAATACAGGTAGAGGTCCTGCAAGTGGTTTCTGAAAGTGGCCATGTGTTTCACATCATTTGATGCATCTTTGAAGGCAAGGGCCAGTCTGTGGGCAGCACAGGCCACGATCACAAGTTTGGGGAAGCTGTCAGTTAGCTGCTTTGCAACCCCATTCAAACGCCCTAGATTTTAAAAACAACATTTAGTCACAATATTTAGGGATTCAACCGCCAAGATACTCTCACATGGTTTAAAATAATTACCTGTCATTACGGCTGCCCCATCAGTCCCGAGCCCATACAGCCTCTCTGTTGGGATACCTTTCTCTAGTAGCACTTTTTTAACAGCTGACACAATGGTGTCAGCTTTTCCATCCGGAACAGTGACAAGATCCAGAAATTGGTTCACTACTTTTCCCTGTGTATCAATGTATCTGTGAGAAAAGTGTTTAGTATCCACAGTTCTTCAACAGGGACCAACATGTAAATCTGACAAAGAAATACCTGACATGCAGATCGAGCTGCTTGGACACAGACACATCTGTGCTTTCATCTATTTCCAGGCTAATTGCCTGTGATGCTCTTATGGCCATCAGAATAGGCTCCTCAATTTCCTGAGATAAAATCTCAAGCATCTCATCAATTATTCGATGAGACCTGTAATTGTTCCTATGGTCAATCTAGACATTGGGAAAGGGAAAACATGTATAGTCATTAAAGTAAAGATTAAATGTATGTTTAAATAATAGGTGACATTTATCTTACGGTTTAGGTGTGTTACCTTTAACTTCTTAAAGTAATCACACACCAAAAGCTCTGCCAGGCTCAGAAGCTTTGAGTAGTTGGTGTGGTGGGCCTTTTCATTTTTTACCAGCCAGTAGAGACACTTGAAGCCACCAATGATGGCCTCGTGCTCTAGCACAATAGTAGGCTCGAAAGAGTCCATTACAGAGACACCTGTTAATGCCAAAATTGTTAGAAAATAATTTGGGCGTATACTAAATGAAGTTATATTATTATTATTATATATGATCTGATATTGGACTCAGAAATT
This sequence comes from Osmerus mordax, assembly GCF_038355195.1. NCBI lineage: Eukaryota > Metazoa > Chordata > Actinopteri > Osmeriformes > Osmeridae > Osmerus > Osmerus mordax. Next base: position 13,606,776 of record NC_090055.1, read on the forward strand.
ACCGGATGCAAGAGATGCCTGGCATCTGATGCTCTCCTGGTGGTGCTCTTTGGTGATGTGCCGCTCCAAATAGTCTTTCCTGTAGGTATTGCCCCGACCTCAACAAAAGCCCTCTTTGTGGCACCTTTCTTGGGTGCAGGCTTGTGCTGCCTGCACAGTCTACAAAACATCCCTTAAAAGTACATTGATAATTAATGAAATTAGTTAAATAGACATTCCACAGTCACACTTTGTTTTTTTAAATTATCATAATACATTTATTACATAAATAATAATCATATAAAAAGAATAATCAATACAAATATATTTCAGATTATTTGTAAAGGATAGAATAGTATCCAGCCATTAAGTTTACCATGCTGTGTGTGGTACAACCATGGCTTGAACTGAAGCATGTTCAACCACTCAGGGTTGAATCCAATGCCCCTGTGTTTGGTGCCTTTGGATGTTGCCAAAGTCCTGTCTGCTAGAAACAGAAGAATATAAATTATTGGGTGTGCTTTGCCTTCGGCAAGGGCACAACCTTTGTTCTCTCACATATATATTATTATTTTATTTTTTTTTTTTTTTTTTTTGCCCCCCTAAAACTCAGTCAATATTTGGCCTACATAGACAACGTAGGTGTCAAAAGCTTCATCTTGGTAGCGATTGAGTTGCTTCTATTGGAATTTACGTTCCGTTGCATGGTTTAGGCTTAAGTTAAGTTTTTGTGGCAAAAAGTGAAGCTAACGGTGGCTAATTTGCTAGCCACAGTCACTGACGTTACTAACGTCACTGCGTCACTAACATCACGAAAACACGCGTGACTACCTTTGGCAGAACATTCGTTTCGCATCTGTTAACTTGGGGGATAGCTAGGCTAACTATAGCTTTACTGCAAGGCAGCTGCAGAAACGCCACAAGAAAAGAGGCCAGGGTGATAACTATTTACTAATTTTACTTTGTGATATGACACACAATTGTGATGTGTAATGTACAATATAAGCTGATATTATTAAGGAAGTACATCTACTTTCGGAAACAGTAGTCTACTATTTCACTGAAGTATTAGCATCATGACATTAGCCTGTGTTGCCCGGGCAACACATAACAGTGGTCTATGATGCCACTGTTATCTGTTTTCAATCGTTAAAATAAACATTCCTCACAAATACGTTTTTGTTGTAGGATTTATTATGACATTAGATTACAAGTAAACGATTTGTGGGTGAAATTATCATTACCTGTCGTTTAAAACCAGTGTAGCTCACTGCCACGCTGTAGCCTACGCGAGACACTACAAAAACATCTACACAGCTGTTTAGAAAGTCAAACGGCGACAGAACATGTACGGCACTCCCCTTACTTAAATCAAAAGTCTATCTAACTACTAACCTGAACTTCATTGCCACAGCCTAAACTTTGTCAATCTGTTCATGAAAATAATTAATTTCAACCTAAACCGTACAACGGAACGTTAAATCCAATTCAACCAACACAATCGCTACCAAGACAAACACAGCAGTAGTCTGGTACTGTACCGTAGTAGTACAATTTACCGGGGCAGCTTCTCGCATTTTGCGTTGTTACAGTACTGACGCTTATTATGAATGAGCGATTTTCCACTAAATAAATGTCAAGCTTATTTACGTTTTGGGGGGCATATTTTCAGTTAGCAGATGGTACTGTTTGAATCGCAATTCCATCTTCTAATCTACAGTACTGCCGGTAACGTCGTAGAATAATCTTCAAAGGGGGTTCTTTATTAATGAATGAATGCAATGAGTAGGCTAAATGCCTGAAAATACCACGAGAAGGGAAAAACTTAAAAGGACGTTTAAATCATAGAGATTAGGTCAATTTTTACACCGGTCTGCCACATTTATTCGTTTTGATTCAACGATGAGGTTGCCTCTTGCAGGGGAAATGAGAAGACATCTATTTCATTCTACACTTCACTCGTATTTTCAGTTGTAAATGAGCAGCAAAAAAAAAAATGCTTTTAAATCTATTTAATCTTTATAAATAATAAGTATGCATTTTCATATAAAATATACAGAAATCAGTTGTAAAAATGTCATTCAAAAACGGACCCCTGTGCAACCGACGCAAGCAAGCACACCCTACAATTTCCCCAGAAATTGTACCCTCTCTAGTTTCCCTTGTCCTGGAACCTGCTTTCTTACCTGCCTGTTTCCACATCTGTTGTTACAGTACTGACGCTTATTATGAATGAGCGATTTTCCACTAAATAAATGTCAAGCTTATTTACGTTTTGGGGGGCATATTTTCAGTTAGCAGATGGTACTGTTTGAATCGCAATTCCATCTTCTAATCTACAGTACTGCCGGTAACGTCGTAGAATAATCTTCAAAGGGGGTTCTTTATTAATGAATGAATGCAATGAGTAGGCTAAATGCCTGAAAATATCACGAGAAGGGAAAAACTTAAAAGGACGTTTAAATCATAGAGATTAGGTCAATTTTTACACCGGTCTGCCACATTTATTCGTTTTGATTCAACGATGAGGCTGCCTCTTGCAGGGGAAATGAGAAGACATCTATTTCATTCTACACATCACTCGTATTTTCACTTGTAAATGAGCAGCAAAAAAAAAAATGCATTTAAATCTATGTAATCTTTATAAATAATAAGTATGCATTTTTATATAAAATATACAGAAATATCAGTTGTAAAAATGTCATTCAAAAACGGACCCCTGTGCAACCGACGCAAGCAAGCACACCCTACAATTTCCCCAGAAATTATACCCTCTAGTTATTTATGTAGCCTAAGACTACCTTTGAGTCTGTCCATAAGTACTCCTTTCCCTTAAGATAACCAAGTTCCTCTCTGAGCATATTGCTCATGGTGACTGATACTACTGCTGCGGTTAATTCAAGCCTTGGTATTGTGGTCAACTTTGGAGGAGAAACACAGGCCTTTCCTATCAAGAGAACAGTGAATTTACATTTAGTCATTTAGCAGACACTCTTATCCAGAGAGACTTACAGTAAGTACAGGGACATTCCCCCGAGGCAAGTAGGGTGAAGTGCCTTGCCCAAGGACACAACGTCAGTTGGCACAGCCAGTAATCGAACTGGCAACCTTCGGATTACTAGCCCGATTCCCTCGCCGCTCAGCCACCTGACTCCCTAAACTTCCCTAAATTTCTCCACTTAGATTCCGGACTCAGATAAGAGCATTGATCATATCTGCTGGTGCTCGCATCAGAAAAGTGGTGCAGCTCTGTTACTACAACATCTCCAAAGTTGACAGGTACATAACATTGAGCTATACATATTTTTTCTAAGTTGACAGTCATATTACCAGCTCTCCCACTGTGGCTTCAACATCTCTGGAAGAGGGTCATACCAGCCAGAACCTTGATGACACATTCCCTGTAGGATTCTCTTCCCCTTGAGTACATATGGTGCAAGAAAACCAAGAGGGTCATATATGGAGGCAACTGTAGACAATATGCCTCTACATGTCATTGGCTGATCATTTAAGGGGTTGTTAAATCTGACAACTACACATAGCAATTTGTAGCCGGTAGACTTCAAAGCTGAATATTCATCACTAATCCAGCTGATTGCGTCCATTTATATTCTTCCAGGCTTTTGTAGGCTTTCAAAGACTCTCCAGAGTAGGACGAATGAAAGTTGATAGAGAGTTGCAAATACTGTATCTGGATACAGAAGGTCAGGGAAGCCTTCCGTTTCACTCGTAAAGGTTGTAAAAGTAACTCCGGGAGCATTAAATGGATCACTAATGTTTAATCGATCAAGTTTTGCTTTATAGCTGCCTATATCTTTTGAATTAAAGTGCGCAGTGAACTGGGACAGGTTGTAATCCGTGCTGGCGCCGTTCATTTTAGCTAATATTAAACAGGCTCTGCCACTACTTTCCTGCCAAAATGGCAACGTAAACAGTAAAGTCACATGACGTCCGGAGCTCCATAGCAGAGATAGGAAAGGAAAAGTCAAGTTAAATTCTCTTTTTAATCTGATGTTCTTCTCCTAGACACAAATGAGTTCTACTTAACACCAATTTCAGATTTAATGTATTTTCTTATGTTTCTGAAATGTAGCTCCAAAGAAACAACCTCAGGTTTAGCTACATTTAAGAAGAATTTAAGATCTATTATATTTCTGAAGTAAGTCTCATAATAATTCTCATTATATCTCTTAAGATTTGCTATGAGCAAGTTAAAAATAAGAAATAAAAATAAACTTATTTGTCTCAGGATTGACTCTGTGCAATGTCTAAAATATGGTCAAGTTGTCTCTTACAAGTGTATTTGAAATTATATTATGGTTGTCTCAAATAGATCTAAACTTTGTCCTAAACAAGCCTCACTCAACCATAGTAAAAAGTGAGACAGCAAGATAAAAAGCAACCCCTCATTTCTGAATACTGTGTACTTTAATTAGATCTTATAAGTTTAACAAGACTTTAACAAACTACCTTGTAAAAAAATATTGTATAGTCCCCAATTTGTTGTGCAAAATCTCAGATTGCATTTATTCATCTTAATTACATACATTTGGTTTCTTCATCATATACTGTACATAACTTAATTCATACAAAATTCATTTATTCAGCTTTATTACATACCTTTGTTTTTATCATCATATACTGTACATCACTTAATTCATACAAAATACACAATTAAACAACCTGATAATAACATACACGACTAAAAAAACATGTTATCCTATCATTCAATAACATCTTATTTGTATAGCATTCCCTAACTTGAGTCTTTCAAGCGTATTGGGAAAATGTCCCACAAAAACGATGCCAGGCATTAAGGACTGATCTAGAAAAAACACTTTGCCATTAAAATAATGCAATAAAACCCGCTTTGCTGGGGTTTGTAGAAGGGGTGCAATGTGGAAACGTGCCATTTGTAACGTTGTCTTGCAACAGATCAATGTCTGCACTCTTAAATTCACTAACAAGTGCTACAACATCAGAGTTGCTGGATGCTTCATAGGTAAAAAAAGAACTCCACCTGGCCATACTTTATTTGAGTCCCATGGCGATACACAACTGTAAAGTTGTTTCTTCTCTTGTCTTTTTTGTAATGTCTCGATGTGAGCTGCATTCTACCAAAGTGTGCCCTTCTAAAACATCTTAGTGTGCTTTTCTTAATGGGGTGACTCACACACTCCTGCAGGGCAGTCAACTGAGTGTCAGTAAGTTTACATTGATTTAATGCATTTGCACTGGTCTTTGAGGAACTGTTTTCTTGAGAAAAACTTTTGGCATTGGAAATCCTGGTATAAAGTACTGCTACAGTATTGTTCAGTTTTGTGCAATGATTGGTAGAGACTGTACAATACCAACCGCCATCTGCATAGGTATGTTTTGAGTGCCATGTATAAGCCTTAGCAAGTAGCCATTTTTGTCCTCAAAATGGAAACATGACTGAGTCCACAGTGGCCCAAGTGCACGGACACTGTCGGCCAAGTGAACTAGTAGGTGCATGTTTGCCGTTTGATATCTTCACCATAAAGATCACCTATTTGGGAACAGAAATTCCAGAGGAGTCTTTCAGCGTGGTCTAACTGTTTTAAAGATATAGACTCCATCAAGAGTATGAACACGGCTTCACTGAGTAGGAGAAAGTGATTATGATAGAGGACACCAAGAAGTCCTCGGAAATCAACTGGACCAAAAAACAGCAGGATAGAGCGATACTCTGATGCTTTGAAAAACATTCTGTGAGATCTAACAGAGCAGCGACAACATGTCAGAGAAGATGGTGGCTGGATATCTTGTAGGAGTTTGTCAATCTCACGTGCCTCTTTGGCCATGCTAAAAGGCTGACGAGAAAATTCAGATAAAATTCCACAAAAACATTAGTAAGCGCATAACTCCCAGCAGGACACAATGCATATAGTCAATGCCATTACCACGGATAAGGTCAAAACTCTCAAGCTTGCTGATCCAAGTAGGACCCTTAACACCACGCACAGTGCCTTGAGTTTCATAGGCTGTTCTTGCATCGTCAACCAACCTCTCGTGGGTGCGCTGTGGGCCTTTTGGGTTTTCCTGCTGAAATGGGAAGACATGAACATGTCCTCTAACTCCAGTTTTAAGGCTGTTCAGGCTGTTCACATTTGAGGCATCCAAACTGACCATTAAACTGCACAGTATTGAAGACTAATGCTTTTGCAGGTAAGTCACACGTTCCAGCAATTGTCAAAACTTTGCACTGAAACAATTCAGTCGTTTCTGCATACTGGACAACAACACCATGCTCTTCAAGTCGTTGAAGGGTTTGACACAATGGCTTCAAAAATGTCAACATGCAGGGTTTTGAGTCCCCAAACCAAAGTTCTCCTAAAATCATATTTTCTTGTTTAGTCCGTTCACTGAAGCTCAACTCATTAATAATGCAGTAAAATGGCCACACTGAAAATTTTGAAGACTTGAAAATTGGCACTCCATCTTAGGTGGTGGGCCGAAGCTCAAAATCGTGCATTTGAACAATCCTTAGCGATGGAGGAGCTGGATTTTTCTGTATCGCTTTAAAACTTTCCTACAACCTATAAAAAATGTGTTGTCATGTCCAGTTCTTGCACATTTTTCAAGGAACAAACATTTTGTTTCCTTATTGACACAGGCATGTTTTCCGGACAACTTTGGTCCGAATCCAATAAGAGCTCATATACATGACACCTTCATAAAATCCACCAATCGTATACCCCGATATTCAAGGCGAGTAAAGTAGGAAGTAAACATTCACATGTGCATTTTGGTGAGCAGGTATATTGTCAGTGGGTGACTGGGCTTCAAATGTATGGAAAAAGTAAAACAAGAGAATTCAGGTATTCTCTGAAGAAACATTCCACTTAAACGAGCATATTTGTTATATTATTGCGCTGCTATTAGTCATCAGAGCAAATTAACAGTTAAGTGATAATGAAATGTGCAGAACATTGTTCAAATAAATGTACAGTATTGTTTTAAGTGTGTGTCGCCTAAACAACTAATTTAATCTACCCATTTACTGAAGCTAGTTGATCCAAGTTTGTTAAGAGTCCATTGCAATTGCAACATTTTGACAGCAAGGAAAGCATTCTTGCAGAAAAAGCAGTGGAAAGATTCAACTTAAATTCAGCACCTCAGAACCATATGCTAGGTAATGCAGAATTTCACAAGGGTGTTACAGTAACTTCACCAACACAACAAATACCGTATTTATTCGAATAAACGCCTCCCTCAAATAAACGCCGCCCTCGAATAAACGCTGCACCAAAAATGAACGTTGTGTAGTAAACGCCGCCCTCGAATAAACCCTGCACCAAAAGATCTGAAAACGGTTATTTAATTGGTTAAATTCAACCCCAGTATTTATTACACATACATAACTTTCTGTTTGAAAGCTAATGTGTATGAACATATAGGCATGCTGCTTCAGATTTCTACACAATGTAGAAAACCTGTATTTGAGACAGTTGTACTACCAACGCACACCTAATTGGTAGCCAATGAGAAAGGGAGTTGCCGCACTCATAGACAAACAAAGAATAGACAAGGAGGTCAGCGGTAGTAAATGAAACCTGCGTTTTTAGCAGCATGATTCATTTGTCACAATGCCAGCAACAAAGTTGTCTATGGCTGCACTGCAGCTACAATTCACAAGATCACCCTTACTAATTAAACGCCGCCCTCGAATAAACGCTGCACCAAAAATGAACGTTATTTAATAAACGCTGCAGCGTTTATTTGAAGAAATATGGTATAGCTAAAGCATGTAAGGGGTGAAAATGCAGCTCTGGAGAAGGTTTTCCAAGCAGAAGGTGTGTATGAAATTCTGTATTTTTTATGGCAAGATGTACAGTGGGATCAGTGTATACAAATAACCTACTGCAAAATCAATTTTGCTGTTACAATCTAGGTGCACCACATTTTATTTGAAAATGAGTTTACATACATTGCATGCTTATTGAAAGCACAGACAGGACGGGCAGGGCAGAGGATGGGCAGGACAAAGGAGACCTATAATCTGATGTGGATTACCATGCCCCTCTAGTTGTCCGAGTGTCTGCTCCCATGGTTTTTTTTTCATAAAATAAGGTAAACTATGCTAGATGCCTTTCTTCTTACTGGCTGGAGATTAACAGTCTAGAGGACACACATTTTGCATATACCTACAGGTACAATCTGGGGATTTTGTTACTCAGAGACAACAGCAGTATGGTTTTGCAAACACTGCCTGTGATCAAGTCATAGAGCAAACAGCCAACAGAGACTCCAAAACTAAAGTTGGACTGACTGGATTCTCCCTAAACAAACATTCTCCAACACAGTGAACTGCATGAATCATGAAAAGATAAAAAGGATATTCACAACATCATGTCAACAATCAAATGTATGATCAAGCCATTTGACCAGACATTTGAAGGAGAAAGTCACATAACATCATGAAAACTAGCTTCAGATACTTTTGTCAGTGACCTTTTTGAGGCTGAAAAGATTGGAGACAATGTCTTTGTAGAGTTTGTACAATAAAAGCTATAGAGTGAAGAGATTAAAAACATAATCTTTAGATGTTTAAGGACAGCAAGAAAGACAATGACGAAGGTTAAGGCCGAATCCCAATACTACCCCTTACCCCTACCCCTTAGTTTACCACTAGCCCTTGGCCCTCGAAACTGAGGGGTTAAGGACTAGATATCCCTAAGAAATGGGACGCCACTTGGTTACGGGTACATCATCTAGCACGTATCGATATCTCCAAAGCAAGTAGTGTTTTGCACTGATATCAAAGGAAATTGTAGACATGCTACAGATTTAAGAGAGAAATGCGGGACTGTTGTGCAAATCAGCACTGTAACATTAGCGTAGCAAACTAGCGATTTTTAGAAATGTTTCAATTAGGAAAATGGTTGCAAATATACATGTACAGGACTGTGTATAGCACAAAACAAGACTGTCATAATTTTTTATCCATTATTTAAGCCGAAAATATTACATTTATCGGACTCACTGGATGATCTGGCCGCCATTGTTGCCGGTCGGGCAGTATTCACATAGCCCTAGGTTTCAAGTAAGCTTTCGTTTTCACTTGGTTTTAAGGGGTGTATACCCCTTCGTCTTAGCCCTATCCCTAGCTCAAAAGGAGTATTGGGACACCACTAGCTCTCACGTGAACGTGCATTTGTAAGGGCTAGGGGTAAGGGGTAGGGGTAAGGGGTAGTATTGGGATTCGGCCTAAAGGTCAGGAAATAACTTTTAGAGCAGACCGAGACCTATCGCTCGTTTGATTATGTTGACACAGCTCAGTCTCCCATCTTCAGCCAGCTCAGTCTATTATCTTCAGTCAGCTCAGGGTCCCATCACCAGTCATTAAGTCGCTCTGGATAAGAGCGTCTGCTAAATGACTAAATGTTCACCAGCCAGCTCAGTCTAGTATCTCCAGTCAGCTCAGGGTCCCTTTACCAGCCAGCTCAGTCTACTATCTCGAGTCAGCTCAGGGTCCCATCACCAGCCAGCTCAGTCTACTATCTCCAGTCAGCTCAGGGTCCCATCACCAGCCAGCTCAGTCTACTATCTCCAGTCAGCTCAGGATCCCTTCACCAGCCAGCTCACTCTACAGTACACTCGACAAGACAGCTTACACCCTCTACCTGGAACACATTATAGCATTAGATGTTTAAAAACAGTCCAACTCGGATGTTGTGTATTACTTTTTACAGGGTTTTTGGGGATCACTTGCAAGGGCTACCCCATTCAGGGTCAGTGTCAGGGTAAGGCTCCACTAAACACAACAAGAGGAAGAGCCAAGACTACATAAACACTTTCAACATCCTACATATTATGGTATTCGTTGTATAACGATGCCTTTTCTTTGAAGGCTCCTTCAACTTTTTCCTCGTTGTTCTTGATTTTGAGTCATTCTGGACACAATTCAAAAACACAACGTTAAATAACGTTACAATTGTTACATGGATAGATTATTTAAATATTTAAATTATAAATGTATGCCAAGGTTACTTACGTTTCATATAATAAAGATAAACTGTCTGGAAACCGAAAACTTCTACTGCAACACCTTTTACCAGGGAAAACGAAGCGACAAATTCTATGCCCTCTATTGGTCACGTTCTCATTCACCTTCTGTGATTGGTAGTTTGAGATGAACGTTCGAGAGGATTTACAGACGTTACATTTGAAATCCCACATTTTAAGATAACAGCAGACTGTACCAAGAAGGTGAGCAGAACAATTACGTTTATTTGAGATATTATATAAATGTTATGTATGTAATTTAAGTTCGCCAGCCATTATGTTTTGCTAGACGTAGCTATCTCGCTAGCTCACCTCGTTAGCTAAACCTGAAGAGTAATTTTGGATTGCTATCTATTGGCTCAGCTTGCTAGCTAACAAAGTTAGGCAGCTAACATTAGTTACCGTATTAACTGTATTTTAATAATTAATAGCTAAGATTTTTTATTGACTGATGCGTTTACATTACATTGAGTAAAGCAGTTATCATTTTTGGATTACAGTTAGCTAACTTTAGCTCAGCAGTAGAGTAACATTAGCTAGCCAAATCTGCAAAAGTTAGCTAACTAGTTAGTTTACAGTTACTCCGTCATGCCAGAGAGAGATGGCTGGGTGGGTTGTGTTTGCTTTCGTCCTCGCTCTAACAACCAGTTAGTCTGAGCAGTCTTCCCCAGACTGGGGGCCCGTCCATGCATAATTTTGGGCAAAGTAAACAGCACAGTTATCTGACTAGTAGACTCAGCTAATACTGTACTGGCTAAGTAGTTTATTAATAGGCATGACTGAGGTACTGTACTCAGTGTTTCCCACAGATTAGAAAGCAATTTGTGTGTGTGTGTGGGGGGGTCGTTACTTCGTTACTTAAAAAAATATATATATTTAATTGTATTATTTTGGATGCTGTCATCCTCTCCTACTCTTTCTTCAATGCCTACCGAATCATGCACTGGTTGAAGACTGAAAATATTGTAAAAATTTTTTTATTATATGCAGGGAGTCAGGTGGCTGAGCGGTGAGGGAATTGGGCTAGTAATCCGAAGGTTGCCAGTTCGATTCCCGGTCATGCCAACTGACGTTGTGTCCTTGGGCAAGGCACTTCACCCTACTTGCCTCGGGGGAATGTCCCTGTACTTACTGTAAGTCGCTCTGGATAAGAGCGTCTGCTAAATGACAAAATGTAAATGCAGGTAGCAACGCTAGTGCTAAATAACTATTTAGCTGGTCGGCTCCATGACGCCGTAGGGCTCGTGAGACAGCACCAAAAGAACAAAGGGGAACCCACTTGTCTAGCAGATTAAGACATGTTCGTAGGCACCTAGCGAAAAGTAACCGCAACTTTCCTAGACTTTTAGTTACGGTACTAATGCTGAAGAGTTGCTGATATCGCATAGCATCGTTGCTAACGTGTGCTGACGTTGTAACTGTGGCTGTGTCTACTACCGCACACTTTACTAAGTACACTGCAATACAGTGCACTGCAATACAGTGCACTTACATCTGTAGTGCACTGTAGTTCAACCCTTTTGGTTGGCTTCTACTTTTCTGGGAAAACCTTTCTGGTAAGTAGATTATTTATACACACAAGTTATACACATCCTGTGGCATGATATTGAGATGAAAGCATGACCTGTTGTTGATTTCCACGATAAGGGGCCTGTTCCATAAAGGCCGCTCAAATAAGTTGGACTTAAAGTCCCAAACCAGACTTGAATTAGCTTAACAAGTCAAGCGGGGCTAAAGCGGTTCCATAAAGGACAATTTCAGTTCACGCAGTCCTACTAATTCAAGTCAGATTTAAGTAGTCAAGATAATTGCGCGTGCACCCTATTCTTAAGCAGCCCGAGAGGTAAAACATGGATCATACAATCCACCACGGCAAAAGCAATGCACACGGCCACGTGACTTCTTCCAGAAAGAACGTTCCCTTTAAGCCTTGTACTATGACAGCTCCCTCATCCACCGCTTCATCAAAATGAAACGACACGCCATGATTGACGTGAACGCTAGGCTATGTAGGTCGAGGTCCTTTTTTAGACCTTTAGTTATTTCGTTGATTAAAAAACAGACACCCTCTAAACACATGTAAATTTACTTTTTTGACATTGTTTTAAATAAATAGCCTACTATTAATCAATACATTACCCGTAGCCTTAACTTTTTAACATGGTTGTGTCGGGAAAATGGAGGATATAGATGTTGCCTATGGATTTAGGTTTGTTTTGCAATTGTAGACTACTGTTAACAACTATATAGCTATGATAATTATACTCGCATAATTTAGATTGAGATAGGCCTATGCCTGATGCCTAAACATTTGAAATCACAAACTAGGCTATCCATAGGCTACGTTTAACGTGGCGTGTATCAAATCATTGTTTATCATCGTTTAATGCATTAGGCTAAATGTTGTAGCCTGTGTAGGCTATTTAAGTTGATTTTCTATCAATGTTGAACATATTGAACTGATGAGAATAAGAAAATGAGAATATCCGTGGTAAATCATTGTTTTCCCGTTGGGTCAGTTACAGGAAGGTCTGGTTAAGCACCAAGTCACGCTAAGCCTGACAGTTAGCCTGCCCCGGACCAGACTAGTTTTGCAGCCTAAGTTGCCATAGTAACCGAGTTCGAACTACGTTGAGCTAGCTTTATGGAACCGAATGAACTAGAAATGAGTCCGACTAACTGACATAAGTCTGGCTTATTCGGTAAACTCGCTTTATGGAACAGGCCTCTGATGTCTTTGCTAGCTAGCTCGTAGTAACTTTCTATGTTTAGTCTAATTACAGCAAACACAATAATGCAGAAATCCATTCTAAATTGATGGCTGTTTTGTGATCTATTCATTCATTTCCGTGTTGATGGAACATTTATTATTCCTCATTTATTGTCAGGCCACAGTTCAAGTATTGCAAAAATAAGGCAAGTGTGATTCGTTTGGAAAATCTAGGCTAGGGCTACTTGATGGACGACATGTAGAATAAACCAGACGTTATGCTTATTCAATATAACAACCTATATTATAACGTTTCATAGGGTAATAAACACACCTCTTGTCATACCACTTGACTGCCTGCTGTTGACCGTTTTCTATATATTGAACATCTCCCTTTCTAATTTTACAGGTGAATGTGAATGTTGGCCCGCACAGGCCCCGTTCCAAAAGACATGTTGAAAGAGGATTGCACTGCTGTACAAATTGTCCATGTATAGTACTACATGGCCTTCTCTCAGGTGTGCAGAGCAAGTAAGGTCAGCACAAAGCGACCCATCCCTGCTGAACATCAACTAAACCGTTGAGCACCTATTTCCTTGGTGTACCAGCAGCGGCTGAAAGCCTATCTCCCATCCCACATCTTCACCACACTGCATAGAGGGACTATAGAGAGCATCCCGAGGAGCTGCATCACAGCCTGGTTTGGGAACTGCACCGCTTCGAACCGCAACTCTGCAGAGGATAGTGAGGACAGCCGAGAAGTTAGTCTGGGTCTCTCTTCCCTCCCTCACAATTATCTATACCTAACGCTGCATCCTCAAAGCCACACGCGATGTGGACAAACCCATGCACCCCACACGCTCCTGTACATCATCAGACTCGACTCAATATTTTTGCATATGGATGCTACCTCAATAACTGATGTTCACATATGGTATTAGTATGTTATGTTTACATTCACATTATTATATATTATCTGTATATGTAGGAGGTTCCCTATATTTTAGCTTATCATAGATGTAATCTATGTTCTGTGTACTTATATGTTATGTTATGCCAGGTTGCTTTGCATTGTCTTGTCCTAAGAATTTCAGTGCCCAGTCTGACCTTGTGGTGTTCTGTGTACCTGACAATAACTTGGAACTTGAAGTATCCTCACCTCTTTGTGTCTTGGGGAATTTGTCACAAATTTCATCTTGTCTTGTTGGACCAATTTTATTTACCTTGTTTCATTGTTTAATGTAAGTGTATGAATAAATGCCAGTTGACTTGTCAAGACAACAGACCCAGATATGCTAAGCCCATCATGATCCTGGATGTCCATAGTGGATCCTGTGTAAAGGTCCTAAATATAGCCAGTACATCACACAACTCAAACATGCTGTACATGTTTGAGTTGTGATATGTTTTATGGCTCAGTGTTTGTGCTATGATATTCATTGATATCTGACGTGATTGTACCCTTTCCTGGACATGTACCTGAAACGAATTCAAGGATGCTGTGGTAAAAATTAAGAAACGTGTGTGTGGGTTTTTTAGAGGTTGTTGCGAATTAGGGGTATAACTTTATTGTCATTACTGTTCCGAATTTGAAATATTCATATAAGTGAATCCACAGTGATCGGATATGGTATAGGATTGTTTGTAGCTGTCGACAAGCTAACTTGGCTATTACCGATAATGTAGGCTGCCATGTTTTTGTTTTGATCAGTACTCAATGCATTGTGGGTGTCAAAGGGTCAACGAGATAACCTACTCTTCTCACGAGAAAATAATGAGGTGTACGGGGTCAAGTGGTACATCAAAGTTCATCTTTGTTGCAGGAACACAAAAAAATCCAAGATGGCCGCAAGTAAATACGAGACGAAAGACAGACGAATGTCGGATGTTTTAGATGCATACTTGTGAATGTACTAGTATATCTATTATTTTCGATCTATGGTTGGTTGTACAATAGTAAAATATGTTGAAAGTGATAGCCAAGTCAAGGAATACGGATAATATTATGGTTTACTATGTGGCGTGAGTAAAAGCGTGAGTTATTTTTGGTTAGCTGTTAGCTAAAATTAGCTAAACTACATTGTCTGAACGTTTTCATATAGATAATAAAAGTAAACCTTCTCAAAATATACAGTAACTTGAGTCGTATGTTCATAATACACGTAGGCTACTGCTTAAGGCTTTATTGTGACGTTTATAAGCAAAACTGGACGTTTTAAGGACGCGTTCTAATCACACCTGTGTGATCGTACGCTCCTGGGCCCAGCCAGAACTGATCACACAGGTGTGATCGTACGCATCAACGTCCTACCACCCATCCCTCCAAGGTTGCCCACCTCCCCCCTGTAATCACTGTGTCCCCTCCGTCCCACCTCTTAGATGCTCCGCTTAACCAGCAGTCTCTCTCCCCTCAACTCTTAATGACATCCCAGACTCACTTTCCATGTGCTCCACCTAACCAGCAGTCTCTCTCCCCTCAACTCTTAATGACATCCCAGACTCACCTTCCATGTGCTTCAACTAGCCAGCAGCGATTCTCCGCACCACATTCAGTGCCTCACTTGTCCCCTGAACCTTTCATGCCTCACAATCCACCACCGGTTTACCTGAACCTGGACCAGCAGAAGGACAACCAACAGCTGCGAAATGTGAGGCCCAGGGAGTCCTTTTTAGGGACTCTACTCTCCTCAACACCTAAAATGCCTTTTGAGAACATGGCGGAATCTTCACCCGTCTCAGACACGAGAGAGCAATCACCAAACCAAATCATCAATCCAGACAGTCCAATAAGTGAATATGGGGATCCTATTGAAAACACATTCACACCATGGCAGCCTTGTCATTCATGTAAAGAGGAGGTTTGTAAACTTACGGAGGAACATAAAAGAATGGAGGCGATTCTCTTGAGTATAACTAAGCCATGGTTTAATGCCTCCTATATTCTTGTCTTGTCATCATGGGATGCTGCACTCCCGTTATCTTGACCATGCTCTCTCTAAGTTAGAGCGCTGCCTGCTTCGAGAGTACTGTAAAACACTATTGATCCATGACCTTAAATTAATATTGTAGATTTACGTCATTGTTCCCCTTGTCAGGTTGGAATGAAGAGCACAGTCGCAGATGCAGTTTAGAGTTTTTAATGGTTCTGATTTACTTCAATCACGTAAAGTAGTCAGTCATGACCACACACTGGGTCAAATAATAATTGAGGCAAAGGCAAACTTAAAGTCCATCAAGACGGTTGGTTCAAGGGTAATCCACAATCAAGGTCAAGGCACAGTCCAGGGTCAAGGTACACAGAGCAGCCAGCACAATCAAAGTTTCCAGGTAGGGCAAGACAAAGGAGAGGTCAGAGACAAGCGGGGTTCAATACCGTGAAACAAAAGAGAGTCCAAGTGAACAGTCCAAATCGTGATCCAAAATCCACAGTCGGGGCAAGCAGGGTCCAGCACAGGTAAAGAGTTTCTGTAAAAAGTTTCCAAGTGAAGTAACGCCCGTAGCACACAAACCATGAATGAGCACTGACAAATAATTCAGGGTTCCTTTTAAGCATGGCCGTTCACTTCCTCACGGCTGAGCCGGCCTTGCTCTGACTCCTTAGTGCCCTCTGCTGTCCTGGAGGGCACGCTGTGTGTTGAGTCGTGACAGGACCCCCCCCTCGAGGACCGGCACCCGACGGTCCAGGGAGGGCAGGGTGGGCGTCGAAGAACTCCTGGATCAAGGATTTGTCATAAATGTCCGTCCGAGAGACCCATGACCGCTCCTCAGGTCCATAGCCCTCCCAGTCTACGAGGAACTCCAATCCACGACCCCGTCGTCGAACATCGAGGAGTTTTCTGACTGTGTAGGTCAGAGTGCCATCAATCCTCCGAGGTGGAGGAGGGTTTGCGTAGCAAAGAGACATGAAAAACAGGGCTGACCCTCATTGATCGAGGGATGGACAACATGTAAGACACCGGATTAATTCTGCGTGACACTCTGAACGGTCCCACATACCTAGATGAGAGTTTTTTGGATTCTGCAGGCATAGGCAATCCCTTTGTAGACACCCATACCCGATCACCAGGTTTGTAGAGCACTGCCACTCTTCTTTTTCGATTCCGCCTGGCGTTTGTGTTGGTTTGTGGCCCTGACGAGGTTCCGGCGGACCTTTTTCCAGAGACGTCAAAGGCGCTGGACTGAGGCATTCGCTGAAGGCACCGGGCCCTCTGTTGGCGAGGTAGGGAACAACACTGGAGGGTATCCTGTAAGCGCTTCAAAAGGAGACATTCCTAAGGATGAAGACTCTAGCTGGTTGTGAGCCAGCTCCGCCCACATCAGGTAACTTGCCCAGGTGGTACGGTTACAAGAACAATATGATCGGAGATATTTCTCCATCTCTTGGTTGACTCGTTCAGTCTGGCCATTAGTCTGGGGGTGATACCCAGAGGTGAGACGAACAGTTACCCCCATTAGCTGCCAAAAGGCCCTCCAGAATCTGGCGATGAACTGTGGACCCCTGTCGGATAGGATTTCCTCAGGCGTGCCATGGTAGCGAACCACCTCTTTAACGAGAGCGTCTGCTGTTTGCCGGGCCGTTGGGAGCTTCTGTAGGGGTACAAAACGTGTGGTCTTTGAAAAACGATCAACAATGACGAGTACGACTGTAAAACCATTGGAGAGGGGCAACCCCGTAACAAAGTCAAGAGACACATGTGACCAGGGGCGACGGGGTATGGACAGGGGGTGCAAGAGCCCTTGGGGGCACTGGTTGTCGACTTTGTGGGCAGCACATATGGCACAGGCTGCGACATAACCTGCAACATCCTCCCTTATAGACGGCCACCAGAATGTACGGCTAATTAGTTCCATGGTTCGGTGTCGCCCGGGATGGCCTACCAGGCGAGAATCATGACCCCACTCCAGCACCAGTGGCCGTTGTACCGTTGGAACAAAAGTCTTGGAGGGTGGCGTGTTGGGTGGTGGTTGTTCTAGGCAGTGGCCATCTTGCACATGCTCCATTAGTATCCAACGGACTGGGGCAACAACACAGGTGTCAGGAACGATTGGTTCTGGTGTTTCTAGAAGGCTATCTGGGGCAAACTGCCGAGAGAGGGCATCGGCCTTGACGTTCTTGGACCCTGGTCGAAAAGAGAGTGTGAAATCGAAGCGTGTGAAGAAGAGGGCCCATCGAGCTTGACGAGGATTGAGTCTGCGGGCCTCACGGATATACTCAAGGTTTTTATGATCTGTCCACACCATGAACGGATGCTGGGCCCCTTCTAGCCAGTGGCGCCACTCTTCTAAGGCCAGTTTGACCGCCAGCAGTTCACGATTCCCTACATATAAGTGACTTTCTGCTGCGGTGAGCCGTAGAAAGCACAAGGATGCATCTTCTGGTCCTGGGAAGATCTCTGGGAGAGGATCGCTCCTACTCCCACCTCGGAGGCATCCCCCTCTACTATGAAAGGCAGTTCAGAGTCTGGGTGAGCTAGCACCGGAGCCGTGGTGAATCTTTGTTTTAGCTCTGAAAAAGCTTGCTGTGCAGCTGGTGTCCAGCGCAGGGAAGCGGGTTTACCCCGGAGAAGGCCAGTGAGAGGAGCCGCCGCTGTGCTATAATTCCTGATAAAGCGGCGATAAAAGTTTGAAAAGCCTAGGAATCTTTGCAGCTGCTTTATAGTCGTGGGTGTAGCCCACTCCAGGACTGATGTTACTTTTACTGATCCATCGTTAATCCCTGGGGGGAGACCACAAAGCCCAGAAAAGTGGTGCTAGTAGTGTGGAACTCACTTTTTTCCAGTTTGACGAAGAGTCGATTTTGGAGTAGTTGCTGGAGCACTCGCCGGACGTGTTGAACGTGAGAATCTAGGTCAGAGGAAAATATCAAAATGTCGTCCAAATAAACAAACACAAAGTGATCCAAAAATTCCCTCAGCACATAATTAACAAAGGCCTGGAACACAGCAGGGCAATTAGACAGGCCTAAAGGCATTACCAGGTACTCGTAATGCCCCCGAGGGGTTATAAACGCCGTCTTCCACTCGTCGCCCTCTCGAATTCTGACGAGGTGGTAGGCATTCCGGAGGTCCAACCTTGTGAAGATAGTGGCTCCTCTGAGACGTTCAAAGGCTGTGTTCAACAGTGGCAGGGGATACTTATTCTTCACAGTTATTTTATTTAGTCCCCTGTAATCGATGCATGGACGGAGCCCACCGTCTTTTTTGCCCACAAAAAAGAATCCAGCCGCAGCAGGAGAAGTGGAGGGTCGGATAAGCCCATTTTGGAGAGCGTCCTGAATGTAAGTGTCCATTGCTTTGGTTTCAGGGATGGACAGGGAGTAAAGCCTGCCTCGTGGGAGCGCTGTGCCAGGAAGAAGGTCAATTGCCATATCATAACTGCGATGTGGAGGGAGCAAGGCTGCCTTTTCCTTACAGAAAACCGCACTGAGGTCACGATACATGACGGGCACTTTTGGGGTATCAGCTAGGGGATTCAGGGCAGTTGCAGCAATGCTTGAGATTGTGGGCTGTTCTAGTGGCCGATGGGCTGTACAGGTAGGTCCCCACTGTGTAAGAGTGCTAGTGGCCCAATCGAAGGAGGGTTGATGGGTTATGAGCCAGGGGTATCCTAAGACAAGGGGATCTTGAGGAGTGTCAATCAAAAAGAAGACACAGCTTTCCAAGTGTGTGTCAAGTGTAAGCATCTGCAGGGGCCGGGTGCAGAACTCCAGTCGTCCAGACCCCAGGGGACGTCCGTCAAGTGCCTGTACTGCTCTTGGAGCCTCACAACGAGTGATCGGCACCTGTAACTGGCGCGCTAGTGTTTGGTCCAGTAAATTAACTGCGGCCCCTGAATCCACCAAGGCTTGTAGACCTACTTGAGCCCCCTTGCGGGAACCCCAGGTTAGATGCACAGGCAGGGAACAGCGAGACGCGGGAGCAGAGGCGACCACTCCGCTCACCAGGAGGCCCCCGGCTTAACTGAACTTAGTCACTCCGTTTATGAAGAGACGGACAAAACACTTTCTTCATCAGCAGCATCCACCGAAACATCTGCTTCAAGAATGGGTCAGCAAGAGCTTTATCCGGGCTGCTCTTTTTACATCTCTTCTTTCCAACTTGCAGCTGTTCATCAAGCAGTGAAGAAAGATTGTCTGCGGTTGTTTCATCAACTTTTTGAAATTTTCTTTACGGATGAGGAATGTGCCAATTC
Organism: Osmerus mordax; assembly: GCF_038355195.1. Classification (NCBI taxonomy): domain Eukaryota; kingdom Metazoa; phylum Chordata; class Actinopteri; order Osmeriformes; family Osmeridae; genus Osmerus; species Osmerus mordax. Next base: position 13,626,685 of record NC_090055.1, read on the forward strand.
TGTGGCTTTTGGAAGACATGGAAAGTGTCCGGAGGATAAAAACAAGCTGGAACAGGGAAAAGTGTACGTGATCCTAAGTAAGCATACATTTTATTTTTATGTACCTTTTATTATTCAAATTTGAATGTACATAAGTATCTAGTTGTAAGGCATGTCCATATCAGATATCACCGGCAACAACGTTGCTTATGTTTTGTTGTTGCTGAGTTTAGATAACTATTGCAAACTGTAGAAAATGTTCTCTCATCGATACCTTCCTTTGTTTTGCAGCTAACGTGATGGAACGTGGGCTGGAAGGCAGTTGAAATGGCAAAGCTGAAGAAAGCCTTAATTAACAAGTGTAGGCACCGAGCTGAAAAATATAGACATTGAATGTAACTTCAAATAACAAAGCTACACTTCTTCACATTTTACCGACAATAATAGTTTTTGTTCAAAAGAAAAATACAGCATTTTTGGTTTGACTGGAGGATTTGAGAAAATAAGGCAATTGATGAAAATGTATGTACAGTGTTTCCTATTGAAATCAGATTACTGATTGTTCTTTTTGGTTTAATTTCTTAAGCCTAAATTTATTTTTGTGGAATTCATTGGAGACATGTTTGTCTATATTTGGGAATCAAAAACCTATTTTATTTAGAAGAATATACCTTCTTCATATTTCCATTTGTTATTAGTCAGCTGAAAATATGGATTGACCCCCAAAAAATTCTAACAAAAGGTTTCTCAGTGGTTGACAGTAGTATCAGATGTACTTAAAAACAAGTTTACCAAAGTTTGACTCCAAGAAAGGCCCCATTTTCAAAATGGCGGCCGCCAGGTACCCTGTACTTACTGTAAGTCACTCTGGATAAGAGCGTCTGCTAAAATGAATAAATGTAAATGTAAAATGACCATTACTCCTTTGTATTCCTCCTAAACCAGGAATACTGGTGCCTGATACATGTTTTGCATGATAGATCAGTGATTACAAGTACAATTACATATTAAAGCAATTGGTTACAAGCATAATTATGCGAAAGTACAATTTCCCTTAACCCTTGTGCTGTCTCAGGTTCATTGTGACCCACAGCGTTGTCTGCGTTGTCTATTACATCACGCTCGCGCTGTCTCCGGGTCCTTGTGACCCCCCTGCCGTGTCCGCGTTGTGTATTACAACACCGCCACTAATGTGGCACTGTAATAATGTGTTTTGCTCCTTGTATATTCTAAAATAAGGAGGAGGAAGCAGACACCTGGTCCAAGCCACTAATCTGAAACCTGGTTTCATTCTCAACATAATGTTTCAGTGCTTTTGACATGCGTTTGTTCAGAAACCATCATGAGTCAAAGTTGAATCATAGTTGGTGTGTGATGATGATGACAGTCAGATTGACACATCCAAGACTACCACAGCACTAACTGAGGAGGGAAGGGTGAACACCTCCAAAATAATTGAAACTAACACACACACACACACACTGACAACTCTGAGAGACAGGAAGAGTAACACAAAAAGTGAGAACATTTAATTCGAAATTTTATTGTATATAACCAAACTTAAAAACAACAACATCAGTGACCCACAAACCCTATTTACAGAAAGGTTTATCTGTCAGACAAGGGACAAAGTCATGGATCAGCAGACTACCCTCTTCTCATATATAGGACAAATCATTTACACCCTCATCCAACCCACACCTACATCCACACCCATATTCTGTTAGCTGGAGTGTAGACTAAATGACTCAGACTCCGTGGTAGTAGAGGTTCCTGGGCGTCTAGGAGGTGGAATCTTCAGACTGGAGACGACGCGACCGAGTGTTGAGTCCTCCCGTCTGGCAGACCTCTTGAAGTCCGCCCCCAGGAAGGCATACAGCAGCGGGTTTAGACAGCAGTGGGCAAATGCCATTGGTTCAGCCACCGCCATCCACACACCCAGCACCACATCCAGACTGCAGCCCCTGGGAAGCCCCAGGCCAGGATGAGCACACTCCCATACAGGTTCAACGTGTAGATGACGTGCACGGCCACACAGGTGCCTAATCCGAAACGCCAGTCCGTCAGTGCAGCATCCGCTGCCCAGAACGGGAGCGTCAGCACAAAGAGAAGATCGGCAGCAGAGAGGTGCAGCCGGTAGCGGTCTGTCAGACTCAATTTTGACCTGGGGAAAATAAGATAAAACCCTCTGTGTGTCATCTTCTACATCAGAATCAGAATTTGTTTGATCCGCCATGTAATGTGTTCACACAAACAAGGAATTTACTGTGAAAGGAAGGTGCATACAATAAACGAATGTACGGATCTTAAGTTTTTTTTTAAAGATTAAAATGTACAAAGTAACTAACTAAACTTACTAATGAACTAAACTAATATCATCTTTGTCATCGTCTTCATCATCCATCTTTATTCTCACCTGCGCTGGCAGCCAAGCACCATCACCACCAGGCCGTTCCCAGTGATGCCCAGGACAAAGATGAAGCCGTAAACCACAGGGAGGAACACTCTCTGGAGGTCAGGGGTTATAACTTGATCCAGGTCACACGGATCCTCCAGGGCCACCCCCAAGTCGCCAGAATCATTGTAGTTTATGTCATAGTCAAACACAATATGCTGTAGGGAGGGAGAGAGAGACAGAGAGAGAGATAGGAGGGGGGGAGAGATTGCAACAGTCATGAGATACATAGAAAGACAATAGTAGATGAAGTGAGAGAGAATAAGCAGTTTCACAAGCCACCATAAATTGCCTTGGTAAAAAGGATGACATGATGACTGTTCAAAACTGAAAAGATTCTTGACCAAACATATATTTTTTAAGTTGCACAATCATCTTTCTATTTGCTGAGACCAACTTTCCAGACTATAATGACCCTTTATCCTTTTTATAAATATCCTTTATCTAAAGATAGATTTCAAAGACCCCAAAGAACTAGACAGACCTGCCACATTGTGACTGTGGGACCTTCCATTGGGGAGCAGTTGTAAAATTACCTTCAATGTACACCTACAAATCATAGATACGTAAATACAACAACAAAGCTGAATAAGACCTTGCCGCATACCTCATAGTAGGACATGATTGAGCGGAGCCTGGGTCTCTGTCTCCTCTGCTGAGTGGAGCTGAGTACACTTCTCCCTTCAGTGGAGTTTAATATCTCTCCCATTCACCCCCAGAGCCCATACAAGTCTTGGTAGGAGGACTACACTTCCTCGTCTTGGTTAGAGAAATACACTTCCTCATCTCGGTCGGACAAATGAGCGCCCTTCCCCCCATTGTCTCTGTTGGAGTAATGCACTTCCTCATCCCGGTTGGAAGAATAGACTTCCTCATCTCGGTCAGACAAATGAGTTCCCTTCCCCCCATCGTCTCTGGAGAAATGCACTTCCTCATCCCAGTTGGAAGAATAGACTTCCTCATCTCGGTCGGACAAATGAGCGCCCTTCCCCCCATTGTCTCTGTTGGAGAAATGCACTTCCTTATCCCAGTTGGAAGAATAGACTTCCTCATCTCGGTTGGAAGAATACACTTCCTCATCTCGGTCGGACAAATGAGTGCCCTTCCCCAAATCGTCTCTGTTGGAGAAATACACTTCCTCATCCCGGTTGGAAGAATACACTTCCTCATCTCGGTCGGACAAATGAGTGCCCTTCCCCAAATCGTCTCTGTTGGAGAAATACACTTCCTCATCCCGGTTGGAAGAATAGACTTCCTCATCTCGGTCAGACAAATGAGCGCCCTTCCCCCCATCGTCTCTGTTAGAGAAATGTACTTCCTCATCCCAGTTGGAAGAATAGACTTCTTCATCTCGGTCGGAAAAATGAGTTCCCTTCCCCCCATCGTTTCTGTTGGAGAAATGCACTTCCTCATCCCAGTTGAAAGAATAGACTTCCTCATCTCGGTCGGACAAATGAGCGCCCTTCCCCCCATCGTCTCTGTTGGAGGAAATGAGCGCCCATCCCCCCTGCAACTAAGTTGGACAAATGAGCGCCCTTCCCCCCTGCAACTTGGTTGGACGAAATGAGCGCCCTTCCCCCCCATCGTCTCTGTCAGACGAAATGAGCGCCCTTCCCCCACTGCAACTAAGTTGGACAAATGAGCGCCCTTCCCCCCTGCAACTTGGTTGGACTAAATGAGCGCCCTTCCCCCCATCGTCTCTGTCGGAGGAAATGAGCACCCTTCCCCCTCCCTGCAACTGGGTTGAACGAAATGAGCGCCCTCCCTCCCTGAAACTAGGTTGGACGAAATGAGCGCCCATCCCCCCTGCAACTAAGTTGGACATATGAGCGCCCTTCCCTCTATATCTCTCCCATTCACCCCCAGAGCCCATACAAGTCTTGGTAGGAGGACTACACTTCCTCGTCTTGGTTAGAGAAATACACTTCCTCATCTCGGTCGGACAAATGAGCGCCCTTCCCCCCATTGTCTCTGTTGGAGAAATGCACTTCCTCATCCCAGTTGGAAGAATAGACTTCCTCATCTCGGTCGGACAAATGAGCGCCCTTCTCCCCATCGTCTCTGTTGGAGAAATACACTTCCTCATCTCTGTTGGAAGAATAGACTTCCTCATCTCTGTCAGACAAATGAGCACCCTTCCCCCCATCGTCTCTGTTGGAGGAAATGAGCGCCCTTCCCCCCCTGCAACTAAGTTGGACAAATGAGCGCCCTTCCCCCCTGCAACTTGGTTGGACTAAATGAGCGCCCTTCCCCCCATCGTCTCTGTCGGACGAAATGAGCACCCTTCCCCCTCCCTGCAACTGGGTTGGACGAAATGAACGCCCCCCCCCCTGAAACTAGGTTGGACGAAATGAGCGCCCATCCCCCCTGCAACTAAGTTGGACATATGAGCGCCCTTCCCCCCATCGTCTCTGTTGGAGAAATGCACTTCCTCATCCCAGTTGGAAGAATAGACTTCCTCATCTCGGTCGGACAAATGAGCGCCCTTCCCCCATCGTCTCTGTTGGAGAAATGCACTTCCTCATCCCATTTGGAAGAATAAACTTCCTCATCTCGGTCGGACAAATGAGCGCCCTTCTCCCCATCGTCTCTGTTGGAGAAATGTACTTCCTCATCCCAGTTGGAAGAATAGACTTCTTCATCTCGGTCGGAAAAATGAGTTCCCTTCCCCCCATCGTTTCTGTTGGAGAAATGCACTTCCTCATCCCAGTTGAAAGAATAGACTTCCTCATCTCGGTCGGACAAATGAGCGCCCTTCCCCCCATCGTCTCTGTTGGAGGAAATGAGCGCCCATCCCCCCTGCAACTAAGTTGGACAAATGAGCGCCCTTCCCCCCTGCAACTTGGTTGGACGAAATGAGCGCCCTTCCCCCCCATCGTCTCTGTCAGACGAAATGAGCGCCCTTCCCCCACTGCAACTAAGTTGGACAAATGAGCGCCCTTCCCCCCTGCAACTTGGTTGGACTAAATGAGCGCCCTTCCCCCCATCGTCTCTGTCGGAGGAAATGAGCACCCTTCCCCCTCCCTGCAACTGGGTTGAACGAAATGAGCGCCCTCCCTCCCTGAAACTAGGTTGGACGAAATGAGCGCCCATCCCCCCTGCAACTAAGTTGGACATATGAGCGCCCTTCCCTCTATATCTCTCCCATTCACCCCCAGAGCCCATACAAGTCTTGGTAGGAGGACTACACTTCCTCGTCTTGGTTAGAGAAATACACTTCCTCATCTCGGTCGGACAAATGAGCGCCCTTCCCCCCATTGTCTCTGTTGGAGAAATGCACTTCCTCATCCCAGTTGGAAGAATAGACTTCCTCATCTCGGTCGGACAAATGAGCGCCCTTCTCCCCATCGTCTCTGTTGGAGAAATACACTTCCTCATCTCTGTTGGAAGAATAGACTTCCTCATCTCTGTCAGACAAATGAGCACCCTTCCCCCCATCGTCTCTGTTGGAGGAAATGAGCGCCCTTCCCCCCCTGCAACTAAGTTGGACAAATGAGCGCCCTTCCCCCCTGCAACTTGGTTGGACTAAATGAGCGCCCTTCCCCCCATCGTCTCTGTCGGACGAAATGAGCACCCTTCCCCCTCCCTGCAACTGGGTTGGACGAAATGAACGCCCCCCCCCCTGAAACTAGGTTGGACGAAATGAGCGCCCATCCCCCCTGCAACTAAGTTGGACATATGAGCGCCCTTCCCCCCATCGTCTCTGTTGGAGAAATGCACTTCCTCATCCCAGTTGGAAGAATAGACTTCCTCATCTCGGTCGGACAAATGAGCGCCCTTCCCCCATCGTCTCTGTTGGAGAAATGCACTTCCTCATCCCATTTGGAAGAATAAACTTCCTCATCTCGGTCGGACAAATGAGCGCCCTTCTCCCCATCGTCTCTGTTGGAGAAATACACGTCCTCATCTCTGTTGGAAGAATAGACTTCCTCATCTCTGTCAGACAAATGAGCACCCTTCCCCCCATCGTCTCTGTTGGAGGAAATGAGCACCCTTCCCCCCCTGCAACTAAGTTGGACAAATGAGCGCCCTTCCCCCCTGCAACTTGGTTGGACGAAATGAGCGCCCTTCCCCCCATCGTCTCTGTCAGACGAAATGAGCGCCCTTCCCCCACTGCAACTAAGTTGGACAAATGAGCACCCTTCCCCCCTGCAACTTGGTTGGACTAAATGAGCGCCCTTCCCCCCATCGTCTCTGTCGGAGGAAATGAGCACCCTTCCCCCTCCCTGCAACTGGGTTGGACGAAATGAACGCCCTCCCCCCCTGAAACTAGGTTGGACGAAATGAGCGCCCATCCCCCCTGCAACTAAGTTGGACATATGAGCGCCCTTCCCCCCATCGTCTCTGTTGGAGAAATGCACTTCCTCATCCCAGTTGGAAGAATAGACTTCCTCATCTCGGTCGGACAAATGAGCGCCCTTCCCCCATCGTCTCTGTTGGAGAAATGCACTTCCTCATCCCATTTGGAAGAATAAACTTCCTCATCTCGGTCGGACAAATGAGCGCCCTTCTCCCCATCGTCTCTGTTGGAGAAATACACTTCCTCATCTCTGTTGGAAGAATAGACTTCCTCATCTCTGTCAGACAAATGAGCACCCTTCCCCCCATCATCTCTGTTGGAGGAAATGAGCGCCCTTCCCCCTCCCTGCAACTAAGTTGGACAAATGAGCGCCCTTCCCCCTCCCTGCAACTAGGTTGGACGAAATGAGCTCCCTTCCCCCTCCCTGCAACTAGGTTGGAAATGAGGAAAGAGGAATTTTGTCTGCGTTGTCTATTACGCCACTCTCTCGCTGTATCCGCGTTTTCTGCTTGGACACTGAGCGCTTGGACGTTTCAGAGGAGGTGGGATACTGAGAGCTTGGACACTGAGAGCTTGGACACTGAGTGCTTGGACGTTTCAGAGGAGGTGGGATACTGAGCGCTTGGACACTGAGGGCTTGGACGTTTCAGAGGAGGTGGGATACCAATGGTCTTCGGTTCCGTATGGGACTCAGAGGATGCCGCCGCAACGTAAAAACACAGAGAGGCCCCCCGGACCCACAGCTTACACCGTTTCCCATGCTCATGACATGGTCTCCACGTTTTTACTCTTTGTCACGCCACAAATCGAAAGAGTGATCTTGGACGAGACAAATCGGGAAGGATATCTGAAACGCGGAGAAGAGTGGAAGGCCATGGATGCCACTGACCTACGTGCCTACATAGGGCTGCTAATCCTGGCCGGGGTGTACAAGTCCCGAGGCGAAGCAGCAACTAGTCTATGGGATGCACAAAGCGGCAGTGATTTTCCACGCTACGATGCCGCTCAAACTCTTTTACACGTACTCGTCAACGATACGATTTGACAACCGTGGGACAAGAGCGGCGAGACGCGCGACGGACAAGTTGGCGGCGCTTGGAAGATTCAAGTGTACACCAGGAAGTCGATCGACGGAGCCCCGGAGAAGAACCAGGGGATGCGCGTCGTGCTCGATATGACAGAGGGCCTGAAGGATTGCAATGTCACGTGTGACAACTTATTCACCTCTTACGAACTCGGACACAACCTCATGACGACGAGAAACACGACCATGGTTGGCACGGTCCGAAAGAACAGGTCCAAGCTCCCGTCTGAGCTGCTAGCGACAAAGAGGCGACGGGTGCTGTCGTCGCAGTTCGCCTTCACTCCCACCACCACTTTAGTTTCCTACCTCGCCAAGAAAAACAAGAACGTTTTACTTATGAGCACACGCCACACAGACGCCGAAATCAGTGACAGAGGTGACGGGAAACCAACCATCGTCCTAGACTACAACTGCAACAAAGGAGGTGTGGACAATCTAGATATGGTGTCACTTACTACAGCTGTAAAAGGAAGACTGCCCGCTGGCCCCTTGTCATCTTCGACAACATGATTGACGTCTCCACCTACAACGCCTTTGTGATATGGAGAGAGGTCAACCCCAACTGGATGCCTCGCATGCCCAACAAGAGGAGGTATTTCCTCGAGCAGCTTGGCAGGGCACTCGTGAATCCGCTGATCAAAAGAAGACGACGTGTACCCCACACGGCAGCGGCGGATGTGAGAGGTCTCCGGATGGCCAGCTGTCGCAATCCGCCTACTCAACGGCAACCCGAAGAGGCTGACGACGACGACGCTGCTGCCGCAGCATCGGCAGGACCGTCCTCCTCACCGGTCACCTCTTCTGCCAGTAAGAGGAAGAGATGTCAAGTCTGCCCGGTGAAGGACAGTAAAACGACCACCGTTTGTCGCAGGTGTAAGAAGTATGTCTGCAGAGCCTGTTCGCATGTATACTGCCCCACATGCTCCACCGAGCGGGGCTTGGGCCAAGGGGGGCGCGCTCACGTGGACCCTGGACGACACACGGGGGTGTGTAGAGAAGGCGACGACGACTACGACAACAACAACTGAGTAAAGTGAACAAGAGGGGTTTGCTGAAGTCACACAGTGCTGCTGCAACCACATGCATGGTTGCGTATAGACAATGTATTAGGACAGCGTTAGGAGGATTATCCCTGGCGCTGTCTCCGGATCGTTGTGAAGCACAGTCATGGTGCATGGTGTGACCACTTTTCATAATACAAAAATTAAGTGAAACATTTTCTTTTATTCCTTGCGTTGTCTACCTAGTCTGTTACACCACTCTCATGCTGTATCGGGTTCGTTGAGACTCACCGATCCTGGTCTGTTTCACAACTCTCGTGCTGTATCCAAGTTGTTGTGAGTCAAAGTCATGTTGTGAAAACTTTTCACAATAAAAAAATGAAGTGAAATATCTGTATTCCTTTTCTTGTCTACCGGGTCTGTCACATGACTCGTGCTGTTTCCAAGTTGTGACTCACCGCACCTAGTCTATTACACCTCTCTCGAGCTGTATCGTGTTCGATGTGACTCGCCAATCCTAGTCTGTTAGACAACTCGTGCTGTTTTGGGGTCCATGTGAGTTACAGTCATGTTGTGAAAACCTTTCACAATAAAAAGATAAAGTTAAATATTTGTATTCCTCCCGTTGTCTACCTAGTCTGTTAGGTGACTCTCGTGCTGTTTTCAAGTTGTTGGGACTCACCTCACCTAGTCTATTACACCACTGTCGTGCTGTATCGGGTTCGTTGAGACTCGCCGCACCTAGTCTGTTACGCCACTCTAGTGCCGTTTCGGGGTCCTTGTGAGTCAAAGTCATGCTGTGAAAACTTTTCACAATACAAAAATAAAGTGAAATATTTATATTCCTTGCCTTGTCTACCTAGTCTGTTAAGTGACTCTCGTGCTGTTTTCAAGTTGTTGAGACTCACCGCACCTAGTCTATTACACCACGGTCGTGCTGTATCGGTTTCGATGTGGCTCGCCAATCCTAGTCTTTTACACAACTCTCGTGCTGTATCCAAGTTGTTGTGCCGCAGCAAGCACATTACATTAAACAGTGGACGACGGTCAAGTATGGAGCATTGGCCAAACTCCATCTCCTTACACATTCTATTAAACTCAAGCCCTATCACTTGACCGCCGACAGTGTTTCTCTCGGCGTCCATCTCGGCAGATGCAATGGAGGGGACGTCGATGGCCAGACAGGACGCCGACGACCTTTGGGAGGTACTGGACAGCAACAATTGGTAGGTTATGAAACATTGTTGGTTTGGAAACACTCAACAGTTTTTTGAGTGCTGTAAATGCAACATTTTCCTTTTCGTCTTTCCCGATAGGTGCGACACCCAATGTCCGCAGTGGTATGGCAGATGCTAGTGTGGAGGTCCAGAGGTACCTCGACGAATCCTAGATCGCCAGAGGGGATGACCCTTTGAGATGGCCATGAGACAAACTGTGTATCCCAATTTGTTCAGACTATGTCAAATGTATTTACACATGCCAGCAACATCAGTACCTTGTGCGAGAGTGTTTTCAAAGGCTGGAGATATTGTAAGCCTGACGAAGCATCCAACTTGCTAAACCATTTCGCTCCAGCAAACTGCGCCATGATTTCTTCTCTGGTTGGCAACTTGAAGTGTTCCCTTTTAATTGCAGCGAACTGACCCATTCTGTAGAGGCCCATCGATTTTCTTTATGACCCCCATTTTCTCCATGCGCGCCAGCTCCACTTTCAGCTTAGCTCTCAGCTTGAACGGGACTTTCCTGCAGGGATGCACAACTGAGGACACGCTTTTGTCCACATGTATCTTGTGTTGTCCAGGGCCCCGTTTGTCGTAAGGGTTGAAGCTAAGTTAATCAATTGTCCCTTTAGCCCGTTAACATTAGCGAGATGAGTGAGAACAGCAAATATCGGTTTGTCAATGGCTGATCTGCATCCAAATCATGTGGTTAATTTCAATCAGGCTAAACTTATCAGGGAAATTGCACGTGCACGTCCTACTTCAAAAGGCAGGGAAGGTCGATCACCAAAACCGTGATTTTCTAACGGTATTATGGCGGAAAAGACGAAAGAGAGAGCGGTGATAGGCTATTCTCGCCATCCGAGCAAACTATTATAATCTGTCTCTACGAAGACAATAAGCATATTATCATGGCTAAGTCAAACACCGCCACCGCTACCAGAGCAAGACAAGCAGCTTGGCAAAAAATTGCCGATAAGCTAAATGCGAAAGTTTTGGGGAAATGTATAGGCTCATCTTAAGTGCCTCATTACCCCAATCAATCAGATCACATTTCTTTAAATGTGCCTGCTGGCAGTAGGCTTAATGGAAATTAATAATCGAATGAGATCTTGCTAGCGAAAATAATTATCTCAACTCTTTCAGAATAAGTAGGCTAGATAAAAACAAGGCCAAGAGTATCTAATTAATACGAATTCATAGACACTTATGAGGATATATGTAGGCTACTGCGCTTATATCATGTACTATATATGTAGGCCTATGTGTAAATCCCTCTTTGATTTCATTGACTGGGACATGGCCAGGGAATATGATGAATTCATTCATCAGCTGGTTAAGCGCCAAGTACACTTTTCTTACAGCAACCCATCTGCGGCTTTGCCAATGTTTTCTGCATCGCCTATACTGTATAAAATTTTAGCCTATACCTGACGCAAAAAACCTCAAGGCTATGCAGAGTCTGAAGCACAGTTAAAGTTTCAAGTAGGCTATAGCTTTATTGTCAATTTCTTCACGTCAAGACATAAAAAGGAATCGATATGACGTTTCCCACTCTCCCACAGTGAAACATATAAAAAGCACAGGCACAACAGATAAGACAAGACATTTCCTAAAACATAGCGTTACATATTCACATACAGCAGCATAAACTCATAATAAAGCTCGCCAGCTCTCCACTGGTGTCCCACAGGGCTCCGTCCTTGGACCCCTCCTCTTCTCTCTGTACACCACCTCACTTGGACCAATCATCACCTCCCATGGCTTCTCCTACCACTGCTACGCTGACGACACGCAGCTGTACCTGTCGTTCCCCCCGACCGATCCGGGGATCTCAGCTAGGATTGAGGCCTGCCTCACAGACATCTCCGCCTGGATGACCGAGCACCACCTCCAGCTGAACCTCGCCAAAACAGAACTTCTCATCATCCCGGCTAAACCCTCCATCTCCCACGATCTCTCAATCACCCTGGGATCTGCGACGGTGACCCCTTCATCCTCTGCCAGGAACCTTGGGGTTACCATGGACGACGAGCTCTCCCTCACGGCCCACATTGCTGCGGTCTCCCGGTCGTGTAGATTCACCCTCTACAACATCCGGAAGATCAGGAGATACCTGTCTGAGCACTCCACCCAGCTGCTAGTCCAAGCACTCGTCCTCTCCAAGTTGGACTATTGCAACTCGCTGCTCGCTGGTCTCCCAGCATGTGCAACCCGCCCTCTTCAGAGGATTCAGAACGCGGCGGCCCGCCTGGTCTACAATCTACCCAGACGCTCCCATATTACCCCGCTCCTCATCTCTCTCCACTGGCTACCTATCATGGCCCGTATCAGATTCAAGACCCTGGTATTGACCTTCCGAGCAGTGAACGGGACTGCACCCGTCTACATCAAGTCTCTCCTGCAGCCTTACACCCCCACCCGTCACCTAAGGTCTTCTTCAGACAACCGCCTGGTGGTCCCACCGCTCAAGACCGCCCGGTCCCAACACAAGCTCTTCTCCTGTCTGGCCCCCCAGTGGTGGAATCAACTCCCCACCTCCATCAGAGACACTGACTGTCTCTCCACCTTCAAGAAAAGGCTCAAGACGCACTTGTTCCGGGAGTACAACGGTACTTAGGAACGGTTCGCTTGACCCGATGTTAGTTTCCTCAAGGATCACAATGACTCTTGCTTAGAAACTTGTTGCTCTTGTGGTTAGTGGTAACTGATTAAAATTGTTGTTCTCGCTGTGATATATTGTTTTATTACTGTTGCTTGCTTTTTTTTTTCCACAGGTACACTTGCACTTATAGCTGTTCATGTTGTTTAATTGTAACTTGTTTAACTACATGCTCTTATGGTTCTTCCCTTTGGCACTTACTTTGGTTGTTCACAATGTGTGCTTCATGTTTTGGCTACTCGCGATGTTTGTTATGATCAGTGACCTATGCACTTTGTAAAGCTCTCTCTTGGAAGTCGCTTTGGATAAAAGCGTCTGCTAAATGAATAAATGTAAATGTAAATGTAAATAATGCTTGCTGCGGCGTGTGATATTTGCCCGAGAAGGTCTTGCAAATAAATGAGTCCTTGTCGGCTGAATCGATATCGCTCAAACAAGAACTCATCCGTGTGAAATAAAGGATCTTGGCAATCGCGAAGAACTCTATTGGTATGGAAAGCTAATCGAACTAAAATATAGCTCCTTGGTCAACTGGGTCTCTCAAAAAGGGAGCTGCCATGTTATTTTCCGGGGGTGTGGCCAGCTTATCCAGCTACACTTACGTTAGCCTGCTCTGGAGCAGGTTAGTGCTAATTGATATGTTACTATGGTGATTTATGAGTTGCTTCCACGAACCAAAAAGAGGAATTTTCAGAGCCTGAAAATTAGCTCGCTAAACCGCTTAGGGAGCTACGACGAATACCCCCCAGGGGCCCGTTCTCCGTACGTCGCTAACTCAGTTAGCTGGATTTGATTGTTGACGATTTGTCATTATCTTGGATTGTTCGGTTCTTCGAAGCTCATCCTGGACTTGCTGTCATAGCAACAGGTCTGTAAACTTAAACCTGCTCGGGAGCAGGTTTATTTTATGTAAACACGATTAGATTGAGGCTTTACAAGCAGAGGTGATACAGGAAGTCTGTCACAGACATGTCTTGTCCGTTTTTACTACAGGAACCTGTTGCAGAAGGTGCAAGAATAATTAGCAGAATTTAACATGAAACCGAATTAATTGCTCATTGCATGAGGCTCCTTAAACACAACGCGATATGCTAGCCTATACTTTTTGAGAGGATAGCCTATCGTTTTTTTGTGAGGGTGTCATTTACATAATACATTTGTTGAAACCACATCATATGACATTAAAGATGATAAATAAAAATATGAAAGTATGAAAATAATAAAAACATAGGCCTATAGCTTACTGTAATAAGCGATAAAACGCGTCACTCCTCTACATTTAATTTGGTCTGCTACTTTTTGCCAGCCCTCTTTCTTGGATTTTGCAGACTTTGAGGTGTTCCCTGGCGTTCTGATAAAATCTTCAAATTCGGAGTAACCTTCGAGCAAGCTGTTGCTCTGTTGGCTCTGTTGCGGAAAAAACAGGGCGTTCATTTTGGCCACGGTGAGCAGCCATAGACTTATGTGAGCAGCCAATAGCAGCGTTGCTGATCAAGGTTTCTACTATCGATACATACCCCCTTTTAGACCAACGTATAACTCAATCCAGCTATACTAATCATAAACAACAAGTGTGTTCGAAGAACCGAATTAGCCAGATCGTGATAAGCAAGATGATGTCATCTTGGATGTGTCATTTGATCTCGGATGTAATAAACTCACCTCACCTAGTCTGTTACGCCACTCTCGTGCTGTATATGCAAGTCGTTGTGAGTCACAGTCATGTTGTAAAAACTTTTCATAATAAAAAAAGAAAGTGAAATATTTGTATTCCTTGCCTTGCTTGCCGCTTCGGGTTCATTGAGACTCGCCGCACCTAGTCTGTTACACAACTCTCGTGCAGTTTCGGGGTCCTTGTGAGTCACAGTCATGTTGTGAAAACTTTTCACAATAAAAATAATGTATAATTGTATTCCTCCCGTAGTTTACATGGTCTGTTACGTGACTCTCGTGCTGTTTTCAAGTTGTTGAGACTCATCGCACCTAATCTGTTACGCCACTATTGTGCCCCGCTTCGGGTTTGTTGAGACTCACCGATCCTAGTCTGTTACGCCACTCTCTTGCTGTTTCCAAGTCGTTTTGACCCACCGCAGTGTCACATCAACTTTCTGCCTATACAGACGCTAAGGAAAGCGTGAGGGTTAAAATTCACAGTAATGCGCCCGAACGTGGGATTTGATTGGGGACACTTGTAATTCAAGTTGGACTAGGACGCACCGGGTAGAGTGCTTTTTATACCCGAAAATACGATCCCCATTTCGGTAGCTGTGTTTGAAGTTTTGTCTCGCTCGCTGCGTCGCGGAAATGCACGTGCGCCCATCGGCCTGGCTTTGCACGTCATGCCCTACTCCATGCCTTTCCAATGAGCCTACCCTGATGATTCTACGTTGCTGCTAACTGGAGTTACATATTTATTTCCCCTCTTTGAAAGCACTCTTTCAGCATCAGAGAAATGCCCTTGAAATTCACAGTGATGCGCCCACACGTGGGATTTGATTGGGGACACTTTTGTAATTCAAGTTGGACTAGGACGCACCGGGGAAAATTGTTTTCATCCCCGAAAAAAAGATCCTTATTCGGGTACCTCCGTTTGAAGTTTTGTTTCACTCCCAGCGTCGTGCACGAGCTTGTGCGACCGTCGGACTTGCTTTGCCCGTCACAACTCTCGTGCCGTTTCGGGGTCCTTGTGAGTCACAGTCATGTTGTGAAAACTTTTCACCATAAATATAAGTAAAGTGAAATATTTGTATTCCTCGCGTTGTCTACCTGGTCTATTACGTGACTCTCGTGCTGTTTCCAAGTTGTTGAAACTCACCGCGCCTAGTCTGTTATGCCACTCTCGTGCCGCTTCGGGTTTGTTGTGACTCACCGATCCTAGTCTGTTACGCCACTCTCGTGCTGTTCCCAAGTCATTGTGACCCACCGCAGTGTCACAACGACTTGCTGCCTATATAGACGCTAAGGAGAGCGTGAGGGTTAAGTAATTGCATATTTCTCCTTTCTCATATCGTTTTGCCTAGTGTTGGTGGTTTCTGTGGTTCATAACCATTCTTTTGATTCCAATAAAGAATAAATTCATTAGAACTGTGTGGTACTGTAAAAGGGTATGTGTCCAAAAGCTTACGTGAGTCACGTAAGCTTTTCTCTTTGGTGTCTATTGATGGCTCCTAAGGGGGGTTTAGGAGAATCAATCCAGACATTAAGGAGCCCCAAAAAATACAAGATTCAGATATCTTATATACATTTACCTTTATGCATTTAGCAGACGCTTTTATCCAAAGCGACTTCCAAGAGAGAGCTTTACAAAAGAGCATAGGTCACTGATCATAACAACGAGATAGCCCCAAACATTGCGAGCAGCCAAAAACATGAAGCATACATTGCGAAAAACCAAATGTGTGCCAAAGGGAAGAACCATAAGAGCATGCAGTTAAACAAGTTACAATTAAACAACATGAAACTCAAAAAGTGCAAGAGTGTACCTGTAGAAAAACAAACAGTAAAAGATTTCACAGCGAGTACAAGAATTTAAAACCGTTACAACTAACCAACAAGAGCAACAAGTCTCTCACTACGAGTCATTGTGATCATGGAGGAAACTAACATCAGGTCCAGCCAAGCATTCCTAAGTGCCGTTGTACTCCCGGAACAAGTGCGTCTTGAGCCTTTTCTTGAAGGTGGGGAGACAGTCAGTGTCCCTGATGGAGGTGGGGAATTGATTCCACCATTGGGGTCCAGACAGGAGAAGAGCTTGTGTTGGCACCGGGCGCTCTTGAGTGGTGGGACCACCAGACGGTTGTAAGAAGAAGACCGTAGGTGGTGAGGGGGGGTGTAAGGCTGGAGGAGAGACTTAATGTAGTCGGTCCCGCAGTCCCCATGCAGTCCCGTTTACCGCTCGGAAGGTCAGTACCAGAGTCTTGAATCTGATACGGGCCGTGATGGGAAGCCAGTGGAGGGAGATGAGGAGCGGGGTAACATGGGAGCGTCTGGGTAGATTGAAGACCAGACGGGCCGCCGCGTTCTGAATCCTCTGGAGAGGGCGGGTTGCGCATGCTGGGAGACCGGCAAGCAGCGAGTTGCAGTAGTCCATCTTTGAGAGGACAAGTGCTTGGACTAGCAGCTGGGTGGAATGCTCAGACAGGTATCTCCTGATCTTCCGGATGTTGTAGAGGGTGAATCTACACGACCGGGAGACCGCAGCAATGTGGGCTGTGAGGGAGAGCTCGTCATCCATGGTCACCCCGAGGTTCCTGGCAGAGGATGAAGGGGTCACCGTCGCCGATCCCAGGGTGATTGAGAGATCGTGGGAGATGGAGGGTTTGGCCGGGTTGAGTTCTGTTTTGGCGAGGTTCAGCTGGAGGTGGTACTCGGTCATCCAGGCAGAGATATCTGTGAGGCAGGCCTCAATCCTAGCTGAGATCCCCGGATCAGTCGGGGGGAACGTCAGGCATAGCTGCGTGTCGTCAGCATAGCAGTGGTAGGAGAATCCACGGAAGGTGACGATTGGTCCAAGCGAGGTCGTGTAGAGGGAGAAGAGGAGGCGTCCAAGGACGGAGCCCTGTGGGACACCAGTGGAGAGCGGGAGGGGGCCTGACACTTTGCCTCCCCAGGAGACCTGGTAGGATCTTCCCGACTGGTAGGATGAGATCCACTGAAGTGCAGTGCCAGTGATGCCCATCTCAGAAAGTCTGGCCAGCAGGATTTGATGGTTAACCGTATCAAATGCTGCAGAAAGGTCCAACAGAATGATGACGGATGACCATGAAGCCGCTCTGGCAGACTGGAGGGCAGTGGTGACTGACAGGAGGGCAGTTTCTGTGGAGTGGCCAGTGTTGAAGCCCGATTGGTTGGGGTCAAGCAGGTTGTTCTGAGAGAGAAAGTTTGACATTTGGTTAGATACAGCGCGTTCAATTGTTTTAGAAAAGAAAGGTAGTAGGGTAGTAGTGATACTGGTCTGTAGTTCTGGGGGACGGCTGGGTTAAGGGAGTGTTTTTTGAGTAGAGGGCTAACTTTGGCCTGTTTGAAGGCAGAGGGGAAAGTGCCGAAAGTAAGAGAAGAGTTAAGGACATGGAGAAGAAAAGTTATGATGGAGGGAGAGATGGTTTGAAAGAGAGGGGAGGGGACTGGATCAAGGGGACAGAAGGTGGGGCGATGAGAGAGAATGAAGTCAGGTTGTTCAGGAAGTAGTGGGTTTTAGCATCAGTTATGCGGGCAGAGAAGGATTTGAGGAGGGAGTGATACTTATCGAGGTCCAGACCGTCTTTGGACTTGCGCCATCTCCTCTCAGCTGCCCGAAGGATGGACCGTTCTTCACGAATCACATCCGTGAGCCACGGGCAGGAGGGAGAAGATCGCGCAGGCCTGGTTGACAGGGGACAGAGAGTGTCGAGTGATGCAGTTAGTGTGGATAACAGGGTTTTGGTGGCAGTGTCAGTGGGGTGGGACATAAACTCGTCAATGGGAGGGAGGGAGGATGTTACAATGGAAGAGAAATGGGAGGGGGATAGGGAGCGGAGGTTGCGGCGGAAAGTTACGAGGGAAGGGGAGGTAGGATGAGTTGGAGGGAGAGAGACAGAGAATTGGATGAAGGAGTGATCAGAAATGTGTGGTTGGGTTACAGAGGTTAAGTCAGTGATACAGTTACGTGTCAGGATGAGGTCGAGCTGTTTTCCTGCCTTGTCGGTCGCCGGTGTGTTCAGCAGCTTCAGGTCGAAGGAAGTCAGAAGAGACTTGAAGTCGACGGACTGCGTTCCTTCAAGGTGGATGTTGAAGACCCCAAGAAGTATCAGTGGTGTTCCATCATCCGGGAGGACGCTGAGGAGCATGTCCACCTCCTCCACAAAGTCGGCTAGCGGCCCTGGTGGGCAGTAGAGGACAACTAAAAATGCTTTGATAGGATGAGTTAGCATCACATAATGGTGTTCAAATGATTTGGCAATAACAGAGAGTGGGGTGGATGTGTATTTACTATGTGGGGGAAGAAGCAAACCTGTATATGTCTTATGAGACATGGAAAAGGCCTCTCTAAGCAACAACTCTGTCCTATGGGCTTCCTTGTCCCTTTCTGTTTGTAAGCGTTCCAATTCAGACCTCTGCATTTCCAATACTTTCTTATGACGTTCTTCCTGTTTGTTTTCTTTCTTCTTGCATTATTTTATATGAAGCTTCCTTTGCAGCGAGCTCTGCAGCTGCATCAGCCCTTTTTGCTGCTATAAACGATGATTCAGAGTGTTGACTGAGAGGCAGTATCATATATGGAGTAGGCATAGTTATGGGCTAGTAGACGAAGACGGTGCCTTTCACGCTCTGCATCAAAGTCTCCATCTATTTCTGAAAAGAGTTCATACACTACTTTCATAATGTCTCTTGTTACCGCTTCACATGCATACATTTTGCACATCAGTCCGGTAGATGGTGTGGCACGCTCTCTAATTTCATTAAACACTCACAAGGTCATCTTTTTCTTTTCAAAGATGTCTGCCATTGTAGTTAATTCAGTTTCTGATAAGTCTTCCCTTAAACTTTCTTTGGATGTTCTGATTTGAATTTTACATTGTTCATACAAGCCTCAAACCTTTTACTTAGCACTTCTGTTTGATAGGCGAGCATTTTTTTGTGGGTACACTAAAACGTTCTGAATGACGTGGTAATGCTAATCCATCAGCGCTGTCCATTTTTAATTGAAGCTCAACTGGTTGTTTTGCCTGACATTCGGTTATCTCTTTTGATTTCTGCTTTGACATGCCCTCATAATCCTTTTCGAGTAATAAACTTATACTTTCTTGTTTTTTCGTTTGTATTTTTCCGTTCATATCATCCATGTTGAACACAGCTGTATTTCATATCGTCTCTGTTGACCATCACCCATGTGCTGCCACTCATTGCTCCGTATGCCATGCGATGCCGTCTTCTCCTTAGCAGTGTAGTGTTGCAGGTGAAGCTCTTACTGTAGCGATCAGGGGGAAAGATGGTCGAGACTTGACTGATGATTTGATTTATTGGGACAAATCCTAAATCAACGTAAGAGCTTGTACCTCTTCGAAGGAATGCAAATACCATGAACACAATCTACACATTTTTTTTACCGTTCTCTGGCGGTCTCTTTAATATTGTGAGCTGTATCGCTCCAAAAATTATGAACTTATAAACAGATATAAATCAATACAAAATTGCAATTGAAACAAGACAACCCTTTATAGAGTGACAAAGAATTGGGTTCTTTACACTATTTGTGGATTTGTTGTGTCATAAAACTAGTTTTGCTCAACTTCGTTGTTCATTAAAATCCTTCAACTTCTGGCCTCCTTTCACCGATGTAGTGAAGTGAATTACGATCCGGAGTCTTCACACTGTATTTTAATGCACAGTGTTGGAGTAACCAGGGGCATGTTCCATATAGCAAATTTAAGCCAGGCATGTCAGTTACTTTCCCGTTCATTTGGTAAACTTGCTTTATGGATCAGGCCCCGATTTTCTGACTTTTATTTAGTATTTTATAGTGGTGGGCCGTTATCGGTGTTAACGCGCGTTAAAGCGCTGCGACTCTTAATCTATTCTCAAAGTTGGGTTGGGAGCTGGATCTATACTACGCAAGCTATGATGACTTTCACCTTGATATTTTAGCATGGATGTATACCTAGTCGAATTCCACTGTAGGGGGCGAGAACGAGTCTTCGAACCTGTGTGTATGCCTTGTGTATGAAATTATCACATCAAACGTGACGTGCTAACATGGATGCAGCTATGAAGCCGCCTGGTTTGCTTCAGGGAAAATGTATTTTTAAGAAGCTTCCCAATGGAAACCTCGACAAGACTAAGGTTGTTTGCACCTTGTGCTATGCGGAATTAGTTTACTGTAGGAGTTCTTCCAGTCTCAAATACCACCGAAACGCAAAGCATCCTTTAGCTAATGCGGAAGATGCCGGGCCAAGCACTGATGTAGCGCAGGGGAAGAGTCGTCGTCAAACTACGATGTTTGAGTGCAACCGAGGCAAGCCCGTCAGCACAGCTCTATCAGCCAAGCTAACTAATCTAATAAACAGTTAATAAACACAAGTACATCGTATTGAACATAATTTATTTTCATCACCAATTATCATAGTAGAACAGCTTTCTCAAGCAGTTTGTGATGCATTTAGGAAACAGGAGATGAGCTCCTGGTCTAATGCGCCACCTGGCTTGAGAAACCCGTTCTCAAAGACTTACTTTTAGTCATTCTTTGGGTAGCACACATATTCTGAATGCCTTCGGCGGAATTCGAATGAGCCATTTTAATCTAGATTAATCTAGATTAACGCCAAGATTACAGTGAGATTAATCTAAATTAAAAAAATTAATCTATGCCCACCACAAGTATTTTACCTTAAGGCCTGGACGGCTCTTTCCGGTGTAGTTTACTCAAACAGTGAAATGTCTCACCAAGTGATCTTTGGTGTATTGTAGTTAATAGGCTTACTGCAGCCTTTACACACATTAAGGAATATACAGTCACCGGCCACTTTATTAGGTACACTTGTTCAATTGCTTATTAACACAAATAGCTAATCAGCCAATCACATGGCAACAACTCAATGCATTTAGGCATGTAGATGTGCTCAAGACAACTTGCTGAAGTTCAAACCGAGCATCAGAATGGGGAAGAAAGGGGATTTAAGTGACTTTGAACGTGGCATGGCTGTTGGTGCCACCCAGGCAGGTCTAAGTAATTCAGAAACTGCTGATCTACTGCGATTTTCACGCACAACCATCTCTAGGGTTTACAGAGAATGGTCCGAAAAAGAGAAAATATCCAGTGAGCGGCAGAGTTCAGAGAAGAATGGGCAGACTCGTTCAAGATGATAGAAAGGCAACAGTAACTCAAATAACTTGTTACAACCAAGGTAGGCTGAATACTAACTACTTATTAACCGAGAGTGAAGTTGATACGGCAGCCGAAGTTTGATATTTCCTGGCATGACCGAACGGTCGAGTTTAGTAAGTTGTTTATTATATGGCATTTTTAGCTCTATTCATTTAAAGATCCTGTAAAGTGGAATTGAAAATGAGTTTTAAGTTGACCACACCACAGAAGAATGTGTTATTAACTACCCATCCAAAATGAAAAAAAAAAACACCTACAAGTATGTTAAATTAGGCTTTGAAATCGTGAGAAAATCAGCACTCTTCTCTGCTTGAGACGGAGGGGGCGTATCGCCTGAAGGAGCTGAAGCTCTGCCCCTCGCTGCCTACCTACGACCCAGATAATGGACGCTACGTCAAGCCGAACAAAACATTATAGAATTTGAATTTATTTGTTCAATGAGAGAAACATACAGATGCATATAAATGAAATGTTCCCCTGAGCTGTAACCAGTGCCGCTGCTAGCCATTTTGGTGCCTTAAGTATAATTCCTTTATGATGCCCCCCCCCCCTAAAAAAACCTGATTGTTTTTGCCAGTTTAACTTTTTATTACCAAACATATAACTCAATGGGGCACCATCGTAACTTTTTTTGAGCAATTAAATATATCTCTTGTTCTGCCTGTTTTGTGATATACATGCCTAAAAGGTGCCTAATATTTATATACTGATATAAAATCGGCATTATAATTATTAGTACTATGATGATTTTTGAGTTGGCAATTTTTTGGTGCCCCCTCAGGACTTGGTGCCCTACGCACAGCGCGTAGTGCGCGTTATGGGAGCGGCGGTACTGGCTGTAACAGGAGTAAAAATGGACACCAGAGACAGCAGACAGTGAGCTCTCCAACTACTTCTAGCACATTAACTACCATTTCACCAAAATAGGGTGACCAGACGTCCTCTTTTACCCGGACATGTCCTCTTTTCGAGACCTAAAAAAAACGTCCGGCAGGGATTCCAAAATTGTCCGGGATTTTGACTCATCGGATATTTGTGTTTCTCTGGATCTTTCACAAACTATTACGCCCTTACAAGTTTTGGAAAGGGTATCTCCCTTATGTTCCACCTTCTTGCACGAGCTCTGACTGTAGAGAGAACCCGTCCCTGCAACAAAGTGTCCTCTTTTTTACAAACTCAAATCTGGTCACCCTACCAAAATACAATTTTTACCGAGTAGCCTAATATCCAGTTAGCGGTTTGCACTAACCCATAGCAGAGATACCTCTGGAAAAGTAATGTAGTATAATTATAACAAGCACACTAAACTGAGTGATGAACTGCAGGCAGCGGTGGATGGTCCAAGTGCGACCGGAGGAGGAACGGCCAGGAGGGCGATGCTCGGTACGGCTCCGCGCTGCAAGAGAAGCCGTGTGTCCCTGAACTCCGTCTGTCTCTGGTCCATGTTAAAATTATCCGCCATGAAATGGTCACTGCAGAGGCGGCTATTGGAGTTTATCTGAAGCTTGCCATTTGCACGGCTCTTCACAAAATCAATCCACCTATTTTTCCTTTCCTCATTAATAGGGAAATTAAATAGCGTTTCAGCGCAGCTGAAGTTCTTGCATCCAGGGAAGATGCAGTTGCGGGTGGAGGGAGGTATCCTGAAGCTAGCTAGCTAGCTGATGTAGGCTACAATAACAGTACAGCAGAAAGAGCCATTCAGTGATATGACGTAGATGGGTCAAAATGACGTAGATAGGTAATTTATGGGCTCCGCCCATTAAAACCTTATCTGAAAACGAAAGAGGAACTACGGTCTAACTCCACATTTCAGTGCGACAAAGTTTTCTCGCTTTGCACATGGTTTCAGGAACTAATTTCACACATATATACTGAGAAGCAAATCATGGAATTTGCTTTACAGGATCTTTAAAACATGTCGTTTTGTTCAGCTCTCAAGTCTTCTCATGGTGTGTTTCAGGTGTTGCCTAGTAACCAATCCCAAATCTGAGCAACCAAACCTACCAATCTGCCTAGCGCTTGTCGTTTTTCTCTCTGTGTTCACACTTTTCTACTCTTTTAGAAAGTTAACAATTTCCTTGTCACTGTTGATGTCTTCATTATCATCTGTATAGTAAAACAGGTCAAACTGTGACTCCTCGATATCCCTCATTTTGAAGATGACGTCAGAGGGCAATAAGAATCCGTATCAGATCGGCGAGGAGGTCAATACGCGGCTGGCATACCCATCAGAATGCTCGTACTATCGTTGCCATATAATAACACCTCTTAACGCACAACACGTCGAATCTTGAAGCAGATGGGCTACAGCAGCAGAAGACCATACCGGGTGCCACTCCTGTCGGCTAAGAACAGGACAGCATGGCTCGAGGTCTCCATCCTGCTTTGTATCAACGGTTCAGGCAGGTGGTGGTGGTGTAATAGTGTGGGGGATATTTTCTGACCACACTTTGGGCCCCTCATTACCAATTGAGCATCGTTTAAACGCAACAGCCTACCTGAGTATTGTTGCTGACCAGTGTTGGGGGTAACCCGTTATGTAATATAACGTGTAACATAATATTATTACTTGAGTAACAAAGTAATATAACGCGTTACTTTTTGACATTGAGTAATATTATTACAGTTACTTATTTAAGTAACTTGCGTTACTTGTCCAAGTTACCGCATGAATTCAACAAAGGACTAAAATAACCTTATAAATACAGATTTTTCCTAAACGACACTTCTGTGCGCAGGGCACAGAAGATTCAGTTAGCAGCGGAACGTGTAATGTTTTCAGGATGTAAATATTCATACTATTTCGCTTTCATTGAAGAGATAGTAAAAAAACTTGGTAACCCTTCCTTTTACAGTCCCTTAAGTACTAGGTATTTACATAGAAAGTAAAGGGTATGTTATGTGTTTTATTGGGTATTACCGATTGGTACCAAGGTGGTAAATACCTAGATAATTTGAAGTATTTACCCATTAACTAAATACTAACGTGCTGGTCATTACTGGCTATGTTTTCTGTATTATTGGGTATTACCGATTGGTACCAAGGTGGTAAATACCTAGATAATTCGAAGTATTTACCCATTAAGTAAATACTAACGTGCTGGTTATTACTGGGTAATTTTCACTGGTCCTAATTAGGTAAAGACAGAAGACAAAACTTAGTATTTACCTGGAAACGTATAAATATTACTATTTAAATACCGCTGGTAGTAAGTTGGTAACTACGGGAGATATATATGGTAAATTATAATGTGTTATTGGGTAAATACCACTGCTACTAAGTAGGTAAAGACGGCCAAGCTCCAGCTGAATTACGAACAAAATACTCTACTATTACCCTGCAGTTACCTAAGGTTTATGTCGGTAACAGTCCTCGTCTAATGAGAATATAAGATAGTACCTTACAATAAAATACCTTTTCAGATACATTTATCGATGATGGCCTCATTTACTTGGCTGGTATACCTACCTCCGCGGGAAGAGTTTTCCTCTACTGTCATGGTATATCTTCTTGGATACTGGGTATGTTCTTGTGCATGTTTGGACTATTTACTCAGTAAGTAATCTGAAACTGGACTGTAAAAGGAAGCCGTGTTTGTTTCCATGGTGTTACCAGGCTCTTACCATACCCTTTGTAAGCGAATAGCACTTTGTCAACGTTACCCTTAGTATGAACTTGTACTATACGTTCCAAGGCGATATCAGGTAAAACATGGCTATTTACTCAGTAAGTATTCTGAAACTGGACTGTAAAAGGAAGCCGTGTATGTTTCCATGGTGTTACCAGGCTACCATACCCACCATACCCTTTGTAAGCGAATACCACTTTGTCAACGTTACCCTTAGTGTGAACTTGAACTATACGTTCCAAGGCGATACCAGGTAAAACATGGCTATTTACTCAGTAAGTAATCTGAAACTGGACTGTAAACGGAAGCCGTGTTTGTTTCCATGGTGTTACCAGGCTCTTACCATACCCTTTGTAAGCGAATACCTACGGTGGCGGACATGTGCAAACGCGCTGCAAATTAAGAAAACACATGCAAATAGACAAAACACAAGCAAATTAAGAAAACAATTTCATGAATTTGACAACACATGCGCAGCATTCAGCAAACAATCTGCAAATACACACAACACAACCAAATACATAAACGCGTTGCAAAAACGAAAGCAGGCAAACCAAAAACGCTGCAAATACATAAACGCGTTGCAAAAACGAAAGCACGCAAACCAAAAACGCTGCAAATACATAAACGCGTTGCAAAAACGAAAGCACACAAACCAAAAATGCTGCAAATACAAAAACGCGTTGCAAAAACGAAGGCACGCTAACCAAAAAACGCTGCATCCAGTTTTCACAACGGAAGTTGACCAGGCCTCTAGAGGGAGCGCTAAGTGAAACATCTTCATTTTTGGCCCCACGGAGCGAAAGAGAGAGAGCATATGAGAAGTTTGGACCAAGCCCCCACCCCTCGCCCCTCGGCTTGAAGCAACGGCCCCGGTGGATGTAGGTGGTATTGCATTTCTTGTTAGACTTCCGGCTCTTCCGGTCGTTTTTATTCTATTAACTCCAGTCAACATTTACAAAACTATCTCCCCCAATAATTTTTGTTTGATTCTCTAACCTGGCTCATACTACTAGCTTTTTCATAGAATAATTTTTCCTGATTTTTGCTAAGTTTGAAAATAATCCGAAAGGGGTAAACTAGCACCCCATTTATTTGCTTACGTCAATAAACGTTGTCTGCAAATGTGCTCGCGGATACTAACAGGGCACGAGCACAAAAGTTCACATTGGCCGATAGCCGATTTACCTGGAGCTGAATGAGCCATATTGAATGAGCACAGGGAGAAATGGCTTGAGTTGCCTGCCCTGTTGTAGCAAGTTTAGCAAATGGTTGTCACACATACATGAAATGTTGTTAATTTATTCCCGTTATTTTAAAACAGATTTGATTTTTCTGTCAAGAACGTTTTTACGTTCATGACAGAAAATGACAGGCAAATATTATATTATGTTAAGCGTGAGCATAGATTGTTGACATGTCTATCTGGAGCAAAGACGAAGATTAATACTTTAACTGATAACCACAATAGGAAATGATATAAATATGATTAGTCTTGCCTTCAGACGCTTTTGTTAAACACACCCATTATTCTTTTTTTTTATCGTGTCATCAAGACTTTTGTGGGACAATGAAGGTCCTCAGTGACTATGTTTCACCCCCACTTATATCTGATGGAAACGTCTTGTATATAGGCCTAGTTCTATGCCCCTTTCGAAGGCAAATGTTAAATAAAGTCTATTTTAGACACACTTCTCAAGCTTTTATTTATTACATTATTTCCAAGTCTTATTAGATCACGTTATATCCATTAATAGGCGTTTGGTTTTGTAGGTTGAACATATAAAACACAGGCCACATTTTTACACTGATATGTAAATTGAAGGCAGTGTGAATTTCGTGGCATTTCGTTTGAATATATAGTTGACAGTAAGCTATGGTAAATCTGCATTATGGAAGATTTCTGTTACCAAAATAACTATTAAGCTTTCTTTGCCTGGCGAGAACAACGACGGAGCTAGGTGTTCATGTTAACAGTTTATTTAATCCGATACAATGCGTTGGAAATCATACTCAAATCACAAGAAAAAAAGCAACATATGTGATGAGTTCCATCTAGAATAGCCCTATATTTAGACCTATAGCCTATTTCTAAAAACCAAGTGAAAGGAAAGGCTCACACGCTCGCAACCATATAAATCTATGCTCGCGACGGTTGTCGCAAAGTATGACGTGTACAGCTAGTTGCAAGCGTGCACGAGGTCTCGGAGCTAGGGAAAAAATAGCCACTGTTTAAAGCTAGACCGGAAGAGTCGGAAGTGGAAAGATGGCGCGGTCCAGTTTCGCGCTCTCGCTTGCCTCACTGCGCCACTGAGCACTTTTCATAGAAATGAATGGGGACGCCCGTTTGGAAGACAAAAGTTGCTTCCTCTAGTAATATTAACTCTATGGTTTGGACCAACATCGAAGTAAAGAGGCGACATAAAAAGGTTATTTTCATGTTTACATGCGGCCCTCCTCTTTTACAGTTTTTCAAAAGAGCACCTTCGATTTTGGTCAAACTTCTCGTCTCTCTCTCTCGCTCCGTGGGGCCGAAAATCAAGATTTTCCACTTAGCGCTCCCCCTAGAGGCCTGGTCAACTTCAGTTGTGAAAACTGGATGCAGCGTTTTTGGTTTGCGTGCTTTCGTTTTTGCAACGCGTTTATGTATTTGGTTGTGTGTATTTGCAGCGCGTTTGCTGAATGCTGCGCATGTGTTGTCAAATTTACATTTTACATTTACATTTAGTCATTTAGCAGACGCTCTTATCCAGAGCGACTTACAGTAAGTACAGGGACATTCCCCCGAGGCAAGTAGGGTGAAGTGCCTTGCCCAAGGACACAACGTCATCTGGCACGGCCAGGAATCGAACTGGCAACCTTCTGATTACAAGCCCGCTTCCCTAACCACTCTCCCACCTGACTCCAAATTCATGAAATAGTTTTCTTAATTTGCTTGTGTTTTGTCTATTGGCATGTGTTTTCTTAATTTGCAGCGCGTTTGCACATGTCGGCCACCGTAGGTATTCGCTTACAAAGGGTATAGTAAGAGCCTGGTAACACCATGGAAACAAACACGGCTTCCTTTTACAGTCCAGTTTCAGATTACTTACTGAGTAAATAGCCATGTTTTACCTGGTATCGCCTTGGAACTTATAGTACAAGTTCATACTAAGGGTAACGTTGACAAAGTGGTATTCGCTTACAAAGGATATGGTAAGAGCCTGCTAACACCATGGAAACAACCACGGCTTCCTTTTACAGTCCAGTTTCAGATTACTTACTGAGTAAATAGCCATGTTTTACCTGGTATCGCCTTGGAACGTATAGTACAAGTTCACACTAAGCGTAACGTTGACAAAGTGGTATTCGCTTACAAAGGATAAGAGCCTGGTAACACCATGGAAACAAACACGGCTTCCTTTTACAGTCCAGTTTCAGATTACTTACTGAGTAAATAGCCATGTTTTACCTGATATTGCCTTGGAACGTATAGTAAGTAAGTAAGTAAGACTTTATTTATATAGCACTTTTCATACAAGAATTGCAGCTCAAAGTGCTTTACATAAAATCAACAAAAACAATAATACAAGTGTTGATCTAAAACATTTAACAAACCAAACTAGCCGCACTCTATCTGCGGTCTCTCGAATCCATCTTAGATCCGAGCTGCCACTTGCAGTTTCTAATACACAAACATGACAAGGGGGTAGACAGGACGAGCATAACGTGAGGAGAGAGGAGGAAAAGGCAACACCCAGACAATGCTCCTAGAGGAGTACAGTGTGGGAACAGACAAAAACCTCAGCACATAAGCACAACAACACTTACAAAAACACGTGGGGAAACAAGCAGGCGAAGGCGTTGGATGGGGGTGGGGGGGTGGTGATATCTGTAGTAGGTGAAAGTTAATGTGTGAGTAGGTCTGGGTTGGCGCCCTCGACCTAGGCCACAATCAGTCCGATTCTCCCTATGCAGATTGTGTTGGCCAGGAGACATCCTTGGTCATGACCTGGGCAGAGACCAAGCCACAGATGTCGGTGGGGGGGGGGGAAGGGAGGAGCAAGATAGTCTCGCTTCAGCGCTCTTCAGGGGAGTTGTTTTCCAGCGACGGCCTTGGCCAAGGCCTGTGTTGGTTACGGGGCCGGAAGTGGATAAGATTGGGGTAGTTGTTTTGACGAGTAGCCGCAACTCAATTTTCACGTCCACCCTTCAGGAAGGTCTCCATGTCCTCCATCTTCCTTTGCAGAGCCGCAAACTTATCCCTGTTGTAATCAATGCTGAGTTGTAAGTTCACAGTCTGAGCTCCAACAACTCTGTCCACCGCATCAATCATATCGGGCAGCCTAACAGGGCTTTTGATGGCTGCAGCCGTTTCCTTAATTTTCCGATATACAAAGCCAGCGCCTATTCCAAACAGCAGAAAGCCTGTAATCATGGTTCCGAATATGAAGATGTCTTCAACGTCCTCCACGGAAAGCGACGCTAGACACACGACACGCCAATTCTCCCACGCGTCCATCGTGTAGCCAGCTCGAGAAATGAGGAACGCTTCACGAATTTGCGTGTCAATAGTACAAGTTCATACTAAGGGTAACGTTGACAAAGTGGTATTCGCTTACAAAGGATATGGTAAGAGCCTGGTAACACCATGGAAACAAACACGGCTTCCTTTTACAGTCCAGTTTCAGATTACTTACTGAGTAAATAGCCATGTTTTACCTGGTATCGCCTTGGAAACGTATAGTACAAGTTCACACTAAGCGTAACGTTGACAAAGTGGTATTCGCTTACAAAGGGTATGGTAAGAGCCTGGTAACACCATGGAAACAAACACGGCTTTCCTTTACAGTCCAGTTTCAGATTACTTACTGAGTAAATAGTCCAAACATGCGCAAGAACATACCCAGTATCCAAGAAGATATACCATGACAGTAGAGGAAAACTCTTCCCGCGGAGGTAGGTATACCAGCCAAGTAAATGAGGCCATCATTGATAAATGTATCTGAAAAGGTATTTTATTGTAAAGTACTATCTTATATTCTCATTAGATGTGGACTGTTACCGACATAAATCCTAGGTAACTGCAGGGTAATAGTAGAGTATTTTGTTCGTAATTCTGCTGGAGCTTGGCCGTCTTTACCTACTTAGTAGCAGTGGTATTTACCCAATAACACATTATAATTTACCATATATATCTCCCGTAGTTACCAACTTACTACCAGCGGTATTTAAATAGTAATATTTATACGTTTCCAGGTAAATACTAAGTTTTGTCTTCTGTCTTTACCTAATTAGGACCAGTGAAAATTACCCAGTAATAACCAGCACGTTAGTATTTAGTTAATGGGTAAATACTTCGAATTATCTAGGTATTTACCACCTTGGTACCAATCGGTAATACCCAATAATACAGAAAACATACCCAGTAATGATCAACACGTTAGTATTTAGTTAATGGGTAAATACTTCGAATTATCTAGGTATTTACCACCTTGGTACCAATCGGTAATACCCAATAAAACACAAAACATACCCTTTACTTTCTATGTAAATATCTAGTACTTAAGGGACTGTAAAAGGAAGGGTTACCAAAAACTTTAAAGTGAACTGCAAACAGACCCCAACAAAATACTATCTACTGCCATAAACAGCATTTCAAACTTCTCTAAAGTGTCCACAGAGGAACGAAGCTGGAAGCTAGCGAAAAATCCACGCGATGCTAGGGGTTAAATTGGCCACTGAGGGTGCTTTCACACCTGACATGTTTGGTCCGTTTCAATCGGACCATGGTCCATTTTCTCTGAAAGTCCGGTTCGTTTGGAGAGGTGAGAACACGCATTCGAACTATGGTGCGGACCAAACAACCGAACCATGGTCCCCCTAAAAAGACGGGACTCGGTCCGGTTCGAAGTGAACCATGGTTCGGTTCGCTTTAGGTCTGAACGTAATCGGACTTAATATTGACCTATTCCAGGAAGCAAACCAAAATGTTGTGCATTGTGGGTTGAAAAAGGAATTTACATTTGGCGGAGACAGCCGTGCCATTCATTAGCAGCGAAATTAGTTGAGGGAAAACAGTGATGAAGTGAAGGCTCTTCGGCAAATATGGGCTTATGATATTGCAGAGATACTTGGAGACACATAAGAGTAGCGAGGTATTTCAATTATTTAGTGATATACTGAAATAAAGGGTCATCATTGCACAGTGGACAAATGTTAGTTGAAAGTAAAAAAAAAAAAACTAAAAGTGCGTGATGTTCTAAGGAAAAGTAGGACGAAAAAAAAATTATTCCCATGGTTTGATAACCTGGATATAATCCTGAGTAAAAGACCAACGAACAACCCAAAAACCGTGGCGTGCAACACCAAATAATAGCAATTAAAGATAGTATTGCAATCGCAATACGCTGCTGTTGCTCCATTGTTGTTCGTGACAAGGAAGTGATTTTCCCTCACACATTTTCTGTCCAATAGATTAACAACCTGTACGACCGCATGTCATTGTTTTTTACAAACGTCATTGCTTTTTTACACACGTTGGTTCGTTTAAAACAGGACCGTGTGAACACTAACCGGACCTAATAAAAAATGCAACAAAGTAGCAACTCATTTACTGATTCAAACTGATTTTCCCAATCTGACCTTAGACCTAGACGGCGTCAAAGTCTCTCAAAGCCAGCTAGTAAAAAATTTAGGAGTCACAATGGACCCAGACCTTTCGTTTGAGTACCATATTAAGCAAATTACCAGAACTGCATTTTTCCATCTAAGTAATATTGCCAAAATTCGAAAATTTCTCTCAAAGGATGATGCCGAAAAACTAATACATGCATTTGTTACGTCCCGATTGGACTATTGCAATGTGTTGTTCTCTGGCCTCCCAATTACCCACCTAAAAAATTTACAGCGGGTGCAAAATGCTGCTGCTAGACTATTGACCAGATCAAGAAAGTTTGATCACATAACATCTACTCTTGTCTCTCTACACTGGCTCCCTATCCAAGCCAGAGCTGACTTCAAAGTTCTACTACTAACATACAAATCTCTGCATGGATTGGCACCACTGTACCTCTCCGGTCTCCTTGCACCCTATTGCCCCGCAAGGACACTTAGATCTCAATATGCCGGCTATCTGGTGGTTCCCAAAGTTAAGAAAAAAAACAGCTGGAGGTAGGGCGTTCTCATATAGAGCACCTCTTCTCTGGAACAAATTACCCGTCTCAATTAAGGAGTCTGATACTGTTTCGACATTTAAAATTAGGTTAAAAACGTTATTGTTTAGTCAATTCTACGACTGTTAAAGGTAAGTATGTTACTAGTTGGAGGCAACGGGGGACGGGTTGCTTCCATCCTTATTCTATAAGTATAACTTATTTTAGAGTTCTCTTCCCCTGGAACAGATTTCATGTTCCAAATGGGGGGGGCTGTCGCTGTCTTGGTGTGTGGGGAGTTTTTCCTTGTCTTCCTTGAGGGTTTAGGTTGGTTGAGGGGCAGTTCTATGGGCATATGTGAAGCCCTCTGTGACATGCTTGCGTGTAAAAAGGGCTATACAAATAAATTTGATTTGATTTGAAGCAAACAGACTAATAGGTGTGAAAGCACCCTTGGATCTCTTGGTCCGGACCAAAAATGTGGCTATAGCCTACATTTGGTCCTGGTTTGCTAACAGAGCAATTGCATCAAAGTTAGTTTTCATCGAACCAAAGTGTGAACACCCCTATTTTATTTACCACTGTAACTTACAACTGTCCTGTGAGGCTACATTTGCCCCAGTGCAAACACTAAGGAGGCGCTCTGTGAATAGGGCCATCAGCGAAATGCTCAATCCGCCCCCACTTTGGCTACTAAAACCACATCTTTTTTATGCTATTCACCGCATACTGACTGCTCGTCACACGCTCCAAACCGGTTTTAAAGCAAGTGGCTCATCACTAGAATTGTGAAGGCTACTGGTCGGCACTGCACTGTGTCTTGTCCAGTATATATTGTCCTGTTGCTCACGTTTGTACGTGCACTGTAAAAATGTGTAGGTCTTCTTTAGTTCTATGTAGTCTCATGTATTTCTGTGTTGTTTCATGCAGCACCCTGGTTCTGGAGGAACGCTGTTTCGTTTGAAACATTCATGTAATTGATTACATGAATTGATTGAATGGTCTTTAGGATGGGGGATGGGATACCCCACTTACCAGGCAGCATTCACGGTTTACCAGCTTAATCTAAGAAAATCTGAGCACAATGCAAAGGCCAAGACTAACCTATTTCTTCTATTTAGTTGGTAAGTTGGCCGAAAGGGAACAAATCTTATGGCATCGGCCAGAAATGTTAACCGAACACACTAAAGATGTGCTCTGAATGTTGACAAAGCTATTGGGAAACATCTTGATGGGAACTTTACTTGAGGGTTTGATGCAATTTGATGCGATTGCTCCCAGGACTAAACGTAGGCTATACTTTTTATTTTGGTCCAATAGTAACTAGAGTGTATGCTGTTGTTAACTTGCATAAAAGGGAGAGAAAAAATTACCATTCGGTTGCAGACCGAGAAGGATGGGATTAATTACCGGGTAGCCGGTCCATGTCCTCTGAATGTGATTCTGGCTCTGGAGGCTCAAACTTATACGGCTGTGTAAAGCCAATCCTGCTGAGTATCCATTTTTGTTGTACAGTTTTTGTTGTAGAGTCTAACGCAGTGGTTCTCAAAGTGGGGTCCGCGAACCAAAACGGGAGGGGTCCGCAAAATAATTTGCCATCAATTGGGCTGTATCATTAAAAATTGAAAAATATATAATAATCTACAGATGGGGATCATTTGCAACAATACAACAAGCATATTGTGTCAATTTAAGAGCACAAAGGGTATGCTGAATGGGTGTTATGATTATGGGGGGGTCCTTGGAAAATGTTCTCCCCTGTAAGGGGTCCCTGGCCCCAAAAAGTTTGAGAACCCCTGGTCTAACCTATTTCTTGTAGCAGTATTTGACAGTTGAGACAGGAGCACCTTTCACGTGAGTGGGCGTGGTTTCAGCAACCTCAGTGGACATGCCCCCATCGTCTGAGAAAATAGCAAATTCTTTCTAGATTTTTATAACTTATTTTAGTTACTTGCTGTTTTTTTTTATCATTCAAATTTGGCTGGGTGGTTAGGAACACATTTTCCTGTGGTGTGACAAACTCAGAACACATTTTATGGTCACTTTGCAGGGACTAATATTAATGTGTACAGATAAGGGTTAAGCAGTTTATCATTCACACCCATATTCTGTGCATGGTACGTTGAGTAGCCAGCATATGGTGTTCTCTGACCACTCCTTGGGAAACTGTTATGGAACACTGTGGAATGGACACAAGTCTACTTTGCCTTCCCCCTTGTAATAAACTCCTACATAAAATATTAAAGATTACATCCTCTTCTTTCAGATAAATATAAAATTTAAAGATTTTTTGATTACTTCCAGCAGGAGTTGTTTGAGCACTAAATGAATTCTACAGCGGCCTTTCACATTGAAGGAGTTTCTCCGGAATGGAATGAAACCAGTTGTCTACACTCTCCTTCCATTTCTGAGGATATCCTATTGGACCTTGGAGGTTCATTTGCATATCCTCTGCACTTTTATCCCAGAGTTGTGGAGCTACACAGGGAACAGTAGGTGCCTCTGTTGCTGGGACAACAGATCACACTGGATTACAGGGCAGTATAAAGGGAGCATAGTGCCTGGAGCCCTAAACTAAGCATAGTGCCGGGAGCCCTAAACTAATAACCCGATCCAGCCAGAACTGCTCAAAAGTCCCCACTTCACTGGGCCATTTCAGAATAAAAGCTTTTGTGTATATTGGTCAAACAAGCTTTGTTTGTCAAAACATCTTTGTGAACATTGAGTTTCATATTCCTTCTTTGTGTCTGTGATTTGTGTTCACAACAGACTTCTTAATAACTCATAATTGAACTTCAAACTTTCACAGTATAATTGTACATAATGTACAAAATTGTACATTTTGCCAATTTTGCAGGAAGCTATGGTTTCAGTCAGACATATTTTGTTGCTCTGAACAATGGGAACAAAGGTTCTGCTGCCAGTGTGACCACAATGTGTCAAGCATGGCGGTTTAAGATTATACCTCAAGCAGAGGTATAATCTTAATTTCTGTCACACTGATCAAGTATATGTGGCAGGTTGTCAGAGCTGAATTTTAGAAACACGTTATGTATTGTATGTGTACATACATGTATGTGTACTTACATATATGTAAGTACACAGTGTATGGTGTGGAAAAACAGAGACTTTCATTCATCTTCCGTTTTGTGCTTTACGGAGACATGGCTGAGTGAACTGATCCCAGACTCTGCGCTACAGCTAGCAGGTTTCAAACTGCTGAGAGCGGATCGTAACCCTGTGCTCTCTGGCAAAACGAAAGGCGGTGGTATTTGTTTTTACATTAACAGTGGCTGGTGTGAAGATGTGACAGTGATTCTGCAGCACTGTTCTCCTGATCTGGAATCATTTTTTATTAACTGTAGATCTTTTTACTCGCCATGAGAGTTTGCATCATTCATTCTGGTTGGCGTCTACATGCCTCCGCAGGCTAGCGTCAACGAGGCTCAACGTGTGCTCGCCAGCCAGATACTGAGTGTGGAGCATGAAAATCCGGATTCCTTGGTTATTGTGCTAGGCGACTTTAACAAAGGCAATCTCACTCAAGAACTCCCAAAATATAGACAATTCATCAAATGCCCTACCAGAGAAGGAAACACCCTGGATCACTGCTACTCTACAATCAGCAAAGCATACCATGCGGTCCCCCGAGCAGCACTGGGTCACTCTGACCACGCCATGGTCCACCTGATTCCTGCATACAGGCAGAAGCTAAAGCGCTGTAAGCCTGCTGTGAGGACATCAAAACAGTGGACCAGTGAAGCTATGGAGGATCTGCGGGCGTGCTTGGACTGCACTGACTGGGACATGTTCACGACTGCTACCAATAGTCTGGATGAGCTCACAGAGGCTGTGACATCATACATCAGCTTCTGTGAGGACTGCTGTATACCAACACGCACCAGGGTAAGCTACAACAACGACAAACCTTGGTTTACAGCTAAACTCAGAAGGTTGAGGTCAGAGAAAGAGGCCGCGTTCAAGAGTGGGGACAAAGACAGTTTCAAGGAGTCGAAGAACAGGTTTAGCAAGGCGGTGAGGGAGGCTAAACAACTGTACTCAGAGAGGCTAAAACACCAATTCTCTGCAAACGACTCTGCTTCTGTCTGGAGAGGGCTCAGGCAAATTACCAACTACAAGCCCAGAGCCCCCCACTCCACTAACGACTCCCGCCTGGCCAACGACCTGAATGAGTTCTACTGCAGATTTGAAAGACAATTGGACAGTCTTGAACTACCCCTTCCCACCCAGGAGGCCTCCCACCTCCCCCCCTCTACAGTGACGACTCTCTCCATTCAGGAGGGTGAAGTTAACAGACTTTTCAAGAGGCAGAACCCCCGCAAAGCAGCTGGGCCGGACTCTGTCTCTCCAGCCACCCTCAAGCACTGCGCTGACCAGCTGTCTCCGGTGTTTACCCACATCTTTAACACCTCCCTTGAGACATGCCATGTGCCAGCCTGTCTCAAGTCCTCCACCATCATCCCTGTGCCCAAAAAGCCAAGGCCAACAGGACATAATGACTACAGACCCGTCGCCCTGACCTCTGTGGTAATGAAGTCTTTCGAGCGCCTGGTGCTGGCACACCTTAAATCCATCACTGACCCTCTACTGGACCCCCTGCAGTTTGCCTACAGAGCCAACAGGTCTGTGGACGATGCAGTTAACATGGCCCTCCACTTCACCCTACAGCACCTGGACTCCCCAGCATCCTATGCCAGGATCCTGTTTGTGGACTTCAGCTCTGCCTTCAACACCATCATCCCTGCCCTGCTTCAGGACAAGCTCTCCCAGCTGAACGTGCCTGATTCCACCTGCAGGTGGATCACAGACTTCCTGTCTGACAGGAAGCAGTGCGTTAAGCTGGGAACACAAGTCTCTGACTCCCGGTCCATCAGCACCGGATCACCTCAGGGCTGTGTCCTTTCTCCTCTGCTCTTCTCCCTGTACACCAACAGTTGCACCTCCAGTCATCCGTCCGTCAAACTCCTGAAGTTTGCGGACGACACCACCCTTATTGGGCTCATCTCTGGTGGAGACGAGTCTGATTATAGGTGGGAAGCGGCCAACCTGGTGACCTGGTGCAGCCAGAACAACTTAGAGCTCAATGCTCTTAAGACAGTGGAGATGGTTGTGGACTTCAGGAGGAACACAGCCCCACTCACCCCCATCACCCTGTGTGACTCCCCAGTCAACACTGTGGAGTCCTTCCGCTTCCTGGGCACTATCCTCTCCCAGGACCTCAAGTGGGAACTGAACATCAGCTCCCTCATCAAGAAAGCACAACAGAGGATGTACTTCCTTCGGCAGCTGAAGAAGTTCAACCTGCCAAAGACAATGATGGTGCACTTCTACTCAGCCATCATTGAGTCCATCCTCACCTCCTCCATCACCGTCTGGTACGCTGCTGCCACTGCCAAGGACAAGAGCAGACTGCAGCGTATCATCCGTACTGCTGAGAAGGTGATTGGCTGCAATCTGCCTACCCTCGAGGACCTGCACACTTCGAGGACCCTGAGGCGAGCGAGGAAGATTGTGGCCGACTCCTCCCACCCTGGACACTCCCTGTTTCAGTCACTCCCCTCCGGCAGAAAGCTGCGGTCTATCAGGACCAATACCTCACGCCACAAAAACAGTTTCTTCCCTTCCGCTGTTGGCCTCTTCAACAAGGCCAAGGGACCACACTGACTCAAATGACTTATTGCCTAAAACACTCTGCTTTTGCACTGCACCATAACATGGTATCTTGTACATTTGTATTTTTTTGTAATATTTGTATTTTTGTATTTTTATATTGTAATTTACGGCAACTTATATTTATCCCACTTAGTACTGCTAGTTTATGTACCCTTAGTATAGTTAGTCCACATATTTAAATTTTAGGTATATGTTTATTGTATGCACCTTCCTGCCAAAGCAAATTCCTTGTCTGTGCAAACTTTCATGGCGAATAAATCCCTTTCTGATTCTGATTCTGATTTCTGATGTACACAAACTTCCATAGCAGTAACAATATAATTACATAGTAACTCTCTCCGGGGGTAAGTGGTTGTTAATATTGTTTACACACCTCCTTTTGTAGTGCCTTCTTATATTTTTTGTAATACTCTATCCTGCTAACCTTTTTACCTTTCATTGTTTTGCCTTTTTGCACAGTGACAGTCATAGTCAGACAGGAAATGTATGGGAGAGAGAGAAGGGAAGACATGCAGAATTGGCCCGAGCCAGAATCTAACCCAGGCTGCTGCATTTGGGCCTCACCTGGGCTAACCTTTAATACCATCTATTACATAGCAGTTCCCATGTACCTACACTGCTTTTACTATCAGTATTGCTATGTACATGATTGTACATGTGAAGTACACTTAAAGAAAAGCCATTTCTTCAAACACTTTAATTAATTGATACTACTTATTAATACTATATTGAAATTGTGTTGTTTCTGAGCCTCAGTTCGACTTACCTAACCAGAACAGACCAGCACAGGTTGTGATGTGCCAGGTGTCACATGAGGCTAATGGGAAAAAAGACTGTCACAACTGACATATACCAGTAACTGAACATGCTAGAAGTTTATTGTAAACACAGGTACCAGGTGGAACAGCACACAACAACACCTCAAGGTCAGCAGATACTCCCCCAGCACATGCTATCTATTGCATTCCAGTGGTGTCAAGGGTAGTGGTGCAAGTCAATGATGAGGTTAACAAGACCAAAAGGAGGGGAGGGTTGGGGAGCAGGGGTTGGGAAAGAGGAAGAAAAGCAGGAGGGAATAGTGGGGAAGATAGAAACCTACGTCATTTCTTTTGTTCTGAAATACACTCCTTCACTTTCTCCCAACCCTGACATGAACCAGCAGTCTAAAAACCCCACCCAGATACAGAGGAATGGGGCTGATGTTATGGGCACATGTTTTGGGATAGTTTATCCAAAATAAATTCTTCAGGCTGCCATTTTCCCAGCTCAAACTTAATGTAGTTCGGCAACTGGCAGAACCTAATTCAAAGTGACCCAGAAAATAGGAATGAATGACTAATCATTTTGAGAGTCTTGACTGCCAACTATCTTAGGCTGCGATTGGTGTGGCATAACATTCCTTTTCTAAAAAGAGAGGAAGGCAGCTGAAATCATAACACTATTGTAAGATTGTTAAAAGATTAGCTTCACCTAGATTCATCTCAACAATCGGCTTATTTTTTTTAATGTTGGATAAAAAATCTGAATGGGTCAGAAGAGGCAGAAGGAGAGAGATTTAAATCAGACAAGTGGATTCCTAGATTTCATTCACTTGGTTTATTCACAAAATATCTGTTGTATTCATTAAATGGTAATAAAGCATAACTCGAGCCATCGTTTCACATTTTAATAATTACATGAATATTTTCTGTTAGAAATAATTGACTAATTATTAATTATGACTAATTTGACATATCAGATACAAACCTTTTAAGACACTACCATCCAGTGGTCACATTTGCTAACTGCAATCTCTACGGACTAATACAAAGGTTAGTTACTGTTAAGTTCCACACACAACTTTTTTGTGTGGAGTGAAATGAGTTGCTTCTTCAATTAGGAACTTTATTTTAAGGACACAACTTTGTTTCTCCCTTGAAAACAGAAATCTAATTTACATTGTAACATAAGTATATATTTCTTTTTTTACAATCAGAACAGTCTCCAATGTTGAAACTTTTAATAAAATAAACATTCCAGGAATCACATTTCATGTCTTTGAGTTCTGCTTTTTCTGAATCATCCTCTTCATCATGGTATCCAAGATCAAATCCTCCTTCCTCACGTCTGTGTTGCTGCAGCCCACCTTTGGACAACTGGAGATGAGGGAAAACACACACGGAGGATAAACATTAAAACATTCTCTATATACTACTCTATATTACAGCTGGTACTGATACACCTGCAGCCACTAAATCTCAAGTAAGTCTGTTTACTTCTGCAGTTTTTTTTTTTTTTTTTTATAGAAGCGGGCAGGTTTAATGTTAACTTTTAATGGACGTTGTGCTGTTTTGGCAGAAGTATACAGACTCACTTGAGATTTGGTGGCTGCAGGTGAACTTGTGGAAGCAAGCTGCACTAAGGATGACGGACTCTGGTGGAGGGGCGCGCACAGTCACTCCCTCCCCTCAAGCCCCTCCCCTCTACGCCAAAACAGTGACAGAAAGTTTAAACTGAAAACCAGAAAGTTGAAACTGAAAACCAGTAACATTGTAAAAATCCTGACAGCGTAAAAAAAAACTGATTGAGAAAAAAAATGAAATTAAGAAATAGTGTAAAGATTGAAATTGCATCATGATGCATAAAAATATCCAAATCGGGGGGTCAGGTGGCTGAGCGGTTAGGGAAGCAGGCTTGTAATCAGAAGGTTACCAGTTAGATTCCCGGCTGTGCCAGATGACGTTGTGTCCTTGGGCAAGGCACTTCACCCTACTTGCCTCGGGGGAATGTCCCTGTACTTACTGTAAGTCGCTCTGGATAAGAGCGTCTGCTAAATGACTAAATGTAAATGTAAAATAAAATCGGATTGAGAGATTTTTTTGTTTCAGTTGAACATTTTTCAGTGCCAATTTCTATTTTTAATACCTCAGTTTACTGTCACTGTTTTAGCTCCATACTCTACCATTTTCAATACCAAAGCAAAAAAAAGAAAAAGATAGGTTAGTGAAGAACTCTCATTTGTTGACAGTAACAGTCACCTACAATATGGCTGTAGCCTACTTATGACAACAACAGAACATTAATTCAATCACAATGCATGTAAGCCTAAAAGCAAAAAGTGTGTGTGGACTGAGTGTAGACATTAAGAGAACTCAGCAGATGACTTGGAGATCATTTGTAGAGCTCAAAAATATGAATCTTGAACATAATTTATAAATAGAAAGAGTGGACACACTTCATGGGGCTCTTGAAATTCTGGTCGCGCTATAAGCACAACATGTAAATATACATCCCAAACTCCAAAACACAAATTTCGGCAAACTATAATCTAAAAGTCTCTGTAAAAATGTTTTAACCCTGTTGTGCCCTCTCCTTTTGTCTGCCACATTATTAGTTATTGCATTTTCAGTATGCTGCAAACCATAAACGACATGAACGGTGATGTTTGCAAATTGTTTGCAAATGTTCTTCATTGTTTCCTCTATGTTGATTTTGCCGTGGTGTCCCGCCATGGCTACATTTCTGCCGCCACGGTATCAGAAATAGGGCTGTACAAAATTGTAGGCCGTCTATCAGCAGTGATTGTTAGAGTGCATGTCGGAGTATAGCACGGACACGCGCTTCACACCGCAGTTTGAGATTGCATGTGTTGCAATGTAAGAACTGCAAGTCGTATAACTTATGTTGTCAGTTCATTTAAGCCTGTTATTGTATTCGTCTATAGTTCTTGCTCATTTAAATTAAGTTAACTAGTGATTTTCGTTGTTTGTATTCTTCCCCGGGCTAGCTAAATTGCACGTCTGTTGATTCGATAGCGATTGCTGCCTTTGCTCACGTTTGTATTTTAAGTGCATTATTATGATGAAGTAGTTTTAATTAATAAATAGTGGGTTTATTGT
This sequence comes from Osmerus mordax, assembly GCF_038355195.1. Taxonomy (NCBI): domain Eukaryota; kingdom Metazoa; phylum Chordata; class Actinopteri; order Osmeriformes; family Osmeridae; genus Osmerus; species Osmerus mordax. Next base: position 13,668,583 of record NC_090055.1, read on the forward strand.
TATTATTTGCTACAGAATGCTTAGTCTATCAAGATCAAATGAAGCAGACAGTGCACATGCTTTCGAGTTTCTTAATCGATAGGCTACTGACCATTTACAATACGTTGTTACATCAATTATTAATTGGCAGCATTTATGCCATTTAGAACATACTTTATGAGTGGAAGATCTCTTTAAGGCTTATTGCTTTAGGGGAAATAGGACGAAAGTATGTGCAATATGACATTAGCTATTAGATTATTACATTAACCAGCCCCTGTAGCATTAGCTGCTTGTCCAGTGTTGGCAATTTTATGACTTTGTCGCTAGATTTAGCAATTTTTCTCCTTCCCTAGTAACAAAAAATCACATATAGCAACAAATCTTGCGACTTTTCAGAGAGCCACTAGCGATTTCTGGTGAGATTTTTTGGCAACACTAAGCTTGTCAGCGTCCGACTCTGCAACCCAATACTTCTGAAATTCTGGTATCGTACCGTTTTTATTATTGAGTACAGGTTTTGGTGACAACACTACACTGCGTTTCAAATTATTATGCAAATTATATATTTCTCTGATTTTCCTAAATAGTCGATGCAAGTGACAGTCAGTATAATTTTCAAGTCATCAACCATTAGTGTTGGGGAGGTTGTGTGTTGGCTCAATGTTGGGTTTTAGTTGTCACCATGGAGTGTAGGTAAGAACACTAGAAGACGAGGCACAGGCATTCTTTCATTTATTTTACTGTAATAGCTTTGGTTTGTCTATGTATATGTGTGGTGTCCCATGGTTGGCCAAAGCATGCCTCTTATCCACTCTCTTTTACAGCCGCCCCTACATTCATTGGGTGAATGTATGTCCTGTAGACAGTGTTATGTATGGAAGAGGTGCTTGCTGGTTATCGTCATCAGGAATAGCAAGCAGCCTGACAAGGCGAGCAACTGGTCGATGGTAGCGTCTGTCCCTGACCTGGATTTCCGCTGCTCGTATGTGGCCATCTGCTCCAGGATAGGTGGTCTCAACCCGGCCTACAGGCCAGAGTGCTTGGGGGAGTTGGTGGTCCACGATCATCACGGTGGATCCAGGCTGAAGGTCTTCAGTGTCTTTCATCTACTCTTGTCTTAACTGAAGGCTGGGCAGGTACTTCTTAATGAAGCCGTTCCAGAATTGATATGCCAGTACCTGGGAGTGACGCCATCTCCGCCGACTCAGCAACTCCGACTTGGGATAGACGACCTGCGGCAGTGAAGTGTCCGGCCACCCCATGAACAGTTAGTTTTGGATGACGGAATCAGGATCGGCCACATCAGAAGAGACATATCCCAACGGTTTGGAATTCAGTATTGCCTCAACCTCTGTCAGGAGTGTCCTGAAGACTTCCTCTGTCAGTGTTTGAACTCCTACTGTTGTATGGAGAACAGCTTTGACTGAGCGGATTTTACGTTCCCACATACCTCCGAAATGTGGTGCGTTAGGGGGATTGTATTTGAACCTGATCTTCTGCTTGGCCAGTTGTGTTTGGAGGTCTAGACTCATGGTGCTGAAGGCATCTTGCAGCTCTCTATCACCCCCTCGAAAGTTGGTTCCATGGTCACAGAGAAGTTCAAAGGGAGTTCCACGTCGAGCCACAAACCGTCTCAGAGCCATAAGAAAGGCATCTGTGTCCATATTATACAGCAGATCCAGATGAACACAACGGGTGGTCATGCACTTAAAAATCACACCCCATCTCTTTTCGTTGGATCTCCCCCGCTTCACCAGGAATGGTCCAAAACAGTCTACACCTGTAGAGTAGAACGCTGGCTTTAGGAGGCGAAGGCGGGCTGGAAGGAGGTCCGCCATTTTTGGGATTGTGGGCTTGGCCCTCCATTTCTGACCCTCTATGCAGGAGTGTTGGTGCCGTCGTATAGCTTCCCCCCCTTTTGAGGATCCAGAAGGTTCTCCTTATTTCCACAAAGACTCTATCTGGCCCAGTTTGCTGTTGTACTGCCTTATGAGGGGACTGGTGATGGGATGCTTGGGATCCAGGGGCCGAGTGCACCAGCTGGGCATAAAAAAGTTGGTCCTAACTCTTACATCGGTCTTAGCTACGTCCGACTTTGTGATTTTAATTTACACCAAGTGCACCATGCTTGACAAATCACGGTTGTAGCTACGCCTGGTCTTAAGATGCGCGATCTTGTGAAAAGGCGAAAGTGTCGATCGTTGCCAAGCAACACATTTAAGAGCCTAAGCACACTCTACTACTGCCTAGCATCTCCCTTAAAATTAAGCAATGCAAGATAGAGAAAAACCCCCAAAAAGGAAAATAAACTTTACAGATATAGAAATTAGAAAACGTATAGAGATGTATAACCAGAATAGAAGCGTACTCATGGGAAAATTCAATAACAGCAACACAAACAAGCAAAATAAGTCAGCGTAGAAATCAATAACCGATCAAATTAATAATGAATGTGACGGAGGACTGCGGACAGTTGAAGAGGTTAGGAAGAAGTGGAAAGATCTTCTTTCAAGGGCCAAAAAGGATGCATCAGCATTTAAAAACCCGCCAACCGGGGGTGGTCCTTCACCAAAAATATCAGTTTATAGTGGGATTATTATTGATAATTTTGGAGAGGACTCTCCCACCTTTAACGGATTGAACGGCTTTGACAGTTCAGAACTGTCAGTTCAAATGGTTGAAGACTCCGACGTTCAGTGCAGCACAGATCACGATATGACAGCTGTCAGTGTGAGTGTTAAATCATTTTGCCTATTCCCACTACAGCTCCATTTGTTTGTTTGCTAATCAATAGCCTCGTAGCAAGTATCGTTAGGCCTATATATTGTTTGCATTACGATCAAGTGCTAGCCTATAGACAAATAGCAACAAATAGTCTACACTGTTGCAATTTTACAGACTCAAACGACAACCTGAGTGAAGAGGAGAGCCCCACAACACAAAGGATGACACAATCCCAGAAGTCCACGCCCACAACCCCCAAACGAAAGAGAGGAGATTTTGCTGAGCTGCAGCGCATACTTCTTGAAAAGGAAATCATTCGTGTGGAGGTCGAGACCGCCAAACTCAAGGCAGAACATGAGAAGATAAGAGCTTCAAAAAGAAATACTCAAACTAGAACTCAAACTTCTTGAGACAAAATATAATGTCTCAAACGAATACACCATGATGACATACACCATTCTTTAGTTAAGCTATTTTGATTTAATGAAAACAATTGTCAGGCCTATACAAATATTTAGGTAACACTTTAGAATAATGGTCCGTTGTTAACGAGTAGCTATGCAGGAAGTAATAGTTAGTTCTACATTAACACCGAATTTAATACTATTAACTAATATGAAACCAAGATTAACTAAGCAGTAAGTAATAGCGAATTTAGTACTAAGGTAGTTCCTTGGTAGGTATTTGATTATTACTAAATAAATATATCCTCATTGAGAACTACGTGTGAACTATGGCCAATTAAGAAAGAATAAGCAATGAATTACTAATCACAAAAGTAATGTCTAAAAAGTGAACAATTGTGTTTTTTTAACTCTTAAAGGAAACATGACATGCTGTTTTTGGATGCTTTTATATAGGCCTTAGTGGTCCCCTAATACTGTATCAGAAGTCTCTTTCCCGAAATTCAGCCTTTTGTGCAGAATTACAGCCACTACTAGCAGTCCCACAAGGATCTTTCCTCAGAACGCTCTGTTTTGGTGTCTGTAGCTTTAAATGCTAATGAGGGGCGGCACCATGCGCTAATGTTTACAATGGATGTATCGCAATGGCTGTAGCGCCGTTGCTGTAAGATGCCTCGAATTTGCCCATTCTCATCTGATAACCCTGGTTTGCAGAGGTACACACTCAGTCATTTCAATGAGGGGAAAGGCGGATATCGCGCGCGCCATAACACCAACAGCAGAACGGTTATCCAAATAACAAAGAAGTGTACAACACTCACGTTACAGCATGTGTATTCACACACATACTTGATGCTATCTACCTTTACATTAGCGACAGTAACTCAGCTGTTAGCTGCAGAGCTAATGTTACAGCAACATTCTAAGGGTCGCAAGCTAGGTAACCATATACATTAAAACTACAAAATGATATAGCGTTAGTTAACTTACTTGTCCGAGGTTAGTAGCTGGACGAAGGAGAGTTAGTACTGATCCAGAATTTAATTTCAGCAAGGCCAGTTTTGTATTAGCTCAAGTTGAGGAAACAGTCGTGGCTGAAGTGTTTGGCGCAGACATACAAAACAAATGCGCCTACAACAGAAGTTGTGTAGGCTCATTTCCAGAGAAAATAAAATTAAGATACTGGGTCTTCAGAGGCTTGGATAAAGGAATTGTAAAAATATTTTTGTTTTCCTTTGTACATCCAAACTGAGCAAATGTAATGCTTTGTTCGTTTGCAACCCATGATGTCTCTTGAGGATAAAAACACTTGCACGGTCGTAGCTCAGTTTCTTATGGGCGGGCCAGATTATCTGGACGGGCAAAACAGAGAGGGGAGGTAACCTTCCTCCTTGTGACGTAACAAAGAGGAGATTTTCAAACAGAGCAATTGAGCTTTCATTTTCTGAAAGGCGGAGAAGAACACCCAGGGCTTGGTTTACAAATTCTAACCACTGGGGGACCAAAAGCAGGCTAGGGGAAGTCATATTAGTGTTAAATAACCTCTTAAAGTGAAGTTTTCATGTAATTTCACCTTTAACATGGTCATAACATTTCAGAAGCTTGTGCCTCAAATGAAATCTTTGTGGAAACCATTTTGTGAATATTAACGTTATAACACGTCCCTCCCCAATATTTGATCATACTGTATGATTATGCGGGCAATTTCGATGTGACTGCTATTACGTCTTTCTGCAGCTCAGCAAAATATCAAATGCCGGCCGGTCCATTTTCCAAATCCAGTCGACTTGGTTTACCGAAACCAATTTGTCCTGAAATCCATGTCATGTTTTCCCTAAACCTATACTCCGGTGCAACGTCAATGAGTGAATTTGGAGCGCTAAATCATTTGGCACATTTTTATGGATGGTAAATATCCAGTATTTGGCTAACATAATCCCTTTGATAACGACTAGGTGAATTTCAAAAGTATTTCAAATTGTAGAATTAGTGCGAATTTCGACTGCAATACTATACAGTTTGTATGAATGGGACTTTTTACAAGCTAACCGACAGCTAGCCTGGCTTTACAGCTAGCAACAACTGTACAGTAGCTGCGTTTTGGGCCACGTTCCTGTTCTCTGAATTGGGTTATCTAGCAAGTTATTTTACAGTCCTGCCATTTGTTCTTTCTTCCTTCATCATTTTCATCCCTTTGGAATTGCGTTGCTGTTGTATTTCGCAGTAGTGGCCAATGCTAGACTCATTATAGAGTGAGTAGGCCTATACGTTGATTGGGTTAGGGTTATCCATGTACTTACTTATTACTTATTTAGCCATTATGTTTGACTCAGTTTCTCATCAGAAACTGAGTCTCAGTTTGTTGAATGTGTTGAATGTTTCATTCCAAAATACATAATTCTTGTTTAAATGCTAAGTTTCATCATTGTGCCAAACAAAGTTTCATTCAGACATATTTTACAAAATGCTTTATTCTTGCATGTCCATGTGCATTTTTGCATTATGTAGGATTTTCTTTTACGATTTAATGTAAGTCTTCCAGTGCATATAATTTAAAAAAAAGTGTTACCCAATCACTGCAGTTGTTTTATGTTGTAGATCTTGCGAGGTGACATGTTAGTGAGGTGTTAACATGTTTTTCACTTTGAAATAATGGTCCAGATTACAGTTACTGTGGGATGACAAGGTAACGCTTTAGTAATTAGTGAGTAGTTAACATGTTTGTCACTTAAAAATAATGGTCCACATCACAAGTAGTTCCTGCAGGATGACATGGTAACGCTTGAGTAATTAGTGAGTAGTTAACATGTTTGTCACTTTAAAATAATGGTCCACATCACAAGTAGGCCTAGTTCCTGCAGGATGACAAGGTAACGCTTGAGTAATTAGTGAGGAGTTATACTGGTTTTCACAAGTAATATAATAAGTATATTTTTATATTTGACATATACGGTACAGGCATACATTTCTGTGAGGCACTAGTGATATTCTAACAAACATTGTAATCTGGAAGATGTGGTTTTGCGCTTATCGCAACATAAATGCAGGATGCAAATTGTTTTTGGAAAGAGAACATCAATGTTTATATTCATATCCTAAAGAGAAGTCCTCCTCAGGCGGCTACTGTAACATAAAGGTAGGTCTTTGGAGTCTGAGACATATTGAACTGACACTCAAGAGCTCATAATAGTAAACTAATCCAATCATGAGCGTGTCAGCATCACTTCCTAATTATTAAAAATTTTAAACAAATTATCATCATTTGTATTATACCATGTTTAAGTTTGAAATAAACAGAGAACATACGTCCATCCTTTGGTAAGAGTAATCACAAGCTCAACCTGTAGCTAACGTATTTGGGGGGATATAATATTCATAAACTGGTTTCCACAAAGAACCCATTTGAGGCACAAGCTTCTGAAAAGTTATGACCATGTTAAGAGTAATACAACCAAATTGTTCACTTTTTAGACATGTTACTTTTGTGAATTTGTGAATAATTACTTTTAATAATTAATTGGTTATTCTTTCTTAATTGGTCATAGTTCACAAGTAGTTCTCAAGAGGATATATTTATTTAGTAATAACCAAATACCTACCAAGGAACTACCTTTGTCGTAAATTAGCTATTACTTACTGCTTAGTTAATCTTGGTTCCATATTAGTTAATAGTATTAAATTTGGTGTTAATGTAGTACTACTTAGTACTTCCTGCATAGCTACTTGTTAACAACGGACCATTATTCTAAAGTGTTACCAATATTTACAACCATATACATATAAATAATTGCCATTGATAGGCTATTTCTAAGGCCTACTGATGTAGAGATTGCTTGTACTCTTTGTTTATTATGAATAAGATATATATAAATGAAATTGAAGAAAACCATTTGAAAACTAAGTTATGAGCACACATAGCGCGTAAAGTGACTGAAAAGGAGGCTGCACCTGCTGCTGATGCTTCTGCACAGGGAGGGGTGGAAGTGGTCGCATAGCAAACCCTGTGTGGCTGTACTCTCTGATCTATCGGGGTGCAACATGGCGATGCATAGTGATGCTCAGAGCGGTCTCTGCAAAGAGGAGGTGGTGAGGCTACCTAAGCAGTTATTCTTCAGTACCTGAGACAACTCTTCTACGAAGGAGGACGGAGACATAGGAGACTGCAGACAGGGAGAATGGATAGAATATGCATCCTGTGGAGTCGCATCAGGTGTCGGCTGTCCCCTCTCCACTGATTTCATGATCGGGGTCCGAGGTGTCTGATGTCTGGATGATGCTCTGGACAACCGAACAGATGCTTGTGGACTGTTGCGTTGCAGGACATACTCCAAGAACTCGGTCTGGCGTCTAGCTGTCTCACTCTGCTGCCTGGTGATCTCCACTATCTGCTGCAGGAGGTTCTCAGTTGTACTCGATGTCCCTGGTAGTGGTGGTTTGGGATTGGGGGTCGTGGATGTCGTCACATGTTCTCTGCGACGAACGAACTGCTTGGTGGGCTCGTCTGCGTAGTTGACAACGTAGCCATCGAGGTGTGCCGGCCTTCTGGTTTCCCTGCGCGGACGCAAGCTTGAGCCAGGTGCGGATACGGATTTACTGTGCTCTGAGGTTGCCATGGTAACGACTCTATCCGGCTCAAAGGACCAATTTGTTGGGGAGGTTGTGTTTTGGCTCAATGTTGGTTTTAGTTGTCACCATAGCGTGTCGGTAAGAACACTAGAAGACGAGGCACAGGCATTCGTTAATTTATTTTACTGTAATAGCTGGTTTGTCTATGTGTGGTGTTCCATGGTTGGCCAAAGCATGCCTCTTATTCACTCTCTTTTACAATTAGGGTATAATTCAAATTTTACTGAACAAACCTCCCAATGATAACATTTCCAAAAACAAAAAACTCAAAATGCACTGTTCCAAATTGTAATGCACAACAGAATTTCAAATAATTTTATAGGTTGTAAAGAACTGAAAATGGTCATTTGTTGAATTTGCAGCATTAGGAGGTTATATTTACTGAAATCAAAAGCTATTTCAATCAAAAACATCTTAACAGGGCAAGTTACATGTTCACATACGACCCCTTCTTTGATATCACCTTCACAATTCTTGCATCCATTGAACTTGTGAGTTTTTTGAGAGTTTCTGCTTGAATTTCTTTGCAGGATGTCAGAATAGCCTCCCAGAGCTGCTGTTTTGATGCGAACTGCCTCCCACCCTCATAGATCTTTTGCTTGAGGATGCTCCAAAGGTTCTCAATAGGGTTGAGGTCAGCGGAGGATGGTGGCTACACCATGAGTTTCTCTCCTTTTATGCGCATATAGCAGCTAACACATTATTTGCAGCATGAAATGGTGCATTTTCATACATGAAGATGATTTTGCTATGGAAGGCACGGTTCTTCTTTTTGTACCATGGAAGACAGTGGTCAGTCAGAAACTCTATATACTTTGCCGAGGTAATTTTTACACCGTCATGGACCCTAAAGGGCCCAACCAGCTCTCTCCCCATGATTCCGGCCCGAAACATAACTCCGCCACCTCCTTGCTGACGTTGCAGCCTTGTTGGGACATGGTGGCCATCCACCAACCATCCATCTGGACCATCCAGGGTTGCACGGCCCTCAACAGTAAACAAGACTGTTTTAAAATTAGTCTTCATGTATTTCTGTGCCCACTGCAACCGTTTCTGCTTGTGAGCACTGGTTAGGGGTGGCCGAATAGTAGGTTTATGGTTTATTATTAAATTCTAGGCTATAGAGCCTATGTAGCCTAGGCAGTGGATAATACATTTACATTACATTACATTTAGTCATTTAGCAGACACTCTGATCCAGAGCGACTTACAGTAAGTACAGGGACATTCCCCCGAGGCAAGTAGGGTGAAGTGCCTTGCCCAAGGACACATCATTTTGGGGAATCGAACCGACAACCTTCTGATTACTAGCCAGATTCCCTAACCGCTCAGCCACCTGACTCCAATCATACTGTTTGAAAATGTGTATTTTGGTTTTATGTGGACTATTAGGCTACTGTAACATTGGGACTCCAGTTTCAAGTGTGGATGGTGGGTTATGCAAGGGCAGTAGCGCATGTAAAATCAGGGCACTACACTGCGACCGAAATGGTCGCATTTGCGACCTTTTGAAATGCCATTGCGACCGTAATTTTTAAAGGGTCGCAAATGTATCACTGATTATTTTTGTGCTTACCTTAGGTTTTATCAATATACTATGATTTATTATGAACATTTATTAAAACAGTAATGTGTATTTTAAGAACATGTTTTAAAACATGCTCTGAGCATTCAACAGATGAAGTTGGCTTCAGCCCCGCAACCCCCACCCGGAATGGTGTAGCCTAACGTTGATAAAATAAAATAAAATCAACCTTTTGTCAAGACGAACGCAGCAATCGCATATAGGCTCCTCAAATCTGACGTGTTAAAATGAAGCGGACAATTCGCAATGTCAAACGGCGCATGTGAGTGAGAAGAATGGACAATACGGACATGAATTTCGACACCAGTGGCTCGAAGAATACCAACGGTCATAGGTGCCATCACCAGCGTATTAGTATTGCCAAACATTTTCGCCACCACAAGGTGCAACGTGTAGCCTATTGAAAAGTCTAATGTTTTCGTATCTCTTCAGATTCCTCACTACATAAAATGTGGTTGTCATTACAGTTTACTTAAGTCTTCTAAATTAAATAAACCTCATAAGGTCTGCAAAAAAGTAGTATTGCCAGGCAAATGAGGCAATACTCGTTTCAAAAGTAGTATTGCCATATGGTAATACTGGCAATACTGACGGCGGTGGCGCTGGTTAAGGTAGCCTACCAAGACGGAGCAATGCGCACTGTGTGTACTGTAAATTCTGTGGGCCTTCAATTGCAGGACTGTTCAAATTTGTAACAGCGTCAAAACAATTCAAACGCGAAACATTGAATCTTCACAATGACAGTGTGAAGCACGCGAAGTGTAGAGAAAGGTAGGGCCTACATATCCCGTAACGCAGCAGCACTCCCAATTGCATTTCTGCGTTATTTTTCCTTAAGAGTTCAGGAGTCTGCCCATCTGTGCCCCACCCATAGCATGTTGAAATCTAAAATAAATTCATTTTGCACTTCATAATGTAGGCCTACTGTAAATCATCTACTGTAAATTGCAGTAAATCTATCACAATCAATGTTACAGAAAACAAGAAGGCATGTGGTTTAAAAGATGGCAAGTAATTAAAGGTCCCATGGCATGCTGTTTTTGGATGCTTTTATATAGGCCTTAGTGGTCTCCTAATACTGTATCTGAAGTATCTATCCCGAAATTCAGCCTTGATACAGAATTACTGCCACTACGAGCAGTCCCACGATAAGCTTTCCTTAGGACATGTCATTTCTGTGTCTGTAGCTTTAAATGCTATGAGAGAGGTGGGGCTAACTGCCTTTGCAAACCATGATGTCTCTTGAGGGAAAAACAATATAGCGCTCGCATGTCGTAGCTCAATTTGTAATTGATGGGCCAAATTCTCTGTGCGGGCAAACCAGAGAAAGGGGAGGTAACCTTTCCCCTTATGACGACATAAGGGGAAGATCTTTAGATCTAGGGAGTCAGGTGGCTGAGCGGTGAGGGAGTCGGACTAGTAATCCGAAGGTTGCCAGTTCGATTCATGCCAACTGACGTTGTGTCCTTGGGCAAGGCACTTCACCCTACTTGCCTCGGGGGAATGTCCCTGTACTTACTGTAAGTCGCTCTGGATAAGAGCGTCTGCTAAATGACTAAAATGTAAATGTAGATCGGAGCATTTGAGCTTTCATTTTCTCAAAAGGGGAGAAAAATACCCAGGGCTTGGTTTACACCTATCGAAATTTCTGCCACTGGGGGACGAAAGGCAGGCTAGGGGAACTCATGTTAATGTTAAATAACCTCATAATGTGAAGTTTTCATGCCATGGGACCTTTAGAGTGCACATCTGTATGCAATACAGGTTCATTACTATGCAGAGCGGCTTACTATAAATAATTTGTGCAACCAAATCATGTTTTGCGCCAGTAACTGAAAAAGTTAGTAGCGCAAGTGCCACCAGTGGAAAAGCTTAGTGTACAGCCCTATAAAAGGAAAGTTGCATTTAATAAATCAAGTAGGCGGTCTATATACTACAAGTAGCCTGACAGATCATTTAGAATAGCCTACATTTTGTTCTCTCTAGATCTATGGACTAAATAAAATAAGGCTAATCTCGGGCACTGAATTGTGCACAGGATTTCTTCTCTTTTATGAGATTGTAAACCGTGAATGCATCTTTCAGGTTCCCCAACAATGAAAGCATTCCATTCTGATAGGAACTCTTTGTACAAAATATGGGAATTCGTTGGAGCCAGATGTAAGAGGTTGTAAAATGCTCATTTACACCTCTCGATATTTCAGAAATGCTATTGTAAGCAATTTTATTGAGTGGGCTGTTATGATGTTAGGCAGGTACTAGAAAAGGGGGTTGTGTGTTTGGTTGTGAAGGAGGAAGTCAAATAGAGTGGAGACAATGAAGTGTGACCGCTGAATCGAGTAGTGACGGAGCCCTGTAGTCTGTCAGTGTCTCAAATTATTATAAATAATAAGCTTTCAAGAATGATCAGTTATACTATTGGGAATCCAATGATCATAACAGCCCATGCTGTCATCTCCTTTTATTAGGCCGACCTTATCATATTCATACATGGTTTAGCCTACCATTTGCAAAATAGTTGCAAACTAGAGAGGGTACAATTTCTGGGGAAATTGTAGGGTGTGCTTGCTGCGTCGGTTGCACAGGGGTCCGTTTTTGAATGAAATTTTTACAACTGATATTTCAGTATATTTTATATAAAAATTCACTTATTATTTATAAAGATTACATAGATAAAAAAAAAAAAAATTGCTGCTCATTTACAACTCAAAATACTAAGAGTGAAGTGTAGAATGAAATAGTTGTCTTCTCATTTCCTAAGAGGGAATGGTGATCAGAAGCCTCATAGTTGAATCAAAACCAATACATTTGGCAGACCAGTGTAAAAATTGACCTAATCTCTATTACTTAAACCTCCTTTCAAGTTTTTCCCTTCTCGTGATATTTTCAGGCATTTAGCCTACTCATATTGCACTCATTCATTAATAAAGAACCCCCTTTGAAGATTATTCCAACAACGACATTACCGGCAGTAGAGCTATCTCAGATGGAATCGCGATTCAAACAGTACCATCTGCTAACTGAAAATATGCCCCCAAAAACGTAAATAAGCTTGACATTTATTTAGTGGAAAATCGTTCATTCATAAAAAGCTCACTGGTAGCGATCATTGTCAGTAACAACGCAAAATGCAATATAGCCCTGTGTGGAAAAGCTGCCCCGGTAAACTACAGTACAGTACTAGACAACTGCTGTGTTCGTCTTGGTAGCGATTGCGTTGGTTGAATTTGATTTAACGACTTTTGATTTAATTGCGTTGGTTGAATTTGATTTAACGACTTTTGATTTAAGTAAGGGGAGTGCCGAACATGTTCTGTCGCCGTTTGACTTCCTAAACAGCTGTGTTTAGGAAGTGTGTCTCGCGTAGGCTACAGCGTTGCAGTGAGCTACACTGGATTGAAACCAAAGGTAATGACAATTTCACCAACAAATCGTTTACTTGTAATCTAATGTCCTAATAAATCCTAAAACAAAAATTTACTTGTGAGGAATGTTTATTTTAACGATTGAAAACAGATGCATCATAGGCCGCTGTAGTATGTGTTGCCCGGGCAACAGAGGCTAATGTCATGATGCTAATGCTTCAGTGAAATAGTAGACTGTTTCCGAAAGTAGATATACTTCCTTATATCAGCTTATATTGTACATTACACTTCACAATTGGGTTTCATATCACAAAGGAAAATGATTAAATAGTTATCACCCAGGGCTGCGTTTCCCGATAACAATGGATCGTAGCTGTTACGAGGGTTCTCTACGATCAAAATAACAATCCATTGTTATTTCTTACGTGCGTTTCCCGAACATGCTCGTAAGGAGAATCATCATACGTGTCACTTAAGTTGCACTTAACAAGACGCTGTCCATTGTACTGAAATGTGATTCTTCTGACGCAACTTTAAGACTTTAAAATTAAAACGTCAACCAAAATAATTGACGAATTACGGTACACAAAAAATATTTTCTGTCGCTACAGAAAACTTTACATTTATTATAAGCTACTTATTTTAGTACTTTTCAATGTAGGCTACATTGTATGATGCAAAGACAAGGTGAACGTGCAAACTATGCTGTATCTGAGTTTTACACCGGTGTCAGGACCCTGCAATCAGCTACATAGGATGCTAAATACCAAGAGGAGGTCTTGGAAATTAAGTGGGCTCGTCTCCAAATTGAGGTGAGGAAGCTCTTGTTTGAAGACATGAAGTTCACAAGGCCCTCCATTTCTGTGCCTATTCTTCTGCTCAATCAACAAGGTAGTGTCAAATTGAGGTTACCTTATAGCCTAAGCATACAATGTTTATTTAAATTAAGTAAAGGCTGAATTGTGTATTGTATCATATATTCAGTGTTGCCTGTCCAATCCTTACATTTTTACATCCTTACAGTTTACCTTGTAGATCCATGTGAGGAGCAGGAGCAGGTAGAACAAACTCCCATAAAACAACAATTTCTCAAATTACTCTTCTTGGTACTCCACTTCCCATAGGCAAATACATATATATGAGTCCTATATTTACTACTTGATTGAACTACAAGGTTAAAAACCATGCATATAAATGATATCACACATGGCATGTCCCAGCTAGCAGCCTAAATAATTCAATGTACAAATACAAGCATCTCAATTCAACATATTTACTGTCTTATTTTCTAGTGTTGACTATATCTACAATCTTGCATAGGCCAACAGCTTTCCAAGACCATGTTTGCAATCTCATGATTCTCACATATTGGCCACAAATGACATTGTGACAAATGACAAACACATAACTAATGAATACCCCATGTCTTCAACATGGAATCATTGTTTCTGACATGAATAATCAACTCTACTTTAATTGATGGTTGATCAATTATACTCATTATGAGTGTAAGATATGTCAGATGACATCATGATATCATGATGCTCCTGAACCTCATACAAGCAGACCTGCAGAGGCTAACAAGGAGGTCCTTTGCACTGACCCCTGCAACCCTACTGGCAGTATTAAAGTTCTAGGCCACTGGAAGTTTTCTGGAGGTTCTTGGAGATGGACATGGGCTCTCCAAGGCCTCAGTGTCAAGATCTGTGCAGGCTGTCACAACTGCATTACTTTGCCACATCCCAGACCACATCCAATTCCCCACAACCAGAGGGGACACAAGTCAGCGGTGCAGGACTTAGGCTATCTTCAATGGCTTTTATGATTTTTGTATGAGTTTTCACTCCCTCCCAGTGTTGTGGAAAAAACATCACACTGCTGTAATTATGAAGACGGAGAAATGATTATGGATTATATGATTGAAAATGAACCTCTTAATCACCTTTATTACTTTTATTTGCTATATTACTGAAAAACAGATGCAAAGCTGTTGACTGATTAGTATTACCACTAAAACGTAGAAGATATAAAGGCCAAAATGTGGAAGTCCAGATAGATAGAGTTTGAGTGCAAGAGAGAGAAGTATGTGTGTAGGCCTTTCCCATGAAGGACTACAAAGCCCAGATATTGAGAACTACAAGCGCCAGACATCAGGGGACAGGCAAGGCCTCACGAGGGCCCTGGAAGGGGAAGGTAGAGGAAAAGTACTGGCAATGTAAATTTTGTGACAATTGACCAACCGGGTGTGAAATACATAAATACATCTGTGACCAGATATAATGTACCAATGATAAAATATCATAAAATAATGGAGAGTAAATATATAAGCAAATGTCCGGAGAAAAACATTTCCAGTCTGATCTCGAGACCACACTCGCGTTTGTTGGAATCAATCCTTTGTGTTAGATTCGAATAAACACTTTGCATTATACTTTGCTGCCGTTTCCATGCTGTTTTAAAACTTGGATATTGGGTAAAAACTTATTTTTGAGATTATTAATCCACGACACCAGCCCCTTCACCCTGTGTGACTTCCCAGTCAACACTGTGGAATCCTTCCATTTCCTGGGCGCTACCATCTCCCAGCACTTTTTGTAAATCTCTCTCTTAGAGGCGCTTTGGATAAAAGCGTCTGCTAAATTTATACATGTAAATGTAACATCAGCTCCCTCACCAAGAAGGCACAACAGGATGTACTTCCTGTGTCAACTGAAGAAGTTGATCTGTCAAAGACAATGATGGTGCAGTATTGGGTACTGACAATGATGGGTACCATATTTGAGTGCATCCTCACCTCCTTCATCACCATCTGGTACCCTGCCTTGGACACACTGTTCCAGCCACTCCCCTCCGGCAGGAGGCTGCGGTCTACCCGGACAAGAACCTCTCGCCCAAGGAACAGTTTCTTCCAACTCTCACTGACTCATGTCTAAATGGAATTAGGCATAACTTGAATCCAGGAAAAGAATACCACATTAGGCCAAATGAAGTACGGGAGAATTGGACTGCACCTCCCTCTTCCCAGGTAGGCTATTGTTTCCGCATATACACTCTATTCCTCTTGTCTGCATTTACATTTAGTCATTTGCATGTTGCATCTGCATGCTCACATGTTTTGTTGCCCTCCCACCCTCTGCTTCTCTCAGGCACGCCAGGGGGATCTGCTCGTGCTTCTGCTCAGTCGTGACCCTCAAGGACTCTTCCACCACACCTCCAGCCCGGTAACTATCCCGTCCTTACCCACTTCATTCAGTCTTGATCATATTCTAGAGAATGACACTCTTGTCTTCACAGGACGCTAGGCTCGGCCTCGCTACCAGCTTCCCCAACGTCAGGCTCGGCTTTGCCACCTGCCTCTTCATCCACCGGGCTTGGCGTGCTACCAGCCCTATAATTCTAATTAACATCTTCAATGTTCAATTGTTGTTGTGTTATTGCACTCGTAAAAGCGTTACGTTAATGCATTTCTAGTTACTATTGCACATTACAACAGCCATATGTCAATGTTATAGTATATGTGTAACCTAAATTTACTTGAGAATAAACCGGATTCTGATATTGTTTCGGCACTTAAACTTGTATGGTTCACTAACAAATATCCCAGTTCCAACGCAACTGGTGGAAAAAGAGAACCAAAATAATCTTATTTTCCATCGGAAGTAACTTTCAGCATTAGTCTAATGTAGTTTTCATGGTCTGCCTACGTGCGTCTCCACTGAGTCTCTGCGCTACGATGCACTTAGCGATCTACGACTGCTCTGGAGCTCTCGTTAATCTACGAGGATTATCAAGTGCCTCTTTAGCTACGATGGTTTCGGGAAACGGCCCGTACAACTAAGATCCATCGTACGATGGACTCTACGATCAATTTAGGCTTACGACGCTTTCGGGAAACGCAGCCCTGGCATCTTTTTGATTGTGGCGTTTCTGCAGCTGCCTTGCAGTAAAGCTAGCCTAGCTATCTCCCAGAAGTTAACAAGCCGCTAAACTAATGTTCTGCTAGAGGTAGTCACGCGTTTTTTCGTGACATATAACGTCACGTCAGTGACTGTGGCTAGCAAGTTAGCCACCGTTAGCTTCACTTTTCGCCACAAAAACGTAGTTTTAACTTACACCATGCAACGGAACGTAAATAAAAATACAAGCAACTCAATCACTACCAAGACGAAACTTTTGACACCGACGTTTTCTAGGTAGTCCAAATATTGACTGTTGCTTAGGGGTTGGAAAAGAAAGAATAATAATAATATATATATGAGAGAACAAAGGTTGTGCCCTTGCTGAAGGCAAAGCACACCCAATTATATTTTTTGCCCGCTGCAGGCATCTGGTGTGATATATATCAGTAAGTGAGGGGAGATGTGTGTGAATTATATATTTTGCTGATTTCCTGACTCTGTCCAGCGCCTTTTTGTCAGCAGCGGTGCAGCTGCTAAACCACACCAGAATGTTGTGCGAAATGATACTCTGGACAGAACAGTTGTAAAAGGATAAAAGCAGCTTCTGGGGGAAGTTGATTTTGTTGAGTGACCTGAGAAATTACAGCCGCTGTTGTGCTTTCCTTTACAAGGGCTGTGGTGTTGGTTGCCCAGGTGATGTCCTGTGAGATGTGTGTCCCCAGAAATTTGAAGTCCTTAACCCTCTCCGCAGTGTCCCCATTGATGTAGACCGGGGCAAGGTCAGTCCTCTTCCTACGGAAGTCATGGAGTCAGGTGGCTGAGCGGTGAGGGAATCGGGCTAGTAATCCGAAGGTTGCTAGTTCGATTCCCGGTCATGCCAACTGACGTTGTGTCCATGGGCAAGGCACTTCACCTTACTTGCCTCGGGGGAATGTCCCTGTACTTACTGTAAGTCGCTCTAGATAAGAGCGTCTGCTAAATGACTAAATGTAAATGTAAAGTCTACCACCACCTATTTGGTCTTAGAGGTTGTTGAGAGACAGGTTGAGCACCAGGTCAGTGTTTGCTCTATGTTGATTTTGCCGTGGCGGCCCGCCACAGCTAAATTTCTGCCTCCACTGTATCAGAAATAGGGCTGTACAAAATGTTAGGCCATCTATCAGCAGTGATTGTTAGAGTGCATGCCGGAGAATCCGACATGAAATCCAAAAAATCAGTTTTTGGATTTCATCCCTGTAGGCGGACTCATCATTGTTGTGAATAAGTCCTACCACAGCGGTGTCAAACTTGATAAAAATATTGCTGTCATGAACTGGGGTGCAGTCGTGAGTGTATAGCAGGGGACTCAACACACAGCCCTGGGGGGCCCCAGTGCTGAGTGTGAGGACAGAGGAAAGTTGGGAGTCCAGCCAAACTGACTGGGGACGGTCTGTTAAGAAGTCGTGGATCCATCTGCTGATGTTAGTGCGACACCAGTCTTCTGGGGATGATGCAGTTGAATGCAGAGCTAAAGTCCATAAACAAACTTGCGTAGGTGCCAGGATGTTCAAGGTGGGTCAGCACACAAAGCAGGGCTGAGTTGATGGCATCCGCGGTTGACCTGTTTGCTTTGTAGGCGAACTGGTGCTGATCCAGTGTGGAGGGGAGGGAGGCTTTTGTGATTCAGCAGCAGTCTTTCAAAGCACTTCACAACAGTAGAAGTGAAGGCCACTGGTCTTTAGTCATTGAGGCTTCACAGCTGATTTTTTCAGAAACGGCAGAATGGTGGCAGATTTGAGGCACTTGTGGATGGAGCAGATAGACAGAGAGGGGTTGAAGATGGAGGTAAATATCTCAGCCAGCTGGTAAAAGTAAAGTGTAAGTTTCATGCTTTTAGTTGATTGGTTGAACTCTTATTGGTGTTGGTCACTTCTTACAGCAGGTGAGCATTGGTTATGATGAGAGAAAAAAAAGACGTTTTTTGGGAACGAAGGAAGCTGTTATTAGCCTATATAGGTCAGTGTTTCCCCTACTATTATATTAGGGTTGGTTGGTCTGAAAATGGCCCGGGTGCTGTTCTATGCCTCCTGATGCTTCCAGTGAATTTGTCCCGGGAAAAAACGTTAGGTTTTCTCCTTTTATGGTATGCTCATGAATATATAGATGGGCTGCGTGCTGATTGGTTGGTCTACAACGAGTGAAGCTGCAGAGCAAAGAGCAACACAGCCAACACTCACTGAAACGTCGAAGGTGGAGACTTGAAATAAAAACGTACAAATAAATCTATTGTGTCTACACAACACTGTTTTCAACAGATTGACTAGATATCATTTGAAATGATTACGTTAGTTGTTTCCACTTCTGTTGTCGAAGCAAACAGGATCGACTTAGGTGGGTAACGTTAGCACTACAGCTTAGCAAACAAACTATCATGATTCAACTCAGCTTCAGTTAGCTCTAGCTATCTTGCTGAAAAATAGATCTGGACAAACATGCATCTTGAATTGTAGATTTACATGACAACACGGGTTATTTCTTTGAATGAAACAGTCAGGAACATGAAATAACGTTAGCCCCATTGCCAGTAAACTAAATCATCACACATTCTACCGATGCTAGATACAGGCAGAATACGTTAGCATTGCTAATAACTGTTAGCGACAACATCATACTACAGCTTGCGGTTGTGATGAACATAAGGTCGGAACAGCACCTTTTTCAGCAACAGGTTCATAGCAAATCCTGCTTTACATTTTCCCTGGTTTTCAAACTGTCCTCGGTGAAATGGTTCAAGCAAATGTGTAATTGAGGGTCGAACTGCACAGGGATCTTCTCATACTATGAGTCATAGACAAACATCACAGCCCGTCGAGTGTTTGGTTCCTTGGGAAGACTCTGAAAAGTGTCAGCATTCCCTGTACAGGCTGGAACACTGCATTTACGACCGTAGTCCATTTTCAATATCCTTGAAAAACGTTCTTCTTTGTAATTCCGTGGAAGTACACAGAGCAGCGCGCAGCAAATTTTGGGGCGTGACAAAGGTACAGACCAGAGCCCAAAAAGCCTTCCGTTTTACAGCTAAATTTTGTGAGATTTGCATAGGGAAGAGGTGTCAATGGACTTTGGGGTTCACTTTATGTCCATTTTACCCACTGAACTGTCGTTATTCAACTGTGACAAGGTAAATTCCTCTCAAACTGGTCTATAGCTTTCCCTTTTATTCAACAAACTAAATGGCCTCATGTAATTTATCTTATTTATTCGATGGCATGTCATTTCTGTCACAGGGCTCGACAATAACGATGGCCCGGGGCCAGTAAAACGTAACGTCGGGTTAAACGTTAACGACTTAACGTTACAGTTAAACTAGCAACTCACTGGCCCGATCGGGCCACTGCAAATTATTGATTGAAATTTTTTTTTTTGCATTGTAATAGTTAACATCCTTCATATGTTTTGCTAAATGCATAAATAACTTCAGCTTGTGGGGGGCACAGTTGGCAAATCAAGAGTTGAGTAGTGAGTGACGAGTGGTTGTCAAATTGTAATTCTCTAATCTCGATACATTTTTTAACAACTGGCGCGAGACAATAAAGTGACGATGGCAGCAAAGTAGAGCTACGAGCTCAAATGGAAGCATTTTTTTATGGAACGAAGATGCACTGTGTCGTCTGTCATATGTTCCCGTCTAAAGCAGACAAAAGTGGATCTTTTTACACAGGCACCGGCAATTTTCGAAAACAATCCCTGACCAGCCATGCTAGCAGACAGCACCTGGTTTGCGTGACAGCTATGCCGATGGTTGACAATCCATCTTCCAGGCCGTTGACCATGCTGGTCAGGAATTTAAATGTAGATGCCCATCGTGTTACTGCACAACTTATAACAACGGCATATCACGTAATTAAGACGGGCCAGCCGTTCACCTCGTTCCCCCAGGCTATTGAACTGCAGCAGAAGAATGGTGTCGACTTGGGTACTTAGTATCATACTGATGAAATGCTATGGAAGCTTTTATATATTAGCATTGAGGGACCAGAGGTTTCAGTTTCAGCCTGACAGAGTTGTGCAGAGATGGCTGTCAGCGGGGAAGAGAGCACGTCATGTTTGAGGTTAAAAGTCAATTGTTTTGCTGACTATTACCTTTTTATTTTTTATCACTAGAAATGTGATTTCATTTTTGTTCTTTTTATATCCAGGATGTGTTTAATAAATGGTTAAACATGTTAACAGAATAACACAACTTAGAAGTCTTTTGTTTTGTTGTAACAATGATAAATTACAACTTTTGGAGGGGGGGCCAGTAAAAATTGTCTTGGGGCCAGTAAGTTTCAAACCCACTGGCCCAGTGGGGCCAGTTCCAAAAAATGTTAATGTTGAGCCCTGACTCGACATGGTCGCCGTCCCCTCCCGTCCCTTCCCCTGAATTGCACCAACAACTTAACACATAACTTGAACCATAATCGGGCAAGGTACAGTGCAAGGTAGTCAGTGCAATACTGGGTGATAAAACACACATATCTAGGATTGAGTGCAAATATTGTTTTCTTTTTCTTTCCTTCAATGCGGCCGGCGCTCGACACTTCTAATGATTAACACAAAACGACCACACCTCTTTGAAGGCGTGAAAAGGTCTACAATCTTTGAAGCCGATTATCTAGGCTAGAGCTTTCCAGGTTTACCAACATTCAAATACACATATTAACTTCTACTATTCTAAGATTTCAATGTATGACACATAATTTGAAAGCTTACAATCTGCACTTTCACAGTCTGTTAAAAAAACTGAGAAATATCCCAAGTGTTAGTACTGTGATAAAACGCGTTACAGCACGGAAGAAAGGCAACTGACCGGAATTTCTTCCTGTTATCGTGTTTGGTCTTGATCATGCTCAGAGCTGCTTCCTGGTCGTAGTAATGGCAACATTTCCTGTTCTTCACTGGGTTCTTCATCTCCACCTGCAGGAGACAAAGATCTAGTCTCAGAGAAGCACCAACACACAGCATCTGACCAAGACTATGAGAAGCTGCATAGGGTTGGGGTTTATAACATGTGGGGGGGGGGGGGGTTCAGTTAGTCTGAATGTGAAAGGGTGGTTTGTGATCACTGGCTCTCTAAGCAGTTGAGTGCCATTGTTGAAAAGTGATAGACAATAACCATATGGCAACATCATTTTGCAACACAAAAAACATTACTCTAGCCAAATGAAGTAAGAGTAGGGTAGCATAATGTGACTTGGTAGCACAACTATGCAGTATATTGGGTACTGTACTGTAGTGTGAGAGAAATGAACTGGCCTGAGTGAGGGGACAAATGAAGTTCACTTGACTCTGTGTCACAGCAATGTCTTCGTCAAGCTCCTCCTCCGTATCCTCTGCTGTGTTTGA
This sequence comes from Osmerus mordax, assembly GCF_038355195.1. NCBI lineage: Eukaryota > Metazoa > Chordata > Actinopteri > Osmeriformes > Osmeridae > Osmerus > Osmerus mordax. Next base: position 13,690,535 of record NC_090055.1, read on the forward strand.
ATTGGCTAAAGAAAGAATTGAATGTCTTACAAGTTATAGATAAAAAAAAAAACTAAACTGACAGTAATTTAACAACGTTACATGTCTTAGTCAACAGAAGACAAATTACATCTACATGCAATTAACTAATTAAGTTGTAAATTCAAATATTGTTGGTATTGTTGCATCCTACCTTGTTTTATGGAACTTCTAATGCTCTCCTTGAAGCTGACCACCTTGTCGTGGTTTTGTAACTCAGCATCAGAGAGCCTGCTCATAGCCTCAGTATACTGGTCTCTCACCCGGTCACTCAGGGCAAACAAAGCTTCAGGGTACTGCTGGTGTCTGGCCTGAGGTGCAAAACAAACTCACTTCATATCCCTCAGAACCTAAAGTGTTTAGATGTGTTCCCTCTAGGGATGCATATCGTGTAACCGTTAACCGACAACACGAATGTTAACCCTTTCCAGCTGGACCATTCAAATATGGGAACTTAAAATCCATGGCTCCTGCCTTAATATCTTAGCCTTCCAATCACCAATTTTATTTATGAAAACTGCCAGATACTCCATGACAACATAAGCTAAACGCACATATAATTTGTTAAAGTATATCGTCATCATGGTCATCCATCTTTTGCCTAAGCGGAGTCAGAGAGGATACCATGGGAGACAGTGTTAGATCTACCGCTTCTAATTGAAAACTGCGGCAATATTTCGAGTAAAGACAAGTTTCTTAACATGGGTAGTAAATTGTCAATTAAAAGTAAAATTGTGTCTTTTTAGTTATGAAGCATTTGTAGGAGTAACGCAATTTTTTCACAACAAAATTACATGATCCTGCTTTTGCGTTTGTGCCAGGCAGCTACTGACCGTAGTTCTGCATAGCCTTGCTTTTTGCAAATTTCTGTAAAACTAGCTAAATAAACATTAGCTAGCTACACTATTTACCTTTTAAAATAAATATCTATAACTTGTTTGGCCAATTTGGTCGATTGTGGAAGAAAGTCAAACCTTTTTAGTTATGGAGAGGAGTATAACTAGCTAGCGCCAGCTAGTTTTTTTTTGGGGGGGGGAGTTCCGTTTTTCCACTAATCACTATAATGGTCATAACTTTTAAACAAAATAAGATTTCTAATCTGTTGGCCTTTCTACATTGCCCACAGAATTATGCATGTTTCATATGCTCTAAGTTTTCCTATATCTTGTAATAAAAGTGGTTGAAAATGAAGTTGTCTGATGAAGTATGGCAGACGAAGAAGAGTATTGTTAAAATTGCTGCGTGAAATCTTCTTGCCAAATGATGATTTGCCTTAGTCATACGTATATTTATATAATTAGAAAGCCATAGTTCTTCTCTTCAATATGGTATAAACAGTTCAGGTGTATGATTTAATACGAAAAGTAATGGAAATAAGAATATGCATATTCATATCATATCCTAGCACCAGATTCTTTTTGCAATTTGACTCCGGCTGGAGTAAGAATGTGGCCTGGTCCTAACAAGACTCTCATACATTTCATTTGTACAGAGAGTCTGGGATTGCTCCATTGACAAGCATTAACTTCCTTGAAGGCGGGTACTCTGTTGAAGTTTAAAACTATTGGATATGCCCAGAGCAGGGCTCCAGACAAACTTTTTTTACGAGGAGCACCGTAGCTCCTGACTGAAAATCTTAGGAGCGCAAGCAGAAAATTTAGGGGCACACCTTTAAAATCGACCTGCAATGCAATTATTAATGTAACTAGAGAGGGTACAATTTCTGGGTAAATTGTGGGGTGTGCTTACGTCGGTTGCAGATGGGTCATTTTTACAACTGATATACAGCGACGCACCACACAAGCTTGAGTTTAAATACATTATCTAATGTGACATTACGTACTGTATGCAAGTCTTAGCTATTCATTAAATGTATGATGCACTTATCAATCAGTCCTCCTAGAAGGGGCAATTTTAAACCCTTTTAGGGGTGCTCAAGCACCCCTAAATTTCAACTCAGCACCCCTAAAAATAATAAAGTCATAAAAAAATAACAATTATTATTGTTTATTATCATTTGATGCTGGTAGTCTTTAGTTTTTTCATTCATTCAATATTTTGCATAATAATACATAAATGAATTAATTGTTATCCAGTGAAATTAGGGATTTATTAGCGAGGGGGTTTAGCACTTTTGCAAGGCACTGTATTCATGTCACATTCTCATTGGGGGCTGAGCACCCCTGAAGGTCTGATCCTAGAATCGCCACTGTCCTACACCACACTTGCTGAGCAACAGCGCAAACACATGCAGGGATACAGTAGCTAACAACGCTAGTGCTAAATAAGTATTTAGTTAGCTGCTCGGCTCCATGACGCCGGGTAAGAAGGGCTCGTGAGACAGCTCACCAAAAGAACGAAGGGGAACCCACTTGTCTGGCAGATAAAGACATGTTCGTAGGAACCTTCCGTTTTTTCCAGAAATGCATTTGCATTTTAAGAATGTGGCTGCATTATTTGACTCATAAACGAAATTAGTAATCAATCATCCTATTTGCATTTTAATTTTCTTCTTCAAGAGTGCTCAATCTTTCACTTAATTAAAATGAAAAAGAAATAGACATTTGAGATTTTATTTTCAAAACATGCCCCAGCAAATAGATACCAAAATTCAATTTGAAATGTAAAATTTTAAGAACTTCGCTGCAAAATTGTGACCACAATTCAAATTCAAATGCATTTTCATTTTAAGAACGTGGCTGCAAAATCGTGACCACAATTCAAATTCAAATGCATTTCCAGAAATGCAAAATGAACGAAAAAGCGTTCTGAGCGGCGCAGCAGAGTGACGTCAGTAGCCGCTCTTCTTCAGCTCCCTGCTGACCGAGCTACCCATCTTGTTTGGTAGGGGGCGGTGTGCACATCTGCATTGCATTACATTGCAAATGTGCCGGGAAATTTATTGAATTGCCCGGTCTTTAGAGCAGCGTTCCCCAACCGGTGCCCACCGGTGCGCGGACCGGTACCGGGTCATTTCGTACCGGGCTGCACAAAAAAGAATTAATAACATTATTTCCTTTTAATTGATTATCAGAGTCTGAAAGACGTTTTATTCTGAAAAATGACCTGATTCTCTCCTTCTCCGCGGGCCTTTTCCCCTGAGCAAAAAAGCTCTGCAAAGACTTGTGTTTACTCATTTTTTAGCAAGTTTGTGGGCTTTATTGAGCGGTATCATGCGTGTGTCTTCCTCTTGACACATGACAAGTGATAGTTACCACTCAATGAAGCCTGTTTGAGACAACAACTCTATCGGTGTTTTGGATGAAGGCTATCCTGAGATCGCCACTAAAGCACTGAAAACCCTGCTTCCATTTCCAACATCAAACTGGATTTTCTGCCGTGACAGCAATCAAACAAAATTATGGAATAGCTAGGCCTAAACTGGATATAAGGAACGCACTTCGGGTGTCACTGTCGTAGTTTATAGTCACACACAACAGTGGGACTGACACATCGAAAGCTAGCTAACAATATAACGATGGAAAACCAGGCTAAGAAACTTAAAGATGGGGCTGAAAAATTAAGAGACAAAAATACATCACACTAGACATGGTTTTGTCAATTGAAAAAACGGCTGTTTATTTTACATAAAACTCCAAAAACTATTTTTCGCTCAAATCAGCGAAACAATTTTTCTCGCGCGCTCGCATTAGGTGTGGAAGTCACTAACTAGGATCACATCAAACCCAGAATGTGCATGCATTAGCAGCGCAGCTGTCCAGGGCCTATCTTTCCTCCCAGTCCGTCCCTGCCGTTCCGTGAAAATATGTCTTACATGAAAGCGGTCTGTGGCGCAAAAAAGGTTGGGGACCGCTGCTTTCGAGGACGCATCACAGATCATGGCGCTCCCTCAAATTGTGCAAACACTGTTAGAATTAGCTGAGCAGGTAGAATCTAATAATATATCTGAGTCTGATGCCCGTGACCGAGTAGAACAAGTCATAGAGAGCTTGGCTGCATACTCTGCCGTCACAGATTTACACATTAATACTCTGCCACTGTTTAAGTCATTGTTTGACATCAAGTTGCTCAGTCTGTGATACGTCCTCTAAAGACCGGGCAATTCAATCAATTTCCCGGCACATTTGCAATGTAATGCAATGCAGATGTGCACACCGCCCCCTACCAAACAAGATGGGTAGCTCGGTCAGCAGGGAGCTGAAGAAGAGCGGCTACTGACGTCACTCTGCTGCGCCGCTCAGAATGCTTTTTCGTTCATTTTGCATTTCTGCAAATGCATTTGAATTTGAATTGTGGTCACGATTTTGCAGCCACGTTCTTAAAATGAAAATGCATTTCTGCAAATGCATTTGAATTTGAATTGTGGTCACGATTTTGCAGCCACGTTCTTAAAATGAAAATGCATTTCTGGAAATGCATTTGAATTTGAATTGTGGTCACAATTTTGCAGCCACGTTCTTAAAATGAAAATGCATTTCTGGAAATGCATTTTAATTTTCAAATTTTACATTTCAAATTGAATTTTGGTATCTATTTGCTGGGGCATGTTTTGAAAATTAAATCTCAAATGTCTATTTCTTTTTCATTTTAATTAAGTGAAAGATTGAGCACTCTTGAAGAAGAAAATTAAAATGCAAATAGGATGATTGATTACTCATTTCATTTATGAGTCAAATAGTGCAGCCACATACTTAAAATGCAAATGCATTTCTGGATTTTGGTAACGATTTGTTTCCATACACGTAGTCTAGTGACTTTCAGAGTACAAGCACAATGCAATACACTCTCGGATTCATTGTGTTTTCATTTAAAATCTGTTTTTGTTCTGTTGTTGTTTATGCTGCTTTTTACAAATCAAGGTTTGTAGAGTTGTTTGAGCGTTTGTTATCAGTAAAAAATTCTAATCTAAATTAGCATCTCTAGTTCCCTCTATATTTATCTTTCACTAGCCTAAATAAAACCAACACAGCTTTCTTTAAAGATGGTGTAGGTAATGTTGAAAGAGAAGAACGTTTTGTCATATTTGCCTAAATAGACTTCACATCTTGATAGCAACCACTACATCAAGGTTTGATGGTAATATGAAATCAATCCGACATCTGTGGGTGTTGCAGGACTAAAATAAACACAACAAATCATTAAGACCATTATGAGACTAATGACTGGACGGGCTACCTGTCTGTCTATCTACCTGCACGCACTCTGCCCCTGCACTAAATGCACGTTACTGTAGTTTTCAACCAGCAGAGGTATTCTAAACAACCGAACAAGAGGCACAAGAATGGCGGAGAAAGAGCAGGCAATAAATTCAGTTCCAGATTTCACAGTTAAAAGACGAAAGAGAAAACAGACAGTAGTTGAAAAGGCTACCAGAAAAAAAGAGATTGGACAGTAAAACCTGAGTCAATATCGGTGTTGCTTTTCAACACTAGCAAGAACTGATAGATTTAAAGGGGCTGCAAAGTGACGCCATTGTAGCCGTATTTCTCTTGGACCGGTAAGTTATCTGTTTTGTTGTATTCTGGGGGGAATTTCTTTAAAACTCTATTATAGAATTTCCCAATACTAACATGCTAGCTTGAAAGTAGTGAGTACTAACATTAGCCATGTTTATGTTCATTATGATAGTGTTGTGTATGTTCTTACATGTGAATGCAACATGGGGTAATTTGTGAAAAAAAACAATGCTGCTTTCTCCAAAGCGCTCTCTCTCTCTCTCTCTCTCTCTCTCTCTCTCTCTCTCTCTCTCTCTCTCTCTCTCTCTCTCTCTCTCTCTCTCTCTCTCTCTCTCGTGGACTAACTACACTAGTCTTCCGGCATTTCTATAGTCAGGCAGCGTGTTCGTATTTTGTGGGAGTGGATGGGATATTATGGTTTTATTCCTTTGGAATAGAAGCTAAAATAGCTAGCTTGGCAAAACTTGCCTACAGCAGATTTTAACTTCTGATGCCTCGGCTACAGCAAGATGAGCATGGGTAGCTGAGCTTTAATGTCACTTAAAGTGAATTCTGAGTTTTTTGTCTGAAACACATTTTAAAAAATGGGAATGTATTGCTTAAACATATTACAAAGACTGCAAACTATGTAGTACTGAATTGTGGAGTTCGACCGTTAAACGTTTTCTCAACTTGTGTTCAGGATCTTTTGGGCAGGGCTGAAACTATGACTTGATGATGCAATGGAAGCACTGAGCATAGCCCCTCCCCTAACTAGAGAGCGCATAAGCTGTTTTTAAAACTAATAAACTGTTATTTATTGATAGCCTAACGTTATTTGGCTTAGCCATGCTATTAACATATTGATAACATGCTACTCTGTGTGACTAAAGATTACAAACTACAATTATCTATTTACCCCACGTTTAAAAACTACAAGTCCCACATTTCACAAGTGGTATTCGCCAACACAGTAGAGTTTTATGTGATGATGCAGTCCAGTCAGAGATAGAGAGGTGAACAACGCTGGGAAAAAGTATCCGTATAGGCCATGGGCGGAGTGTGGCTTCTGGTGCTTGAGCCCCAAATGTTCAGAATCAGGTTTATTGTATAGTTAAACTTTTGTACTTTTACTTAATTTAAGATCTGTAAATTCCGTGTTCGTATGTTATACAAACACGGAATTTACTGTGGCAGGGAGGTGCAAAACACTAAACATATACAGATCTTAAATTAAGTAAAAGTACAAAAGTTTAACTATTTCTAAGAACTAAACAATCTAAGAATTTAAATATAAAATAAAATATATATAAAAATAAGAATAGAATGAGCAGCGTGAATGGTCAACATAGTGCAATCGGATACTGAGATAAAGTGGCTTATGCATACTGAATTGCCATTAGATGGACTTATAATAGTTAAATAAGTGAATGAATGTCAATGGGAGTCCTTGGCCTTGTTGAAGAGGCCAGTAGCAGATGGAAAGAAACTGTTTTTATGGCGTGAGGTTTTGGTCCTGATGGACCGCAGCCATCTGCAAGAGGGGAGTAGCTGGAACAGGGAGTGACCAGGGTGGGAGGGGTCGGCCACAATCTTCCTCGCACGCCTCAGGGTCCTCGAGGTGTGCAGGTCAAATGTTCTCAAAAGCACAGAATAAGGTTAAAATAACTTTGGGTTGTCATTTTCGACACGTGCAGTCTACGCACCCTCACGGTCAAAAATTTTAGTATTATAGTTCACAACATCGCAATTAAAAATATATAGATATAATTCACAATTTATGAAACAGCAGGCTATCTGTTGATATGATAATAGTTAAAGTGCAATGCCAAACTGTAGGTAAGTGTAAACTGTAGTTGGTGCTTTATTCAGAGCTTGCTTGCTAGCTAACCACTGCAAAGTTGGCTAGGTTTGAGCCATGATGACGATCACTCCCCCACTGAATTGTCTAGTAAACAAACCAGACATGTAAAAAACTTACAAATTCATGTCTGACTGCACAGAAAAACCTGTATTTTAAGCTCAAATTAATGCCAAACAAAATTCTACAGTAGGCATGGGTCAATGTGTGATTTTGGTGGTAGGTAATGTGCTGTTCCTCAAAGCCTCACTGTGCCCCTTATTTGTATGTGTGCTACAAAAAAAAACAATTAAGGAGCACATGTACTCTTTGGGGAAAAAGTTAGCGTAGAGCCCTGCAGACGTGTTCAGTGTGAATAGAGCCCCAGTAGTTGACGTCACGCAATCCCAGCATGCACCGGTTATCGACATTTTGGCAGGAAAGTGGAGAGCAAAATGGAGCGCCAGAGTGTACATACTAGGGGTGGAACGGTACACTGAAGTCACGGTTCGGTTCATACCGCGGTTCAGACATCACGGTTCGGTACGAGTTCGGTACAACGGAGAGAATAGCAAAACAAACCAGGTTCCTCTACGAGTGAATACGGGCACATTGTAGATGACATGTAAATTACGATTGCGTCAGTATTTCTTTTGGGCCTCGTTCCAGTGATTGGCACACCTGGGTGATGGCATCGGATATTTTTTGTCATTTAGCACACACCAAATGCGTTATATGCGTTAGTATGTTAGATGTATTTTCACTCACATATTTACATTTAGACATTTAGTCATTTTAGCAGACGCTCTTATCCAGAGCGACTTACAGTAAGTACAGGGACATTCCCCCGAGGCAAGTAGGGTGAAGTGCCTTGCCCAAGGACACAACGTCAGTTGGCATGACCGGGAATCGAACTGGCAACCTTCGGATTACTAGTCCGACTCCCTCACCGCTCAGCCACCTGACTCCCACATATCCCACAACCAGTGACGTGCGGTAATGTCAGTAAGAGGCTAGGCACTTATGAAAGCCAGATTACCTAATTACCTTCTTTTTTTTATTTTATAAAATAGAGCTTGGAGAAATTCCTCAATTTTTGACTTGAATTTTGCGGGGATTAAGTTTACAATGTAGCTGGTGTAATGACGTTAGCTGCGCAAATGTCCAGTAACATCTCGATTTTAATTGGTCCATGTTTGATACGTAACATAGGTGATTACTGGCTAGGGCTGTCCCCGACTAAGATTTTCTTTGGTCGACCAAGACTCGACTAAACACTTCTGAAAATCGACTAATCAAAATTTTACAAGTTTTTTTTTTCTATAAATATCACAATGTTTTTCATCAAACCCTTTTGTGTGATTTTTATCCTCACTGTTTTAAGAGATAATATGAAAGAAATATGTAAGAAGGGAGATTGACAACTAGACAAACATAAATGTACAAACATTTTCCCGATCTGACCCAATGTAGCTGCTGGACATTCCAGATTCAGCCGCTATAAAATAAGCTATTACTAATAACAAGTCTCGTGTCACCAGTCCTGTTGTTACCGAATGCCGATATAATACAAATTACCTGTTTGGTTATTATGTATTATCTCTTACAATGTACTACAAATTTAAAATATTGTTTGTTTAACATGCAAATCATCAGAGCGCGCTGATCACTGCCTGGAAACGTGCAGCATGCGAACTTACGTAGAAGCCAAGTGGGGAACGGTGCAACAGAGTAAGATTTTGTTGTCTTGGCCGGAGAAGATAATGTCATTCGATTTGGATGTGATTCTTATAATAGGCATATTCATTTTTTAACCCAGCGCGTTAGCATGAGCGAAGTAGGCCTAGGCCAACTTACGTTTTTCAGGTGGTAGGCTACATCATATTCAACGTCGAACTATCAAAAACAAACCGTTGTTGGCAGAGTTTGCATTCAACGTTTTTCGAGTCACCCGGTAAATGTAAATGTACTTTAATGAAATGCTGCCATACCACAGATTTCTTTGCCATTTTGACTAATAACACCGACAAAGTAGGCTATGGCAGAGTTTGTAGTTCGGCAGGCAATTGTGCTCGTGCCGTGTGCAAAAAATCGAAACAAAACAAAGCGCAGATTAACGAAAGGGAAAACAATAACACCTTTTCTTTTAAATTATATATTATTAGAGTTGCTTTATTTGTCTTAAATAATATAATCTACAATTTCTGTATAACATTTCTTTAATTCAGCAATGGTGACACAAGCGGGAATCAGATCTCACACTGCCATACGGCAGCTTGACAAAAAAAAAATCTTAGTCGACCAAGAGCATATCGACCAGAAAATCGACTAATTGACTGATTTGGAACAGCCCTATTACTGGCATAACATATTTACGTGCAAAGACACTGCAGAGTTGTGCTTTTCAACGTAGGCCTACATGTTGAAAAAGACAGGATCAAATTGCTCAAGTGAGTTTTTCGTTTGTCGTCCGCAGGGAGCGGACAGTAAAAGCACTGCTTATTAGGGTTCCTCCGGTAGGAGGGAACCCATTGTTTTTGTTAGTAATCCTATTATTAGGGTTCCTCCGGAAGGATGGTCACCCTACTTGACACACGCTCAAGCTTGTGAGACGCACACACATCCTTTCTGGAAATTGTGTGCTGACCAAGACCCCACCCTCGGTCTTTAGCTCCTGTTTCATTTAGCTTCCAATTGCAGCTCGCCGTTACGAATATTTTTTTTTTGAGGTTTGTGCACTTTTAGACATTTTAGATCGTGAGCTTGAAGTGACGGAAAACCAAACTTGAAAAGTAGCTATCTTTTTCTCTCTGTGTTTATAATTAGTGAATCATTTTGCATCTCGGCGAATTCTTCAAAAAGGTCATGGAGGGCAGCCTTTAGGAGAAAAAAGCAATTCCCCACAGACCTGATCGGCTCAGAATTTGGATTTGGGTTGTGAAAGTCTTCGTAATTGGAATGAGTTCGAAGGCCAGGGAGACCCCATAGGCTTAGGCGGCAGCCATGTTTTGGGTGCGTCATGTTCATAAGTTCACCATTTTACAGTTCTGTCTACACCAAAAAAGTCGAGCAGGGCAGCCTTCAAGAGATGTGGGAATTGTGCATTTAGCCAGATGCTCCGATTATTTTTGTGATTTGTGGACTTGCAATTGGAGAGAGACTGCGTCCCAGGGGTACATTGTTTTGACGTTAGCCTCAGAGTCAGACTCGGCTCGCCCACTGGCAGTAAACAATTTTGTATTTCACTCAATTCTACTCCAAAACCGTCAGGGATGCTTTTTGTAGACAAGAGCCTGCTAAAGATAGCCAGTATATCTGATTTTTCAAGGCGAGCCTGTTTCATTCGTCTTATGCCCTGAGAAAGCGACCTACGTTAGCCAGGCTAGTTTTGCCAATTTCAGTAAGTCAGGCTATTTAAGGGTCTCTGACAGTCAGAATCACTGTTTACAGGCAAAGGTCGAGCTGGTCTTTTGTCAGATGTGTATATATTGACCAGTTTAGAGCTAAATACTCTTGCCAGAGCCTGGAATCGAACCCGTGTTTTGAGTGATTTGCATAGGTCTCCATCAGGTCAACACATTTGGATTCAAGTTCAAGTAATGCCACTGCATTTCACAGTCAAAACTGTAGTTTATATCAACTGTAGATGGAAAAAGCTTCATTTTTCACAACTGACATGGACCCTTTCTTAACTTTTACAGGTCTGGAGGGTCATGCAGAGGCCTGCTCAACAGAGTTCAACAGAGGATGCTGAGAGCAACAACAGAGGATGCTGAGCGTAACAGAGGATGCAACAGAGGATGCTGAGATCAACACAGACCCCTTGCTGGACTACCCCTCTCTAGCTGGACAGATTCTCTTCAGCCCTGACCCCAGGACAGCTTCATCCAGCTGGCCTGCCCTGCCTGCCTGCAGGCCATGCTTGCCCCTGCCTTCCAGCCATCCAGAGACATTCACCCCACAGACACAGTAGCTCTGCAGACTGCTTTTTTGAGGACATTGATGAAAAAGGACAAACCAGCATTTTTTACTTTGATGAAAGTCTAAATGTTTAATCCTTATAAAACCAGTTCAAGTGATAGACTTTTCACCTGAATCCAATGATTATTCATCTGAATAAAAACCACTCAAGAGAAGTACTGCTTCTTGGATGATTTGTGCTCTGCATCAGTACATCTCACACATTTGCCTTTGTTTCCATGGGATTAATGGAATTGCTAGTTTCGGCTCCACCATTTCCACCATAGTGTAATAATAAATATAATTTAGGACAGCAATTACATTTTGGTGTTATCCTTTCGCATTACACACATTTAGTCATTGTTCTTAAACTCAACCGATTATTGTCATTTTACCATACTGTTCATATTGAACAGACATCAGTGTAGACACCCTGTGAAGCCCCCACCCCCCACTCCAGAGACAGTTGGTGACAGAGAGGTGCAGACATTAAGTTAAACATGCCTTTTGAGTAGAGTAACAAATAGAGACTAAATTTGTAAATGGATGTTGAAACTCAGTTCTCTGAGTTGGTGCATGTCAGTTTAGGCAAAGGTAGCCTTTTAAACCTCTAGGTAAAAAAAAAAAAAAAAAATCAGATTTGATTGGAACTCTCTCTTTTATACATTTATAATTGGATTTGACATTGAACAGACATTTAATTCATTTAGCAAGTTGTTTAACTCAAACAACCATAACACAGTACATATGGTATACAAAGCTGCAGTCAGATTTGGCTAAATTGTTAGCTTGGATGTTATCTTTACATATAGATGGGGTCTTGTGTTTACAAACAATGAGGATTCGCACACAGCTTCAAGGCAGAAAGAAATGTTCCATTTCACTTTTACTGTACCCTACACTTTTAATGTTCCCGCCATCCCCCATTTCTGAATAAAGTTCGATTGATCTGATTTGTTGATTTATGTTACTACGAAAACCAGTTTATCCAAGCTAACTAACATTGTTTTTAGCTAGCTTGCATTACCATTAAATCGCTAACAAAACATTAGCATTCTGTTATAACTACTGAAGTTATTCTGTTATAACTACTGAAGTTATAACAGACTACAGACCCAGACGTTTCGTTTGAGTACCATATTAAGCAAATTACCAGAACTGCATTTTTCCATCTACGTAATATTGCCAAAATACGAAAATTTCTCTCAAAGGATGATGCCGAAAAACTAATACATGCATTTGTTACGTCCCGATTGGACTATTGCAATGTGTTGTTCTCTGGCCTCCCAATTACCCACCTAAAAAATCTACAGCGGGTGCAAAATGCTGCTGCTAGACTATTGACCAGAACAAGAAAGTTTGATCACATAACATCTACTCTTGTTTCTCTACACTGGCTCCCTATCCAAGCCAGAGCTGACTTCAAAGTTCTACTACTAACCTACAAATCTTTGCATGGATTGGCACCACTGTATCTCTCCGGTCTCCTTGCACCCTATTGCCCCGCAAGGACACTTAGATCTCAAGATGCCGGCTATCTGGTGGTTCCCAAAATTAAGAAAAAAACAGCTGGAGGTAGGGCGTTCTCATATAGAGCACCTCTTCTCTGGAACAAATTACCCGTCTCAATTAAGGAGTCTGATACTGTTTCGACATTTAAAATTAGGTTAAAAACGTTGTTGTTTAGTAAATTCTACGACTGTTAAAGGTAAGTATGTTACTAGTTGGAGGCAACGGGGGACGGGTTGTTTCCATCCTTATTCTATAAGTATAACTTATTTTAGAGTTCTCTTCCCCTGGAACAGATTTCATGTTCCAAACGAGGGGGGCTGTCGCTGTCTTGGTGTGTGGGGTTGCATCAAATTCCCCTTTTTTGCTCTGTTAAATTGCTGCACCAGTCCACACTTGACCGGTGGGGATCTCATTCTATTATGACTGTAACTGTTACCTGCTCCTGGCATTCTCTAATCCCTGCTCTCCTCTCTCTGTCCCCCCCCACACACATCCCTTGTGGTGTGGGGGGTTTGAGTTGTCAGCACCTGCCTGGTCGTCGGTCAGCCAACGCTGGACCTGGTCGCGAGTTTCCCGGTCCTGTCCTACATCTATAAAGTTGAACAATGGATTTTGGTGTTTCAAAACCCATCGACACTGTATGACTATGTTTAGCCTGTGTTCTGCTCCTCTCTCTCACCAACCGTCTCTGGAGGAGGGGATCCCTCTCTGAATTGCTCCTCCCAAGGTTTCTTCAATTTTTTTTCTCCTGTTGAGAGTTTTTTGGGATTTTTTCCTTGTCTTCCTTGAGGGTTTAGGTTGGTTGAGGGGCAGTTCTATGGGCGTATGTGAAGCCCTCTGTGACATGCTTGCGTGTAAAAAGGGCTATACAAATAAATTTGATTTGATTTCTGTGCAGACAATGTGGTTACGAAAAAGACAATTATTGAGTATCCCAACAATAAGCCCTACATATCCAAGAGCGTAAAGGACTGTATTAATAGGAAAAAGCTAGCCTTTAAAAACAATGATAGAGCAGGACTGAAAATGGTGCAAAGAGAACTCAAACAGAGGCTGAGGGAAGCCAGAAAACATCACAAGGACACCATAGAGCAGACCTTTTTGTCAACGGATTCAAAAAATCTGTGGGACTCCCTGAAGGCCATTACAAATATGAATACCACCAAGAAACGCCTCAGTACTGATGATGATCTGGGGAAGGCAAATTAACTGAATGACTTTTTTCTCAGATTTGATAGCCATGACTTTTCTGTGGAATCTAATAATGTCTTAGACACTATTTTAACTGATGTTAGCTACAGGATTATAATTGATCCACTCAGGATTCAGTCTATTTTAAAACATGTGTGCACTAAAAAATCCACCGGCCCAGATGGCATTTCTGCACTGCTTTTAAAGGCATGTGCAGAAGAGCTCACTTTAGCTTGGTGCCCCATCTTTCAGCGGTCTGTGGATTCACACACTGTTCCTGCTCTGTGGAAAAAATCCATCATAGTTCCTGTAGCTAAGAAACCGTGTCCAGTTGATAACAATGATTTTAGACCTGTGGCCCTGACTTCGATTGTAATGAAAGGTTTTGAGAAATACATGTTATCTGTGCTTAAGGCAGAGGTCAACTTGGTACTTGATCCATACCAGTTTGCTTATAGGCAGGGGAGAGGTACTGATGACGCTATTAACAGCATCACCCACTCCACTGTCAAGCACTTGGAATGCCCAAAAGCATATGCACGGATTTTATTTATTGATTTTAGCTCGGCTTTTAACACACTTCAACCCCATCTGCTCATCTCTAAACTAAGCAGAATGTTGTGCGAAATGATACTCTGGACAGAACAGTTGTAAAAGGATAAAAGCAGCTTCTGGGGGAAGTTGATTTTGTTGAGTGACCTGAGAAATTACAGCCGCTGTTGTGCTTTCCTTTACAAGGGCTGTGGTGTTGGTTGCCCAGGTGATGTCCTGTGAGATGTGTGTCCCCAGAAATTTGAAGTCCTTAACCCTCTCCGCAGTGTCCCCATTGATGTAGACCGGGGCAAGGTCAGTCCTCTTCCTACGGAAGTCATGGAGTCAGGTGGCTGAGCGGTGAGGGAATTGGGCTGGTAATCCGAAGGTTGCCAGTTCGATTCCCGGTCATGCCAACTGACGTTGTGTCCTTGGGCAAGGCACTTCACCCTACTTGCCTCGGGGGAATGTCCCTGTACTTACTGTAAGTCGCTCTGGATAAGAGCGTCTGCTAAATGACTGAGGGTATATGGGGTGAACAAAAGCATTATGGTTTTATTTTACCAGGCAGTGCTGGAGAGTTTAATCAGATATGGGATGTCATCCTGGTATGGCAACCTCACTGCAAAACTGAAAACTAAACTCGCTCGTCTGGTGCACACGGCCATGAAGGTCATTGGAAAAAGCAGCTACCAGTTTATTTATGAAGTCTATTTATGAACAATCTGTTCTTAGTCAAGCCCAGAGAATAGCAAGGGACCCTTCTCACATTCTCCATTCAGAGTATGACCTCCTACCCTCAGGGAGGCGATATAGAGTCCCTTACTGCGAACTCAACCGTTTTAAGAACTCATTTGTTCCAACTTCCATAAAACTTCTCAATGCTGCTTGAGGATGAAATCTATGTCATAATTTTTATAGTGCCTTTATTACGGTGATCTTTTAGCATGTATTATTATGAGGTGTATGTGTTATGTTATGGGATATGTGCAATACTGTTATGTAACTGTTGATAATGTTTGGCTGAGGATGTATTGTTTGTTATTATTGTGAGTGTCAAGGCATTTATGACGCACCGCAGAGACCAAGACAAATTTCCCTGAGCGGGACAATAAAGTTCATCATATCGTATTGTATTAGTAAAAATAGCTTGCTAATCTGGCAGAACTGGTTCATGCTCGGAGACCTTGGCGCGTCACTAGCTTCTCGTCATATCACGCAGTCGGGGCATAGCTAAATAATCAGCATCAGCGCCATTGGGTACCCAGCATGCAGTGCGGCATGTCAAAAAACGCAAAGACTTGTGGAAAATAGCTTGGTTACAACAGCCGTGCGAGGGATTTCAGTTTTTGTGTTTGTTCAGTTAGATGTTTGTAATGTTATTGTTTGTTAGGTAATATAATCTTGTCGGCTGCCGTCTTTCACTGGCTATTCTCGCAAGCAGCTGAACATGAGCCCTGCCCTAGCCCAGTTGCCCACATGAATACTCTTAATTGTGGATTGACTGAGATCCTGGAAAGAGATCAACTCAAGAAGATTTTCAATATCTGCGGTTTTCGTTAAAGTTTGAACAGTGTTGCGGTTAAAATGTGGGAGGCGTGTTTTTGGGCTACTTCTAAACCTCAGACGGCCGCCGCAGCATTTCTGCCTTGGCGTGACCTGCGCTGGGAGAGAGGGAAACAGCATGGATGGGGATAGTGTGCGGGCAGATGTCTTTATATAGGGTGAAATGGAATAAGAAATGCAATACAAAATGGCTGAAAGGGGTGTATCTTTGTAAATGTCCACATTGCCTCAATATCTTTGTGTCAATAAATAAAATATAATTTGAACTGATGGTTTTTCAAACCTTATTAGCTTCAAGATGACATCATTCTGAAGTACCATGCGCAATTTCATGCAATTTTATAGGGATGCTCCGATCTGATCGGCGCCGATCCATATCGGCCGATATTCCCATTATCGGTTTTGATCGGCGTTCTCAAAACGGACGATCAAACATGGCCGATCAGATGACATAACATCTGGAGAACTACTATCAGAGACGTTTCAATAAAACGTTAGATAGGCATTTCAGGCCGCCAATGGTAAGAAATGATTCTTTAACCTTTAGATGCGTGAGTTCTAAATATTTCCGACGCTTCCACCAGAGTTTGTTTTCCAAAACGGAAGCTAGCTAGCTTTAGTTAGCTTCCGTTACCTAGCAACCTAGCATAATACTTGTAGCAATGCTACTACCTGCTAGTGTTACTTGTTAGCCTCTAATTGTACATTTTGAAGCCATACTATAGCGTTTGTCATAGTTTTGGCCTATCGGAAAATAGTCGGTTGGAATTTTCAGAATCGCACGTGCGACGTTACTCTGTGAGACCCGCATTCGAACGAAAACAGTCACGGACAGCCACTGCTTTTTGGAAGGCCAATAAAGACCTCTTTCCTGCTATCGCACAAGCAGCACAAGTCTTCCTCTCCGCACCTTGTACAAGTGTAGATAGCGAGCAACTTTTCAGCACAGCAGGACATATTTTAGATGAGAAGAGGAACAGGTTGACTCCTAAAAATGTTGATATGCTTATATTTATCAAGGGAAATCTTCCAGTGATGCTGCTTAATCAGAAGTAAGGTTTGAATACTCTAGTATGCCCCCTCTCCGAGTGAGTGAGTGCGTGCGTGAAGTGAGTGAAGTGAGTAAAGGATGTGAGTGAGTGAGACACTATACAGATAGATATACAGTTAGGTCCATAAGTATTTGGACATTGACACAATTTTCATCATTTTGGCTCTGTATACCACCACAATGGATTTGAAATGAAACAATCAATATGTGCTTTAAGTGCAGACTTTCAGCTTTAATTTCAGGGTATTTACATCCAAATCAGGTGAACGGTCTAGGAATTACAAAACATTTTATATGTGGCCCCCCCCTTTTTAAGGGACCAAAAATAATTGGACAAACTAACATAATCATAAATCTAATTGTCACTTTTAATACTTGGTTGCAAATCCTTTGCAGTCAATGACAGCCTGAAGTCTGGAACCCATAGACATCACCAGACGCTGGGTTTCGTCCCTGGTGATGCTCTGCCAGGCCTCTACTGCAACTGTCTTCAGTTCCTGCTTGTTCTTGGGGCATTTTCCATTCAGTTTTGTCTTTAGCAAGTGAAATGCATGCTCAATTGGATTTAGGTCAGGTGATTGACTTGGCCATTGCAGAACATTCCACTTCTTTGCCTTAAAAAACTCTTTGGTTGCTTTCGCAGTATGCTTCGGGTCATTGTCCATCTGCACTGTGAAGCGCCGTCCTATGAGTTCTGAAGCATTTGGCTGAATCTGAGCAGATAATATTGCCCGAAACACTTCAGAATTCATCCTACTGCTTTTGTCAGCAGTCACATCATCGATAAATACAAGGGAACCAGTTCCATTGGCAGCCATACATGCCCACGCCATAACACTACCTCCACCATGCTTCACTGATGAGGTGGTATGCTTTGGATCATGAGCAGTTCCTTCCCTCCTCCATACTCTTCTCTTCCCATCATTCTGGTACAAGTTGATCTTGGTCTCATCTGTCCATAGGATGTTGTTCCAGAACTGTACAGGCTCTTTTAGATGTTTTTTGGCAAACTCTAATCTGGTCTTCCTGTTTTTGAGACTCACCAATGGTTTACATCTTGTGGTGAACCCTCTGTATTTACTCTGGTGAAGTCTTCTCTTAATTGTTGACTTTGACACAGATACGCCTACCTCCTGGAGAGTGTTCTTGATCTGGCCAACTGTTGTGAAGGGGGTTTTCTTCACCAGGGAAAGAATTCTTCTGTCATCCACCAGTTGTTTTCCGTGGTCTTCCGGGTCTTTTGGTGTTGCTGAGCTCACCAGTGCGTTCTTTCTTTTTAAGAATGTACCAAACAGTTGATTTGGCCACACCTATTGTTTTTGCTATCTCTCTGATAGGTTTGTTTTGATTTTTCAGCCTGAAGCAAGCCAACAATGGCTTGCTTCACTGATGGTGACAGCTCTTTGGACTTCATATTGAGAGTTGACAGCAACAGATTCCAAACACAAATACCATACTTGAAATGAACTCTGGACCTTTTATCTGCTCCTTGTCAATGAAATAACAAACTCCCTTTATGAGGGAATAACATACACCTGGCCATGGAACAGCTGAGCAGCCAATTGTCCAATTACTTTTGGTCCCTTAAAAAGGGGGCGGCCACATATAAAATGTATTGTAATTCCTACACCGTTCACCTGATTTGGATGTAAATACCCTGAAATTAAAGCTGCACTTAAAGCACATCTTGATTGTTTCATTTCAAATCCATTGTGGTGGTATACAGAGCCAAAATGATGAAAATTGTCCAAATACTTATGAACCTAACTGTACATGGTTTTGTTTTTTTGTTTAATTGCTGACTTCCTGTGCACCTTTTATCATTATTCTGTCTGTTATCTCCTCCTAAATGCAGACAAATTGACTTGAAACTGACTGACTTGAAACATATTGGATATTTGGCTATAGCCCGTTTATGTTGCAGTTAAGTTTGTATTATTTTTCCACAGGAAAGCTACTGTATAAACTCCAAGTTCTCTTGAGAGCCTCTAGAGAGTGGAATGTTGCACATGTGATTCTATTGTTGTGATTTTTATTTAAAGATTTTTATTTTTATTATTATTTTAATATTTATTATTATTTACACATTTTATAGTAAGCGAGAGAGCTTCTACACTGGAATGTTGCACGTTCCCTGCAATAGAACGGATGGTTGTCAATTCATGATACTCTCTCGTCTCGTAATTTAAATACTTAAAATACAATACCAATGTTGTTAAGAATAATTAATTTCATAAATAATGCTACACAATAAATAGAATGCTTCATATCGACACCGTGATCGGTATTATCGGATCGGCAGATACTGATTTCAGTGAGCGGTGATCGGTGATCGGCACCAAAAAACCTGATCGGAGCGTCTCTACAATTTTACCATGAAATGTCAACCGTTTCTTAACCTTTGTCCCAAAGCTGACCAATACTCCAAGCCAATACTCTGCCCTTTCTTTTCATAAAAACTCCACAGTTGGTGTATAGCAGAGAGGATAGAGACTGACTTGTAACCTAATGCTCATAAGTTCACATCCCCATCCAGCCTATTGTTTTCGGCCAAACATGAAGTGGTTTTGCTCTCTTGTTCTCCAACTCTCGATCTTCTACAATGTATATTTTTATAATATTTTGCCATTTTGCGGAGGAACCCGCATCGCTGCTTGCAGCTATATAATTGTTTGTATTTGATTATGCGTAACTACTACATATGTCATCGTAACGTCTAAACAATTGGAATAACAAACTAAATATATGCAATAAAAATATTGCATGTATAAATCACAAGAATAAACAGTAAAAATACAAATACAAGTTTATCAAATACAATTATTTAATAAACATTTTTAGGTTTTAATTTTGGCAGGGTAGGCAGTGCCTACCTTGCCTACCCAGACTGCACGTCACTGCCCACAACTGCTGAACAACGCCGACACACAGTGCTTGTCTTATCCACCACTCTCTTGCCTGTACTACTGTAACTGAATGGGAAACCAAAGTTTTCCCAAACTTTGGTTTCAATCTTAAAAAGGCCATCAGGTCCTCTATCTCTCGTGGGTCGCCACCACTCGCCATACTCGTTCTTTGCGCTGCTAGCTAGCCTATCTCTGACTCATGGCGGCACCCGAGCTTCAGATTAGATTTCCCTAAAGAACACGAGTATCTAACAGTAGTTCCGCATGACATTAATTAATTTGCACGGGAGTTTTATTAATTTTTATACCGTGTATTCTCCGTGTAATTTCATGCACCGAACCGTGACGCCCGTACCATACGGTTCGGTACAAATACATGTACCGTTCCACCCCTAGTACATACATATATACTTACTTACATATTATACATAGTTTAATTTGCTGCCTATTTCAATAAACGTTGATTCAACATGGTGGATAGCTGCTGTGCGCCGGGATGCCTGAACCATCGGGAAAAACAAAGGGAGAGCATTTTATAGGATTCCTAAGATCCAGAGAGAAGAACCCCATAATTCCTGACAGCCACCCATGGCTTCAACTGAGGATCATTCAGTCTTTTATCTGTAATAAATATGTAATGGCATTTTTGTGATGAAAATTGCACTGATATAATGTATGTTAGCTAACCGTTGACGAATGTTACAGACTAGCTAGCGCTAGCTAGCTATACAAATTATAAAACTGACTGCATTACAGTTTTTCTCCATTGCTTTGGCTCAATTCTTGAAACAGAAATGACATTCTCAAAGCTCTAAGTGCATTTGACAAAATAGCCTATATGGTTCAGCACAAATACATAGATCACCTTCAAAATGTCATATCTCACCCAAAACAGTTAACTCATGCTTCAAAACCAAATCATTTTCTCATATAAATAGTCAGTGCCCCCAAAATGAAAAGTTCCTTCTCGATTGATTTGGCCCATCTCTCGATAAAAAAGTGGACATTCTCAAAGCTTTAAATACATTTGCCAAAATAACCTAGATGGTTCAGCAAAACACCATGGCACACCCGCAAAGGGTCATCTTTCTCCTAAAACAGACAACTCATCAGTCAAAACTAAATCCTTTTCTCATACAAATAGTCAGTGACCCCAAAATGAAAAGTCCCTTTGGCATTGTGTAAACACTGCAGGTCAAAATGATTAGATGTTTTGTCAGTATGGCAGTGGACCTTAAAAATATCCCTCATGTGCACTGTGCTACAGTTACTGTAGTAGATGTTTTCTTTCCAGAATACTATGTGTCTTCAATCTACCCAGACGCTTCCATGTTACCCCGCTCCTCATCTCCCTCCACTGGCTTCCCATCACGGCCCGTATCAGATTCAAGACCCTGGTACTGACCTTCCGAGTGGTGAATGGGACTGCACCCGACAACATCAAGTCTCTCCTCCAGCCTTACACCCCCACCCACTACCTACGGTCTTCTTCTGACAACCGTCTGGTGGTCCCACCTCTCAAGAGTGCCCGCTCCCAACCCAAGCTCTTCTCCTGTCTGGCCGCCCAATGGTGGAATCACCTCCCCACCTCCACCTTCAAGAACTATGTTTCTTCCCATTGGCACTTATTTGCTTTTCACAATGTATGCTTCATGTTTTGGCTACCCACAATGTTTTTGGGGCTACCTCATTGTTTATGATCATTGACCTTATGCACTTTTGTAAAGTTCTCTCTTGGAAGCCGCTTTGGATAAAAGCGTCTGCTAAATGAATAAATTTAAAATGTAAATGTGTATCTAACAGAAAAAAGATTACAGTAATTCAAAGTAGCCTACAAGGTTTCACATCACATACTGCACTCACACTGCTTTGGAAATTGTTACTGTAATTACCATACATTGTGGTTACTGTAACATGAAATGTGTACAGCACAATATAATGTCATACAATAAGCACATCAAAACAAAACATAACATAACATTATGTATAACCTACACTACCAACACATACAGTAAGAAAGTAAAGCAAAGCTGGAGTTTCACTAGTTGTCGTCCTCACTTTCCTGCTCATCCTCACGCTCCTTTCTGTCTGGCCACAGATTTCATCGACATCACATCTGATGTTCTCCCTTGCGATGCAACAGGAGAAGAATCATTGTGCATGCCGCAACCATCCCCTACACTGATCTGCTGTGACATGATCACAAGCAGCGTCCATTGCCTGGAGCAGGGACCTCTGGTTTTGAGCCCAATGCTCATAGACCCTCCACCTACATGCAGAAAAAAACTCCTCGATAGGATTGAGGAATGGCGAGTAAGGTGATGAGCACCATAAGCATTCTTGGATGGGCAGTGAACCCTGATGAGTGGGCCACGGTGGAAGCTTACATTGTCCCACACAATGACAAATGTAAGCAAGTGAGGCCCTACCAAACCGCTCTCATGTAGAGGGATAAGATCGGAGTGCAGGTGGTCCAAGAACACCAGGTGCTTCTGGGTATTGTATGGGCCAAGACTGGGAATGTGGGTGACTACACCATTCTCTGAAATGGCAGCACACATGGTGATGTTGCCCCCGAGCTGGCCTGGGACAAGCTCTATATATTTGATGGAAGCATTTATACTCCTGGATAGCTCCTGTCAGCTAACTAAACTTACTGTGTGATTGGTGATCGGATGTGTCCCCTTGTTTAGTAAAGTTCTAGTTGCACCTGACAATGACTGTAACCAGTTGATCCAAGAGATCCATATTACAGTATATACCATGATGTTTTTCATGGTATTATGTGCCTGAAAGATTTTGACAGTGGAGTGAACTATTGTGCAGGTGATGATGTACACAAGGAAATTATGCCAATATGTTTTGCAGCGAATAACCACTTGACTGAGAAGCAACAGTCAGTTTAGACCAGCAAGATATATTCAATTGGTAATTGGCCTAACTGAAGGCAATTGTACTTAACCATTTCAAAGATGTGCTAAATCATTTGAAATGTGTGCAAACTGTAGGCAATTGCACTTGTCATTTACGAGGATGTGCTAATACAATTGCAATTTGATTAAAGGAATGAAAAATTCCAATCGTTTGTGAACAACTGCCCAGTGGTTTGGAGGTTTGCACGTATTGTTTTGAGAATGTCATTTCTGTTTCGTGAAATGAGCCAAAGCAATGGGGAAAAACTGTAACGTTACACATAGCAATTTGTAGCCGGTAGACTAGAGCTGAACAATTAATTGCATTTGCGATTAATATCGCGATGGGACAGACGCGATTTTGTAATCGCAAAGGATGCGATTTTACTTTGGTCACGTGACACGCGAGAGTAATGCAGTTTGCAGACGAAGGATCAACTTTGCATGCTACACTGTACCTTGACCTGTACGATCATGGCCTCAGGCTCGACAGAACCTGAGACTACAGTCACTTTGCCAATTTTGCCTTAAAAAAAAAAAGATGCTGCGCAGTGTCAAGTATTGTGCAAAACCTTCCTGGCTAAAGTTGCTACCTCACGGGGCAACACCACCAACCTAATTTGTCCCTAAAAAACACCACAAGCCATGTACGATGCATAGCTAAAATTCTGAACACCAGTGTGTCAAATAAGCCAAATAACACCCGACAGGATCACTGATCGAGATGTTTCAAAGACTAACTCAATGTAGCCTACTACAAAATTACTCAAGCAGTAAGAGTTCATCACGAAATACACAATACCCCTCGGTGATACACATACAGTAGGATCACTATGGCTGACGGTGCCACTGTTTCTGTTAGGCTACTGACTGGATCAGAAATGTTCAGACAGTGTCTCTTTTTCTTTTAAGATTTAACCTTTAGATGCGTGAGTTTTAAATATTTCCGACTGTCTCCACAGTGCAAGTTATTTTTCCGAAACGGTAGCTAGCTAGCTAGCTTTAGTTAAGAAAGTGCAACTAAAGCTTACGTTTCTAGTTTAGCTTTGATTTACCAAAATATTTTCGATGAGGTAGGCTACAGGCGGTATGTTCTCCTTAGTTTTTCTGAACTTTGTGTGTTATGTTGCTGACTGGAGATCAGTAGGCTAGTATATATATATATATTAATAATACATCATAATAATCGCATATTAAATCGCAATTGCAAATTAATCGTGATTATCTTATTTTCCGAAATCGTTCAGCCCTACGGTAGACTTCAAAGCTGAATATTCATCACTAATCCAGCTGATTGCATCCATTTATATCCCTCCAGGCTTTTGTAGGCTTTCAAAGACTCTCCAGAGTAGGACGAAGGAAAGTTGATTTAAGAGTTGTAAATATCTGGATACCGAAGGTCAGGAAAGCTTTCCGTTTCAGTCGTTAAGGTCGTAAAATAACTCCGGAAGCATTATATGGATCACTGATGTTTAATCTATCAAGTTTTGCTTTATAGCTGCCTACGTCTTTTGAATTAAAGTGCGCAGTGAACTCGGACAGGTTGAAATCCGTGCTGGAGCCGTTCATTTTAGCCACTGTTATCCTGCCAAAATGGCGACGTAAACAGTAAAGTCACGTGACGTCCGGAGCTCTATAGGGGGTAACCCATTTGTTGTAGCGGCATTTGACAGTTGAGGAGCAGCTTTCCGAGTGGGCGTGGTTTCAGCGACCTCAGCGGACAAGCCCCCAGCATTTAAGATCTGAGAAAACTGCAGTGTTGGATAGTAACGAAGTAGAAATACTTCGTTACTGTACTTAAGTCGTTTATTTCGGATATCTGCACTTTAAGACTTATATTTCTGTTTACTTTTACTTCGCAAAATTTTGCAAAGAAAACTGATACTTTTACTCTGATACATTTCCTCTGAAACCTTTGATACTCGTTACAAAATCAAATCATCTTTAGAATTTGTTTTAATCATGACAGTGATGAGACCAACGTCAAGGACTGTGGTAGAACACAGACTGCAAGCAGGTTTGGCGAATTAGTGGTCCTAGCGCACGTTAATCCGCTATTGACCGTTAGCAAAAGCCCCGCCCCCTTAGTTACTGTTGCTACATCTTTTGAACTTGTTCATGCACAACACTGTAAGTGTCAGTGATTCTTTTTGGAGTAATATCTCAGCGATATCCTCCAGATCAAGGCAAAATGGACTGCAATATGCAGTGGAAGTAGGGGTGGGCGATATGGCCAAAATCTTCTATCACGGTATGAGTAATTTTATATCACGGTAACGGTATATATCACGGTTTATTACACGGCTGTTCTTAATGCTGTAGAATGCTCCATTCACTTGAATGGGGCTTCCCAACATTCTGCGGTGAACAATTTTTTCATATTTGACCGTTGCTATGCATATTTGACTGCTGTCAAGGGAAGTGGCCTCTTTGCCTCGGATTCACGTCTTTCGTAGCACTCCGCAATTAGTCCGGTAACTTTTCAACCCCAGCGTACTCCGTTGCTTAGCGACGTCAGTTGATTTGAAGCCTAAAGAAAGTTCAACGTCTTTGGAGAACTATTACTCTGCTGATCAACACTACGAATGGTAACAAATAAATTGTAAAAAGACACACTGTGTTAAGTAATTTTTTCGGCAAGTAGCCGTGTAATAAGCGGGATAATGTATAGAACCTCCGCTTCGCGTCGGGGTGCTGTTCGCCCTGTCGGGGGTTATTTTCCCGATAATGACCGGCGTTTCTGTACATTATCCCTTACATATATCATGTGAGTAGGGGGGTGGGGGGTTATGGCATATATGCTTAATAAGAATGTATGAAATACATAATTTAAACTAATAAAAAAAATATTATAAAGATTAAAATTTAAAAAAATCATAATGGCTTTTTGGGACGTTTTATTCAACATTGATACAGTATGTTAAGCTCCTGGAAACTTGCTGGCGTTTGCCAGGGAATAGCTCTGGGGATAGCTAGTATAGCCTATTGTGTTGGGAGTCAGGTGGCTGAGTGGTGAGGGAATCGAGCTAGTAATCCGAAGGTTGCCAGTTCGATTCCCGGTCATGCCAACTGACGTTGTGTCCTTGGGCAAGGCACTTCACCCTACTTGCCTCGGGGGAATGTCCCTGTATTACTGTAAGTCGCTCTGGATAAGAGCGTCTGCTAAAAAATGACTAAATGTGTTCAAATTGTGTTCAAATAAGGCCCAGTTTATAAATATGCTCATTCTAGTCGGAATAAACATCATAATTCTCAAAATTCTGACCCTTTCATTTTTTATTAACAGCATTTGTACTTTTATTTTCAATACTTAAGTACAGTAAAGATCAGATATATGGAGGGCCAAATGTTTTGTTAATTCAAAAAAAAAATCTTTAGTCGAAAAACTAAAGCTTGACATTGAAAATGTAAGTTTTGGTAGAAAACTTGAAAAATAAAACCATGTATTCAAAGAAAAAATAAGTGTACCAACTTTTTTTTCAGGTTGAATAATATTTTGATGAAATTTTGGAATAATTTTGAATAAGTTATTAAATTATTATTATTATTATTATTATGAGTGACAGCCTAACAAAGAGGCAGAAGACTCGGCTGTTGGCATGGCGTCCGCTCCGCCAAGGCAACAGGCTGGCGCCAGCGCACAGGTAAGACATGTGAAAGATATTAGCCTTTTTGAATAGATACTTTGGGACATTATCCCCGCAGTGGCATTTTTTTGTCATTAACACATAAAGGGGAAAATAGGTGGACAGCTGGACAAAGCTGGAACAAACAAAACTGTCCCGGGCCACACAGAGACTCCCGCTGGATGTGAACTATTTACAGTTTTGTTAAAAGTGTCTGAAGAAGGTCTCTTTTCATTTGTTCCTAGAATAGAATAGACAAATACAACTTTACATTAATGCTCTGGCCTGATAAATTACGTTTTACACACTAAACAGAGGTTAACAAAGACACTAGGTTACACTACACGTTAAAGTAAAAAAAAAAGAACTGAGCTTGACTGACTGTAAAAACACCAGCTACGTACAGTACTATACTGAAGTGTGAAGCTAACGTTAGTTAATGCTAACTTTAGTGCTAGCGATGCTTAATTTCCAGCTTTGTCCAGCTGTCCACCTATTTTCCCCTTTATGTGTTAATGACAAAAAAAATGCCACTGCGGGGATAATGTCCCAAAGTATCTATTCAAAAAGGCTAATATCTTTCACGTCTTACCTATGCGCTGGCGCCAGCCCGTTGCCTTGGCGGAGCGGACGCCATGCCAACAGCCGAGTCTTCTGCCTCTTTGTTAGGCTGTCACTCATAATTACCACCTCTGAGTTGAAGCCACGCCCCCTACGCAAAATCGGGGCAAAAGTCTGAAACTGAAAAAAAAAAAATGAAACTGAAATAAAAAAAAATTAAACAAAAAATAAAATAATTGAAGCCGTAAAAAAAAAGTTTTGAATCTGAAAACATGAAATGTGAAACTGTGAAAATATGAAAGTGAAAATTAATAACTTATTCAAAATTATTCCAAGATTTCATCGAAATATTATTCAACCTGAAAAAAAAATTGGTACACTTATTTTTTCTTTGAATACATGGTTTTATTTTTCAAGTTTTCGACCAAAACTTACATTTTCAATGTCAAGCTTTAGTTTTTCGACTGAAGATTTTTTTTTCGAATTAACAAAACATTTGGCCCTGATTTAGCTCCATACAGATACTTTAAGACTTTTACTCAAGTAGTATTCTAAAAGGTTACTTTTACTTGAGTCATTTTCCAGTAAGGTATCTTTACTTTTACTCAAGTATGGCTTTTGGGTACTTTATACAACACTGGAAAACTGAAAATGTTTTCAAGATTTTGTAATCATTCAAATTGGGCTGGGTAGTTACAAACATATGTAGTGTCTGTAGTGTGAACAACTCAGAACCCATATTTTATTGTTACTTTACAGGGACTTTAAAGCATCATATAAAAACTATTCACACCTTGAGGGACTTTTTTCGTCTTTAGGAATACATCTGAAATCACATTTAATACCCACTTGGCACATACGAAGACTTTCTTATCAGAGGGTGCAATTTTACTGACCTCGGTTGTTATGTGGTGAACGACCTCATCAACGCAGTTGATCTCTCTGTCCAGTCTGGCACAGTCCACCATCATGTCCTCCAGTTTTTTTAGGTCTGAGTTTTCTTCACCTTCTATAGAACGATACACAATATTAAAGGACCAGAAATAGAGACCTACAGTTATGTAGCCTACTACTACTGTCGTAGTAACAAAGAATAAAGTATGTTGTATTTGCTACTTACCCTGCGATTCAACCAAGTCAAGTGCAAGATTTGTAATAATGTCCATTCCTGTTCCGATATCTGTCTGACATGATTTTAGGCTGGACACCATTGAGTGGACAGCGCTCAGTGACATTCTTAAATCTAGCTAGAATAAAGGAGCCTTGTCTATCGTTAGCTTTCGTTAGAACAAGTTAAGAAATGTAAAGTGACTAATTTCCCTTTCAAACTAGCTAGCAAAGCAATTGATTAGCATGAGCTTACTTTCTAGTTAGCAAACCGCTAACTTTTCGGTGTCGTTGGCTAGTTTCTCGTTAGCCTAGCTCGAACAGGTTTCAAAGCCAAGCTATAGCTATAGTCACGCATTACTATTATTTTGACTGCTGGCTGCCAAAGAACAACAACTATAAACAAAAGGCAAGAACTGGTTAGTCTACAGTAATTAGCTAAAGTTTTTAGTAGTTACTAGCTTGTAATTATCTCTGACTGAACTTCTATCAATCCAGAGAGACACAAAAACTACCGGGATGCAATGATGAACATCCAATCTAGTACATGCTTCAAAATAAGAGTCCGCAAAATAATCTACGTTGACGGTCCGTGTACGTGGGTTTAATTCCTTATCCCATCAAAACGGAACATGCAGGAATAAGAAAACGTTTTCTTATTCCGTTTTTCAAGGGTTAGGTTTTTTTTGCAAAAACGGAAAAAAAAGGATTTTGACTTTTTATTTTGTTATCTCGTTTTTTACACAAACCGTAAAACGACTTGATATTTCCATTTTTCTAAAGTGGGTGGAGCTAAATGTAAAATGCCTGTCATTGGCCAAATGTGTAGTCAGTACCAGAGCCATAGATTTCCATTCAGAGGGCTGCGTTTCCCGAAAGCGTTGTGAGACTAAATTGATTGTAGAATCCATCGTACCACGAATCTTAGTTTTACGGGCCGTTCCCAAAGACACGTAACTAAAGTGTGTCTTGAAAATCCGTAGCTCTTGAAAGCGCATAGATTGGCCTACTCCTTACGAGCATGTTTGGGAAACGCACGTAAAAAATATCGATGGTTTCGTTATTTTGCTCGATCGTTGCTACGATGGTGTCTTTGGGAACGGCCCGTAAAACTAAGATTCGTCGTACGATGGATTCTAAAATCTACTTAGGCTTACGACGCAGCCCAGGGGTGCGTTTCTTGAAAGCATTGTAAGCCTAAATTGATCGTAGAGTCCATCGTACGATGGATCTTAGTTGTACGGGCCGTTTCCCAAAACCATCGTAGCTAAAGAGGCACTTGAAAATCTTCGTAGATTAACGAGAGCTCCAGACCAGTCGTAGACCGCTAAGTGCATCGTAGCAAAGAGACTCAGTGGAGACACATGTAGGCCGACTATAAAAACTACATAGACTAATGCTGAAAGTTACTTACGATGGAAGATAAGATTACGTATTTTGGTTCTCTTTTTACACCAGTTACGCTGGAACTGGGATATTTGTTAGTGAACCATACAAGTTTAAGTGACGAAAAAATATCTGAATCCGGTTTAGTCTTAAGTAAATTTAGGTTACACAAAATAATTTGATTTGGTGGGTTTGGCGCATGCAGTAGACGAAGGTATATTTAACAAACACATGTCAAGTCTTATTCAAAATACTATAAAATTGAAATATGGCTGTTGTAATGTGCAATAGTAACTAGAAATGCATAAACGTAACGCTTTTACGAGTACAATAACACAACAATTTAACATTGAAGATGTTTATTAGAATTATAGGGCTGGTAGCACGCCAAGCTCGGTGGATGAAGAGGCTGGTGGCAAAGCCGAGCCTGACGTTGGGGAGGCTGGTAGCGAGGCCGAGCCTAGCGTCCTGTGAAGACAGAGTGTAATTCTTTAGAATATGATCAAGACTGAATGAAGTGGGTAAGGATGGGATAGTAGTTACCGGGCTGGATCTCGGGTGTGGTGGAAGAGTCCTTGAGGGTCACGACTGAGCAGAAGCACGAGCAGATCCCCCTGGCGTGCCTGAGAGAAACAGATGGTGGGAGTGCAACAAAACATGTGAGCATGCAGACAGGAGGAATAGAGTGTATATGCGGAAACAATAGCCTACCTGGGAAGAGGGAGGTGCAGTCCAATTCTCTCGTACTTCATTTGGCCTGATGTGGTATTCTTCTCCTGGATTTAAGTTCATTTTAAGTGCCTAATTCCATTTAGACATGAGTCAGTGAGAGTTGGAAGAAACTGTTCCTTGGGCGAGAGGTTCTTGTCCGGGTAGACCGCAGCCTCCTGCCGGAGGGGAGTGGCTGGAACAGTGTGTCCAAGGCAGGGTACCAGATGGTAATGAAGGAGGTGAGAATGCACTCAAATATGGTACCCATCATTGTCAGTACCCAATACCGCACCATCATTGTCTTTGACAGATCAACTTCTTCAGTTTACACAGGAAGTACATCCTGTTGTGCCTTCTTGGTGAGGGAGCTGATGTTACATTTACATGTATAAATTTAGCAGACGCTTTTATCCAAAGCGCCTCTAAGAGAGAGATTTACAAAAAGTGCTGGGAGATGGTAGCGCCCAGGAAATGGAAGGATTCCATCAGGGGTCAGTGCAAAGTCTTCCGGGGATGCAGTTGAATGCAGAGCTAAAGTCCATAAACAAACTTGCGTAGGTGCCAGGATGTTCAAGGTGGGTCAGCACACAAAGCAGGGCTGAGTTGATGGCATCCGCGGTTGACCTGTTTGCTTTGTAGGCGAACTGGTGCTGATCCAGTGTGGAGGGGAGGGAGGCTTTTGTGATTTAGCAGCAGTCTTTCAAAGCACTTCACAACAGTAGAAGTGAAGGCCACTGGTCTTTAGTCATTGAGGCTTCACAGCTGATTTTTTCAGAAACGGCAGAATGGTGGCAGATTTGAGGCACTTGTGGATGGAGCAGATAGACAGAGAAGGGTTGAAGATGGAGGTAAATATCTCAGCCAGCTGGTAAAAGTAAAGTGTAAGTTTCATGCTTTTAGTTGATTGGTTGAACTCTTATTGATGTTGGTCACTTCTTACAGCAGGTGAGCATTGGTTATGATGAGAGAAAAAAAAAAGACGTTTTTTGGGAACGAAGGAAGCTGTTATTAGCCTATATAGGTCAGTGTTTCCCCTACTATTATATTAGGGTTGGTTGGTCTGAAAATGGCCTATGCCTCCTGATGCTTCCAGTGAATTTGTCCCGGGAAAAAACGTTAGGTTTTCCCCTTTTATGGTATGCTCATGAATATATAGATGAGCTGCGCGCTGATTGGTTGGTCTACAACGAGTGAAGCTGCAGAGCAAAGAGCAACACAGCCAACATTCACTGAAACGTCGAAGGTGGAGACTTGAAATAAAAACGTACAAATAAATCTATTGTGTCTACACAACACTGTTTTCAACAGATTGACTAGATATCATTTGAAATGATTACGTTAGTTGTTTCCACTTCTGTTGTCGAAGCAAACAGGATCGACTTAGGTGGGTAACGTTAGCACTACAGTACAGCTTAGCAAACAAACTATCATGATTCAACTCAGCTTCAGTTAGCTCTAGCTATCTTGCTGAAAAATAGATCTGGACAAACATGCATCTTGAATTGTAGATTTACATGACAACACGGGTTATTTCTTTGAATGAAACAGTCAGGAACATGAAATAACGTTAGCCCCATTGCCAGTAAACTAAATCATCACACATTCTACCGATGCTAGATACAGGCAGAATACGTTAGCATTGCTAATAACTGTTAGCGACAACATCATACTACAGCTTGCGGTTGTGATGAACATAAGGTCGGAACAGCACCTTTTTCAGCAACAGGTTCATAGCAAATCCTGCTTTACATTTTCCCTGGTTTTCAAACTGTCCTCGGTGAAATGGTTCAAGCAAATGTGTAATTGAGGGTCGAACTGCACAGGGATCTTCTCATACTATGAGTCATAGACAAACATCACAGCCCGTCGAGTGTTTGGTTCCTTGGGAAGACTCTGAAAAGTGTCAGCATTCCCTGTACAGGCTGGAACACTGCATTTACGACCGTAGTCCATTTTCAATATCCTTGAAAAACGTTCTTCTTTGTAATTCCGTGGAAGTACACAGAGCAGCGCGCAGCAAATTTTGGGGCGTGACAAAGGTACAGACCAGAGCCCAAAAAGCCTACCGTTTTACAGCTAAATTTTGTGAGATTTGCATAGGGAAGAGGTGTCAATGGACTTTGGGGTTCACTTTATGTCCATTTTACCCACTGAACTGTCGTTATTCAACTGTGACAAGGTAAATTCCTCTCAAACTGGTCTATAGCTTTCTCTTTTATTCAACAAACTAAATGGCCTAATGTAATTTATCTTATTTATTCGATGGCATGTCATTTCTGTCACAGGGCTCGACAATAACGATGGCCCGGGGCCAGTAAAACGTAACGTCGGGACAGTTAAACTAGCAACTCACTGGCCCGATCGGGCCACTGCAAATTATTGATTGAAAAAAAAAAAAATCGCATTGTAATAGTTAACATCCTTCATATGTTTTGCTAAATGCATAAATAACTTCAGCTTGTGGGGCGCACAGTTGGCAAATCAAGAGTTGAGTAGTGAGTGACGAGTAGTTGTCAAATTGTAATTCTCTAATCTCGATACATTTTTTAACAACTGGCGCGAGACAATAAAGTGACGATGGCAGCAAAGTAGAGCTACGAGCTCAAATGGAAGCATTTTTTTTTATGGAACGAAGATGCACTGTGTCGTCTGTCATATGTTCCCGTCTAAAGCAGACAAAAGTGGATCTTTTTACACAGGCACCGACAATTTTCGAAAACAATCCCTGACCAGCCATGCTAGCAGACAGCACCTGGTTTGCGTGACAGCTATGCCGATGGTTGACAATCCATCTTCCAGGCCGTTGACCATGCTGGTCAGGAATTTAAATGTAGATGCCCATCGTGTTACTGCACGACTTATAACAACGGCATATCACGTAATTAAGACGGGCCAGCCGTTCACCTCGTTCCCCCAGGCTATTGAACTGCAGCAGAAGAATGGTGTCGACTTGGGTACTTAGTATCATACTGATGAAATGCTATGGAAGCTTTTATATATTAGCATTGAGGGACCAGAGGTTTCAGTTTCAGCCTGACAGAGTTGTGCAGAGATGGCTGTCAGCGGGGACGAGAGCACGTCATGTTTGAGGTTAAAAGTCAATTGTTTTGCTGACTATTACCTTTTTATTTTTTATCACTAGAAATGTGATTTCATTTTTGTTCTTTTTATATCCAGGATGTGTTTAATAAATGGTTAAACATGTTAACAGAATAACACAACTTAGAAGTCTTTTGTTTTGTTGTAACAATGATAAATTACAACTTTTGGAGGGGGGACCAGTAAAAATTGTCTTGGGGCCAGTAAGTTTCAAACCCACTGGCCCAGTGGGGCCAGTGCCAAAAAATGTTAATGTTGAGCCCTGACTCGACATGGTCGCCGTCCCCCCCCGTCCCGTCCCCTGAATTGCACCAACAACTTAACACATAACTTGAACCATAATCGGGCCAGGTACAGTGCAAGGTAGTCAGTGCAATACTGGGTGATAAAACACACATATCTAGGATTGAGTGCAAATATTGTTTTCTTTTTCTTTCCTTCAATGCGGCCGGCGCTCGACACTTCTAATGATTAACACAAAACGACCACACCTCTTTGAAGGCGTGAAAAGGTCTACAATCTTTGAAGCCGATTATCTAGGCTAGAGCTTTCCAGGTTTACCAACATTCAGATACACATATTAACTTCTACTATTCTAAGATTTCAATGTATGACACATAATTTGAAAGCTTACAATCTGCACTTTCACAGTCTGTTAAAAAAACTGAGAAATGACCCAAGTGTTAGTACTGTGATAAAACGCGTTACAGCACGGAAGAAAGGCAACTGACCGGAATTTCTTCCTGTTATCGTGTTTGGTCTTGATCATGCTCAGTGCTGCTTCCTGGTCGTAGTAATGGCAACATTTCCTGTTCTTCACTGGGTTCTTCATCTCCACTTGCAGGAGACAAAGATCTAGTCTCAGAGAAGCACCAACACACAGCATCTGACCAAGACTATGAGAAGCTGCATAGGGTTGGGGTTTATAACATGTGGGGGGGGGGGAATTCCTCCCAGTTAATCAGCAGTTATCATATGTTTTTCATCACCCGATCTCATAAATTCACTTCAACTTTACTTAAAGACCAACTGTAAGCACTACACATCAGAGCCCGGCAGTGGTCCTATGGCTTATTTGCTACACACGAAAGGGTGTAGACATCAGTTAGTCTGAATGTGAAAGGGTGGCTTGTGATCACTGGCTCTCTAAGCAGTTGAGTGCCATTGTTGAAAAGTGATAGACAATAACCATATGGCAACATCATTTTGCAACACAAAAAACATTACTCTAGCCAAATGAAGTAAGAGTAGGGTAGCATAATGTGACTTGGTAGCACAACTATGCAGTATATTGGGTACTGTACTGTAGTGTGAGAGAAATGAACTGGCCTGAGTGAGGGGACAAATGAAGTTCACTTGACTCTGTGTCACAGCAATGTCTTCGTCAAGCTCCTCCTCCGTATCCTCTGCTGTGTTTGAATTGGCTAAAGAAAGAATTGAATGTCTTACAAGTTATAGATTTAAAAAAAACTAAACTGACAGTAATTTAACAACGTTACATGTCTTAGTCAACAGAAGACAAATTACATCTACATGCAATTAACTAATTAAGTTGTAAATTCAAATATTGTTGGTATTGTTGCATCCTACCTTGTTTTATGGAACTTCTAATGCTCTCCTTGAAGCTGACCACCTTGTCGTGGTTTTGTAACTCAGCATCAGAGAGCCTGCTCATAGCCTCAGTATACTGGTCTCTCACCCGGTCACTCAGGGCAAACAAAGCTTCAGGGTACTGCTGGTGTCTGGCCTGAGGTGCAAAACAAACTCACTTCATATCCCTCAGAACCTAAAGTGTTTAGATGTGTTCCCTCTAGGGATGCATATCATGTAACCGTTAACCGACAACACGAATATTAACCCTTTCCAGCTGGACCATTCAAATATGGGAACTTAAAATCCATGGCTCCTGCCTTAATATCTTAGTCTTCCAATCACCAATTTTATTTATGAAAACTGCCAGATACTCCATGACAACATAAGCTAAACGCACATATAATTTGTTAAAGTATATCGTCATCATGGTCATCCATCTTTTGCCTAAGCGGAGTCAGAGAGGATACCATGGGAGACAGTGTTAGATCTACCGCTTCTAATTGAAAACTGCGGCAATATTTCGAGTAAAGACAAGTTTCTTAACATGGGTAGTAAATTGTCAATTAAAAGTAAAATTGTGTCTTTTTAGTTATGAAGCATTTGTAGGAGTAACGCAATTTTTTCACAACAAAATTACATGATCCTGCTTTTGTGTTTGTGCCAGGCAGCTACTGACCGTAGTTCTGCATAGCCTTGCTTTTTGCAAATTTCTGTAAAACTAGCTAAATAAACATTAGCTAGCTACACTATTTACCTTTTAAAATAAATATCTATAACTTGTTTGGCCAATTTGGTCGATTGTGGAAGAAAGTCAAACCTTTTTAGTTATGGAGAGGAGTATAACTAGCTAGCGCCAGCTAGTTTTTTTGGGGGGGGAGTTCCGTTTTTCCACTAATCACTATAATGGTCATAACTTTTAAACAAAATAAGATTTCTAATCAGTTGGCCTTTCTACATTGCCCACAGAATTATGCATGTTTCATATGCTCTAAGTTTTCCCTATATCTTGTAATAAAAGTGGTTGAAAATGAAGTTGTCTGATTAAGTATGGCAGACGAACAAGAGTATTGTAAAAATTGCTGCGTGAAATCTTCTTGCCAAATGATGATTTGCCTTAGTCATACGTATATTTATATAATTAGAAAGCCATAGTTCTTCTCTTCAATATGGTATAAACAGTTCAGGTGTATGATTTAATACGAAAAGTAATGGAAATAAGAATATGCATATTCATATCATATCCTAGCACCAGATTCTTTTTGCAATTTGACTCCGGCTGGAGTAAGAATGTGGCCTGGTCCTAACAAGACTCTCATACATTTCATTTGTACAGAGAGTCTGGGATTGCTCCATTGACAAGCATTAACTTCCTTGAAGGCGGGTACTCTGTTGAAGTTTAAAACTATTGGATATGCCCAGAGCAGGGCTCCAGACAAACTTTTTTTACGAGGAGCACCGTAGCTCCTGACTGAAAATCTTAGGAGCGCAAGCAGAAAATTTAGGGGCACACCTTTAAAATCGACCTGCAATGCAATTATTAATGTAACTAGAGAGGGTACAATTTCTGGGTAAATTGTGGGGTGTGCTTACGTCGGTTGCAGATGGGTCATTTTTACAACTGATATACAGCGACGCACCACACAAGCTTGAGTTTAAATACATTATCTAATGTGACATTACGTACTGTATGCAAGTCTTAGCTATTCATTAAATGTATGATGCACTTATCAATCAGTCCTCCTAGAAGGGGCAATTTTAAACCCTTTTTAGGGGTGCTCAAGCACCCCTAAATTTCAACTCAGCACCCCTAAAAATAATAAAGTCATAAAAAAATAACAATTATTATTGTTTATTATCATTTGATGCTGGTAGTCTTTAGTTTTTTCATTCATTCAATATTTTGCATAATAATACATAAATGAATTAATTGTTATCCAGTGAAATTAGGGATTTATTAGCGAGGGGGTTTAGCACTTTTGCAAGGCACTGTATTCATGTCACATTCTCATTGGGGGCTGAGCACCCCTGAAGGTCTGATCCTAGAATCACCCCTGTCCTACACCACACTTGCTGAGCAACAGTGCAAACACATGCAGGGATACAGTAGCTAACAACGCTAGTGCTAAATAAGTATTTAGTTAGCTGCTCGGCTCCATGACGCCGGGTAAGAAGGGCTCGTGAGACAGCTCACCAAAAGAACGAAGGGGAGCCCACTTGTCTGGCAGATAAAGACATGTTCGTAGGAACCTAGCGAAAAATAGCCTAAACATTCCAAGACTTTTAGCTACGGTAGTAATGCTGAGGACTCGCTGATATCGCTGTCTTACTAGAACGTGGTATCTAGTGATGGGTCGTTCGCGAACGATCCTGAAGGTGAACGTCGGGAGCTGGCTCGCATATCTGAAGAGCCGACTCTATTTTTAATAGATTAATACAGCCTATAAAAACTAAATGATTATGAAATAATGAATTTTAATTGTATTTAAAATAATTGACTAATTCAAAGAACAACGAAAAAATACTTGTAGGCTTAAAGGCGCACACGATCATCGTCTGTTCCTGTCAATCCTGCATGAGGGAGGGCCGAGACAACTCACACAGTCACAGTAGTCAAAACTCGGAGGAGAGCCATGACAAATCAATGCATTTTTAAAGATATGTGGTTACGGTCGAGTATGATTTCATTTCATAATTTAATCAAATTGTTTTCACACCTATCATAGTAAAATTCATAGTTAAAACATGTATTTTTTAAAGAGCCGTTAGGGAGCCAAAAGAGCCGGCTCTTTTTAGTGAGCTGAGCCATACGAGCCGGCTCACAAAAAAGAGCCGGAATGCCCATCACTAGTGGTATCTATGCGTCGTTGCTAACGTGTGCTGACGTTGTGCACACCCAATAAATAAAACATTTGTTGGTCGCACATGCGCGAGTACTTGTAAATTATGCTCGCACTGTCTCAAAAACTGGTCGCAAAATGCGACCATTTGGTCGCAGTCTGGAGCCCTGGCCCAGAGCCACTCTGGATCTGCCATAACCAATCGCTAGCGTTCGCCTTAGCCAACTCCTTCACCACTACATTGAGTCACTTACGGAGCTAGTTGGAAAATCAAACTTTTCCCGAACCCCCGCGGGGGGGGGGGGGGGTTGGGGGGGGGGGGCATTTTCCGTTTTTTCCAGAAATGCATTTGCATTTGAAGAATGTGGCTGCATTATTTGACTCATAAATGAAATTAGTAATCAATCATCCTATTTGCATTTTAATTTTCTTCTTCAAGAGTGCTCAATCTTTCACTTAATTAAAATGAAAAAGAAATAGACATTTGAGATTTAATTTTCAAAACATGCCCCAGCAAATAGATACCAAAATTCAATTTGAAATGTAAAATTTGAAAATTAAAATGCATTTCCAGAAATGCATTTTCATTTTAAGAACTTCGCTGCAAAATTGTGACCACAATTCAAATTCAAATGCATTTCCAGACATGCATTTTCATTTTAAGAACATGGCTGCAAAATCGTGAACACAATTCAAATTCAAATGCATTTCCAGAAATGCAGTTTAATTTTAAGAACGTGGCTGCAAAATCGTGACCACAATTCAAATTCAAATGCATTTGCAGAAATGCAAAATGAACGAAAAAGCGTTCTGAGCGGCGCAGCAGAGTGACGTCAGTAGCCGCTCTTCTTCAGCTCCCTGCTGACCGAGCTACCCATCTTGTTTGGTAGGGGGCGGTGTGCACATCTGCATTGCATTACATTGCAAATGTGCCGGGAAATTGATTGAATTGCCCGGTCTTTAGAGCAGCGTTCCCCAACCGGTGCCCACCGGTGCGCGGACCGGTACCGGGTCATTTCCTACCGGGCTGCACAAAAAAGAATTAATAACATTATTTCCTTTTAATTGATTATCAGAGTCTGAAAGACGTTTTATTCTGAAAAATGACCTGATTCTCTCCTTCTCCGCGGGCCTTTTCCCCTGAGCAAAAAAGCTCTGCAAAGACTTGTGTTTACTCATTTTTTAGCAAGTTTGTGGGCTTTATTGAGCGGTATCATGCGTGTGTCTTCCTCTTGACACATGACAAGTGATAGTTACCACTCAATGAAGCCTGTTTGAGACAACAACTCTATCGGTGTTTTGGATGAAGGCTATCCTGAGATCGCCACTAAAGCACTGAAAACCCTGCTTCCATTTCCAACATCAAACTGGATTTTCTGCCGTGACAGCAATCAAACAAAATTATGGAATAGCTAGGCCTAAACTGGATATAAGGAACGCACTTCGGGTGTCACTGTCGTAGTTTATAGTCACACACAACAGTGGGACTGACACATCGAAAGCTAGCTAACAATATAACGATGGAAAACCAGGCTAAGAAACTTAAAGATGGGGCTGAAAAATTAAGAGACAAAAATACATCACACTAGACATGGTTTTGTCAATTGAAAAAACGGCTGTTTATTTTACATAAAACTCCAAAAACTATTTTTCGCTCAAATCAGCGAAACAATTTTTCTCGCGCGCTCGCATTAGGTGTGGAAGTCACTAACTAGGATCACATCAAACCCAGAATGTGCATGCATTAGCAGCGCAGCTGTCCAGGGCCTATCTTTCCTCCCAGTCCGTCCCTACCGTTCCGTGA
The DNA here is from genome assembly GCF_038355195.1 of Osmerus mordax. Lineage (NCBI taxonomy): Eukaryota > Metazoa > Chordata > Actinopteri > Osmeriformes > Osmeridae > Osmerus > Osmerus mordax. The sequence goes on from NC_090055.1 coordinate 13,730,142, forward strand.
AAATATGTCTTACATGAAAGCGGTCTGTGGCGCAAAAAAGGTTGGGGACCGCTGCTTTAGAGGACGCATCACAGATCATGGCGCTCCCTCAAATTGTGCAAACACTGTTAGATTTAGCTGAGCAGGTAGAATCTAATAATATATCTGAGTCTGATGCCCGTGACCGAGTAGAACAAGTCATAGAGAGCTTGGCTGCATACTCTGCCGTCACAGATTTACACATTAATACTCTGCCACTGTTTAAGTCATTGTTTGACATCAAGTTGCTCAGTCTGTGATACGTCCTCTAAAGACCGGGCAATTCAATCAATTTCCCGGCACATTTGCAATGTAATGCAATGCAGATGTGCACACCGCCCCCTACCAAACAAGATGGGTAGCTCGGTCAGCAGGGAGCTGAAGAAGAGCGGCTACTGACGTCACTCTGCTGCGCCGCTCAGAATGCTTTTTCGTTCATTTTGCATTTCTGCAAATGCATTTGAATTTGAATTGTGGTCACGATTTTGCAGCCACGTTCTTAAAATGAAAATGCATTTCTGCAAATGCATTTGAATTTGAATTGTGGTCACGATTTTGCAGCCACGTTCTTAAAATGAAAATGCATTTCTGGAAATGCATTTGAATTTGAATTGTGGTCACAATTTTGCAGCCACGTTCTTAAAATGAAAATGCATTTCTGGAAATGCATTTTAATTTTCAAATTTTACATTTCAAATTGAATTTTGGTATCTATTTGCTGGGGCATGTTTTGAAAATTAAATCTCAAATGTCTATTTCTTTTTCATTTTAATTAAGTGAAAGATTGAGCACTCTTGAAGAAGAAAATTAAAATGCAAATAGGATGATTGATTACTCATTTCATTTATGAGTCAAATAGTGCAGCCACATACTTAAAATGCAAATGCATTTCTGGATTTTGGTAACGATTTGTTTCCATACACGTAGTCTAGTGACTTTCAGAGTACAAGCACAATGCAATACACTCTCGGATTCATTGTGTTTTCATTTAAAATCTGTTTTTGTTCTGTTGTTGTTTATGCTGCTTTTTACAAATCAAGGTTTGTAGAGTTGTTTGAGCGTTTGTTATCAGTAAAAAATTCTAATCTAAATTAGCATCTCTAGTTCCCTCTATATTTATCTTTCACTAGCCTAAATAAAACCAACACAGCTTTCTTTAAAGATGGTGTAGGCAATGTTGAAAGAGAAGAACGTTTTGTCATATTTGCCTAAATAGACTTCACATCTTGATAGCAACCACTACATCAAGGTTTGATGGTAATATGAAATCAATCCGACATCTGTGGGTGTTGCAGGACTAAAATAAACACAACAAATCATTAAGACCATTATGAGACTAATGACTGGACGGGCTACCTGTCTGTCTATCTACCTGCACGCACTCTGCCCCTGCACTAAATGCACGTTACTGTAGTTTTCAACCAGCAGAGGTATTCTAAACAACCGAACAAGAGGCACAAGAATGGCGGAGAAAGAGCAGGCAATAAATTCAGTTCCAGATTTCACAGTTAAAAGACGAAAGAGAAAACAGACAGTAGTTGAAAAGGCTACCAGAAAAAAAGAGATTGGACAGTAAAACCTGAGTCAATATCGGTGTTGCTTTTCAACACTAGCAAGAACTGATAGATTTAAAGGGGCTGCAAAGTGACGCCATTGTAGCCGTATTTCTCTTGGACCGGTAAGTTATCTGTTTTGTTGTATTCTGGGGGGAATTTCTTTAAAACTCTATTATAGAATTTCCCAATACTAACATGCTAGCTTGAAAGTAGTGAGTACTAACATTAGCCATGTTTATGTTCATTATGATAGTGTTGTGTATGTTCTTACATGTGAATGCAACATGGGGTAATTTGTGAAAAAAAACAATGCTGCTTTCTCCAAAGCGCTCTCTCTCTCTCTCTCTCTCTCTCTCTCTCTCTCTCTCTCTCTCTCTCTCTCTCGTGGACTAACTACACTAGTCTTCCGGCATTTCTATAGTCAGGCAGCGTGTTCGTATTTTGTGGGAGTGGATGGGATATTATGGTTTTATTCCTTTGGAATAGAAGCTAAAATAGCTAGCTTGGCAAAACTTGCCTACAGCAGATTTTAACTTCTGATGCCTCGGCTACAGCAAGATGAGCATGGGTAGCTGAGCTTTAATGTCACTTAAAGTGAATTCTGAGTTTTTTGTCTGAAACACATTTTAAAAAATGGGAATGTATTGCTTAAACATATTACAAAGACTGCAAACTATGTAGTACTGAATTGTGGAGTTCGACCGTTAAACGTTTTCTCAACTTGTGTTCAGGATCTTTTGGGCAGGGCTGAAACTATGACTTGATGATGCAATGGAAGCACTGAGCATAGCCCCTCCCCTAACTAGAGAGCGCATAAGCTGTTTTTAAAACTAATAAACTGTTATTTATTGATAGCCTAACGTTATTTGGCTTAGCCATGCTATTAACATATTGATAACATGCTACTCTGTGTGACTAAAGATTACAAACTACAATTATCTATTTACCCCACGTTTAAAAACTACAAGTCCCACATTTCACAAGTGGTATTCGCCAACACAGTAGAGTTTTATGTGATGATGCAGTCCAGTCAGAGATAGAGAGGTGAACAACGCTGGGAAAAAGTATCCGTATAGGCCATGGGCGGAGTGTGGCTTCTGGTGCTTGAGCCCCAAATGTTCAGAATCAGGTTTATTGTATAGTTAAACTTTTGTACTTTTACTTAATTTAAGATCTGTAAATTCCGTGTTCGTATGTTATACAAACACGGAATTTACTGTGGCAGGGAGGTGCAAAACACTAAACATATACAGATCTTAAATTAAGTAAAAGTACAAAAGTTTAACTATTTCTAAGAACTAAACAATCTAAGAATTTAAATATAAAATAAAATATATATAAAAATAAGAATAGAATGAGCAGCGTGAATGGTCAACATAGTGCAATCGGATACTGAGATAAAGTGGCTTATGCATACTGAATTGCCATTAGATGGACTTATAATAGTTAAATAAGTGAATGAATGTCAATGGGAGTCCTTGGCCTTGTTGAAGAGGCCAGTAGCAGATGGAAAGAAACTGTTTTTATGGCGTGAGGTTTTGGTCCTGATGGACCGCAGCCATCTGCAAGAGGGGAGTAGCTGGAACAGGGAGTGACCAGGGTGGGAGGGGTCGGCCACAATCTTCCTCGCACGCCTCAGGGTCCTCGAGGTGTGCAGGTCAAATGTTCTCAAAAGCACAGAATAAGGTTAAAGGCCTCACTGTGCCCCTTATTTGTATGTGTGCTACAAAAAAAAACAATTAAGGAGCACATGTACTCTTTGGGGAAAAAGTTAGCGTAGAGCCCTGCAGACGTGTTCAGTGTGAATAGAGCCCCAGTAGTTGACGTCACGCAATCCCAGCATGCACCGGTTATCGACATTTTGGCAGGAAAGTGGAGAGCAAAATGGAGCGCCAGAGTGTACATACTAGGGGTGGAACGGTACACTGAAGTCACGGTTCGGTTCATACCGCGGTTCAGACATCACGGTTCGGTACGAGTTCGGTACAACGGAGAGAATAGCAAAACAAACCAGGTTCCTCTACGAGTGAATACGGGCACATTGTAGATGACATGTAAATTACGATTGCGTCAGTATTTCTTTTGGGCCTCGTTCCAGTGATTGGCACACCTGGGTGATGGCATCGGATATTTTTTGTCATTTAGCACACACCAAATGCGTTATATGCGTTAGTATGTTAGATGTATTTTCACTCACATATTTACATTTAGACATTTAGTCATTTTAGCAGACGCTCTTATCCAGAGCGACTTACAGTAAGTACAGGGACATTCCCCCGAGGCAAGTAGGGTGAAGTGCCTTGCCCAAGGACACAACGTCAGTTGGCATGACCGGGAATCGAACTGGCAACCTTCGGATTACTAGTCCGACTCCCTCACCGCTCAGCCACCTGACTCCCACATATCCCACAACCAGTGACGTGCGGTAATGTCAGTAAGAGGCTAGGCACTTATGAAAGCCAGATTACCTAATTACCTTCTTTTTTTTATTTTATAAAATAGAGCTTGGAGAAATTCCTCAATTTTTGACTTGAATTTTGCGGGGATTAAGTTTACAATGTAGCTGGTGTAATGACGTTAGCTGCGCAAATGTCCAGTAACATCTCGATTTTAATTGGTCCATGTTTGATACGTAACATAGGTGATTACTGGCTAGGGCTGTCCCCGACTAAGATTTTCTTTGGTCGACCAAGACTCGACTAAACACTTCTGAAAATCGACTAATCAAAATTTTACAAGTTTTTTTTTTTCTATAAATATCACAATGTTTTTCATCAAACCCTTTTGTGTGATTTTTATCCTCACTGTTTTAAGAGATAATATGAAAGAAATATGTAAGAAGGGAGATTGACAACTAGACAAACATAAATGTACAAACATTTTCCCGATCTGACCCAATGTAGCTGCTGGACATTCCAGATTCAGCCGCTATAAAATAAGCTATTACTAATAACAAGTCTCGTGTCACCAGTCCTGTTGTTACCGAATGCCGATATAATACAAATTACCTGTTTGGTTATTATGTATTATCTCTTACAATGTACTACAAATTTAAAATATTGTTTGTTTAACATGCAAATCATCAGAGCGCGCTGATCACTGCCTGGAAACGTGCAGCATGCGAACTTACGTAGAAGCCAAGTGGGGAACGGTGCAACAGAGTAAGATTTTGTTGTCTTGGCCGGAGAAGATAATGTCATTCGATTTGGATGTGATTCTTATAATAGGCATATTCATTTTTTAACCCAGCGCGTTAGCATGAGCGAAGTAGGCCTAGGCCAACTTACGTTTTTCAGGTGGTAGGCTACATCATATTCAACGTCGAACTATCAAAAACAAACCGTTGTTGGCAGAGTTTGCATTCAACGTTTTTCGAGTCACCCGGTAAATGTAAATGTACTTTAATGAAATGCTGCCATACCACAGATTTCTTTGCCATTTTGACTAATAACACCGACAAAGTAGGCTATGGCAGAGTTTGTAGTTCGGCAGGCAATTGTGCTCGTGCCGTGTGCAAAAAATCGAAACAAAACAAAGCGCAGATTAACGAAAGGGAAAACAATAACACCTTTTCTTTTAAATTATATATTATTAGAGTTGCTTTATTTGTCTTAAATAATATAATCTACAATTTCTGTATAACATTTCTTTAATTCAGCAATGGTGACACAAGCGGGAATCAGATCTCACACTGCCATACGGCAGCTTGACAAAAAAAAAATCTTAGTCGACCAAGAGCATATCGACCAGAAAATCGACTAATTGACTGATTCGGAACAGCCCTATTACTGGCATAACATATTTACGTGCAAAGACACTGCAGAGTTGTGCTTTTCAACGTAGGCCTACATGTTGAAAAAGACAGGATCAAATTGCTCAAGTGAGTTTTTCGTTTGTCGTCCGCAGGGAGCGGACAGTAAAAGCACTGCTTATTAGGGTTCCTCCGGTAGGAGGGAACCCATTGTTTTTGTTAGTATTCCTATTATTAGGGTTCCTCCGGAAGGATGGTCACCCTACTTGACACACGCTCAAGCTTGTGAGACGCACACACATCCTTTCTGGAAATTGTGTGCTGACCAAGACCCCACCCTCGGTCTTTAGCTCCTGTTTCATTTAGCTTCCAATTGCAGCTCGCCGTTACGAATATTTTTTTTTGAGGTTTGTGCACTTTTAGACATTTTAGATCGTGAGCTTGAAGTGACGGAAAACCAAACTTGAAAAGTAGCTATCTTTTTCTCTCTGTGTTTATAATTAGTGAATCATTTTGCATCTCGGCGAATTCTTCAAAAAGGTCGTGGAGGGCAGCCTTTAGGAGAAAAAAGCAATTCCCCACAGACCTGATCGGCTCAGAATTTGGATTTGGGTTGTGAAAGTCTTCGTAATTGGAATGAGTTCGAAGGCCAGGGAGACCCCATAGGCTTAGGCGGCAGCCATGTTTTGGGTGCGTCATGTTCATAAGTTCACCATTTTACAGTTCTGTCTACACCAAAAAAGTCGAGCAGGGCAGCCTTCAAGAGATGTGGGAATTGTGCATTTAGCCAGATGCTCCGATTATTTTTGTGATTTGTGGACTTGCAATTGGAGAGAGACTGCGTCCCAGGGGTACATTGTTTTGACGTTAGCCTCAGAGTCAGACTCGGCTCGCCCACTGGCAGTAAACAATTTTGTATTTCACTCAATTCTACTCCAAAACCGTCAGGGATGCTTTTTGTAGACAAGAGCCTGCTGAAGATAGCCAGTATATCTGATTTTTCAAGGCGAGCCTGTTTCATTCGTCTTATGCCCTGAGAAAGCGACCTACGTTAGCCAGGCTAGTTTTGCCAATTTCAGTAAGTCAGGTTATTTAAGGGTCTCTGACAGTCAGAATCACTGTTTACAGGCAAAGGTCGAGCTGGTCTTTTGTCAGATGTGTATATATTGACCAGTTTAGAGCTAAATACTCTTGCCAGAGCCTGGAATCGAACCCGTGTTTTGAGTGATTTGCATAGGTCTCCATCAGGTCAACACATTTGGATTCAAGTTCAAGTAATGCCACTGCATTTCACAGTCAAAACTGTAGTTTATATCAACTGTAGATGGAAAAAGCTTCATTTTTCACAACTGACATGGACCCTTTCTTAACTTTTACAGGTCTGGAGGGTCATGCAGAGGCCTGCTCAACAGAGTTCAACAGAGGATGCTGAGAGCAACAACAGAGGATGCTGAGCGTAACAGAGGATGCAACAGAGGATGCTGAGATCAACACAGACCCCTTGCTGGACTACCCCTCTCTAGCTGGACAGATTCTCTTCAGCCCTGACCCCAGGACAGCTTCATCCAGCTGGCCTGCCCTGCCTGCCTGCAGGCCATGCTTGCCCCTGCCTTCCAGCCATCCAGAGACAGTCACCCCACAGACACAGTAGCTCTGCAGACTGCTTTTTTGAGGACATTGATGAAAAAGGACAAACCAGCATTTTTTACTTTGATGAAAGTCTAAATGTTTAATCCTTTCCATGTCCCAGTATGCCAAGCTGCTGACTTTGAGTGTCTTAAGTTATAAAACCAGTTCAAGTGATAGACTTTTCACCTGAATCCAATGATTATTCATCTGAATAAAAACCACTCAAGAGAAGTACTTCTTCTTGGATGATTTGTGCTCTGCATCAGTACATCTCACACATTTGCCTTTGTTTCCATGGGATTAATGGAATTGCTAGTTTCGGCTCCACCATTTCCACCATAGTGTAATAATAAATATAATTTAGGACAGCAATTACATTTTGGTGTTATCCTTTCGCATTACACACATTTAGTCATTGTTCTTAAACTCAACCGATTATTGTCATTTTACCATACTGTTCATATTGAACAGACATCAGTGTAGACACCCTGTGAAGCCCCCACCCCCCACTCCAGAGACAGTTGGTGACAGAGAGGTGCAGACATTAAGTTAAACATGCCTTTTGAGTAGAGTAACAAATAGAGACTAAATTTGTAAATGGATGTTGAAACTCAGTTCTCTGAGTTGGTGCATGTCAGTTTAGGCAAAGGTAGCCTTTTAAACCTCTAGGTAAAAAAAAAAAAAAAAAATCAGATTTGATTGGAACTCTCTCTTTTATACATTTATAATTGGATTTGACATTGAACAGACATTTAATTCATTTAGCAAGTTGTTTAACTCAAACAACCATAACACAGTACATATGGTATACAAAGCTGCAGTCAGATTTGGCTAAATTGTTAGCTTGGATGTTATCTTTACATATAGATGGGGTCTTGTGTTTACAAACAATGAGGATTCGCACACAGCTTCAAGGCAGAAAGAAATGTTCCATTTCACTTTTACTGTACCCTACACTTTTAATGTTCCCGCCATCCCCCATTTCTGAATAAAGTTCGATTGATCTGATTTGTTGATTTATGTTACTACGAAAACCAGTTTATCCAAGCTAACTAACATTGTTTTTAGCTAGCTTGCATTACCATTAAATCGCTAACAAAACATTAGCATTCTGTTATAACTACTGAAGTTATTCTGTTATAACTACTGAAGTTATAACAGACTACAGACCCAGACGTTTCGTTTGAGTACCATATTAAGCAAATTACCAGAACTGCATTTTTCCATCTACGTAATATTGCCAAAATACGAAAATTTCTCTCAAAGGATGATGCCGAAAAACTAATACATGCATTTGTTACGTCCCGATTGGACTATTGCAATGTGTTGTTCTCTGGCCTCCCAATTACCCACCTAAAAAATCTACAGCGGGTGCAAAATGCTGCTGCTAGACTATTGACCAGAACAAGAAAGTTTGATCACATAACATCTACTCTTGTTTCTCTACACTGGCTCCCTATCCAAGCCAGAGCTGACTTCAAAGTTCTACTACTAACCTACAAATCTTTGCATGGATTGGCACCACTGTATCTCTCCGGTCTCCTTGCACCCTATTGCCCCGCAAGGACACTTAGATCTCAAGATGCCGGCTATCTGGTGGTTCCCAAAATTAAGAAAAAAACAGCTGGAGGTAGGGCGTTCTCATATAGAGCACCTCTTCTCTGGAACAAATTACCCGTCTCAATTAAGGAGTCTGATACTGTTTCGACATTTAAAATTAGGTTAAAAACGTTGTTGTTTAGTAAATTCTACGACTGTTAAAGGTAAGTATGTTACTAGTTGGAGGCAACGGGGGACGGGTTGTTTCCATCCTTATTCTATAAGTATAACTTATTTTAGAGTTCTCTTCCCCTGGAACAGATTTCATGTTCCAAACGAGGGGGGCTGTCGCTGTCTTGGTGTGTGGGGTTGCATCAAATTCCCCTTTTTTGCTCTGTTAAATTGCTGCACCAGTCCACACTTGACCGGTGGGGATCTCATTCTATTATGACTGTAACTGTTACCTGCTCCTGGCATTCTCTAATCCCTGCTCTCCTCTCTCTGTCCCCCCCCACACACATCCCTTGTGGTGTGGGGGGTTTGAGTTGTCAGCACCTGCCTGGTCGTCGGTCAGCCAACGCTGGACCTGGTCGCGAGTTTCCCGGTCCTGTCCTACATCTATAAAGTTGAACAATGGATTTTGGTGTTTCAAAACCCATCGACACTGTATGACTATGTTTAGCCTGTGTTCTGCTCCTCTCTCTCACCAACCGTCTCTGGAGGAGGGGATCCCTCTCTGAATTGCTCCTCCCAAGGTTTCTTCAATTTTTTTTCTCCTGTTGAGAGTTTTTTGGGATTTTTTCCTTGTCTTCCTTGAGGGTTTAGGTTGGTTGAGGGGCAGTTCTATGGGCGTATGTGAAGCCCTCTGTGACATGCTTGCGTGTAAAAAGGGCTATACAAATAAATTTGATTTGATTTCTGTGCAGACAATGTGGTTACGAAAAAGACAATTATTGAGTATCCCAACAATAAGCCCTACATATCCAAGAGCGTAAAGGACTGTATTAATAGGAAAAAGCTAGCCTTTAAAAACAATGATAGAGCAGGACTGAAAATGGTGCAAAGAGAACTCAAACAGAGGCTGAGGGAAGCCAGAAAACATCACAAGGACACCATAGAGCAGACCTTTTTGTCAACGGATTCAAAAAATCTGTGGGACTCCCTGAAGGCCATTACAAATATGAATACCACCAAGAAACGCCTCAGTACTGATGATGATCTGGGGAAGGCAAATTAACTGAATGACTTTTTTCTCAGATTTGATAGCCATGACTTTTCTGTGGAATCTAATAATGTCTTAGACACTATTTTAACTGATGTTAGCTACAGGATTATAATTGATCCACTCAGGATTCAGTCTATTTTAAAACATGTGTGCACTAAAAAATCCACCGGCCCAGATGGCATTTCTGCACTGCTTTTAAAGGCATGTGCAGAAGAGCTCACTTTAGCTTGGTGCCCCATCTTTCAGCGGTCTGTGGATTCACACACTGTTCCTGCTCTGTGGAAAAAATCCATCATAGTTCCTGTAGCTAAGAAACCGTGTCCAGTTGATAACAATGATTTTAGACCTGTGGCCCTGACTTCGATTGTAATGAAAGGTTTTGAGAAATACATGTTATCTGTGCTTAAGGCAGAGGTCAACTTGGTACTTGATCCATACCAGTTTGCTTATAGGCAGGGGAGAGGTACTGATGACGCTATTAACAGCATCACCCACTCCACTGTCAAGCACTTGGAATGCCCAAAAGCATATGCACGGATTTTATTTATTGATTTTAGCTCGGCTTTTAACACACTTCAACCCCATCTGCTCATCTCTAAACTAAGGAGTCAGGTGGCTGAGCGGTGAGGGAATTGGGCTGGTAATCCGAAGGTTGCCAGTTCGATTCCCGGTCATGCCAACTGACGTTGTGTCCTTGGGCAAGGCACTTCACCCTACTTGCCTCGGGGGAATGTCCCTGTACTTACTGTAAGTCGCTCTGGATAAGAGCGTCTGCTAAATGACTAAATGTAAATGTAAGGAAGATGAGTGTTAACCCTGTTTTAATTAAGTGGTATTTTTCCTTTTTAACCAATCGGAGTCAGCAGGTTAGAGTCAATAACACCCTCTCAGAATGCAAATCAATCAGCACAGGTGCCCCACAGGGTTGTGTCTGCTCCCCGGTTCTTTTTACACTTTATACTACATTTAGTCATTTAGCAGACGCTCTTATCCAGAGCGACTTACAGTAAGTACAGGGACATTCTCCCCGAGGCAAGTAGGGTGAAGTGCCTTGCCCAATGACACACGTCATTTTGCTTGGCCGGGAATCGAACCAACAACCTTCTGATTAATAGCCCGACTCCCTAACCGCTCAGCCATCTGACTCCCTGCTAATACTAATGACTGTACAGGCAGCCACCCAGGGAACCTTGTTTTTAAATTTTCTGATGATACCGCCATCCTCAGTCTACTGCACAAAGATTCCAGTACCTCAGCCTATTTTTCTGAAATAGAAAACTTTGTGCAATGGTGTAATGCTCACTACCTCACTCTGAATGTTATCAAAACTAAAGAGTTGGTCTTAGACCCAAGATTAGTAGGGGATCATAGCCCTGTCATTATACACGACTCACCCATTGAGCAGGTCAGCTCTTATAAATATCTTGGAGTTCACTTAGATGACACTTTTAGTTGGCATGTGCATGTTGATATCTTGTGTTCCCGTCTACAGCAGAGATTGTATTTCCTACGTAGACTGAGGGTATATGGGGTGAACAAAAGCATTATGGTTTTATTTTACCAGGCAGTGCTGGAGAGTTTAATCAGATATGGGATGTCATCCTGGTATGGCAACCTCACTGCAAAACTGAAAACTAAACTCGCTCGTCTGGTGCACACGGCCATGAAGGTCATTGGAAAAAGCAGCTACCAGTTTATTTATGAAGTCTATTTATGAACAATCTGTTCTTAGTCAAGCCCAGAGAATAGCAAGGGACCCTTCTCACATTCTCCATTCAGAGTATGACCTCCTACCCTCAGGGAGGCGATATAGAGTCCCTTACTGCGAACTCAACCGTTTTAAGAACTCATTTGTTCCAACTTCCATAAAACTTCTCAATGCCGCTTGAGGATGAAATCTATGTCATAATTTTTATAGTGCCTTTATTACGGTGATCTTTTAGCATGTATTATTATGAGGTGTATGTGTTATGTTATGGGATATGTGCAATACTGTTATGTAACTGTTGATAATGTTTGGCTGAGGATGTATTGTTTGTTATTATTGTGAGTGTCAAGGCATTTATGACGCACCGCAGAGACCAAGACAAATTTCCCTGAGCGGGACAATAAAGTTCATCATATCGTATTGTATTAGTAAAAATAGCTTGCTAATCTGGCAGAACTGGTTCATGCTCGGAGACCTTGGCGCGTCACTAGCTTCTCGTCATATCACGCAGTCGGGGCATAGCTAAATAATCAGCATCAGCGCCATTGGGTACCCAGCATGCAGTGCGGCATGTCAAAAAACGCAAAGACTTGTGGAAAATAGCTTGGTTACAACAGCCGTGCGAGGGATTTCAGTTTTTGTGTTTGTTCAGTTAGATGTTTGTAATGTTATTGTTTGTTAGGTAATATAATCTTGTCGGCTGCCGTCTTTCACTGGCTATTCTCGCAAGCAGCTGAACATGAGCCCTGCCCTAGCCCAGTTGCCCACATGAATACTCTTAATTGTGGATTGACTGAGATCCTGGAAAGAGATCAACTCAAGAAGATTTTCAATATCTGCGGTTTTCGTTAAAGTTTGAACAGTGTTGCGGTTAAAATGTGGGAGGCGTGTTTTTGGGCTACTTCTAAACCTCAGACGGCCGCCGCAGCATTTCTGCCTTGGCGTGACCTGCGCTGGGAGAGAGGGAAACAGCATGGATGGGGATAGTGTGCGGGCAGATGTCTTTATATAGGGTGAAATGGAATAAGAAATGCAATACAAAATGGCTGAAAGGGGTGTATCTTTGTAAATGTCCACATTGCCTCAATATCTTTGTGTCAATAAATAAAATATAATTTGAACTGATGGTTTTTCAAACCTTATTAGCTTCAAGATGACATCATTCTGAAGTACCATGCGCAATTTCATGCAATTTTATAGGGATGCTCCGATCTGATCGGCGCCGATCCATATCGGCCGATATTCCCATTATCGGTTTTGATCGGCGTTCTCAAAACGGACGATCAAACATGGCCGATCAGATGACATAACATCTGGAGAACTACTATCAGAGACGTTTCAATAAAACGTTAGATAGGCATTTCAGGCCGCCAATGGTAAGAAATGATTCTTTAACCTTTAGATGCGTGAGTTCTAAATATTTCCGACGCTTCCACCAGAGTTTGTTTTCCAAAACGGAAGCTAGCTAGCTTTAGTTAGCTTCCGTTACCTAGCAACCTAGCATAATACTTGTAGCAATGCTACTACCTGCTAGTGTTACTTGTTAGCCTCTAATTGTTAAAGAATGTATAATACATTACAACACATATTCTAGAACTGTAATCACCAGCTGCATATGCTATTAGCTGAGAAAGGGGGGGTCTGCGCGATGTTTGGTGAAGCCTGTTGTACATTTATCCCCAATAATACTGCCCCGGATGGATCGGTGACTAGGGCCTTAGAAGGCTTGCGTACATTATCTAAAGAAATGCACGACAACTCGGGAATTCAGAATCCCCTCAACGATTGGCTAAATAACACTTTTGGTCGTTGGAAGACTATGATTGTCTCTGTCTTTCTCTCCATATTTGGTATGTTGTGCATGTTTGCTCTGTGTGGGTGTTGTTGTATCCCATGTATCAGGTCCCTGTGTAACAGGATCATTGTCTCGGCTGTGGAGAACCCGACGAAGGGGTTCCAAATGCCGTTGCTGGGGCTGGCTGACCAGGACGAGGAGGCGGTGGTTGGTCCGGGCTATGTTGATTGATCTCTGGTGTTTTCAGAGATCAAAAGAGGGATTAAAGAATGTATAATACATTACAACACATATTCTAGAACTGTAATCACCAGCTGCATATCAGGCACGGCACTAACTATGATCCCAGTTATTAATATGTGTGGCATTTTAATCACTGAATGCATCACGGGCACTGTGCACGAGTGAATATAACAACAGGATTTATGAAGGAGGCATGTCTTAAAGAATATATTGTGCTTATTAAAGTTATGCATTGTGCTTATTAAAGTTATGAACTTAGAAGTGTGCCCAGGCTTAAACATTGGGTCTCACACTGAGTGTGGGAAGCAGGCTGTTCTTTGTGTCTCTATCTTTTCATTTTCAGAAACAACCTTGAATCTGGGTGGAGATGGCACCCGAGCAGGTGGGACGCGGAGGCAAGAACAACTCCCTGATGCACGAGAGAACAAGCTCAACCCTCTTTTCATCTTTCTGTTTTAATTGCACTGTATATTATATGCTGGGGCAGGGAAAGATAGCCAGTTGGACTTCGTGAACCAGCCCAAACTCTGTTGCGGGTAGGGAAATGTAGACAACCCCAGAGCTCTGTACTTGTTGATTTCCAACTGCTGCATTAAAGCTGATATTATGGGACCTCTGCGACTCCAGACCACTCTTTCTAGAACACCGATTTGTGTCATTGAATACTATCATTACATATTGTAATAGACACATAGATATATGAATCCTTCATTGTAAATTTTGAAGCCATACTATAGCGTTTGTCATAGTTTTTGCCTATCGGAAAATAGTCGGTTGGAATTTTCAGAATCGCACGTTACTCTGTGAGACCCGCATTCGAACGAAAACAGTCACAGACAGCCACTGCTTTTTGGAAGGCCAATAAAGACCTCTTTCCTGCTATCGCACAAGCAGCACAAGTCTTCCTCTCCGCACCTTGTACAAGTGTAGATAGCGAGCAACTTTTCAGCACAGCAGGACATATTTTAGATGAGAAGAGGAACAGGTTGACTCCTAAAAATGTTGATATGCTTATATTTATCAAGGGAAATCTTCCAGTGATGCTGCTTAATCAGAAGTAAGGTTTGAATACTCTAGTATGCCCCCTCTCCGAGTGAGTGAGTGCGTGTGTGAAGTGAGTGAAGTGAGTAAAGGATGTGAGTGAGTGAGACACTATACAGATAGATATACGTATTATGTAAATTATCTTAAACAAGAATAAGGTGTAGGTAAATATTTTTTTTATTTCAAGCACAATCATACTGTATATATAAAAAAAATCTTTTAAGTGCTTCACTGAGCTACCAAACTAAAACATTTAAAGCAAAATAAAACATTTCAAAATAGAAAGTGCTACAGTTAGCCTAACTTTTTTGTTGCACGTTGACGATGGTGAGTTCTTGACAGTGTTGCGCGGTCAGATTCTTCACGTGTTGGAGTTCTAACTATAATCAGAGAATAATGTTGAGGGGGCACGTTCGGTAACTTCATACACTGTTTTATTTCAGTACACATATACATGAAATTAATTCAATAGTAGGCTACCTTAATTGTGTTTTTTTTATGTTTAAAGATTTAATTAAAAACCTATTGAGCGGGAGAACCATTTTTAGCAGACCCTGTGTCAGTACAGCGTTTCTACTGAATGTTTAAGAATCAGATTTTGGGCTGGGAATCTGATCTTAGATCTGCAGCTATAAAACAATAATAATAATTAACACATTAAGTTAGCTTTGAACAGGCGACCGGTTACGTAGACTACATACAGGAAGTTCATGTGACACTAGACTCGACGTACCAGGCTCTGAAAACACCTCAAAACACTTGAACCCTTCCGAGAGGTTATTAAAGAAATGAAGATGCAAGGGAAGACATACAAAGAAATGTCGTCATTCCTGACTTCCACTGGTGTCCAAAGAGGGTGTTCTATAGACAACATAAAGCGGTTTTGTGCTGACAATAACTTTTTAAAAGGAGTTGTGTCGGCCACTCATTTGGAATTGGCAGTGGCCAAAGGTATACAGGAGGTGGGTACACAAGAAGTATGTTTCTCTGTGTCATGAACCACAGAACTAAATGAATATATAGTGGTGATATAAATATTTACTTCACATTCAATAAAAAATCTAAACATATATAAAGTTGTATTTCAATATACATATTCCTAAACATATTTACATATAAGTTCATATTTTTACATCTGTCATATACACACACATCAATTTTGCATAAATGTATTGAAACAAATTACTTTTAGGGTCTTTAAGCACCAGGTAGTGTGTCCATCATGAAAAAGGTCACATAAAGAAGGCTTCTGTCTAATGTCTATTGGTGTGTTTGTCCCTATGTCACAACAGACCGGACCCACATTTGGACGTAAAATGATGACTGGGTACCTATCCACCAAGGGTTTTCATGCGTCTGAGGGTCGAGTTGGGGCTGCGCTAAGATCAGTCCAGCAACCAAACCACGAAGCACGTTGTCATGTAAGTATTTTGCCCAACGGGCCTTAATTGTTATCCCACATGTGCTGATGCAAATGTTTTTTCTTTACAGAAAATGGTTATGCTTCAATCTAAATAAATAGGGTTGTTTTAGGGTGCACGGAACTTAAACCCATTTCCCTACCATGCTGAATACATGGGACACAAGCTTCACATGGACCAGAATGAAAAGTTGGTGATGTTTGGGGCCACACATGTCTTGGCCATTGATGGCTTGACTTCTAAGATTGTTGGTCATTCAACCATGCCTGTGAAAAATAACCTCATAATTTATGAGAATGTTTACAGGTAAGCAGTTATTGATGTTGTATACATTTCCAATTTGTATTTAATACACATATATAACTATTAGTGGTATCTTAACCCTCGTGCTGCCTTCGGGTCACATGACCCAAAGGTTCATAACGAACCATCATTGTGTTTACCCAATTTTACCCAATACAAAAACAAATAAAAATAACTTTCTTTTAACCATTCCAATGTGGGGGGTCTGAGACAGCCCGACAGTTAAAAGAAAATGCTTCACTTTGTTTTTGTATGAGGTAAATTTGTCGCAATACGACGGTGGGTCACAATGACTGATGGGTCAGAATGACCCGAAGATAACACAAGGGTTAAACAATTATTTGTTGTCATGAATGTTTAAAAAAAAAATGGTGTTTGTGCTCTTTGTGTTGAATATTTGTTTTAACAGACCAGCGGTTTTGGAATATGGAATGTGGGATCAAGTAAGGGTAGACCACGGGAAAGAGTTTTACCTGACTCTATTTATCCAACAACAACTGTTAGGTTACAGAAACAACCTGGACAGAGCACCTTACCTACAAACCAAATCAACAAGGGTAGGTTGATATAGCCATGATTAAATAACTCACCAGTACATGTGATGAATGAGCTGCCATTCCAGAAACCCCCACACACATACAGAGACCTGGAATTCATCAGTGTCATACCAGTACTTAATACAAATAAACTCAACAATTCTTGTTTGTCAAATTGGAATGTTGGTATTTAATTACTTTAATTAATGTACAAAATGCACTTTGGAAAATAATTGTATTACATTTCTGCAGATGTTCAATCAGTTTTGGAAAACAATCTGCAAAAATTGTTTGTTTACAGTATATTCTCAAATTATTAAAATGTCAGGGATACTACATCTTTCTTCTTGATCTACAGAATCACAGAATTGAGCGGATTTGGCCTGAAATGAACAACAGGGTCAACTACCCAATAAAGACAGCTTTAGTCAATCTACTTGACCAAGAGCGGATCAACATGGAAGACAGTACAGTGAGGTTCTGTGTTTCTAATCTGACATTGCAGATTGCCAGCATTGGGATCAACAGAGTTGTGGACTCATGGAATGCCCATAGAATTCCAGGTATTTTAATGCAGCCTTCTCACATCAATTCATGTCAACCTTTAACATTATGAGGAAAATTATGCAAGCAGTAAGTTAAAGCTCAAGTAATTAACTACATTGCTCCAATGAATATACAATGCATGCAGTTACATACAATATATTACTTCAATATTCAAGGATGTGATTCTAAATCCATACCACCATTTCAAGATGTGCATTTGTGAATCACGATTGAATTGTTATAAATAAAAAGTGTATAACAAAGTATAACAATGTATAACAATGAAATAATAAGAGTTTCACACCAGGCAGAGGAGTTCCAAACATCTTGGCACAACATGGCTGTGTCAAGAAGGTCACAGAGGATCTCCTACCCTGTGCCTCAGCAGCAGCGGATCTTTATGAGGCAGACACAAGATCGTCTTTGACCAGATCCTCAACATTTGGCATCAACCCGTTTGGAAATGCAGAAGAGCAAGCCCAAGTGGAGAGACACTTTGAAGAACAGTTTCCAGACATGACAGTCATTTATGACAATGTAATAAACATACATATACGCCCTTCCAGGATGCTCTTATGCATCTGATCTTACTCAACTGTAAACGTATGAAAAGATAACTTCCTCTATCCCAGAGACAAACAACTGCACGCATACACACACACACAAACGCCCTATTAAGTGTTGACATATACAGTTTGTATATAAAAAAGCTCCAAGTTTAACGCCATGTTGCCCTTTTGCATTTGTCTGTAATAAAATGTATTTGAAACCTGAAATGACCCTTCTTCAGAAATGATATTTTTTATAAAGTTTAAGTGCATGAATGTTTGTTTGGATTTCATAGTTCTTAAATGAATGTAGTATAACTGGCACATGTATCTGGATATATTTAAGATATAGTATTTCATGCAGAAAGAGAAGGTGCAGTTAGGTGTTGAAATGTATTTGACTTTGTATGGTACTTGAATGTTGCATCACAAAGGAACAGAGAAAAGTACACCATGTGTGTGCTAGTAAGTTGTGCAACCACTCACTAACGGCAGCTAAGGCCGTGTGGAGTGAAACCTTTACACAAAGGGAGCTCTCCTGCAACAGGATTGGTGACCACTGGTCTAAGGAATAAAAAGGTCAATATCCCTGAGTGACTCAATGAGAGCCCCAACCTATATCCAATGAAAGATGTGTGGCATGTCTTGAAGATTGCTCTCCGTCAAAACTACCCATGCAACTTGACACAGCTTTTGTATTATTAATAGTGCAACTTATTTTTGACACTTAAAAGTAACTATTAAATTAGTGGAGTATGGTGTGTAGATGACTGGGGGGAAATTTGAATGCATGAAACTCTGTGTCAGTGACAGACTACAGGGAGGAGGTCAAGCGCCTAGCGGCATGCACAAGCTGTGTCTGAGCAGGGTACACAGGATCATCAGTGCATAAGAACCGCACATGCTGCTATCCCTGCATTTCAGTTGCACATGCTCCTTGCACATTCCATTTTCCTCTGCACATTTAGAATTGCCATGATGTATATATTTTTACAGTTGTTACATACGCATGTCTACCTTGGGGACTCGACGGCGGCTATCTCCGCATCCCGGGTGCCCATGCAACCTTCGCCTTCATATGGCATCTACAATGCCACTTAGAATAACCATTTGCACATCTATGTATTTCCCTTGTTATATACATATACTTAATGTAGGCTACTTAATACTTATAAATACTATTTGCAATTCTGGTTAGATGCTAATTGCATTTTGTTGTACTGTATACTTGTACTGTTCAATTACAAAGTTTAATCTAATCTTAGAATATGAAAGAAGTTCAATGGAATGTTGAATCTATAAGCACTATCAGTTAGCTAACAATTTACAGCAACACCACCACACTAACAGGCCAATACAATTGATTGATGTGATCTTATAATATTACTAATACAAATATAAATGGAAAAACACGACTAGGCCTACAGCATTTTGACATTAGTTTATTTAGCCTGTAGATATCAGTAGGCCCTACATCAATGATAAAAAAGTAGATGCATTGAATGAAGTTGGAGGGGCGAACTCCCAAGTCAATAAAGATTAATTGGCAAGTTTATAAACGTGAATACCCTAAAATGTAACTGATAGATACATTTACATTTAGTCATTTAGCAGACGCTCTTATCCAGAGCGACTTACAGTAAGTACAGGGACATTCCCCCAAGGCAAGTAGGGTGAAGTGCCTTGCCCAAGGACACAACTTCATTTGGCACGGACGGGAATCGAACTGGCAACCTTCAGATTACTAGCCCGCTTCCCTAACCACTCAGCCACCTGACTCCTCTTAGTAAAATCTCTCGTAAAATACCTGGAATTCAATGGGCATTCCATGAGTCCACAACTCTGTTGATCCCAATGCTGGCAATCTGAAATGTCAGATTAGAAACACAGAACCTCACTGTACTGTCTTCCATGTTGATCCGCTCTTGGTCAAGTAGATTGACTAAAGCTGTCTTTATTGGGTAGTTGACCCTGTTGTTCATTTCAGGCCAAATCCGCTCAATTCTGTGATTCTGTAGATCAAGAAGAAAGATGTAGTATCCCTGACATTTTAATAATTTGAGAATATACTGTAAACAAACAATTTTTGCAGATTGTTTTCCAAAACTGATAGAACTTTTACTTTGAAGGAACAGGTACTGCTGACGACACATTCGGCCAATGACAGGCATTTCACACTTAGCTCCACCCACGTGAGAAAAATCCAAATATAAAGTTGTTTTATGGTTTGTGTTTCAAAAACGAGAAAACAAAATAACACGTCAAAATCCGTTTTTTTTTGCCAAAAAACGAAAAAACGGACTCACAAACGTTTTTCGTATTCATGCGTGTTCTGTTATAATGACATAAGGAATTAAACTCACGTACACGGACCGTTGACGATTGCGTCAGCTGTTGTCGATCTCTGATGAGTATTTTCTTAATTTCGTACCAGGGTCAATTCTACATCAAAAATCAGAAGGAGGGCAGTGTTTTAAAGATATGGCGATTGCGAAGATAGCCAGTGGGTCAGCATATTTTTGTGATTTGTGTAAAACTTGGAATTTGAGTGACACCGCGGCTTGTTTTGACGTTAGCCTCAGTCAGACTAGGCTCGGCCACTGGCAGTGTGTAGTACTGTCTTCAATGCCACAGCTAAACTTTATGTCAAAAGAAACCATCATTTCCGGCGCTTTCAAACAATCAGTGAACTGTGGAGCAACAGCAGCTAGCTTGCCTCTAGCAAACT
The DNA here is from genome assembly GCF_038355195.1 of Osmerus mordax. Lineage (NCBI taxonomy): Eukaryota > Metazoa > Chordata > Actinopteri > Osmeriformes > Osmeridae > Osmerus > Osmerus mordax. The sequence goes on from NC_090055.1 coordinate 13,750,732, forward strand.
TATTTTGAATTAGCCATTTCCCCCTACATTAATGTCAAACTTATTTACGTTTTGGGGGGCATATTTTCAGTAAGCAGACGGTACAGTACTGTTTGAATCGCGATTCCATACTGCCAGTGACAACGTTGTTACAGTAGTTTGTTTCAAAGGGGGTTCGCAACTGTTTCAAAGGGTGTTCTTAATGAAATATGCAATATGAGTAGGCTAAATGCTTGAAAATATCACAAGAAGGGAAAAACTTAGAGGACGGACCCACCTGCAACCGACGCAAGCAAGCACACCCTACAATTTCCCCAGAAGTTGTACCCTCTCTAGTTTCATTTGTTCTTCGTGTGCGTCAATGAATACCAAGTAAGTGTGTAATTGCTTTGTTGTTCCGTATTGGTTTATGCCTGTGTTGTGTTGTACATGTTATGATGTCAAGAAAGCGGAGATAGCCCTCCGACGTTCAGTTGTAATTAGAGGTATAGTTCGGTGCGTACATTAGCATAGACTGCCGATGCTAGCTTAGCCCTTTATTTGTTCAACAGGTGTTCACTAATTTCGGGCTTGTTACAAACTGTGTATATATATATATATATGTATGTATATATGTATATGTTTACTTTGTATCACTTATAGTTGTATATTCCCTTTGTTTCAGACCACACACAAACAAACATACATACACTCACAAGCACAATATAACTACCACATCAAGTTCATTAAGTAAAGGAAAGGAAAGAAAGCCTGTTCCTCATTGTCCAGTGTTCTTACCGACACTCCATGGTGACAACTAACACACCCCATTGAGCCAACACAGAACCTCCCCAACACTGGGCGTTCATGCTTAAGTCACCCAGGGTGCTAGCATCATGGCTAGTACCCTCAGTAGAGGTGGAGGGTTGACATCTTTGACCAAGACGTTCCTCTTCTTCTAAATCAGAATTAGATACGCCTTGCATTTCTTCTTCTTCTAATCAAGGAATTTTGGGGATCAAAAACCGATCCATTTTTGTGATTTTGTGAACACTACCGCTTGACTTAAAATTTGACAGTGCACTACCCAGATAGCACACATACATCTTGCAGACGTAGGCCCGACGTCATGGACATCATTTGCTCATTGGCAAGACGTCGCCGAGACGTTGTCATTTGATCGAAACTGACCTCCGGACGATGAATCAAAACTGCACCAACCGGCCGTTCTACAGATATTTCCTATTAACTACTACATTTATTTATTTAGTTGGGATCTCTCAGACAGCAAATATTTCACTATCTATAACCAATCTGAAATGTCACTTAAGGCCCCGTCACACCATAACGTTCTGGTCGACGTTCTATGACGTTAGAGGAAACATTGCTAATCGTCCATGGTCGCTGGTATAGCGATGGTATAGCGCCAGAAGAGCGTTGTGTGGACGCTGGTGACGCTGGTAATCGTCGGCGATCGGCGGAGAATGCTGGTCCAAAAAAAAAAGTTTTGAACATGCACAAAAGTTCTCATGGAGACCAGTGTTTTTAAACGCACAATTTTAAATGCTGGACACGCTGAAGAACGTTTGTGGAACGTTTGACTAACGTTGCACGCGTTTGGCTATCGTTAGTCAGTCGTTACCCTAGCGTTACTTGGTTGTTATTCTTATTCTTCTATTGCTTCGTTTTCATCGTTTGTTTTCGTCACACGTCGTCGCGACCCAGTTACACGTCATCACACGCTAATAGTTTTCAGGGATGTTTTACTTGGTCGCTGTTACACGCTCCTCATGCGTCAGTCCCATGCTAGTCATGCGTTATAGTCACACGTTAGTCATACGCCAGATGTGTCCACCTCGCCCTAGAACGCTCGAAATTGAACGATTAGAACTTTCAGAGAACGTTTACCAGAACGTTATGGTGTGACGGGGCCTTTAGCAAATGAACATAAAATGGGTTAGCAGTAGTGTAAGGCAGAGTTTCTGGGTACATGTACAGCGTGTGTCTCTGTAAGGTCAAGAGGTCATACAGCAAGGCTCCCTCTGAGCAGAATATAGCATGCAGTCCAGACAGTGGGGAGACAGTGAGGAAAATCATGTACAAATAAGGCTTATGTGATTAACGACCACTTCAACTGCTGAACGTTCTAGTGTACCAGTGTACTGACCACTGAAGACCCGTTAAGGAAGCGATTCTGTGCATTCTATGTTTGAACATGTCCAGATACTGTATTTAAGCACTCTTGTAAGAGAGAGTCTTCACTCCTGCTAGCCACTCTGTTGTGGATTGGTGGCATGATCCGACGTCGAGCTAATAAAACCGAGTCAACCCTTTTTATAATTGTCGTGACTCCTTCCGGCCTGCCTTCTCCAGAATTTACATCTTATCAAGTGGCGTCACCGAACAGTGATCTTCAGAAAAAGGGTGCCAGCAGGTGATCAGACTTTGATTGTCATTTTTGAATGGTTATATTAACTTCTGCTTACCTGTGGTCCCATAGCTATTAAGAGAACGAACATGTTCAAAATATATTTATAAAAAGGGGAATGGATGAGTTCTGTATGAAGAGAAGGCAGGAGGCACGACTTTGAAGTAGTCTAGTAGATTAATAGGGAATTGGCAAAATGTATCTTATTTCACTCGATGACTGTTAATTAATGGTAAATACGAGAAGGCCTAACAGTTTCTTGGGAAGCGATAATCTACGGTACAGATACGAACAGAAAACATGAGCAAGGGCTGGTCCGCTTGACGTCTAATTGGTTAAAAAGTTTTGTATCTGCGTAGGACATATGAAATGATGTGTCATGGTAAGACGTATGGACCGTAAAAACCTCTAACAAAACTTGGTTAGAAGGTCAGTAATTTAAGGGCAGGATTCCCAGTACTGTAAAGTCCGTTAACAAGTCTCGTTGCTGGTTCGAACGATATAAAAACTTAGGTTAATGGTTGTAGATACGCACGTGATTAGTAAAACGTTGAAAGACACGTTAAATTAAAGTGTAAGACTCAAGCAATGTTTCCCAAGGACTAAAAACGTATTATGATAAATTACAGTCATTCAAGTGCTAAATTCATATGTAAAGAGATATCTTCTTAAAAGATCAAAAATTAAAAGATAAATACACAAATGAACGTAAAGAAATAAAAGGTTTGACTTAGGATATTAGTTACTAATGTTTTTCTTTTACTAAACGTGCATGAAAAAAATGGGGAGCCAATCTAGTAAACCGAATGTGCCTATGGTAATTAAATTCAGGACAGAGACCACGCAAGGAGAAAAATACCATGTCAGAGATTTATAGATTTATAGAAACTGACTCAGATGATGTCGATTCTCATGATTGCATGAATATTATTAATTCTACATCCAGAGTAAGGATGGACTTGCAACAAACAGCTTTGGAAAATAGTGATTTTGTCCTATTTTGTGATGGTTCAGCAATGCGACCAAATGATAAAACTATTCTTTCCGGATATTCCATAGTGGATAATTTAGGTAATTGTATCAAAGCCCATAGATCTGTGTATGCTACTTAGGCTACAGAGTTGATAGATTTGACCATAACTTGTATAGCTCAAATAATGTTTAATGGAACATGTTATTCCTCGCTTTGGAATACCAAATGGAATAGATTCTGACAATGGAACTCCTTATACTTCTAGAGTAACCAAACAATTAGCAGCAGCATTAGGGATTAATTGGACATTTCACATTCCTTATAATCCTCAAAGCTCAGCACAAGTGGAAAGGACAAATAGGACCATTAAGAAAAATAAACTGGTGAAAATACATCAGACAAAACAGACAACTTGGATATACGCCCTTCTACAGGTGATTCTATCAATCAGAGCGATGGCAAATTCAGACACAGGATTTGCTCCTCATGAAGTTTTGATGGCTAGACCTTTTCCTCTAGGAGTGCTGATGGACAAGACACCAGCAAATGATTTAACTTTGTTGCAGGAAACTCAACAACAGTATGTGAAACAGTTGGGGTCTTTTGTGTCTGACATTAGTTATTATTATTAATAATAGTTAGGGGTGATGTAATAATTTTGTTGAGAGTTATGTATATTTAGCATGTGAGTGTTGTGAATTAGTTTTGTCACACTAGATGACATTTGGTGATTTTTATCCTTAACCGGAAAGGAGTTTTGACCAAGTGATTGTCTAAGTGTGAAGTGTAGAGTAGATTAGCCGCATGATCTTTTACTCACTCTTTGTCAAGTGTGGAGTGGGATTTTGGTTATGCGAGTATAGTTTACAGATGGCTGATAACTCATGCATCATTGATAATTGTGATGGGAATTTAATTTGATTCCATAGTGATTTAAAGGGTGCAGGCTTATTAGACATTTGTAGAGAGGTTTCGCAGGATGCAAATCACTTACAATTGATTTACAAATATAGAAAGAGGAAGGAACTGTAAGGCAGAGTTTCTGGGTACATGTACAGCGTGTGTCTCTGTAAGGTCAAGAGGTCATACAGCAAGGCTCCCTCTGAGCAGAATATAGCATGCAGTCCAGACAGTGGGGAGACAGTGAGGAAAATCATGTACAAATAAGGCTTATGTGATTAACGACCACTTCCCCTGCTGAACGTTCTAGTGTATCAGTGTACTGACCACTGAAGACCTGTTAAGGAAGCGATTCTGTGCATTCTATGTTTGAACATGTCCAGATACTGTATTTAAGCACTCTTGTAAGAGAGAGTCTTCACTCATGCTAGCCACTCTGTTGTGGATTGGTGGCATGATCCGACGTCGAGCTAATAAAACCGAGTCAGCCCTTTTTATAATTGTCGTGACTCCTTCCGGCCTGCCTTCTCCAGAATTTACATCTTATCAAGTAGCTACTTGATTCAACCTGGATTTTCTGTGTGTGGGTATTATAATGGAGACACAAATCAAGTTAATCATTTTTTATTATCAGACTGGATGTTGATGCCATCAAGCTCTTACAAGAACTCCAACACAGAAAATAGAGAACAGAACAGAGAAACAAACAGCTTTGCCTACAGTACCACGTCTTCCATTGGTCTCCGCCGCCCTCTGACTGTGTTGACTCCCTTGGTTACAGTAGCTATAACTGCCGAAATCTGACATATCACTGTTAAACCAGAATGTATTAGCCTATGTGTAAGAAGGCCTAGGTTACTTATTACAATACGCTTTGACATAACATGTATATGTGTATTTTGCTTTAATAGCTAACTACTAGTACATTTTTGTAAAATGTCTGACCAGTGTGTCGAGCTAGCCTAGCCGGTTGGGGTCCCTATGCGCTAACTAGCTCTGTAGCCTATAGTTCACTCAAACCTAGCTCATTACAGTAACTTTACACATTGTTGTAGGCAATGGCATAGGCTACTTATTGCAAACTTTTTGATAGTTTTCTACCTCCATTTAGTTACCTAACAACGAATACTGCTCTTTCTATGTGAAGATAAATGACGGTTTAAAAAGTGAATGCCTCTGACTTGCGAGTCTCTGGCTCGAGATATGCTTGCAATACAACACAGACTAAGCATAGGACGTTCTTCCTGAAAGTCAGTGATGAGCCGACGATGAGCCGACGTATCTGCGACGTTTGAAATAGAGCACAGAAATGAGAAAAAAATCTGATCATTTGCCAATGCTTATCCGACCTTATGAATAGAACACACAACGTTTCGATCTTAAGCTGACGTCTGTCATCTGTTATTATTTTCTTTTGTGATTGAAAAATTCTTATCACACAATAAATTAAATTAAGAACGCAGAATGAAATGAAATTATAATTATAAATAAACCATTATTTTCTTGGGGGTGCTATGGCTAATCCAGGGGGAGCTCTAGCACCCCCTAGCCCCCCCCTGGTGCCGCCCCTGTGGTCAAGTAAACACACTCAGTGGCGTAGTAGAATAAAACAGTTCCATTAGCAATAGTAGTAAAAGAGATATTAGCAGCACCTGCAGTCACCTCTTGTAGATTGTATCAAGTTGAAATACAATCAAACTCTGTCTTGTGACTCCACTAATCAGCTAATACCAATCACCTGTGTGAGAGACTGAGTGGTGCGTGTCTGTCGTTGCCACGGTAATTTACATTTACATTTAGTCATTTAGCAGACGCTCTTATCCAGAGCGACTTACAGTACAGTAAGTACGGGGACATTCCCCCGAAGCAAGTAGGGTGAAGTGCCTTGCCCAAGGACACAACGTAATTTGGTTTGCACAGCCGGGAATCCAACCAGCAACCTTCTGATTACTAGCCCGATTCCCTAACCGCTCAGCCATCTGACTCCCCTGGTGCAGGTGATGGTGCAGCTATGATTGCTAACACGCTGAGGGTAGAGAATAACAGAAATGTAGCTAGAATCCACACCTCAAACAAGTTAACCTAGACGCAAAACTATACGTCCAATTAAAAAAATAAGGATATTTTCCGAGACCCAAGATTCTGCCGAAACCAGAGATGTCCTTTATATGTCCTAAATACGACTCTACCGACAGTTTCCAAATCTTGTTCTTTTTGCTTTCTCTGACGAATTTGTCACCAGATTTACAAAGCTCTCTATGGGGCGAGAGTTGGACTTTGTCTCGCTTTCGTGGGGCTCTGAACAAATGTGTACGTCTGTTGGATTCCACACACAACTGTCTACGACCAGCACAAAATTAGCTATCTATTGATCCAAAAATGAAGCATGAAGAGTGAAAATTGTAGCCTGGCTCTGCCCTCCTACGTAATTTTATTTTTGCTTCTGTACATAGGTCTGGCCATGAGGTACGTAAGTCAGATTTTCAGGTTGATTTTCTACCGGCGAATCAGCGAACAGAGGGAGTGGCTGAGAACGATGACGTTGATGTTGTGCGCTAGTTTGTGTTGTTGTTCCGTAATGGCGGCGGAGAAAGTTGCGAGCAAAGCCATTCGGTCCGTTGTGGCAACGCTGCCGATTATCCAACAGCTAAAGCCGGAGCAAGAACAAGTTTTGCTGAGTTTTGTTGGTGGCCATGATGTTGTGGCCCTCCTCCCCATGGGGTTCGGGAACAGTTTGATTTTCCAGCTACGGCAGCTAGCTCTGTTACAGTAGTGGTGAAGGAATGTGCTAAGGCGAACGCTAGCGATTGGTTATGGCAGATCAGAGTGGCTCTGGGCAGATCCAATAGTTTTAAACTTCAACAGAGTACCCGCCTACAAGGAAGTCAATGCTTGTTAATGGAGCGAGGCCAGACTCTCTGTACAAATGCAATGTACGAGAGTCTGGTTAGGACCAGGCTATGAAAATTGTGGCAATGCTGGCAAACTACAAATACTTTTTGAAACTGATTTCGAAGTTCCCCTCCACTCTAAGCGTTTCAGTCAGCACTCTAGACTCTCACACACACCCATGTAAATCTCAGAAACGGTTTGAAAAAGTCGTGAAACATAATTTGTGATATTGAAAAAAGTTGAATAGATATCAAAAAGTTACATTTTTCAAAAACAGTTTAGGGTTTTGTCAACATTTTAAAGTTTAAATGGTGGCTCTAGCTGAAAGATTGAGGAAGAAGAAGGATTTGGAAGTTGAAGAAGTTTTAAGTTTGAGAGGATTAGAAAAAATAAAACTCCATTGGAAAACCATGTTTAAAATATTATGAATATTGATTTATATTAATTCAAGCCTAAGAGGTACAAAGCTGAAAAGTCATAGCAGTCATAGCCTGAAACTGCTGAATTTTAATAGCTGAAGATTTGAAGGCGCTGAAAGGTGTCACGGAAGAAATAGAATAAGAATATGAAGTTGAATAAAGAAGCAGCATTCCAACAACTAGAAAGTGCATTTCCTGCAGAAAATGCGTTGGAATGCTGAAAGCTGAAATACATTTTTTGAAATTGCTGAAAATACAGAAATAAGAAAATACCTGCAAGCTGAAATGAATTTCAAAAATGCGTGAGTCACACAAAAGAGGCAGTGTGGAAACTGAACTGCATCATCTAACAATGCTAAGAGCTGAAATACAATGCGGGAGAAGCTGAAAGCTGAACTGTTAAACTGTAGAAGTCAAGGCCGTAATCATAATATATATTGGGGGGTTCAAATCTGGTCAAATGTCCCCCCCCAATATATTGAGATAAAAATATAAATAAAATATAAATGTGCTACGCTACGACGGGCAACCATGCACGCTGTCCGAAATGATCATACAAAATGTAACTAGAAAGTGCGTTGAAATGCTGAAATATGAATTATTTGTTTTTAAATTGCTGAAAATAGGCTACAGAATTAGAAAATACCCGCAAGCTGAAGACTGAAATTAATTTCAAAAATGTGTGAGTCACACAAAAGAGGCAGTGTGGAAGCTAAACTGCATCATCTAACAAAGCTAAGTGCTTAAATACAATGCAGGAGAATAAGTTTGAACGTTGTGAAGCAATCGAAGAAATAGTAGAATTTCAAGAGGCAGTGTGGAAGCTGAACTGCATCATCTAACAAAGCTAAGAGCTTAAATAGCCTACAATGCGGGAGAAGCTGAAAGCTGAACTGTTAAACAGAAGAAGTAGGCTAGCTAGTCGTAACAAGAATATTATAGTTTTAACAGCTGAAATTATAGTTGGGATAGTAATAGCAGTAGCAGATGTAGCCTATCATTGAGTGTGTTTACTCGGCTTTCTTATTAGGATTCAATGGGTTGATTGAATGAAACATTCAGCAGTAGGGCCGATACAGGAAGACACGGCGACACTTTGTTGCAGAAGGATGATGGTGCAAGTTTTGTCCGTGGAGCATACAACGATTAATAAAAATAATCATGTAGACGCGTTTATTGAGTAATCGCTAACTCGCGATGCGAGCGACAACATGTTTTCCATTCATTTTCAATGGAGCCAGGCGAATCGCTTGCGTGGTGCATTGTGGGTAGCGACGCGACCGAGTTGCAACTTTATGCAAATGAGGAGCGATTTCGGAGTGTTTCGGAGTGTTTTCTTGTTTCTCGTAACGTAGCTACCATGGTGAACATTTCTAGCTTTCAAGGTGGAAGAGAAACTAATCGTTTGTGTGGCTGCTTAACCAGTCCTGTACGATACATATCTGTATTCGTACAGAGATGTTAATAAAAAGCGATGCATGGCGCAAGGTTGCCGAAGTTGTTGGTGCTTGTACTTTCAAATTCAGTCTAGTCACATTACGTAACTTAGTTCTGTGGTAACTAGCTAACTAGCCCGGCTGGAACTCCCTATCGTATCTGTGGTGTTATTTAGTACTCCAGTTCCCAGCATGCTCAGCGGAGTTAGGCATGCGCTTGCAGATGTATAACACGACGTGTAGAGAGCAGTGACGGTGATTAAGCAGCAGCACGGAGTGGAATAAAAGAACAACTAGTTTGGAACACGTCTCGTCTGATTGACTAACAGACACAACATGGTGTCAGAAGTGGCCGTTTGCAAGTGAGGACGACGGACGACCCGCGAATTGCAACGAGAGCCGTAAGAAAGTGAAAGTTTGCTGTGAGAGAAAAGTCTGGTCACTTAGCAACTCTCAATAGCACCTAGCAACAAATACAAACCTGTGGAATAAGCTAGCTTGCTAGGTTGACGTTGAATGCATGCACTCTGAAAACTCAGTTGATGCTGAAGGAGAAGAGGAACTGTCACTACAGAGAGATGTGAATGTAGTTCCCGAAAACAACCAGCCAGGTCTCGGAGTAATTCAAGCTGTGGAAGCCCCGGTGCCCAGACACGTCATGGATAAACTCACTCCACCCTCATGCATGCAATTGACAGGTAATCTTGCCGACAATTGGAAGCGCTTTAAGCAAAGATTTAACATCTATTTGGCGGCTAGTAGAGCAGGGGGTGATGATGACAAACTGAAAGCGTCCATTTTCTTGCATGCCATTGGAGAAGATGTTCTGGACATTTATAATAGCTTTCAACTAGATGAAGACACGCTGACGTTGACAGTTTTGATAGCCAAATTTGAAGAGTATTTTGTGCCTAGTCAGAACGTAACTTTTGAGCGGTACAAATTCTTCACTCATGACCAGAAACAAGGTGTACCGTTTGATCAGTATTTAGCGGAGCTCCACACGCTGAGCAAAACATGCGAGTTTGCACCTCTGAAGGACTCACTTGTCAAAGACAGAATAGTCTGTGGAATTTATGACAATGTGCTCAGAGAAAGACTGCTCCGTGAGACAGGACTGACATTAGAGAAGTGTGTTTTGACATGTAGAGCCGCAGAAACTACTCGTGCACAGGCCAAGGAGCTACGCAGAGGTGAAACAGCAGTGCATGCAGTGGAAAAACACGAACAAAGGAAACCAGTTACCACACAAAGAGATGAAAGAGAGAAAGCTACAGAGTTTAAGTGTAGTAAATGTGGATACAGCCACAAGCCCGCATCATGCCCAGCATATGGCAAGTCATGTAATACCTGTGGAAAGAATAATCACTTCTCAAAATGCTGCAGAGCAGACAAGGATAAAGGGAAAAAGATAAAGAAGAAAGTCTACGCAGTTGAAGAGGATAGTGATAGTGACAGTGACTTTATTTGTGACAGTGTGCAGACTTGTGAGAAAGCAGATAAAGCCGAATGGATTGTACCTATAGAGGTAAATAAAACAGTAATACCATTCAAGCTTGATACAGGAGCCCAGGTAAACCTGCTATCGATGGAGGACTACAAAACCCTGACTGTGAAGAGCAAGATCCTTCCTGTAAAAATTTAAGTGACAGGATACACTGGAGACATCGTGCCAGTGAAAGGGAGCTGCATAGCAACCTTCAAAAACAAAGGACGACAGATAAAGGCACAGCTACTGATCGTAGACAAGAGTGTACAACCAATCCTCGGACTCAGGGCATGTGAGAAGCTCAATCTGGTCAAAAGGGTGTTTGTAGTGACATCACAAAAGGCCCCAAACAACCACAACTCGCTCATGGAGGAGTACAGGGACTGTTTTGAAGGACTTGGATGTCTACCTGGGGGGTATTCGTCGTAGCTCGCTAAGCGGTTTAGCGAGCTAATTTTCAGGCTAAGATAAAAAACGCCCCTCTTTTTGGTTCGTGGAAGGAACTTTCGATAAATCACCATAGTAACATATCAATTAGCACTAACCTGCTCCAGAGCAGGCTAACGTAAGTGTAGCTGGATAAGCTTGCCACACCCCCGGAAAATAACATGGCAGCTCCCTTTTTGAGAGACCCAGTTGACCAAGGAGCTATATTTTAGTTCGATTAGCTTTCCATACCAATAGAGTTCTTCGCGATTGCCAAGATCCTTTATTTCTCACGGATGAGTTGTTGTTTGAGCGATATCGATTTAGCGGACAAGGACTCATTTATTTGCAAGACCTTCTCGGGCCGTACATTGCAAATATCACACGCCGCAGCAAGCTTTATTATGAGCTTATGCTGCTGTATGTGAATATGTAACGCTATGTTTTAGGAAATGTCTTGTCTTATCTGTTGTGCCTGTGCTTTTTATGTTTCACTGTGGGAGAGTGGGAAACGTCATATCGATTCCATTTTATGTCTTGACATGTGAAGAAATAGACAATAAACTTTAACTGTGCTTCAGACTCTGCATAGCCTTGAGTTTTTTTGCGTCAGGTATAGGCAAAATTTTTATACAGTATAGGCGATGCAGAAAACATTGGCAAAGCCGCAGCATGCGTTGCTGTAAGAAAAGTGTACTTGGCGCTTAACCAGCTGATGAATCAATTCATCATATTCCCTGGCCATGTCCCAGTCAATTAAATCAAAGAGGGATTTACACATAGGCCTACATGCATATACACATACATATATATTCATGTCTATGAATTCGTATCAATTAGATACTCTTTGGCCTTGTTTTTATCTAGCCTACTTATTCTGAAAGAGTTGAGATCATTATTTTTGCTTGCAAGATCTCATTCGATTATTAATTTCCATTAAGCCTACTGCCAGCAGGCACATTTAAAGAAATGTGATCTGATTGGGCTAATGAGGCACTTAAGATGAGCCTATACATTTCCCCAAAACTTTCGCATTTATAGCTTATCGGAAATTTTGCCAAGCTGCTTGTCTTGCTCCGGCAGCGGCGGTGTTTGATTTAGCCATGATAATATTCTTAATGTCTTCGCAAAGACAGACTCATTATAATAGTTTGCTCGGATGGCGAGAATAGCCTATCACCGCTCTTTCTTTCGTCTTTTCCGCCATCATACCGTTAGAAAATCACGGTTTTGGTGATCGACCTTTCCTGCCTTTTGAAGTAGGACGTGCACGTGCAATTTCCCTGATAAGTTTAGCCTGATTGAAATTAACCACATGATTTGGATGCGGATCAGCCGTTGACGAACCGATATTTGCTGTTCTCACTCATCTCGCTAATGTTAACGGGCTAAAGGGACAATTGATTAACTTAGCTTCAACCCTTACGACGAACGGGGCCCTGGACAACACAAGATACATGTGGACAAAAGCGTGTCCTCAGTTGTGCATCCCTGCAGGAAAGTCCCGTTCAAGCTGAGAGACAAGCTGAAAGTGGAGCTGGCGCGCATGGAGAAAATGGGGGTCATAAAGAAAATCGATGGGCCTCTACAGAATGGGTCAGTTCGCTGGTCATAGTGCAAAAGAAGACAGGTGCTTTGAGAATGTCTCGATCCGAGGGATCTCAATAAGGCAATTAAAAGGGAACACTTCAAGTTGCCAACCAGAGAAGAAATCATGGCGCAGTTTGCTGGAGCGAAATGGTTTAGCAAGTTGGATGCTTCGTCAGGCTTCTGGCAGCTTAAGCTAGGAGAGTTCAAAGCTTTGTACCTTTAACACGCCTGAGGGCAGGTACCGCTTTCTTCGTCTGCCGTATGGCATCTTGTCAGCACCTGAGGTCTACCACAAAACCATTCACATGATATTTGAGCACATACCAGGGGTTGACACCATGATGGACGACATAATTGTGTGGGGGTCTACCCGAGAAGAACACGACACAAGTGCTTGATAAGACAAGAGAGGTCAACTTAAGACTGAACAAGGACAAATGTGAGTTTGGAGTGAAAACACTTACCTTTGTGGGAGATGTTGTCAGTGTGGAGGGGGTGAGGCCGGATCCTAGGAAGACATCAGCGATCAACAACATGCAGCGACCCCAGGATAAAGACGAGGTCAGGCGGTTTCTGGGTATGGTAACGTATCTCGCCAAGTTTATACCACAATTGTCCACACAATCAGCACCTCTCAGAAGCCTTCTCGATCAGAAAAACGAGTTTGTCTGGTCACATGAACAGGAACAATGCTTTCTGCAGCTGAAAAAGACTCTAACACAAGAACCTGTGCTGAAGTTCTACGATCCAGAGAGGAGCACCAGGATCTCTGCAGACGCATCACAGTACGGCCTGGGGGCGGTGCTACTACAACTGCATGCGGAGGAGAAGTGGCTGCCAGTCGCCTATGCATCCAGAGCCTTGACGAGCGCAGAGACCAGGTACGCTCAAATTGAGAAGGAACTTTTAGCGAGTATGTATGCGTGTGAAAGATTCCACCAATATGTTTATGGCCAAGCTTTTGAAGTAGAAACGGACCATAAGCCACTTGTGTCGATCATGTCCAAGCTGCTGAACGATTGCCCTGTCAGAATACAACGCATGTTAATAAGACTGCAAAAGTACTGACACTCTGTCTAGGGCAGTGGACAAGGAGGAAAGTGCTGACAGCGAGACTTGCGCAGACATACAGGCGTATGTGGATATGATTGTGACATCAATACCAGTTACAGCTGACAGAACCGAGCACATCAGACAAGAAACCAATGAGGATGAAACCATGAAAGTACTTACATTTACATTTACATTTAGTCATTTAGCAGACGCTCTTATCCAGAGCGACTTACAGTAAGTACAGGGACATTCCCCCGAGGCAAGTAGGGTGAAGTGCCTTGCCCAAGGACACAACGTCATTTGGCACGGCTGGGAATCGAACTGGCAACCTTCAGATTACTAGCCCGACTCCCTAACCGCTCAGCTATCTGACTCCCTACTTAAAGAGACAATACAGAAGGGATGGCCTAAAAGCAAAAGAGACTGTCCAAACACATTACAGGACTACTGGAATCACAGAGCAGAGCTTACAGTGGTGGATGACATCGTTCTCAAGGGAAGCAAGTTAGTCATACCTCATTCACTACGGAAAACAATGCTCCAAAAGATCAACGAAGGCCACTTAGGGGAAGTCAAGTGCAAGCGCAGGGCCCGAGAGCTGATGTACTGGCCAAGAATCAATGACGACATTCACCAGACAACAGCATCTTGTGAACTTTGTCAAACCTACCGACCAAAACAACAGGCCGAGCCTCTGATGCCTCACCCCGTGCCTTACAGACCTTACTTTAACTCTTTCCCCCATAAAGACGTCATATGACTACCCCCCACAAATCCTTTATGACGAGTTTTGACGAGTCTGTTGTATCAATAAAGACACCGTGTTTGCCTTTTGTAACAAATAATCTGATCGGCAGAGCCGAAACCTAGCAACACCAGGCTAACCAATAGGAGTGAGGGATACATATTCGCGGGGTTTTCCGAAGTTTGACGATCTAAGTTCTAGCCTCTGAGGGGAAAAAAGACGAGCGCATCAGCTGTCAGAGTGACCCGCGAATGTTGACATTTTGACCATGGCGGCGCGAGTGTTTAGGAATCCGGAAGATGCAGCCTTTTATATTGAGAATTTTCTTGATAACGAATCTGATGGGTCTGATGATAATTTTATACCCCCGGAGGAAAGTGACAGCGAAAGTGATGGTCACGAAAATGTCACTGACGAGATGAGAGAAACGGGAGATGTAGCCTGGAGTCGCGTTATAAGGGACCAAACAATCAATCCATTTACTATGGATTCGGGACCGAAGTTGCCAAGGACATTCAATGTAGGAAACGCTACACCCTTGGATTACTTGTTTCTTTTTTTTGTCGAGACAATGTTTCAGAAGATTGCTACTGAAACTAACTTGTACGCGGAGCGCTGTGCTCAAGAACACTCGCGAGTCGATAGCCTCTGGTTTCCGACTGACGGCGCCGAGATGAGAGCTTTTTTTGGATTAAATATCCTGATGGGTGTTAATCCGAAACATGAATACAGTGATTACTGGTCCACGGATCCATTCCTGGGTGTCAGCGGGTTTCAACGTGCCATGACTGTGAACAGGTACGAAAAGTTGTGCCAGTACTTACACGGTAATAATGCTGCCGCGCGAGTGACGAGAGCTGATGCTAGCTATCATCCGATAGCTAAAGTTGCGCCGGTGTTTGAGATGGCACGTCAAAATTGCAAGTTGTTTTATCAACACGGTCGTGACATTTCTATTGACGAGGCTATGAAAGGATTCAAAGGCAGAACAGAGCTTGTAATGTACATGCCTAACAAACCAGAAAAGTTTGGAATCAAGTTCTGGGCCCGGTGTGACGGCAACACATCTTACATGTCAGACTTCAAGCTTTATTCAGGGAAACGGGACCAGACACCTCTTCAACGGATCCATGGTTTGGGATACAGGGTCGTGCATGATATGACCAGGGATTTGATTGGCCTCAATCACTGCGTTTATTTAGACCGCTTTTTCACAAGCATTCCCCTCTTGCAGAGTCTGCTAGCAGATAACATTTATGCCTGTGGAACGCTAATGTCCAATAGAAAAGGTGCCCCCACAGAAATAAAGCAAAAAAGAAACCTGAAAAAGCTTCTACGGAAACGAAGTGACAGTATTTTTTTCCAGAAGGCCGGCATCACTGTCACAGCATGGAATGACAACAATGTAGTTGTCATAGCTCACACCTGTCTCCCACATCCTGGTCAGATGGTGACCTGTCATCGGCAGGTTGAGACGGAAAAGCTAGTCGTGCCACAACCACAAGCTATCACTCGATACAATCAGCACATGAATGGCGTGGATGTGCACGATCAGCTAAGAAAAAAATACGCTGCCTCTCGTCCCAGTAAGAAGTACTGGAAGTATATCTTATGGTTTGTGGTGGACGTCTGCCGAGTGAATGCGTGGATTTTGTACAGGATGGCCTCTACAAGACGAGTGGGGAGAAAGACGCGATACACCCAGAAATATTTCATCTTGGAGCTTGGTAAGGGTTTGATCAATGTCTTCACCAGTAGGAAGCGATCTACCATCACAGAAAGGGGGGTTGAAATTGATCCAAAAAGGCACAAGACGGCTCACACCTTCGAGCGACTTCCCGGCAAGCACCGTAGGTGTAAAAATTGTTACAGACTTGAGCGTCGGCATGAAACGGTGTTTGGCTGTGCCACATGCAACACACACATGTGCAGGGACTGTTTCCTCCAGCTGCACCAACCTGAGGAATGAACTAAAGGTGTTGTTCATCTGATATGTATGTATATATTATGTATGTATCTATCTGTTTATATTATTGTTATGCCTAATTAGTTGGTAAACTTGTTGTACATCTGATATCTTTATCTATTCATATTATATCTGTTTTTATATTATTGTTACGCTTAATGAGGTGGTAAAGGTGTTGTTCATGTGATATATACTCAGCTTTATAAATTTATATTATATCTGTTTTTATATTATTGTTACGCCTAATGGGTTGGTAAAGGTGTTCATATGATATCTTTATCTATTTATATTATATCTGTTTTTATATTATTGCCACACCTAATGTGGTGAAGGTGTTGTTCATGTAATATATACTTAGCTTTATATATTTATATTATATCTGTTTTTATATTATTGCCACACCTAATGATCTAATGTGGTAAAGGTGTTGTTCATGATATATTTATCTTTATCTATTGATATTATATCTGTTTTTATATTATTGCCACACCTAATGAGGTGGTAAATGTGTTGTTACATTTACATTTAGTCATTTAGCAGACGCTCTTATCCAGAGCAACTTACAGTAAGTACAGGGACATTCCCCCGAGGCAAGTAGGGTGAAGTGCCTTGCCCAAGGACACAACGTCAGTTGGCATGACCGGGAATCGAACTGGCAACCTTCGGATTACTAGCCCGATTCCCTCACCACTCGCCAACAGACTCCCATGTTGTTCATGATACATATTTATCTTTATCTATTCATGATATCTGTTTATCGTATTATCTGATTTTGTTTCAGTAAAAACAGATATTAATTGAAACAACCAAACACTGTCAAATCTGGTTTTATTTCGTATAAGATTGATAACTGATAGACTGAAACTACAACACAAAACAGGTCAAATAGGCTTGAAACTGTTTTGTACCACACTTATCATTACTTACCACTTGGGGAATCTTGACTACAACAGACTACAAGATTGGTAAAACAGGTGTGAAATAGTTCATTGCCATATTTCCCATTACTTACCTGATCATGAGAAGACCCTCGCTGCAATTTCCATGTGTACAGGTACATGGTCTCAATACCATACTTACCATTACATACTTACATAATTCTTTTCAGATAGTCCATAATTTCAGGTTTCCAAAGATATATAACATGACTGGGTTTCTCTAAGGTCCATGGAGTGTAACATCAAGTTTATCACCTGGCGAGTTTAGAATGCCACCCCCGCCAATTAATTAAAAGTTAAAATAGATTAAAACTGTTCTATACCATACCTGGTTATATTTTCATTGTCTCAATAACTTGGCCAACATATTGGAATATGTTTTATGTGTGTACAAAGTTCATAACATGTATATATTAAATGCAGAGTATGTTTTATTTAAAAAAACTAAACACTAGTTTAGAGAATTTTAAATGTTCCAATGGTGAGGACTTGCCTATATATTATTTAAAACAAATGGACATTGTCATAATAGATAGCTCAGAACCTCAGGTTTCTAAAAATATATAACATGACTATGTTTCAGGTAAGTTGATGGAGTGTATCATTCATTTGTAATCACCTGGCGAGTTTTAATTGTTTTATTCAATAATACTCCATGGGTTGCCTTGGAATGTTCTAAAAGGGTAGTTCTATAAGGCGTTCCATGGGGAAAAGAGTTAAAGTAGGAGCTGACTTATTTGACTGTAACGGAAAGAGCTTCATTGTGGTCACAGACTACTTTTCTAATTATCCCGAAGTCGGACAACTGCAGTCAACATCAAGCAAAGCAGTCATCAGCTACCTTAAGACTGTGTTCGTGAGACACGGTGTCCCCTGTGAACTGTTTACAGACAATGGTCCACAATTCTCTAGCGGTGAGTTTGCTTCATTTGCCAAGGAGTGGGGAATCCAGCATTCAACGTCAAGTCCCACTAACCCAAAATCCAATGGCCTGGTGGAAAGCTCTGTCAAGACAGTCAAAGGTCTGATGAAAAAGGCTGAGGACAGAGATGACTTTCAGAAAAGATTACTGATCTATCGGAGCACGCCTCTCCAGAACGGCCTGTCACCATCCCAGATGCTGATGGGTCGGCGTATTCGTTCCAACCTACCAATCAGCGAGGATTTGCTGACGCCCAAGGGTGCACACAAGATCAGAAAGGAAAAAGTGAAGCAAAAGGAGGAACAAAAACGGCTGCATGACAGGACAGCAACCTTGAAGCATGGAGACAGAGTACGTCTCAGAGACATCAACTCAGGCACATGGAGACTGATGGGACGCGTTGAGAAAGAAGTTGCTCCACGTTCCTACAGGGTCCAGACGGAGTGTGGACTGTCTTTAAGGAGAAAACGCACTGATCTTAAGCTACAACAGACTGATGAAGAAACAACAGCTCAGGAGAGGGAGATTCCGCAACACACTCCAGAATCTCCTGTACCAGTCAGCAGTGAACAAGACCACGCTGACAGTGGTCTGACAGTGGTGTCCAGCTCGCCAGCTGCTGAGAGACTTTCCAGACCTAGGAGGGAGATTAAGCCAACTCAGAGGTTGATTGAGAATTGCTGAAAAGAAACACTGACTGATTCATTATATGAGTTCCTGAGAGAAAAAAAAAAAGGAAATGTTGAGTTGTAATGACAATGTTGAAATGTGAAACCTGACAATGTTATAGTGTTTAGGGCCTAGGGTCCTGAATGCTTAAGTAGGGGGAAATAGATAATGTATACGAAAGTAAAGGTTTATCATGTTGGTTAATGTGGTTACATAGAAACTTGGAGTCGGAGTGTTTCGGAGTGTTTTCTTGTTTCTCGTAACGTAGCAACCATGGTGAACATTTCTAGCTTTCAAAGTGGAAGAGAAACTAATCGTTTGTGTGGCTGCTTAACCAGTCCTGTACGATACATATCTGTATTCGTACAGAGATGTTAATAAAAAGCGATGCATGGCGCAAGGTTGCCGAAGTTGTTGGTGCTTGTACTTTCAAATTCAGTCTAGTCACATTACGTAACTTCGTTCTGTGGTAACTAGCTAGCTAGCCCGGCTGGAACTCCCTATTGTATCTGTGGTGTTATTTAGTACTCCAGTTCCCAGCATGCTCAGCGGAGTTAGGCATGCGCTTGCAGATGTATAGCACGACGTGTAGAGAGCAGTGACGGTGATTAAGCAGCAGCACGGAGTGGAATAAAAGAACAACTAGTTTGGAACACGTCTCGTCTGATTGACTAACAGACACAACAGTATCGACTGATTAGCAGAGACTTTGAGTAATATAATAAAACGTTTTTTAATGACGTCTATTTAACAGTTTTCTATTTTGTATACAAGTTGTATTTTGATCGATGCTGCGAGTACGTAAACCCAAGTCTGCACACTTGTCCATGACAACTACAACAGTGACTTTAGAGAACTACATTCTACATT
Organism: Osmerus mordax; assembly: GCF_038355195.1. Taxonomy (NCBI): domain Eukaryota; kingdom Metazoa; phylum Chordata; class Actinopteri; order Osmeriformes; family Osmeridae; genus Osmerus; species Osmerus mordax. The sequence goes on from NC_090055.1 coordinate 13,770,406, forward strand.
AATCTGTTTGAAACGCCCCCGAGCGTGGTGAACTGTGGGAAGGCGAGCGATGGCAAGCGATTTGCGTCGCTGCAGTGGACACGCACTGTTAGTCTTTTAATGAGACGAGTTGACTGAATAGCTTGTCTTGTGTCTCCACTAATAAGCTTATGGGGGGTGACAAGTGCCCTTGCACGCCCGAACAGCATACACTGTATACTAGCTTTGCCCACAATGTGCGTGTCGTCTCAGCCTTTTTATCATTGGTTCCCAATGGGGGTGATGGCGGCGACGTGGCGACTTAGTACGTGAGGAAACTTTGATAGCGGCGACGTATAGTATGGTATGGTTGTATGGTTAGGCTGCCGCTACGGCAGCCTAACCCAATTCTTCAGACCATCAGTGGTTTCAATTTTTTGTGTGGACGCTACACTAACAGAAACCAACAGACTGTTAGAACATGATACAAAAGTGTATTTGTCACTAGCCTATTGATATTGCTCATAATATTAAGCTTTAACACATGATTCTATACCATCGAATTACAACTGCAGACAAACTTACAGGGTTAAGAGCAGGGGCAGTTAAATAGTATCACAATATGGGGGGTTTTACTCTCACAAGAAACATCAGGGGGGATAACAATCAACATAGCTTTGCAAGCACAGAATGAAGACGCTGCATGCTAGTCTAGATAGCTTTTGTTTAGCTGAGCGGTGAGGGAGTCGGGCTAGTAATCCGAAGGTTGCCAGTTCGATTCCCGGTCATGCAAACTGACATTGTGTCCTTGGGCAAGGCAATACACCCTACTTGCCTCGGGGGAATGTCCCTGTACTTACTGTAAGTCGCTCTGAATAAGAGCGTCTGCTAAATGACTAAATGTAAATGTTTAGGCCTTTAGATAGGGCTCCTAGAAATGGCCTTGACGCTCCTTCTATTTTCCTTGTTCAAAGTTGCACGGCATTATACACTTTGGTAATATTGTGACCTCTGACCTACACTAGTGTCACAGGCATTTCCTAGTCACACCTCACAAAGAACTAACTTATGGCTATGCAGGCATAAGCAAACAGAAAATGTCAGTTTATCAATGATACAAGCAAAATAATTCATAGATTCTCTATATTTCTCTCTTGGACATGACCAAGGGTTATGTTTTCATTAGCTTGAAAAAAAGCAGGGTATAGAGCAAACATTTTTTTTATTATATTCAGAGTATTCCAAACAGTATAAAAGTAATAAAATAATCATTATATGTAATTGTTGTTAACTGATCAGTGGTTAAGGACAAACCTCTTCAATACACAGTAGCCTAGGGGTGTAGGGTCAGAGGCTACACCTCCAAAACAAAATGTAAGGCTGTATCAAAAATGGGAAAAAGATCAAGTTCATAACATGTAGACTACATATTAATCTATTTTCAGTCTTTAAAAAAGCAGTGTTTTGGCTACACAAAGGATACAATGAAAGTGGCATAGGCTACAAAAAAAAGATATTAAGATATTTTCCACTGCCTGTCTTGTCCTTCTGAAAGTTGTTAAATTGAATAGGATGAACATCAACATGTAACATAGCCTATAATGTGTATGCCTACTTGGACCATGTCCTGATAATACATAAAGAACATTAGGTTACATGTTTTGCCAGGATAACTGCCGCTAGACCATTGAATGTTTATGACGTTCCTGTGTGTTAATTCCTTTGACTGGGTACAAAAACGCGATCAGTCAACCGACTCTAAAATATTTTTAAGGCTAGACCGCAAATGTTGTAATGAATCACCGACTAACAACACGGAAATGAATGACACATTGAGAAGGCAAGTCATCTTCTGACATTGCCTTAACTTTCTCTGTGTTAAAAGCTCCAAAATGATCTGAACGCGCAAAAACTTTATAACTATAAATTTACTCTAAAATTTACTTCAAAGTACGGCGACGACGTTATCCACAAGTAGATGCGACGATGTAGGCAACTTATCCAGAAGTAGACGTCACACGACAGTCTCCCTCGGCAGGTTCTCCATGTCCCTATCCGCCCCCCATAGACGTCACACGACTATGGAATATGGAACGCCAACTGTGCCAAAACGTCTGAATTCTCGTTCGTTTACAGACGTTACATTTTAATGTGTACAGACATCAATTTTTAACGTCTGTACACGTTTTGACGTCTGTACACGGCCGTTTTTAACGTCTGTACACGTTTAAAATTGGGTGCTACCACTTCATTCGTTTCTGAGGGGAAACCAGATAACGATCATTGCAAGAGAGAAAACCTGTCCACACACAACCGATCTTGATTGAATTAAGGTTAAGAAATAGGCTAATATAAATTGGCAGTGACATTATCAACAACTGTAGGCTATTTTGTAAGCTACTGAAAAAATAACTGTTTGTATACTATATCATTCACATTTCGAAAAAGGTATACATTTAAGTTCGCTAAAGTGCCCACTAGATGGCAGTGTGAGAGCACAAATAGTAAAGGCAAAGCCTCTGGTCAATGTGATGCATGGATGTAGTGGTGGCTAAACGCACGTAAACGCCGTTTACTCACCTCCCGAAATTGGGAAATAGCGTTTATCCACCTCTAAATTGCGGAAATTGCGTTTATCCACCTCTAAGTTCCCTGCGCCTCGTATTCTGCCGTTGGAATAATCCGAAATAAATTTGGTGTAATTTTGAAACACCAAATACTAAATTTCATATTGTTGAACATATAAACGCTGTAGTCTGAATCAGAGCCATAGAAAAAGAGAGTTGCGACACTTCCATAGACTCCCATTGTTATTGAGGAATGCGGAAGTAAAGCGTGTCACATGCGACCTGTAGTTCCAAACATTGCATTTTCCACCGTTCAACCCCATTCATTTTCAGTGTCTCCGAAGCAAGTTAGCTTGTAAATTGATGAAAATCCTTAATTTTTTCATATTTTTACCACCACATATCAATTGTTATTAGTAGTATTTCATATAGCTAGCTTTAGATAAAGTTTATCGTAAGATTATAGCTTGTTTGATTCGAAACGCAGTTAGAGCTAGACTGTAGGTCTAGCTAGTATCTAACATAAGCAACACTTTTACTGAAGCTAGCTAGAGAGCACGTGTATCATAACCAGGGGCCCGTTCTCCGTACGTCGCTTATTACATCCGAGATCAAATGACACATCCAAGATGACATCATCTTGCTTATCATGATCTGGCTAATTCGGTTCTTCGAACACACTTGTTGTTTATGATTAGTATAGCTGGATTGAGTTATACGTTGGTCTAAAAGGGGGTATGTATCGATAGTAGAAACCTTGATCAGCAACGCTGCTATTGGCTGCTCACATAAGTCTATGGCTGCTCACCGTGGCCAGAATGAGCGCCCTGTTTTTTCCGCAACAGAGCAACAGCTTGCTCGAAGGTTACTCCGAATTTGAAGATTTTATAAGAACGCCAGGGAACACCTCAAAGTCTGCAAAATCCAAGAAAGAGGGCTGGCAAAAAGTAGCAGACCAAATTAAATGTAGAGGAGTGACGCGTTTTATCGCTTATTACAGTAAGCTATAGGCCTATGTTTTTTTTATTTTCATACTTTCATATTTTTATTTATCATCTTTAATGTCATCTGATGTGGTTTCAACAAATGTATTATGTAAATGACACCCTCACAAAAAAACGATAGGCTATCCTTTCAAAAAGTATAGGCTAGCATATCGCGCTGTGCTTAAGGAGCCCCACGCAATGAGCAATTAATTCGGTTTCATGTTAAATTCTGCTAATTATTCTTGCACCTTCTGCAACAGGTTACTGTAGTAAAAACGGACAAGACATGTCTGTGACAGACTTCCTGTATCACCTCTGCTTGTAAAGCCTCAATGTAATCGTGTTTACATAAAATAAACCTGCTCCCGAGCAGGTTTAAGCTTACGGACCTGTTGCTATGACAGCAAGTCCAGGATGAGCTTCGAAGAACCGAACAATCCAAGATAATGACAAATCGTCAACAATCAAATCCAGCTAACTGAGTTAGCGACGTACGGAGAACGGGCCCCAGAAGTCAGTTAGTTGCAAATTAAGTAGTCCGAAGCAAGTTAGCTGGTAAATTCACGAAAATCCTGCATTTTTTCATATTTCACCACCACATATAAATTGTTATTAGTAGTATTTTATATAGCCAGCTTTAGTTAAAGTTTATCGTAAGCTTGTTAGATTCTAAATGCAGTTGGAGCTAGACTGTAGGTCTACGTAAGCAACACTTTTACTCTAGCTAGCTGTACATGTATCATAGCCAGAAGATCACCGGATCACTACAAACAAAAGTAGTGGAAGAACACAGGACATATTGTACAATAAAATGTTTTATTGAATGCAGTTGGTTGCCTTGTTAATTCTGTTCTATTTACCAAACTCCTTTTTTGTCTTAAATTGAGCAGTTGAGCAGCTGGTGATAATGGTTAGATTCAACTTGCATCAAGTACTACAAATATACATTTACATTACATTTAGTCATTTAGCAGACACTCTTATCCAGAGCGACTTACAGTAAGTACAGGGACATTCCCCCGAGGCAAGTGCCTTGCACAAGGACACAACGTCAGTTGGCATGACCGGGAATCGAACTGGCAACCTTCGGATTACTAGCCCGATTCCCTCACCGCTCAGCCACCTGACTCCTGTAAATATAAGTGTTGTTAATGTGGTAGGCTAAATTGTAAGTGGGCTGATGAATAAAAAAACGTTTAACAAGAACCATTTACTTCAACCGTCTAAGGTTAAACGTTAAGTGGAACAATATATTCCTCATTAGGCTACTGTTTGTTATGTACAGTATGGTATAGTACAGTTTGTACAGTATGGTAGCTAGCATAGCCATTTCTAGCTCTGCTTCACAATATTGCGTTATGTAGAAGTTCATGTAATACATACATGTTAATAAAGTATCAGACATACATGATACAACACACCAGTAACCAATTGACATTATGTGTTAATATACCGAAAATGTCCATGAATCGAGATGGTAAAGTAAGTAGAGCCAAGTTACAGTTTTGTCAGATGACAGTTGATTATCTAGGCAGGTGGCTTAGTGGGGATAAGAGACAGATAGCCTTGTCACAGATAGAAGCCATAGCCAAGGCTCAGAAACCGGTAGGGTAAATGCTTACCTTGGTGGGAATGGCGGGATACAGCAGACCATGGATTTGTGATTATGCCCTCAAATTAGCACCTTTGCGAGCCCTTATTGGGTAAAATTGGGTAAACACAACGATGGTTCGTTATGAACCTTTGGGTCATGTGACCCGAAGGCAGCACGAGGGTTAACACAAATGTAATACACAAGCACTATACAGCAAAAGTTTATAAAATGTTGCGCTGATAATGCCAGTGTTGTCATACTGCTGCGAGTCCAGGGTATTGCACAATAGCCAAGAAAACACGTTCTTCGGATTAATAAACAGCCTTTAGACGGGCTCTGCTTTGTGTTTTGCGCTGCCGCGCTAGCGTTGCTAGGAAAGATGAGACGTATACAGTGACGTAATGACGTGGCTCTGTGGTGGCTCTTTAGCCCATGGAAAAGAAAACCGGTTCTTAGTAGGCTCCGTTCTTGAACCAGCTCCGAACTGGCTCTAGCACCAGCTCGAACTAGCTCCCGGTTCACTTTGGTGGAAAGGGGCCAACAGACCTTGTGTGAGAGATATTTGCTGTCATGATGAAAAACACTTATGCTAATGAAACGGACCAATTTTATTGATGGTTCTAATACTTTTTTTTGAAGTATTAGAACCTCAGTGCTGAGCTACTCAATGTGGATGGTGGATGGACCCTTTTACTTAACACCCCGCTATGCGTTGCAATAAGCTGATAGCTTAATCAAGTATTGAAAAGTAGGAAAGTCCACCAAGGCCACCACGGTTGAGCTTTGCACATGATGACATTCATATATAAGATGGAAATTAACAATACCCTGTTCTGTATTTGTGATGGTTCTACTGTTACAATGCATACTTGGGAAGTGTATGATTGAGTTGCCTAAGGTGTTTTTGAAAGTTTTGTATTCTATCAGCATTTATGTTCTTCCAGTTTTGTTTCTATTGAATAATTACAGTAGTGTTTCCAGTATGGGTTGTGTTGGGACTTTGTCAGTCCCACAGGGGGAAATATTGTAGAAAAAACATCACACTGCTGTAATTATGACGATGGAGAAATGATTATGGATTATATGATTGAAAATTAACCTCTTAATCACCCTTTTTATTTTTAAGCGCTATATTACTGAAAACCAGATGCAAAGCTGTTGACTGATTAGTATTGCCACTAATATGTAGACGATATTAAGCCCAAAGTGCAAATCTGGATATTTAGGGGCTCAGGGCGAAAGAAGACTGTGTGAATGTTGAATATTTTTCACGACAGCTTAATTAAGCTTGCTTTGCCGAGCTAGAACAACGACGGAGCCAGATATTCAAGTTTACAGTTTAATCCGACACAATACTGAAACAGTCAAACTAAAATACAGCTCTTACTTTGAAATATGTTTAATGGTGGCCCCTCCTTTCACCCCCCTCACGTATCATCTGTCTCCCCTTTGCCGATTTTGTGATGGGAATTGGGGAACGAAAACACTTGTAGGTGTGTCTCGCGAATTACCAAGCGTCAATTGGTAGCGCAGGGCTCAAATATATTAGCCTGGCGCTGCCCTCCTACGTACTTCCGCTCAATTTGGATTTTGTTTCTGTACTAGGTCTGGGATTTCAGTGCATCAGTCGGTTTTCAGAAAAAAAAATGTGTAGGTCCAATCAGCGAACAGAGGGAGTGGCTGAGAACGATGACGTTGATGTCGTGCACTAGTTTGAGTTGTAGTTCAGTAATGGCGGCGGAGAAAGATGCGAGCGAAGCTATTCTGCGGTTGTGGTGTTGTGGATTAATAATCTAAGTTTTTACCCAATATCCAAGTTTTAAAACAGCACAGAAACGGCAGCAAAGTATGATGCAAAGTGTTTATTCAAATCTAACGCAAAGGATTGATTCCAACAAACGTGAGTGTGGTCTCGAGATCAGACTGGAATTTTTCTCTGGACATTTGCTTATATATGTACTCTCCATGATTTTCTGATATTTTGTCATTGGTACATTATATCTGGTCACAGATGCATTTATGTATTTCACACCCGGTTGGTCAATGGTCACAACATTTACATTGCCAGTACTTTTCCTCTATCTTCCCCTTCCAGGGTCCTCGTGAGGCCTTGCCGCCCAGCTGCACAGGGATACTGAGTTTAAGGACATAAATCTGTCCCCTGATATCTGGCGCTTAATGGTTCTCAATATCTGGACTTTGTAGTCCTTCATGGGAGAGGCCTACACACATACTTTTCTCTCTGGCACTCAAACCCTATCTATCTGGACTTCCACATTTGGCCTTTTAGTGTTTTAGTGGCAATTCTAATCCAACAACAGCTTTGCATCTGGTTTTCAATAATATAGCATATAAAAGTGAAAAAGGTGATTAAGTGGTTCTATATCAATCATATAAACCATGATCATTTCTCCATCTTCATAATTACAACAGTGTGTTGATAATTCTTCATCAGTGGCAACGCTGCCGAATATCCATAAGTTAACGCCGGAGCAAGAACAGTCCTTGCTGAGTTTTGTTGGTGGTCATGATGTTGTGGCCCTCCTCCCCATGGGGTTCGGGAAAAGTTTGATTTTCCAGCTACGGCAGCTAGGTCCGTGGTGAAGGAATTGGCTAAGGCGAACGCTAGCGATTGGTTATGGCAGATCAGAGTGGCTCTGGGCAGATCCAATAGTTTTAAACTTCAACAGAGTACCCGCCTTCAAGGAAGTTCATGCTTGTCAATGGAGCGATCCCAGACCCTCAGTACAAATGAAATGTACGAGGGTCTGGTTAGGACCAGGCTACAAATATATGCCTTGCCAATTGCGAAATGTGATGTAAAAACGATTGGCCACAATATACCCTGACCCATAGCCAGTACCGGTCCTAGCACATTTGTTGCCCTAAGCAAGATTTATCAACAGCACCCCCACCCCCCCGGCAGCGCAAATCGTGGTGCCGCCCCCCCAACCACAACACTGACATATGGTGCCCTCTGATGGTGTTCGGGAGGGTTAATTAATGGATGCACTTGGGAAATTGCCGCTCCCCTCTTCGTGCCGCCCTAGGCGGCTGCCTATGTCGCCTATAGGAAGGACCGGCACTGCCCATAGCCTACCGAGAGAGAATACGTAAGTCGATTTTGAAAATCAGCGAGAAATTCAAGGAGATGGACGACATCAAATTAATTCTCAAAGTTAAAAAGCACAGGGATTTTTACAAGGACAACATAGAGAAGGATCAATGCTGGGATGCTGTTGGAATAACACGTTTCCTAAATATATGCCATGTTTATGTACCATGCACCTAACAGCAGCAGCTGCCGTCGGCCTCTATCACCAGATTCGTCACAAATTCACAAACATTATCGGCGATTTTCAAGTCGCATCTCATATTTGCTGCTGTAGGCTGAGAAAATAAAACATTTGCAAGCTTGCATGAAGTGGGATTCGATCGCACTAGAGCAAAAACACATATGATTGTTGGTCTTTTGCTATACAATGCGAGCTATTGAAGCTCATGGAGTAATTACGATTTCAGTCACGTATTTAATAACTACCTTGGCATTCAGGCAACATTTTGTTTTGGGTTCATCGAAAACAACTGGTTAGCGTGGGTACACCAGACAATACCTGAATGCGAATAATCTTAACATTGGCAAACACTACCCAACACTCATTGTCCCTTTTAATATTAAAGATAAAACATGCACGTTCCTCAAAACACAACTTTGCATGCCAGAATCAGAGCAAGATATTTTTGTTAATTTACCGGGAGAGGGATAAAAACGCACTGAATAATTACCGTGAAATCCTAATAAATACATAAATCATAGATCGTCTAGCCACCTCGACTGAAGATTTTCCGCTACATATCCGAAAAGTTTTTCCATTATTTTTTTCAGAATCGATGCAGAATTTCTAAAAACGTATTGGTGAATTATCAAGGATACTTTCGTGTTTTGGGGTTGAAAAATATTTAAGGATATAAGAAAATTCTTCCATATACAACTGCATCCCACCCTTCCTTTATCCAATAGGAATGATGCTCAAAGCATCCAATATTGCCGCGAATGGGTTTACATTGGAGTTAGTTGAAACCCCTATACGTCTCATACTGACGCAAAAGGGTACCCTGTGCATCCGCATCTGACGCCTAGGGCCGTGACAAAGTGTCGTTATTTGATGACTTGGAAATGAGAAAGGGTTGGCCTTTCGTATTGCAAACAATCAACAGTCATCAAGTGAGATAAAATATAGTCTTGCCAATTCCCTTACTGTCTCCTAAGAGTCTGGGCCCGAGTGCATTCCATGTCTATATTCGCTCTTGGTGGGGCCTGTGGAAGAAATTGGGATTTCCTGTGTGCTTACATTATTCACTAATCAATAGAACTAGTCATTGGATACTAGTTAGTACGTTCTCATGTAAGCTTGTGTCAGGTTAATGGATGTTCGGGGTCAGGAGAAGGTACTGGCTAAACGTTTCCTTGTCATGACTACTAGGAGAACTCCAACTATGAACTCTCTAGTGTGAGAGTTGTCATGTGTTGGGAGCAGTGAATCTTTATCTCTGAGACTGTTGTAACGTCATTCCTGCCTGACTGTCACAATCTATGTTTACATTCTTGTGCCCTATAAAGATGGTCCTCCGGCTTTCAGAGCTGTGAGAGACCAGGGGCCTTTACTACGAATCAAGATCAACATGCTCTGGATCACTTTCAGTTACCCGGCTACGCGAAGCGTAACAATCGCAATCATGATAAGTGGTATCACGACGGCGGTTATCAACTCTCTAACTCAACCCAGATCTTTCCAATCTAGAGACGTGCGCGTTCACATAAAGGGGCGGTGTTTGCACCGTATGTCCAATCGCAAACATGGACAAAACGAGACGCATATTTCACGCAACAGGAGCCGACAATAATCTTCCAAACTTTGTCTACTCCTCCTGCGTTAAATATTGTAATACAAACATATCAGGAATACAGACATATAATACAGACAAAAATCAACAAAGTCGCTGCTGCCAAGCTGGCAGAAAATAGCAGACGCTGTAAATGCGTAAGCTACATGACTTATTGATATCTTGTGCCCCAGGCACAAGATGTGACCATAATTACACGTGTGCATTCCATAACGTTAAACTTTTGTTGGTGTATTATTGGGTGTGCTTTACCTTCGGCAAGGGCACAACCTTTGTTCTCCCACATATATATTATTATTATTTTTATTATTTCTTTTTGCCCCCCTAAAACTCAGTCAATATTTGGCCTACATAGACAACCTAGGTGTCAAAAGTTTCGCCTTGGTAGCGATTGAGTTGCTTCTATTGGAATTTACGTTCCGTTGCATGGTTTAGGCTCAAGTTAAGTTTTTGTGGCGAAAAGTGAAGCTAACGGTGGCTAATTTGCTAGCCACAGTCACTGACGTTACTAACGTCACTACGTCACTAACGTCACGAAAACACGCGTGACTACCTTTGGCAGAACATTCGTTTCGCATCTGTTAACTTGGGGGATAGCTAGGCTAACTATAGCTTTACTGCAAGGCAGCTGCAGAAACGCCACAAGCAAAGAGGCCAGGGTGATAACTATTTACTCATTTTACTTTGTGATATGACACACAATTGTGATGTGTAATGTACAATATAAGCTGATATTATTAAGGAAGTACATCTACTTTTGGAAACAGTAGTCTACTATTTCACTGAAGTATTAGCATCATGACATTAGCCTGTGTTGCCCGGGCAACAAATACTACAGTGGTCTATGATGTATCTGTTTTCAATCGTTAAAATAAACATTCCTCACATATACATTTTCGTTGTAGGATTAATTCTGACATTAGTAAACGAATTGTTGGTGAAATTACCATTACCTGTGTTTTCAAACCAGTGTAGCTCACTGCAACGCTGTAGCTTACGCGAGACACACTACAAAAACATCTACAGTACACAGCTGTTTAGGAAGTCAAACGGCGACAGAACATGTTCGGCACTCCCCTTACTTAAATCAAAAGTCTATCTAACTACTAACCTGAACTTCATTGCCACAGCCTAAACGTTGTCAATCTGTTCATGAAAATAATTAATTTCAGCCTAAACCGTACAACGGAACGTTAAATCCAATTCAACCAACGCAATCGCTACCAATACGAACACAGCAGTCTAGTACTGTACCGTAGTAGTACAATTTACCGGGGCAGCTTCTCCACACAGGGCTATATCGCATTTTGCGTTGTTACTGACAATGATCGCTACCAGTGAGCTTTTTATGAATGAGCGATTTTCCACTAAATAAATGTCAAGCTTATTTACGTTTTGGGGGGCATATTTTCAGTTAGCAGATGGTACTGTTTGAATCGCGATTCCATCTTCTATTGCCGGGTAACGTCGTAGAATAATCTTCAAAGGGGGTTCTTTATTAATGAATGAATGCAATGAGTAGGCTAAATGCCTGAAAATATCATGAGAAGGGAAAAACTTAAAATGACGTTTAAGTCATAGAGATTAGGTACATTTTTACACCGGTCTGCCAAATTTATTCGTTTTGATTCAACGATGAGGCTGCCTCTTGCAGGGGAAATGAGAAGACATCTATTTCATTCTACACTTCACTCGTATTTTCAGTTGTAAATGAGCAGCAAAGAAAATGCTTTTAAATCTATGTAATCTTTATAAATAATAAGTATGCATTTTTATATAAAATATACAGAAATATCAGTTGTAAAAATGTCATTCAAAAACGAACCCCTGTGCAACCGACGCAAGCAAGCACACCCTACAATTTCCCCAGAAATTGTACCCTCTCTAGTTTTAGTTGCAACCCTGGCAGTGGCAAACGATCGTGGGAGCAAATCAAAAATAAATATAAAACCATAATTCAAAACGGTAAGTAGCAGTAGGCAATACTTGCACATATTTTAAGGCCAACAAGTACAAGGCTGAATTGCCTGAGTCAGTCCCTTTTGTAGGATATTGGTATAGCTACAAATGGCCTATAGAACAATGAAATTGCTTGCAGCCAACAGGAAGAAAAATAAGGCAAAGAAAACTGGGGGGGCCCTCCTCCACAGGACTTCACTCCTGCTGAGGAGCTGGCCCTCTCCAGCTATCAGGGTCGCCCCATGATGGAAGGAGTGGAAGGGGGCATTTCTTCAGACCCTGGTGGCAGCAGCTCGGAAACCCAAGCATATGTATGTTTCAAGTAATCTATGTGACCATGTTCATTCAACAATTATTTATGAATATTGTAGGAGTGAAATGTATTACTGTTCTCTGCAGTGACAGGAAATACAGTGGTGTTGCTGCCACCACCCACTGTTGTCCCACTGTGCCATACAGAGGTAACAGTGAAACTAATAGTCCTACGCCAGTATGTATGTGGTTGCTGAATATTGATCAAATATGCCATTTACTTTCTCAAGTGGAGGTCCTAGATGATCAGGAAACTGTGTCTGCAAGCTCAGAGAGAATTTTGGGGGTACACTTTTGAATTTTATTTACCACTTGCAACACAGATGGTGAGAGTGTGTGTGAACGTGTGGCTGTGATTGAAGTGTCTGTAATTACTTGCTAATGGTGGTGGTATGAACATGAGACACAAGTCCTTACAGTGCTCATTTCAAATATGACTCAATTGATTAAATTGCTATGGTGTTAAACTCAGCAGGAAGAGGAACGTCTTCCTCCCCCTTAGCCTAGGGCCTCCACTTCAAGGCCAAGACAAAGACACAAATTATAAGCAATGAACCTTGAAACATAGTAGTCAAATGGACACCTTCAACTTTCTCCAAGTGTGCCTTGCAAAGGGAAAATGTTCTTTATTTGTTTCAGGTTGGTGCAGACAATGTGAGGGCCCTGTATAAAAGAACCCTGGAGCTCGATATAGAGTATAAGAGGCTTTTAATAATAAAAAAACAAGGCTGGCTTTTCTGTGTTCCTAGGGAAGGGAGAACACATAAGGATGTATTTGTTAAACTTTTTTCGACGTTTTGTTCTTTTTATACCTTTTTGTGGCTTTTTTGTTGTGCATTTTGAGTCTTTTGTGGGGGTTTTCACCATTTCTTTTTTTCAATGTCAAAAATGCTATAAAAGTGAATGAAACATCCAAATTCAATGAAAGTAGTGAAATTATCATTTATTTAACTTGTGAAGAGCATTGTATGGTACCATGCACATTGTTCTTTTTGGTTGAAAGAAACACACATTTTTGATATGGAAATGATTAGAAAAAGGCGCAAAGCGACCCAAGGACAACAGAATGGGTTAAGGGGAAACACCCTAGTGAATAGGGATAGCATATCAACATGAAACCTCCCCAGTTGATAACTAATATTAGGTCAAATATTGTTTTCATTACTAGTTTCCTGTAAATGTATGTTTAAATGAGCAAATGATGCATTAAGTTGTAAAATATGATATCATGTGCATACATTCTGCACGGAAATCAGAACATTGCATGAAGACAGAACGAAAATCCTTGTTTCATTTTGTCAACATATTAGAGTCCAAAGTTTTTACAAAGGGCACTTTGGATATCTCTTCATCACTCCATTAATCAGAATATGGTGGCAACAGCCATTGAAGAAAATCCTTTGCAAATTGCGCGGCAGACCGTGTTCTAGCTCAGGTTCTCCGCATCACCCACACTATAAAAGTAGGTAGCGAAATAACGAAACGTATAGTCTGTGGGACTGTGAGCGCACGGCTTCGATGTGTCGCATTGGCAACATACGGCTCAAGAAGCTGGCAAAGATACGTAATTCCCTCTGCTGAGAATTTATATCTTTCATAAAGATACTCATGAGGGAATGCGAAAGGGTACTGTCGGTCTCTAAATGTTCTGGCTCTTCTCAGTGCACCTATCACTATCCTCGCACCAAACTCCACAGGATCTTCAATGAACGGTGACGGCATTATCCTCAAGAATGAGTTATAGGGCGGGGCTTTTATACCGGTTGATCTCTGATCTCCAATTTAGCCTGCTCCCAACCAGGTTAGCCGTTCAGCATGTGTTACCATGGCGATCTACTCCGGTAAAAAGTGATCCTCCGTCGTTGTACAGAAAACCCTGGGTTAAACCTGAAGTTACCTCGCTAACGCCAAATCTTGATTCGTAGTACAGGCCCCTGGTTGAGACCTAAGCTTGGTGTTGTGTTGTCATATTATGGTCAGAAGACTGGTTTCCTCTCCCAATCTGCAGATTTATAATACTCTGGGCAGATCCAATAGTTTTAAACTTCAACAGAGTACCCGCCTTCAAGGAAGTTAACGCTTGTCAATGGAGCGATCCCAGACTCGCTGTACAAATGAAATGTACGAGAGTCTGGTTAGGACCAGGCTACTCTTACTCTACGGGCTTCAGATAACAGTTGCATAGAAAACTCCTATTTTTTTAGGCCTGCTCCGACCTTGAAGGCCAGCTGCACTAGGTTCCTGGGCATAGGGCCGTAAATTTGCCTCATGATAGCTGGGCCTTGTAGTTTTCCATGGAAGAAGCATATCCACACAGTCTTTTCTCGCCCCCAGCCCCTAATTATCCAGATTTGCACTTTGGGCTTAATATCTCCTACACATTAGTGGCAATACTAATCAGTCAACAGTTTTCAGTAATATAGCATATAAAAGTAAAAAAGTGATTAAGAGGTTAATTTTCAATCATATAATCCATAATCATTCTCCATCTTCATAATTACAACAGTGTGATGTTTTTTCTACAATGTCTCCCTATCACTCTCCCTTTACTGCACAACTACTGTAGCCCAGTGTCCGCTCCAAGACACGGTGCTTCCTGGGTTTCTGCGGTACGGTGAATATGTCTACATGCCCCTCTAGATGCACTACTTTCTATCCGTCTGTGATCTCACCATGCATGTCCAATTTCATAATGGGAAGTGGGATGTTCATTGTTTTACGGAGTAGGGCCTACTTCAAAACTGATGTGATGTGTAAAGGCACCCCCATTGTGATGGTCCAAACTAACTACCTTTTGTCCCCTCTCCTTCATGCGCCGGTACCTGCTGTACTGCCCCCGGGCGACACCTGATGAGCCCCTGTTTACCAGTGATGCAGCCGGCAAGGCCACGACCAGATTGTGGCTCACGCAACCCCACGGAGTTGTATACGGCGCATTCCTTCTGGATCGGGGCGGCCACCTCTGCTTCTGGTGTCCACATCCGCGCTGGACGTTGTGGAAGCGCAGAACTCATGAGCGCTTGAGAACAGAGACTGACTGTGTCGGGCAATGTTTGCAGCTGGTACACAAGAGGCTTGCATTGGATAACGCTCAGCGACTGTCTACTCTAGGCGTAGTGCTCAAGCTGAGCAAGCGCTCAAGCCAAGTGGGTCTGAGCCCTCCGGCGACCAATGTGGTCCGCATGTAACCTGTGGCTGGGTGGCTTCGTACATTGCTAATGCTAGTATGTCTCTTCGGATCTCCATGTAGCCGTGGTGATCTGCAGACGTGCTCTGATGCGCTAAGCTAGCCATCAGAATCCACAGTGTCTACATCGGGATATCCGTTGAAATGCCCTGGACTCCCAGGGAAGAGCGAATGCTCCGCTGACACATTTGTTCTCACATCCTCAGTTAACATCCCATGTCTGCGCACACAGGCACCTTCGCGTACATTGTAGCAAACCAGGGGAATCAGACCAGCCAATCCGGCACAGAAGGCGGGTCCATAGACTTAAATTAGGGGAGGTGATAGAAGGAGTCTATCTGCCCCATCAGGTGATCAGGGGAGGCATGTAAGGAGCCAGCCCAAGGCCGCATACAAAGACAAAGGACCAGAGTGACAACCCTGGAGGAGAGTTGTTCAGACAAGAGACTGGCTAGAAACGACTGACCTCTCTCTATGCTTTTACCCCCCCACAGGACCACACCCCATGAAGGCCAACAGACTCCGGATGGGAAGAATCCAGATTTGAAGTTTGTCCCACTACCCTTACCCTGAGATCCGATATTAAAGGACAATTTATGTTAACAACAAATGTCTGAGTCCTATTTCATTGTGAATCGGGCCTTCAAGTCCCCTGGGTTGCTACAATATCCTTTGGGTTGCCGACGGGCGCTAGAGGGCGGGTCTCTAGAGGTAGCATAAATCTGCCCTGTATGGATGAGAAGGCTACCGGATCATCACAATGCTAGAATATCTGTAGTATACAGTTAGGTCCATAAGTATTTGGACATTGACACAATTTTCAGCATTTTGGCTCTGTATACCACCACAATGGATTTGAAATGAAACGATCAAGATGTGCTTTAAGTGCAGACTTTCAGCTTTAATTTCAGGGTATTTACATCCAAATCAGGTGAACGGTGTAGGAATTACAACACATTTTATATGTGGCCCCTCCCTTTTTAAGGGACCAAAAATAATTGGACAAACTAACATAATCATGAATCTAATTGT
This sequence comes from Osmerus mordax, assembly GCF_038355195.1. Taxonomy (NCBI): domain Eukaryota; kingdom Metazoa; phylum Chordata; class Actinopteri; order Osmeriformes; family Osmeridae; genus Osmerus; species Osmerus mordax. The sequence continues at coordinate 13,786,906 of NC_090055.1, forward strand.
CACTTTTAATACTTGGTTGCAAATCCTTTGCAGTCAATGACAGCCTGAAGTCTGGAACCCATAGACATCACCAGACGCTGGTTTTCGTCCCTGGTGATGCTCTGCCAGGCCTCTACTGCAACTGTCTTCAGTTCCTGCTTGTTCTTGGGGCATTTTCCCTTCAGTTTTGTCTTCAGCAAGTGAAATGCATGCTCAATTGGATTTAGGTCAGGTGATTGACTTGGCCATTGCAGAACATTCCACTTCTTTGCCTTAAAAAACTCTTTGGTTGCTTTCGCAGTATGCTTCGGGTCATTGTCCATCTGCACTGTGAAGCGCCGTCTTATGAGTTCTGAAGCATTTGGCTGAATCTGAGCAGATAATATTGCCCGAAACACTTCAGAATTCATCCTACTGCTTTTGTCAGCAGTCACATCATCGATAAATACAAGGGAACCAGTTCCATTGGCAGCCATACATGCCCACGCCATAACACTACCTCCACCATGCTTCACTGATGAGGTGGTATGCTTTGGATCATGAGCAGTTCCTTCCCTTCTCCATACTCTTCTCTTCCCATCATTCTGGTACAAGTTGATCTTGGTCTCATCTGTCCATAGGATGTTGTTCCAGAACTGTACAGGCTCTTTTAGATGTTTTTTGGCAAACTCTAATCTGGTCTTCCTGTTTTTGAGACTCACCAATGGTTTACATCTTGTGGTGAACCCTCTGTATTTACTCTGGTGAAGTCTTCTCTTAATTGTTGACTTTGACACAGATACGCCTACCTCCTGGAGAGTGTTCTTGATCTGGCCAACTGTTGTGAAGGGGGTTTTCTTCACCAGGGAAAGAATTCTTCTGTCATCCACCACAGTTGTTTTCCGTGGTCTTCCGGGTCTTTTGGTGTTGCTGAGCTCACCAGTGCGTTCTTTCTTTTTAAGAATGTACCAAACAGTTGATTTGGCCACACCTAATGTTTTTGCTATCTCTCTGATAGGTTTGTTTTGATTTTTCAGCCTAACGATGGCTTGCTTCACTGATGGTGACAGCTCTTTGGATTTCATATTGAGAGTTGACAGCAACAGATTCCAAACACAAATACCATACTTGAAATGATCTCTAGACCTTTTATCTGCTCCTTGTCAATGAAATAACGAACTCCCTTTATGAGGGAATAACATACACCTGGCCATGGAACAGCTGAGCAGCCAATTGTCCAATTACTTTTGGTCCCTTAAAAAAGGGGGGGGGGCACATATAAAATGTGTTGTAATTCCTACACCGTTCACCTGATTTGGATGTAAATACCATGAAATTAAAGCTGAAAGTCTGCACTTAAAGCACATCTTGATTGTTTCATTTCAAATCCATTGTGGTGGTATACAGAGCCAAAATGATGAAAATTGTGTCAATGTCCAAATACTTATGGACCTAACTGTATATTGTGCATGCACTATGACAATCTGTCTGGAGGTATCTCAGGAGATACTCCGGATACTGGCCAGGAACAGCATGCTGCTGACACACACACCTTGTTCCTTCCCACTAGATAAAATATCCCCCGTGTTCCAGCATAGCGTCTTTGTGCTGCCTTTGTGTACATCCTGGGCGCATGACGATGGGCCGCTAGAGAGTCAGCACTGCTCTAGAGGTAGCATCTTCCCGCGTTGGATGAGAAGGGTACCGGAGAGATGATCGGTGTATGGGGCTGGTTGCGGGCGCACGTCTCGTCGAGCACTGGGTCTGGATGGGACGTGTGCGTGGGACGGTTTCGTAGACTGCGCATCAGATGGTATGCAACATGACAGATGTACACACATAGCCTTAGTCATCGGTAATGATAGCATGACCTGGGCATCCAGAAGACGCCTTGTTTTTCGTCACTAGTAAATAGTGGGATGTCATGTGGTCCTCCTGTGGCTCAGGAGGAGCGACACTCCGCTCTACACATAGTATAGACTGGCGGAGTGTCTGTGTTTTCTGGATTTAACTCGTTGCTCCCTGCCTCATGTCATGCATGCTGCAGTGAAGGCAGGGAGCGCTTCTCCATGTACATCCATTCCGCCAATGTTAAACCATTTGTCATGTGTATGAATAAATGGTGAAATCAATCACGTGAGTGTCTTGACTGAAATGAGCGAAGCAAGTTCAGGCATGGCACTCGGGCAGCGTGCGTCATATCACCCATCGCCGTGTTCTTAGCCCATAGGCTTAGCTCGATAGGCGGCGCTATAAAGTCACACACCTGCACGCACATGCATCCTCGATTACCTTGTGTTCTGCGCTGCTGCCACCCACCACCAACCCCTTTTCCCCCATGTTGTCTGTCTGTACTCCCTGTGGGGGATTTAACTCGTTGCTCCCTGCCTCATGTCATGCATGCTGCAGTGAAAGCAGGGAGCGCTTCCCCCTGTACATCCATTCCGCCAATGTTAAACCTATTTTTCATGTATATGAATAAATGGTGAAATCAATCACGTGTGTGTCTTGACTGAACAGTATTTACCTGATACGTTTAGTATACTTTTGGAGGTGGGGCGGGAAGTGGGCATCTCAGTGAAGTGTGGTTTAGGTCAGTTGAAATTCATACCACCAAGCTTTTGAGGCCCGACCTTTGCGGAACAGCATTTTGCTTGGAGGTGCACGCAACCACTTCTGTGCCTGCTTGGCCTGTTACACTGACATTTTGACCTGGCACATGATGGCTGCAGCATGAAGCCAACCTACAGGATAGGTCTACATTAGTAAAGGTGACTTGTCATTATTGATCTTGATTCTCTTAGACCACTTGCTCTGCCACTTACCCAGCCATACAAGTGCAGTTGGCTGTCAGGATGAAACCAAGTTATTTATGTACATACATCCAGGCATCATACAGATCCTTTAGTCTTTGTCGTTGGCTGGGCAGGACACCTGCTCTTAATGCACAAAACTGTTTCCTGGCGTCGTAGTATATTATCGTATTTACATAGGATATCATTTACTGCATCCAGCGACTTGTATGCATCTAAACTCTGGCGTGTATATACACTTGGGCTTTCTATAAGATCATTTGAGATATTTGGCCATTCGATACAGGGCCATTTTGACATGTCGTCAACCCATAAATGATCCGGTAGGCTATGGTGTGGGTCTGGAAGCGTATTGCCATCAGCTAGTACCAATTTTCGCATGTACTCCTTGTAATCGAAACCAGTTCAGCCAGCAACGTATGACATAATTGAGGTTCAGGCAGGATGACTCAGTAGTAGTGATTACTTGATCCTTTATTACATACACATTTTGGCATAATGGTTCTGCTCGCAGCGGCTCCCTGCCGCACCCAACAGAGAAACTGTCTCGACATCCAAGCAGAGAGCAGCGAACGCATTCTCCCTCTCGGGGAGGCAGAGGCAGCAGATTGAAACAGTGAGCATCCTGTGTCGCACTAAGCAATGCAGAGTGCAGTGGTATCCTGTTTAAATAGCCTGCGCTGCTAAGAAGGTGTGCCCCGACTCGGAGTCTCCTGCATGAACCAGTTCTGCCTGATTAGCTAGCTATTTCTACTAATGTTTTGTTAGTGATTGAATGGTAATGCAAGCTAGCTAAAAACAATGTTAGTTAGCTTGGCTAAACTGGTTTTCATAGCAACAGAAATCAACAAGTCAGATCAATAGAACTTTATTCAGAAAAGCGGGGGGTGGAGGAACATACAGGAACGCATCTTTCTGCCTTAAAGCTGCGTGCGCATCCTCATTGTTTGTAAACACAAGACCCCATCTATATGTAAAAATAACATCCAAGCTAGCAATTTCGCCAAATCTGAATGCAGTTTTGTATAACATATGTACTGTGTTATGGTTGTTTGAGTTAAACAACTTGCTAAATGAATTAAATGTCTGTTTAATGTCAAATCCAACTATAAATGTATAAAAGAGTGTTCCAATCAAATCAGATTTTTTTATTTACCTAGAGGTTTAAAAGACTACCTCTGCCTAAACTCTCACGCACATGCATCCTCGATTACCTTGTGTTCTGCGCTGCTGCCACCCACCACCAACCCCTTCTCCCCCATGTTGTCTGTCTGTACTCCCTGTGGGGGATTTAACTCGTTGCCCCATGTACATCCATTCCACCAATGTTAAACCTATTTTTCATGTATAAGAATAAATGGTGAAATCAATCACGTGAGTGTCTTGACTGAACAGTATTTACCTGATACGTTCAGTCAGGAGTCAGGTGGCTGAGTGGTTAGGGAAGCGGGCTAGTAATCAGAAGGTTGCCAGTTAGATTCCTGTCCGTGCCAAATGACGTTGTGTCCTTGGGCAAGGCACTTCACCCTACTTGCCTCGGGGGGTATGTCCCTGTACTTACTGTAAGTCGCTCTGGATAAGAGTGTCTGCTGAATGACTAAATGTGAATGTAAACTGAGTTTCAACATCCTCCTTATTGCATTCACTCTCTTTCCCATAGCTATTGTGGTCTCAAACTAGCATAACTACATGTGGCCTACACATACATACCAAATTGGAGTCATGGTTCATGGTCAAGATATTTGTACATTTTCAAAATGTTCACCGTACATGGCGGACTGTATGGTTTCCCATGATAAATAAGGCATGTATAGTTTCCGACATTTTTGACTCATGGGATGGAAATGCCATCACTTTGAAAATGGACAATTGGGGCATGGCCTGTAGCGCGACCTATGGGCAATGGTGGGCCATTTGTGGTGTTGTAGTTACTCATGTCACTAATAGGGGTTATGTGCAACATTCTTCCGGGTTCTACAAAACAGATGTAACTACTTCCGGCCGTCCGCTACTGATGTAAACACAACGTAGTAATGGCCACCTTCGGTGTTTACAGGAGCTAACGTTACCCTTAATTACAATTTCCGATGTACACCGTATTGCCAAACGGACGTCCAAAGCCCCGAGTACTCTGTTAGACAAGGTATTTAAGTTTTACGCCTCCTCATTTATTCATAATTATGAAGGTATGTAATATGTGTTGCTTTTGCTAATGGCATCGGATATAGCAATAGTGTTAGCTAACTATCAGTAGGTAGTTTAGACTTGAATGCTAGCAGTAGTTTAGTCTTATTTTTGCTCGCAGACGATTAAAACAGTCAAACGAAGACTGCATTTTAGCGATGGGGTTATAGTACCAACAGTATAATTACTACGATGTCCTGTGTGTTTATGCTGGTCAACCGTTATGTAATCCATCTGACTGTAGGTCTAATGTGTCGACTGTAGGTCTAATGTAGACTGCTGTTCTGGCAGGTGTTTCATATTTCTAAAATATTGTTAGAATAATGATAAAAGTACTGAGTGGATGAATGCTGTATCTTCTTGTCCACCAGTTTCAAACAAAGACAGGTTGACCGGTACTATCAGTGTCAGAGCAGCTTGTCACAGGTCCATGCAGAAGAATGAAAAACCACACAGCTTGAGAGTAGGCTAATGTTTAGCGATGGGTTTGGGTATTCTGTTCAATTTTGCAGTCTGTTCCAGTTCAATGACTGCAGCATAGCATGCGTTCAACAAGCCTCTCAGAACGAAAATATTTACATTACAACTGCTTTCATTTGACCATGAGCATGTTCTCGACTATGTAAACATTCTTCTGAGACACTTGATAAATGGCTATAGTCTACCTGTTAGTGGAGAAGTAAGGTAATTGGGGCGAAGTTGATTGACAGTAAATCTTTGTATTGCAACATATTTGGTATGGTATACCTCACCTCGTATTGTAATAGATTTGTAGGAAACCCCTTGTCAACAAACGTACCTCAGCAACTTTACTAGGCCAATTCTTAATTCAGCGGTGTCTGAATAGTAGCAAAATTCACTTCAAAAACACTTCAAAGGATACATCAGTATCAATGTTTGTCTAATTGACTCTTTGTGTATTTTACACAGATAGTGCTACGTGATTCAGAACCTGTCGTCATGACCTCCAGTCAGTGTTCGTGCAAAGCTGGCACAGCAGTGTGTAATGACACTGCTGCACTGCTCTTTCAGACAGCTCATTACTCAGAGCTCAATATCCAGGTTGTCCCCCCTGTTCATGCCTGCACAGAAACTGAACAACAATAGCACAAGCCCAGAACTACAGTAAGGGTTGAGGCAAATGTACTGTATATGTATGTAAGAGTTAGGCTATATATGCAGCAATAAAAATTGTAAATTCAAGACGCACTTGTTCCGGTACTTAGGAATGATTGGCTGGACCTGATGTTAGTTTCCTCCAGGATCACAATGACTATTATTGAGAGACTTGTTGCTCTTGTTGGTTAGTTGTAACTGACTTAAAGTTATTGTACTCGCTGTGAATTATATTATTGTTGCTTGCTTTTTCTACAGGTACACACTTGCACTTCTGAAGTTCATGTTGTTTAATTGTAACTTGTCTAAACATGCTCTTATGGTTCTTCCCTTTGGGACTTATTTGGTTTTTCACAATGTATGCTTCATGTTTTGGCTACCCGCAATGTTTGGGGCTATCTCGTTGTTATGATCAGTGACCTATGCACTTTTGTAAAGCTCTCTCTTGGAAGTCGCTTTGGATAAAAGCGTCTGCTAAATGCATGAATGTAACTATCCCTCCAACGTCAACAGCTGCAAAGTTCCATAGTCTTTGGGTCTTTTGCCAAATGATGGAGTGGAAAGGGGGAAGTGAACGTATGGACCAAAAGACTGGGGGTGGCATGTTTTGGATGGGAGATTTATGCCAATAATGACCATCAGGTCATTGGCAGAAGGATGATTGGATGAAGATTGGGCCGATGTATTTGTCATATGAATGGTGTTTCTGCCTATTCAAATTAGAGCATATTCAATAAGTGTGGAGCTTGTGCATATTCAAATTACTTTCAAAAGAAACTTGTAATAAAAAGTTACTTTTCATTTATACTTTTACTATGTTAAGTTTTATTGTGGTAGGAGTAAAGGAAAAAAATAAGCCTATTTGGGTGTATTTTGGGCATATTTGATTAGTGTATAGCTCATTTGCATATTAACATTCATTTTTAAAGAAACTTGTAATACAAAATTTTGTACTTGTCATGGGTAGTTTCACTGTGTAAAGTTTCATTTTGATATGAGTAAAGGAAAAAAATAGCCCCATTGGGGTGTAATGTCGCCTGGCCTTATTGGCACACATCTCGGATTGATGAGAATTTAACATATTTCCTCAACTAGGATTTCTTAGGACTTTTAGTATGTTGTTCTGGACACCTCATAGAAATGATCTAAGCTGCAAAAAAAAAAAAGTTTTACAATTAGTCTGTTGTAAAACGCTACTTTGCCTGGACTAATATTAACAAAGTTACATACTAGCTAGTTATAACAGTTACACAGAAAGAGACACAATATGACAAAAAGTCCAAGTGGACTCAAAGAACGCAGTGTTCGGCAATCAACTGCAACAACTACCAATGTGACAGTATTTATGCCTTTCATCGCTTTCCCAAAGACCCTGACAGGTAAATTTTGTCGGTAACGTAATCTTATGCACCTGCTAACTTTAACGTTTTTTTTGTCTAGTAGTAGGCTAGTGAACTTAATTCCTTCTAGGAACTGCAAGTCCTAGCCATAGAAACCAGAATAATGATTTATATGGATATGACAGTAAATTAAAATGAGCTTCTGAAGGATTCTAAATCTTTGTGTCTATTCCAATAAGTAATGATGGTATTCTATGACACAAATCTGTGTTCTAGAAAGAGTGGTCTGGAGTCGCAGAGGTCCGATAATATCAGCTTTAATGCAGCAGTTGGAAATCAACAAGTACAGAGCTCTGGGGCTGTCTACGTTTCCCTACCCGCAACAGAGTTTGGGCTGGTTCACGAAGTCCAACTGGCTATCTTTCCCTGCCCCAGCATATAATATACAGTGCAATTAAAACAGAAAGATGAAAAGAGGGTTGAGCTTGTTCTCTCGTGCATCAGGGAGTTGTTCTTGCCTCCGCGTCCCACCTGCTCGGGTGCCATCTCCACCCAGATTCAAGGTTGTTTCTGAAAATGAAAAGATAGAGACACAAAGAACAGCCTGCTTCCCACACTCAGTGTGAGACCCAATGTTTAAGCCTGAGCACACTTCTAAGTTTCATAACTTTAATAAGCACAATGCATAACTTTAATAAGCACAATACATAACTTTAAGACATGCCTCCTTCATAAATCCTGTTGTTATATTCACTCGTGCACAGTGCCCGTGATGCATTCAGTGATTAAAATGCCACACATATTAATAACTGGGATCATAGTTAGTGCCGTGCCTGATATGCAGCTGGTGATTACAGTTCTAGAATATGTGTTGTAATGTATTATACATTCTTTAATCCCTCTTTTGATCTCTGAAAACACCAGAGATCAATCAACATAGCCCGGACCAACCACCGCCTCCTCGTCCTGGTCAGCCAGCCCCAGCAACGGCATTTGGAACCCCTTCGTCGGGTTATCCTCAGCCGAGACAATGATCCTGTTACACAGGGACCTGATACATGGGATACAGCAACAGTCATGTTGATATTGATATAGCACACTTAAGTAAAATAGCGGAAACCTTCTTAGTCCAGTACAATTCTAGTGTGGTCAAGCAGTATCACTCTTGGCCTAGTCGTAACCCTCTTTTCCGGACTCTCACATTCGTAGCAATAGCAAAAGGTTCACTGGCCCTTCTCCACCAACTCCTGCAACGTACAACTGGATTCTGGAGCAGCACAACACATGCTCCAGTGGTACCACGTACTTCCTTTCCCCAGCACCCTTAGGGCGTGCAAGGTTCTCTCGATGACCTTGAATGGTCCTGTCCATAAATGTACAACAGGCTTTCCCGAACATCTGATGATGTATTGGGGCAGGTGGGACAGGGTCTTCAAGGGGAATGGGGCCTTAGAACAGGGGTTAGGTAGTCAGACCCGCCGGTCTGACTCGTCCTGAAGCAGAAAAGAGTTACAGTCCCAGCATCACCTTATCTCCCATGATCCATGATCAAGCAGTAACTGAGTCAAATGAGATGCGAACAGTCGAACACCAATGATTAAACACAGATATTGAAATCAAGAACCCATTTAAGGATTTAAAGTGGATATTTTTAAAGTTCAAATAAATCCCTCCTTTCACACCCTTTTAGGGTGTGACAACAAACACAAATAAAAAAATATCCCATTACTGATTACACAATGTTGGCATACAAATCAACAATAATGATGAGACTATGCAGCGTTATGGCCAAGTGGTGAGGACACACTGGACACAGTGGGAAAACCCTAATGATGTTATAGGGGAAAACCCACCGTCACTCCACAGAGTGGACATTCGACATCCATGTATCCACGGCAGACCTGGACATGCTCACAGGCCCCCTTCACCACATACATACAACTTCAGCCAAGCTTTTAGAATTGTAATAAAATAAAATAAATTCGAAACAAATAGAAAAACCAGAAATTAGACAGGATATTTTAAAGATTTCATAAGATCCCTCCTTTCATTGATAACTTTAATCAATACCCAATCTCCTCGTTTGACTCCTCCACTCTTTGGTTTACTGCTTCACCTGGAACAGAATTTAGCAGAAGACATCTCTTTTCTAGTTAGCATTTTTTATAAAATTGGTTAACCATTTGATTCGCCTCTTCATCATGCTATGTGAAAAGTTTAAGTTGTGGTATTACATATGATCTCCAATAAATCAATTCAAATGGTGTTATGCATCTGGTATAGGACTGGGAAAGACTTCAATTCACATAGTAAACATACTGTATCTATAATTACCAGGCAGTATTGACCCTTCAGTTTTCTTATTGTTGAGCAAACACATGTAACAGCATCTAATAAGACCATACATCATCATTTGATATTCAACTCCTATTATTCATGCCTAGAAATTACAATCTGTTTCTTTGTTCCCTTCTTTAGAAAATCAACTGTTAGTCTAATTTCTTTCACTCCAAAAAACCTTTTCTGTCTTTTAAAACAGTTAAGTTTAAGACCAATATTGTTTTAGATTCTCTATTTTACCAAATCACAGCTCTTTTTATCAAAGATATGATCAAAGCAATTTTCATTATGCCAAACCAGAATCCGTATGCTTCTTAAATGAAATATAAACCAAATAATGTGCTTAATGTAGCTATTAACCAAACATTTTTCCCAACTATATTTTCTATAAAGGTCAGATAGGTAGAACTTCATAACTCGTTTTGCTGCAGTTCAAAACGAGCCAATTAGCTCAAACCATCATAACCACAATTTATCAGACTTGATGAGTCTTCCCAAATTATTTCAGAACTGAATGTTATAATAACCCTCTTCATAATACAACATTATCACAGCCTAACTGTTTATCCCAAACAGTATGCCAGGCTCTGATAAAACTCTCAAATAAAACTTAAAACCAAATTATAATTAAACTCCAAATAAAAGTACATTTATTTATTTTCTCATTTTTAACCAAATTACATCTAATACCTTTATCAAAACTCTTAAAAACCCTAGATTTTACTATTTTGACTTAAAATGTTATCCCATATACCTTCAAAGTATATTCGTAGTTTCCTCTTCAAAACATCAGTGTTTAAACCAATCATCTCTTCACATCCACAAAACGTTCTTGTTTTATTTCATAACCTTCCATGATCCTCTCTAAACCAATCCTTTATGTAACTTTCCAATTGCTTCCTCATAATTTTTCACATACATTTCCTCAAACCATTCTTTGACCAACACAGCTGTTTAGCGTTTACCGTCTATTCACTTAATTTTGCTCTAGTATAACTCTTCCAATTGTATTAGAACCTATTTATAAACCAGGGGTATACCCTCTGGGATAACCTTTGTAAGATCTCGACGTAACTGACTCTTTTAGCCCCCACCTTTCTCCAACTCTCCTCGGGATTTCTTTAACTTCTTGGTCAAAGGAAAAAACACACCACACTCCTCTCTATTTTTATTAAACTCAATCTGACTCCACACAAATAGACAGTGTTCAGGGATTCTAACCCTTGGAGAGGACTCTAACCTCCCTCTGGACAAAGACAACGAGTTTAGGGACTCTAACCCCTGGAGAGGACTCTAACCTCCCCTTGGACAAGACAACGAGTTTAGGGACTCTAACCCCTGGAGAGGACTCTAACCTCCCCTTGGACAAGACAACGAATTTAGGGACTCTAACCCCTGGAGAGGACTCTAACCTCCCCTTGGACAAGACAACGAATTTAGGGACTCTAACCCCTGGAGAGGACTCTAACCTCCCCTTGGACAAGACAACGAATTTAGGGACTCTAACCCCTGGAGAGGACTCTAACCTCCCCTTGGACAAGGACAACGAGTTTAGGGACTCTAACCCCTGGAGAGGACTCTAACCTCCCCTTGGACAAGACAACGAATTTAGGGACTCTAACCCCTGGAGAGGACTCTAACCTCCCCTTGGACAAGACAACGAATTTAGGGACTCTAACCCCTGGAGAGGACTCTAACCTCCCCTTGGACAAGACAACGAATTTAGGGACTCTAACCCCTGGAGAGGACTCTAACCTCCCCTTGGACAAGGACAACGAGTTTAGGGACTCTAACCCCTGGAGAGGACTCTAACCTCCCCTTGGACAAGGACAACGAATTTAGGGACTCTAACCTCCCCTTGGACAAGACAACGAATATAGGGACTCTAACCCCTGGAGAGGACTCTAACCTCCCCTTGGACAAGGACAACGAGTTTAGGGACTCTAACCCCTGGAGAGGACTCTAACCTCCCCTTGGACAAGACAACGAATTTAGGGACTCTAACCCCAGGAGAGGACTCTAACCTCCCCTTGGACAAGGACAACGAGTTTAGGGACTCTAACCCCTGGAGAGGACTCTAACCTCCCCTTGGACAAGGACAACGAATTTAGGGACTCTAACCCCTGGAGAGGACTCTAACCTCCCCTTGGACAAGACAACGAATTTAGGGACTCTAACCCCTGGAGAGGACTCTAACCTCCCCTTGGACAAGACAACGAATTTAGGGACTCTAACCCCTGGAGAGGACTCTAACCTCCCCTTGGACAAGACAAAACACAAAAACGGTTGATTTCCCACCACTGTTGGTTTGACTAGGTACGATGAAACATAGTAATCGTCTAAATTTGGTTCTCAGTTCCGAATAGCAGTACTTTGAATTAACAGGTGTCTGCTTACCTTTTTTTTTATGTTGAGGCCTCTGACGATTACGTCTGTCTCCTCGCACCGGTGTATGGGTCTCTCCCCCGATCCGTCGGTCGGGCCGGAACCCTCTGGACTCCCTCTTTTCAGCGTCGGGGTCACCAGTTGAAGGATTCTAAATCTTTGTGTCTATTCCAATAAGTAATGATGGTATTCTATGACACAAATCTGTGTTCTAGAAAGAGTGGTCTGGAGTCGCAGAGGTCCGATAATATCAGCTTTAATGCAGCAGTTGGAAATCAACAAGTACAGAGCTCTGGGGCTGTCTACGTTTCCCTACCCGCAACAGAGTTTGGGCTGGTTCACGAAGTCCAACTGGCTATCTTTCCCTGCCCCAGCATATAATATACAGTGCAATTAAAACAGAAAGATGAAAAGAGGGTTGAGCTTGTTCTCTCGTGCATCAGGGAGTTGTTCTTGCCTCCGCGTCCCACCTGCTCGGGTGCCATCTCCACCCAGATTCAAGGTTGTTTCTGAAAATGAAAAGATAGAGACACAAAGAACAGCCTGCTTCCCACACTCAGTGTGAGACCCAATGTTTAAGCCTGAGCACACTTCTAAGTTTCATAACTTTAATAAGCACAATGCATAACTTTAATAAGCACAATACATAACTTTAAGACATGCCTCCTTCATAAATCCTGTTGTTATATTCACTCGTGCACAGTGCCCGTGATGCATTCAGTGATTAAAATGCCACACATATTAATAACTGGGATCATAGTTAGTGCCGTGCCTGATATGCAGCTGGTGATTACAGTTCTAGAATATGTGTTGTAATGTATTATACATTCTTTACTTCTTAAATTAATTTGCTGAATTCATATATTTCATTGATAACTTATTTGTGTATACTGTAGGCTAACGTTGTAATGTGTACTGTAGAGCTAGCGTACCTCCTGGGAAACGGTCTAACGTTAGGCTATTATAACGTTATATAAACTCATCACTTTATTCTTACCTGTCACACTTAGCCTAATGTAGAGAGTAATATAATTTATAAAATGCTTGAACTTCTCTGTCAATATAAGTTATTTGCATCACCAAGCGCTGCAGATGTGTACGGAACGTTTCCATTTTAACCGGCACATCTTTTTGTTCCAACTAAATGTGGTTTCTATCTTACGTGTCCAATACAAAGGTCCAATCAGGAGCTTTAATAACTGTAATCACCATGACAACTCATTCACTGAAAGTTGGTCGCAACCTCTGTGGGTCAGGTTGTGTGTGTCATTCGCAACAACGCAGGCTAATCGATTTCCTAACAGTACCTGTTTCTTCCTTAGCGAAAAACATGGCGTGCTCTAAACCCGGCGAAAAGTTGATTCCAAAAATACCTAATTTCAGACAAGTATGCATTTGTGATGCCGGTGGGGAGCACAAAACCGATGTGTTCACCACCGCGGCACAGCCCAGCCCCGTAGAAGCGGACTGGCCATCGGGAGCACCGGGAGAAGAATAACAATGGAAAACCAGGCTAAGAAACGTAAGGGTGGGGCTGAAAAATTGAGACAAAAAGACATTACCTTCACTAGACAAGGTTTTACCAATTGAAAAACGGCTATGTTCATTTTACATAAAGCTCAAAAAACTATTTTGCGCTAAAATAAAGGCAAAAAAATTGTCTCGCACGCTACGTGCGCTCGCATTAAGTATCCTAGCGTTGTCACGAACTAGCATCACATCAAACATAGAATGTGCATGACCTATTTTTACTCCCAGTCCGTCCCTACGGCCCCGCAACATTAAGAACCCCCCCCCCCCCCCCCCCCCATTTTGTGTCTGCAAGTGTTCCAGTGTTAGTGTAATCAACTGAGAAAAAGCATATTATTTGTTAAAAGATGTATAATCTCATTAGACAATGGCACATTTACAGCACAAAGTTGGCAAAACAATGTTGGTTATTTAAAATGTTAATCTAATTTACAACTTCATTATTGCATTAGTGATACATTGTTGGTGAAATGAGGCCTCAAGTAAAACAAATGAACAACAGAAATTAGACTGAAAAGATCTTCATCCAGATTTTCACAGGACCGTCCTGAACTCGTCAAAGATGAAACTGGGCACATGAGCTTCTGCCACCTATGGTCATAAATACCAATCAGTAAACGATGCATGATTTTCAATATCACCTAACAAAGAAAATACTGAGGAAATATCATGTTTTGTTGTTATTCAATTCCTACCTTGCGGGGAAGTTTAGTGTACCGAACATAATCTTCTAGGAACATCAATGCTCCAACCACATCAGATGGCATGTCTGGGATTCTCTGACTGGAATGGCAACACTCAGAATCAGAATCATCTTTATACGCGCCAAGTAAGTTCGCACAAACAAGGAATTTACTATGGCAGGAAGGTATACACGGTAAACATGTACAGTTTTAAATATAAAATGTAGAAAATAAAAAATTTATAGAAAATGTACGACAGTATCTAAATAATTCTAACCACTACTATACAATGTACAATTATTTAATAAAAAATATGCAATACAAATAAAATACAGCTTTTTTAAAAGAAATCCCCCAAAACAAAAACACAAGAAAATTGAATTGATGGCCAAAATATTAAACCATTTCGAGCTTTTGATTTAACATAATATTTACCTGGTGCACTGTTCCATTATGGAACGAATGAATTGACCAATAAGAGCTAAGAATTGCTCAGTGTATCTGGAGTGGAACTGCTTGAGAAGGGTGAGCAGACCAAGCACCAGTGGGGGCCAGTCAACAGGGTCTGTGGCTTTCCTGCATGTCATCCCTGTACAAAACAGAAATAACTCAACAAAATGCAGAAACTAAACGCAATGCCAGTTTGTGATAAGATAAGATGGTGGCTGTTCTTGCAACGGTCTCAACTGAGTATAAAGGATGTGTTATGACAGTAAGCTCTGGAAAGGTCTTCAGGCCTCAAACTGGCTTACTTATCAAACCATCTTTGTTACATTGGCTCACCTTGGTTTTTGCTATACTGCAGTTTGGGCAGCTGCGCAATGATGAAGAGGAAGTTCACGATTGGAAAATAAGGCAGGCGCTTGGTGGTAATGTAGATCTACAAGACATGAATTGGACCATTCTCTATTATATTTGTTAGTCATTTGCAATCTCTTACGATTGTTGTCTTTGTTCAAATGGAAACCAAATCACTATATTGCTGTCTTCCCTTCTGTACACACCTTGTTGAGTGGATTATGTATGCCAGCAGCCTCCAAGTATGCTGTGATCTCGTATAAGAGAGTGTTGTCCTCCTTGGGGTAAGGAAGTGATGGGTCCTGGTAGTGGGCCTCAATGTCTGCCAGCAGAGAACTACAAGCATATATATTTATACCAGTTAACAAACACAGATGCATAATACATTAATAATGAACCTGCTACATTGTAGGGGAAAATGTTTTCATACTGCAGGCTATGCATGAACATTTTGTAAACAACAGCATTGTCCTCTCCTGTTTGCACAATCATTTCGAAAAGGGAAGGTGGGTGTTGAGAGGGAGACTGACTTGTTGAGGTTCTCCAGAGCTGCAGCAAGGTGTTTGGAATCAAACTTGCAAGAGTAATTCAGCTCGTTGGCAATCTGCTGCCTTAGGATCTGCATCTGGCCCACCTGTATTGTGTACAACAAAAACATTTAGTCATTCATCCTTGATTTCTAAGTGCTGCAATCTCACAGAGCACAATATTACAGTGTCCAAGTAGTGAGGATTGTCGTGAAACACCAGAAAGGTATGACAAACCTTCATGATGGCCTCCAGGTAAGAGCCCCAGATCTTCTGTGTTTTGGCCACAGCACTAGCATAGACTTTACTAGCATTTGCTGGGATGGAATAAATACCTTAATTTATTACATTTGATGGATCAGGGTATTATTTACAATGCTTCTGACAAAACTATTATGATACCTACCAACAATGCCTTTAACTGGGTTGACGGCACTCAACATGGCTTTAAAGACGTCAACCACTGCCTTGTCTCTTAAGATGGTTTTCTGTAGCATTGTCAGGAAATTCTGATGGGAAATAAATGAAAACATTTGTTTTATCCATACAGTACCCTACAATGTTCTGTGAACCATCTGATACAATTTACTTATTATGCCAATAACTTGAGTAGAGTTATTGGTTATATGTTTGCCCATTGTCTGGGAATGAGCAAACATTACACTTTAATTACACACCACAAAATACTATACTGTGTGATTACTCTTTGTTGTAAATCACAAAAGCCATGTCGAGCTGTCAATTAGAATGACTTCTGAGTCACTGGTGAATTCCACCTGATGTAAGTTATGATTTTCTTTTACATACAGATAGGTCTCGATAAAAACCAACTGTGGCCCAATCCCAATGTTCATCTTCACAGACTTACGGACTTTGAGGCGCATTCTCGCTAAGTATGTGAGGGCTTATGGTTGTCCCATTGTGAAATCGTCAAGTGTGCTGACATTTTAAGCCTTTTATGCACCCTTTTCATAAGCATTTTTGGAGATGGGTTCAACTGCAGACCTCTCTCCTCAGGCTGTTCTCTACTCAGGTCCCTCTCATCCAGGTGTTACCGTCCCCGCTGGTCGGAGGATGTTTTGTATTTATATTAATAACTTACGTTAAACTAGTGTTTTACATAGCAAAAATGTGTATCGCGGCTAGTGTTACGTATGGCGAAAGTATGGAAAGGTAGTTGGCTAAACCCATATTTATGCCATAAACATAGCTAAACATAGCCAGAACTGTGTGTAGCTTGTCCTTTGATGATAAATTCCAAATACGCTTTTATCAGATTTGATCCAACAACATGACTATTTTGCAGATAATGCAGCAAAGTGCTGTCCCATTCCTATTCATAGCAATTTGAGCCCTTGCAGCCCTTAATCACTTACCATGTGACATCAAGTAAGTCTGTGAGGGTTCAGGGGGGAGATTGGGCCTAACTACCCAAGACTTGCAATTTGGCAAGAGAGACTTGTTCAAGATGTCAGCAAACAGCAACCAACACCTTTTGTAATCCAATCCTTTTGCAACTTTGTCTCTACTTCTGATCTTACCTGTAGTTCCTTCACAATCATGAAGCAGAGGAGTCTGTCGAGGCCATTGAGGCCAAAGGTTCCCAAGGTGTCCTGGATCTCTGAGAAAAGACTGTTGTTGGTCACCTCCAGGTGAGTTTTTATGTCGTACCACGTGTTCATCTGGTCAATGTAGCAGGTCACTCTGAAAATATACAACGCTTAGACATGCACTGAGAACAAAGTTTACTACCAAGTTCTGCCACTATCGGCCCCACTCTCAGTATGTAAGACTGTAGGTAGGATTTCTACATTTACATTACATTTATTCATTTAGCAGACGCTTTTATCCAAAGCGACTTCCAAGAGAGAGCTTTACAAAGTGCATAGGTCACTGATCATAACAACAAGATAGCCAAAAAACATCGCGAGTAGCCAAAACATGAAGCACACATTGTGAACAACCAAAGTAAGTGCCAAAGGGAAGAACCATAAGAGCATGTAGTTAAACAAGTTACAATTAAACAACATGAACCGCTATAAGTGCAAGTGTACCTGTGAAAAAAAAAAAAAAAAAAAGCAAGCAACAGTAATAAAAACAATATATCACAGCGAGAATTATTTTTTTACAACAGTTACCACTAACCACAAGAGCAACAAGTCTCTAAGCAAGAGTCATTGTGATCCTTGAGGAAACTAACATCGGGTCAAGCGAACCATTCCTAAGTACCGTTGTACTCCCGGAACAAGTGCGTCTTGAGCCTTTTCTTGAAGGTGGAGAGACAGTCAGTATCTCTGATGGAGGTGGGGAGTTGATTCCACCACTGGGGGGCCAGACAGGAGAAGAGCTTGTGTTGGGACCGCCCGGTGACGGGTGGGGGTGTAAGGCTGCAGGAGAGACTTGATGTAGACGGGTGCAGTCTCGTTCACTGCTCAGAAGGTCAATACCAGGGTCTTGAATCTGATACGGGCCATGATAGGTAGCCAGTGGAGAGAGACGAGGAGCGGGGTAACATGGGAGCGTCTGGGTAGATTGTAGACCAGGCGGGCCGCTGCGTTCTGAATCCTCTGAAGAGGGCGGGTTGCACATGCTGGGAGACCAGCGAGCAGCGAGTTGCAATAGTCCAACTTGGAGAGGACAAGTGCTTGGACTAGCAGCTGGGTGGAGTGCTCAGACAGGTATCTCCTGATCTTCCGGATGTTGTAGAGGGTGAATCTACACGACCGGGAGACCGCAGCAATGTGGGCCGTGAGGGAGAGCTCGTCGTCCATGGTAACCCCAAGGTTCCTGGCAGAGGATGAAGGGGTCACCGTCGCAGATCCCAGGGTGATTGAGAGATCGTGGGAGATGGAGGGTTTAGCCGGGATGATGAGAAGTTCTGTTTTGGCGAGGTTCAGCTGGAGGTGGTGCTCGGTCATCCAGGCGGAGATGTCTGTGAGGCAGGCCTCAATCCTAGCTGAGATCCTAGCTGAAATCCTAGCTGAGATTTCTAAAAAGACAAAAGGATTATCCAAGTTATCCAAGCCATCTAGGTTAAACTCTTCAGAGCAAACTATATACAGTCATGTGAACAAACACCCTGTGAAATATTTATTTATTTTTTGGGAAATATGGACATGGTTTGGCCGTTTGTCGACCCTCGGATTGAAGAGGAAGGGGGTTCCGTTCTGGTCGTGGAATGACGGATCCTGTAAGGGGCCTGGGAGTATTCCCATCCGGTCTACATGTGTTTTGGGAATCTGGAGAAGGCGTATGACCGGGACCCCCGGGAGATACTGTGGGAGGTGCTGCAGGAGTACGGGGTGAGGGTAGCCCTTCTTAGGGCGATCCAATTCCTGTACACCCAAAGCGCGAGCTGTGTCCGGGCCCTCCGCATGAAGTCTAGTTTGTTTAGTGTGGGGGTTGGTCGCGCCAAGGCTATGCTTTGTCACCAATCCTGTTTGTGATATTCATGGACAGGATATCGAGGCGTAGTCGGGGTGGGGAAGGGTTGAGGTTCGGTGGGCTGGGGATTTCATCGCTGCTTTTTGTGGATGATGTGGTCTTCTAGTCATCATCAGTCCATGACCTTCAGCACTCACTGGATCTTTTCACAGTCGTATGTGAAGCGGGGGATGAGGATTAGCACCTCTAAATATGAGGCCATGATTCTCAGCAGGAAACCAATGGAGTGCTTACTCCGGGTAGGGAATGAGTTCTTACCCCAATACCCCCTTTCAACCAAAGTGAACTGGGAGCTAGATCGGAGCTGGTGCTAGAGCCGGTTTCGGAGCTGGTTCAATTTGCAAGCCTTCTAAGAACCGGTTTGCTTTTCCACGGGCTAGAGAGCCACAACAGAGCCACATTATTACGTCACTGTATATGTCTCATCTTTCCCAGCAACGCTAGCGCGGCAGCGCCAAATACAAAGCAGAGCCTTTCTAAAGGCTGTTTATCAATCCGAAGAACGCGAGGTTGAGATGCGTGTTTTCTTGGCTATTGCACAATACCCTGGACTCGCAGCAGTATGAAAACACTTGCATTATCAGCGCAACATTTTATAAACTTTTGCTGTATAGTGCTTGTGTATTACATTTGTGTTAAATATAGGCTCATACTTAATAAAGTTCAAAACAAATTTTATATTTACAACAGTCTCTTACACAGAGCACAGGGGGAACAGGGTTTCAACCACCTGGTTGAACCATTTTATTTATGCTTACATTTCTATACACTTTGTAAAAAGTTCCAATTGAAAATAAAAGACTAAACAATTGTCAAATACTTTCAATTCAATCATTAGTATAGTTTCAGTAGAGTACCGCAATACTACACTTGGTATCAGTATCGAAGTCCAAATTTTGGTATCGTGACAACACAAATTCCTACTAAGGAAAAGGTTTGGACACCCTATGCCCTAGGGCTGTCCCCACTCAGTCGACTAGTTGATTTTCTGGTCGATATGCTCTTGGTCGACTAACATTTCTTTAGTCAGGCTGCCGTTTGGCAGTGTGAGATCTGATTCCCGCTTGTGTCACCATTGCTGAATTAAAGAAATGTTCTACAGAAATTGTAGATTATATTATTTAAGACAAATAAAGCAACTCTAAAAATATGTAATTTAAAAGAAAAGGTGTTACTGTTTTCCCTTTCGTTAATCTGCGCTTAGTTTTTTTTGTTTTTTTGCACATGGCACAAGAACAATTGGCTGCCGAACTACAAACTCTGTATAGCCTACTTTGTCGGTGTTATTAGTCAAAATGGAAAATAAATCTGTGGTATGGCAGCATTTCATGAAAGTATATTTACATTTACAAAGTACCGGGTGGCTCGAAAAACGTTGAATGCAAACTCTGCTTTGAAAAACAACGGTTTATTTTTCATAGTTCGACATCAAAGCCTACCACCTGAAAACCGTAAGTTGGCCTACTTCGCTCATGCTAACGCGCCGGGTTGAAAAATGAATATGCCTATTATAAAAATCACATCCAAATCGAATGACATTATATTCTCCGGCCAAGACTACAAAATCTTTCTCTGTTGCACCGTTCCTACCTCGGCTTCTACGCAAGTTCGCATGCTGCACTTTTTCAGGCAGTGATCAGCTGCTCTGATGATTTGCATGTTAATCAAACCATATTTTTTATTTGTAGTACATTGTAAGAGATAATACATAATAACAAATCAGGCATTTTGTATTATATCGGCATTCGGTAACAACAGGACTGGTGACACGAGACTTATTATTAGTAATAGCTTATTTTATATTTATCTGGTGTTTACAGAGACTTAAACGTAAAAAATGCAGCATGGAAGAGTGTAGCCATACAGGCAATGATGCCAGGTTGGTTAAAATTGTGTTGGGTTAAAAAAATTTATTGTAGGTCAACAGAATAGAGTATTTTTCTATAATTACACCAATCTCTGTGTGTGTGTGTAGAAATTAAAATGGATTTAGTTTCCCACGCTTAACTCGAACCCTCTTCAATCGACACTCTTCAATTTTGTTCATGTTCTCTTTATAACCCGACGTAGTGCTGTGCCGGGATTGACGTTGTTTGGATAAGCATTTTGACATCAAATAAAAAAATAAATAATTTGCTGCATCTTGGCTTTCTTTCTTCGCATCACAGCCCCTTCACTCTGATTGGTCCTCTGTTCTGCAACGTATTTGATCTGATATTTTGAGAACCAGGCACTCTGCAAAGTTAATATTTTCCTTTTTATAAACCAACAGAGTGCAGTAGGCTATCGCGATTTAACTAATGCGATTAACAAAGGCATTCGCAATTGAATGAAACTAAGCGTATTACGGAAATTCTGTTTCGTAACTTAGAAGCATATTCGCTTTTAGGCTACAACCGATATTCAGCTGCTTTCGAAGGGGCTGGCTAGCTAACAGAATGACAATATAAAGTGGATATACGTTCATATATATATCAGTGAATTGTTACTTAAATTAATGTGTTTACTGATGTACATTTACAATGTGCTGGCAGCTTTGACAAGTATGGTATGGTGAATTAGGCCTACAATTATGACAACTGGCTCAACCATTTTGCATAAAATGACTTCTGTTATGAATAAAATGTTTAGATATTTGTCCTGGTAAGACAATTTAACAGAGAACCAATATAGCATAAGCAATTGATAACATAGGAAACAGCAGACAAATGAAGGCTACATAATCATTTGAATGAATGTATGCTACCACCTTATTGGCAATTTGACTAGAATAGATGTGGAGGTTGAACAAGTACTAGAGATGACAGAGAATTTAAATTGTGATCTGAGAAATATAGGTACCAAAACCACTGAGAAGAAATGTCATCACCAGCTGCAGCACGGGCACTGCACTATCCATCTACAATTCCAGAAATCTGTGTGTGTCACTAACATCATCGCGGGCACTGTGGCCCATCTATAATTCCAGGAATCTGTGTGTGTGTGCCACCAATTTTATCACAGGCACTATACACTAGTTCAGTATAATTGTAATGTAATAATTTGTTATAGCTAGCTCACAAAAAATATTTAGCTAAGTTTTCCTGTGATCCCATAAACATAGTCTACTGTTGAAAGCTACATATTAGCTCTTCTTCCATGGCAAAGCACTGCAAACGTTGGAAAGATTTCACTCATTTGACACACCTGCCGTACCACATCCAAATCCAGGCAAGTGCGGTAGATCAGCTGCAGCAGTGAAGATTGCATTGTCATGAAATTTTAAGAAAAACTAATATTGTGCTTCAGAACTATACCGTAATGTACATTTTAGGTCATACTGCCCAGCCCTACTGTCTACCAGTGTCCGGCATTGACAGCATTTCAATAGGATTAAGATCAGGGCTTTCTCTAATGACTTAAAACACACTGCTTTTTGCACTGCATTACAATAATGGTATCTTGTACATTTGTATTTTTTTATTGTAATTTACGGCAACATATTTTATTTTATTGTATATTTAATTCTATTCTAATCCCACTTAGTACTGCTAGTTTATGTACCCTTAGTATAGATAGTCCACATATTAAATTTTTAGGTATAAGTTTATTGTATGCACCTTCCTGCCAAAGCAAATTCCTTGTCTGTGCAAACTTTCATAGCGAATAAATCCCATTCTGATTCTGATTGACTTTTTTCTCAATTTCTTTCTTTTGAGCCATTCCTTGATGGATTTAATGGATTTTTTTGGATCATTGTCATGTAGCATAGTCCACATCTGCTTCATATTAAGTGTTGGTGTTACATTTTCCTCAAACACCTTCAAAGTCCTAGTGTATTATATAATAGTGAGCTGGCCAGGCCCTGTTGCAGAATAGCAGCCCCAAACCATTACATTTCCACCCCCATGTTTCACAGTTGGTATGAGGGTTCTTGTGCTCAAATACTGTCCTTGGTTTGCGCCAAACATGTGTTCTGTTACTGTGCCCAAACAATTCAACTCTGGATTCAGCTGTCCAAAGCACATTGTCACAGAAGTCCTTGTATTTGTCTGTGTTCTCTGGCAAACTTAAGTCTTTCCCTGATGTTTTTTTGAGCTATTGTTTGTTTGGTTTCATTTGTTAGCCTATAAAACTCTTACTAAAACCAATAACAAATATATCCAGTACTGTTCATTTTATTTCCAATTCACTAAATGATTGTGTATAATTTAACTCATGTAATTTATTCCCTCACGTTATCTGATCTGCTGTACTCTTATAACGAATTCATTCCTTTAGAATACTGATTATTATATATTAACTTTAGTATTCCTTGGTTCCTAAAACAATTTCAAGGTTTCAACTGAATACTTGATTATAGATCAAAAATATGTATTCTTAAATGACCACATCCCAATACACCTCCCATGAAAATCAAACTTGTGCAGTCTCCTGATGGTAGATGCATTTACTTTGACATGAACTGTGTCAAGAACTACCCGTCTGTCCCAAGATTACATTTTAGGATTGTTGTACACTTCTTTAAGCATCTTGCCCGCGACTATTATGGATATTGCAGCTGGTGATGCAGCTGGTGATGCCAGTTCTTCTCAGTGGCTTTGGTACCTATATTTCTCAGTTCGCAATTGAAATTCTCTGAAGTAGGCTTCAGATACTTTTTCAACCTCCACATAATCTATTTTAGTCACTTGTGCACATCATAAAATACATTTCTAATTATTTTAAACAAATTGCCAATGCTGTGCTTCATGTAGCCTTACGTAGCCTTCATTTGTCTGCTGTTTCCCATGTTATCAATTGCTTATGTTATTTTGATCAAAATGTGTTATATTGGTTCTCTGTTAAATTGTCTTACCACCACAAACATCTAGACATTTAGTTAATGCACTATAGTTGAGCTAGTTGTCATACTGTAGGTCTAATTCACCATACAGCGCTTGCATGTACAGTTCTGCTTCAGGGGTGTTTGCTATGTTTACATGAACGTTTAGATTTTTTCCGTTGTGGTATGCAATGCTGTAAAATAGTCTTGTATTTTCTGTATCGCATAAGTAAGACACGACAACTGGCCGAGGAGACTAAATTTGTACGAACATTGTTCCTGTCGTATGCCCATTTGTGGATTGCTGTCCTTGCCTCAAGAAACCGACCAAGGAGACTAAAGTGGGAGCAATAGTGCACATGTCCGTGATACAGCTAGTGATTATAATGTCGTAGTTGATTTGGTGTTAAGAGTTTGTGCACATTTGAAATGTGCAGGCAGCTTTGACATCAGTAAACACATGAATTTATGTAACACAATTCACTGATCTAAGGGGAGGTTAGAGTCCTCTCCAGGGGTTAGAGTCCCTAAACTCGTTGTCTTTGTCCAAGGGGAGGTTAGAGTCCTCTCCAAGGGTTAGAGTCCCTGAACTCGTTGTCTTTGTCCAAGGGGAGGTTAGAGTCCTCTCCAGAGGTTAGAGTCCCTAAACTCGTTGTCTTTGTCCAAGGGGAGGTTAGAGTCCTCTCCAGGGGTTAGAGTCCCTAAACTCGTTGTCTTTGTCCAAGGGGAGGTTAGAGTCCTCTCCAAGGGTTAGAGTCCCTGAACTCGTCTTTGTCCAAGGGGAGGTTAGAGTCCTCTCCAAGGGTTAGAGTCCCTGAACTCGTTGTCTTTGTCCAAGGGGAGGTTAGAGTCCTCTCCAAGGGTTAGAGTCCCTGAACTCGTTGTCTTTGTCCAAGGGGAGGTTAGAGTCCTCTCCAAGGGTTAGAGTCCCTGAACTCGTTGTCTTTGTCCAAGAGGAGGTTAGAGTCCTCTCCAAGGGTTAGAGTCCCTGAACTCGTTGTCTTTGTCCAAAGGGAGGTTAGAGTCCTCTCCAAGGGTTAGAATCCCTGAACACTGTCTATTTGTGTGGAGTCAGATTGAGTTTAATCAAAATAGAGAGGAGTGTGGTGTGTTTTTTCCTTTGACCAAGAAGTTAAAGAAATCCCGAGGAGAGTTGGAGAAAGGTGGGGGCTAAAAGAGTCAGTTACGTTGAGATCTTACAAAGGTTATCCCAGAGGGTATACCCCTGGTTTATAAATTGGTTCTAATACAATTGGAAGAGTTATACTAGAGCAAAATTAAGTGAATAGACGGTAAACGCTAAACAGCTGTGTTGGTCAAAGAATGGTTTGAGGAAATGTATGTGAAAAATTATGAGGAAGCAATTGGAAAGTTACATAAAGGATTGGTTTAGAGAGGTTCATGGAAGGTTATGAAATAAAACAAGAACGTTTTGTGGATGTGAAGAGATGATTGGTTTAAACACTGATGTTTTGAAGAGGAAACTATGAATATACTTTGAAGGTATATGGGATAACATTTTAAGTCAAAATAGTAAAATCTAGGGTTTTTAAGAGTTTTGATAAAGGTATTAGATGTAATTTGGTTAAAAATGAGAAAATAACTAAATGTACTTTTATTTGGAGTTTAATTATAATTTGGTTTTAAGTTTTATTTGAGAGTTATATCAGAGCCTGGCATACTGTTTGGGATAAACAGTTAGGCTGTGATAATGTTGTATTATGAAGAGGGTTATTATAACATTCAGTTCTGAAATAATTTGGGAAGACTCATCAAGTCTGATAAATTGTGGTTATGATGGTTTGAGCTAATTGGCTCGTTTTGAACTGCAGCAAAACGAGTTATGAAGTTCTACCTATCTGACCTTTATAGAAAATATAGTTGGGAAAAATGTTTGGTTAATAGCTACATTAAGAACATGATTTGGTTTATATTTCATTTAGAGTCAGGTGGCTGAGCGGTGAGGGAATTGGGCTAGTAATCCGAAGGTTGCCAGTTCGATTCCCGGTCATGCCAACTGACGTTGTGTCCTTGGGCAAGGCACTTCACCCTACTTGCTTCGGGGGAATGTCCATGTACTTACTGTAAGTCGCTCTGGATAAGAGCGTCTGCTAAATGACTAAATGTAAATGTATTTAAGAAGCATACGGATTCTGGTTTGGCATAATGAAAATTGCTTTGATCATATCTTTGATAAAAAGAGCTGTGATTTGGTAAAATAGAGAATCTAAAACAATATTGGTCTTAAACTTAACTGTTTTAAAAGACAAAAAAGGTTTTTTGGAGTGAAAGAAATTAGACTAACAGTTGATTTTCTAAAGAAGGGAACAAAGAAACAGATCGTCATTTCTAGGCATGACTAATAGGAGTTGAATATCAAATGATGATGTATGGTCTTATTAGATGCTGTTACATGTGTTTGCTCAACAATAAGAAAACTGAAGGGTCAATACTGCCTGGTAATTATAGATACAGTATGTTTACTATGTGAATTGAAGTCTTTCCCAGTCCTATACCAGATGCATAACACCATTTGAATTGATTTATTGGAGATCATATGTAATACCACAACTTAAACCTTTCACATAGCATGATGAAGAGGCGAATCAAACCGTTAACCAATTTTATAAAAAATGCTAACTAGAATCAAAGTCTTCTGCTAAATTCTGTTCCAGGTGAAGCAGTAAACCAAAGAGTGGAGGAGTCAAACGAGGAGATTGGGTATTGATTAAAGTTATCAATGAAAGGAGGGATCTTATGAAAACTTTAAAATATCCTGTCTAATTTCTGGTTTTTCTATTTGTTTCGAATTTAGTTTATTTTATTACAATTCTAAAAGCTTGGCTAAAGTTGTATGTGGTAAAGGGGGCCTGTGAGCATGTCCAGGTCTGCCGTGGATACATGGATGTCGAATGTCCACTCTGTGGAGTGACGGTGGGTTTTCCCCTATAACATCATTAGGGTTTTCCCACTGTGTCCAGTGTGTCCTCACAACTTGGCCATAACGCTGCATAGTCTCATCATTATTGTTGATTTGTATGCCAACATTGTGTAATCAGTAATGGGATATTTTTAAATTTGTGTTTGTTGTCACACCCTAAAAGGGTGTGAAAGGAGGGATTTATTTGAACTTTAAAAATATCCACTTTAAATCCTTAAATGGGTTCTTGATTTCAATATCTGTGTTTAATCATTGGTGTTCGACTGTTCGCATCTCATTTGACTCAGTTACTGCTTGATCATGGGAGATAAGGTGATGCTGGGACTGTAACTCTTTTCTGCTTCAGGACGAGTCAGACCGGCGGGTCTGACTACCTAACCCCTGTTCTAAGGCCCCATTCCCCTGGAGATCATGTCCCCCCCCTTTCTCACTGGATGATCTACCCCTTCCCCTTGAAGACCCTGTCCCACCTGCCCCAATACATCATCAGATGTTCGGGAAAGCCTGTTGTACATTTATGGACAGTACCATTCAAGGTCATCGAGAGAACCTTGCACGCCCTAAGGGTGCTGGGGAAAGGAAGTACGTGGTACCACTGGAGCATGTGTTGTGCTGCTCCAGAATCCAGTTGTACGTTGCAGGAGTTGGTGGAGAAGGGCCAGTGAACCTTTTGCTATTGCTACGAATGTGAGAGTCCGGAAAAGAGGGTTACGATTAGGCCAAGAGTGATACTGCTTGACCACACTAGAATTGTACTGGGCTAAGAAGGTTTCCGCTATTTTACTTAAGAGTGTGCTATATCAATATCAACATGACTGTTGCTGTATCCCATGTATCAGGTCCCTGTGTAACAGGATCATTGTCTCGGCTGAGGAGAACCCGACGAAGGGGTTCCAAATGCCGTTGCTGGGGCTGGCTGACCAGGACGAGGAGGCGGTGGTTGGTCCGGGCTATGTTGATTGATCTCTGGTGTTTTCAGAGATCAAAAGAGGGATTAAAGAATATATTGTGCTTATTAAAGTTATGCATTGTGCTTATTAAAGTTATGAACTTAGAAGTGTGCTCAGGCTTAAACATTTGGTCTCACACTGGGTGTGGGAAGCAGGCTGTTCTTTGTGTCTCTATCTCTTCATTTTCAGAAACAACCTTGAATCTGGGTGGAGATGGCACCCGAGCAGGTGGGACGCGTAGGCAAGAACAACTCCCTGATGTACGAGAGAACAAGCTCAACCCTTGTTTAATACTTGTGTTTCAATTGCACTGTATAAATATATGCTGGGGAGGGACAGATAGCCAGTTGGACTTCGTGAACCAGCCCAAAACTCTGTTGCGGGTAGGGAAACTTAGACAACCCCAGAGCTCTGTACTTGTTGATTTCCAACTGCTGCATTAAAGCTGATATTATCGGACCTCTGCAACTCCAGACCACTCTTTGTAGAACACAGATTTGTGTCATTGAATACCATCATTACATATTGGAATAGACACACAGACTTTAAATCCTTCAACACACACACAGACAGAGATTTCTGGCATCATTACAGAGATTACCTTCATCTCTCGAATGGTTAAAATGAAGATCAAACTTCCATATATAAAAAAGTAAAATGGACAAAGGATACCCCATGAAAACCTCTTTTTCACATGACTATATATTTACTACTTTTACTGTGAACAAGCCCCTACCTGGGATCAGTGATCCGCAGGATCTCCCGGCAGAGCCGACCTATAAAAGTGGCTGACTCGTCAACAGAGGGGAACTTGGGGATGGGGATGTGAGTTGACTGGTACACGCTCTGCCAGTCCTGGATCTGAACAAACACACATTCACGTTGAATAAACTAGAGAGACCAAGGCACTTTCTGCAACATTTTCATCCGCTCTCAACCTAAAAACCTATGGAAATCCAATGAAATCACAAAAGTATACGCATCTGAGTTGAAAAATTGATTAATTTATGTAATTCAGCCGCCACCACAATTGCCCTACCACTATTCAACGCACAGATATATATATATACCAAATGCAAAGAAAAAAAATGGTTTCTGTATGTGTAGCAGGGAACCTACCTTGGCTCTGAGGAAGTTGTTGCACTCCTGCTCCACATTGTAGTTAATGATACGAGATACCTCCTCCTGCCAGATCTTCAGCCCGTAGATACTGACATAATCCTGAATGTACTCAAAGGAGCGGTAGAAGCCATCCATGGTGGCAGCCATTTCCTTCAGCTTGGGCATCAGCTCACTGGGCTGCAATTAAGGTTCAGTCCCATACAGTTCCCAACATAATAATTCTGCTAATGTGTTTACTGACAATAACACTGATTGTATCCATAGACTAGGATGAAACCGGTAGGTTCATGTGATTCATTTTTTAAAATCCTTTCTTTCTCAAGCATTTTCTTCAGTGGACATACATTCACATGCTGCTTTCATAATCATATGATTATGATTAGGGATGGGTATCCCAGTGAATCGATTCCTTGGAATCGTTAGCAAAATTCCTTAATGATTCTGTTAACGATTCTCTGTGCCGTTGCGCATGCGTGAACTTTTATAGTTTATTCAGACAGACTGCAGCAAACATGGCAACTAGGAAGAAGCGTTCTAAAGTTTGGTTGTATTTCACACGACAAAATGACAACGCCACTTGTAACGTGTGTAAAAAGTCTATTTCGTTGAAGGGAGGAAATACTACAAATATGAAGAAGCATTTGAACACACAGCATGGAATGAAGTTACTGGAACGTCATGTGTTCGATGCATGCCGCAGCGCAGCTAACGTTCACGCTTCATCTCTATAACTATCTAAGGTAGAGCTAAACTGCTCAAAAGTGATCACAACCACTTGTTACTGTGTGAAGTAATTTGCCTTTATTGTGTGTAGTCGATCTAGTTATCTTCTGTCCCGTCGTTTGAAGCATTTTAGCTCCGGCATTCGTCTCCCATTAGTATTGATCTTATTGATCATTTCACGTTATCGGGGCGGCGTGTGTTATCAGCAAACGTTCGCGTGTCCCATTATTAAACTGAGCATATCGATTTTTAATCCATTATTAAACTTAGCATTTTAATTGTTTAACATTTTAATAGTCCTGTTAAATGTGCCTGAAAACGCCTAAACAACATACCCAAAGTACATTGAAAGCTGTTGTTGAACCATTTGGAGTACATGCATGTAAATGGTCTCTTTTGAAAGGTGACACTGAAGTTATTTCCCCTGTTGTTAGGACCCCTGTAAGTCCTACTGGTGTTGAGTAATAGAAGCTTGAACACAAGGAAACTGAAAGTTTCTATCTCCGACTAGATTTTGTTTTGAAAACAGAGGCCTGAAGAGGCCTAGAGGTGGTAGGTATTAGCTCATTTCAGAGCCAGTCAAAGCCAGTTTGAGAAATTTGTTTAGAACGAGTGTGTGTGTGGGGGGGTGCAGGACGCACAGACCTAGTTGGCTGTAGAGGGGAGAATCGATAAGGAATCGAATCGATAAGCAGGAATTGATAAGGAGTCGGAATCGTTAAAATCTTATCAATACGCATCCCTAATTATGATAGAAAAGTATTCCTCAGTATTGTATACCGTATATATTATTGTATTTCTAAATTTGTCCTGATGGGTTGCATCTCCTACCTTGGCTTTAGGGTTGAAAATGAGACCTTTGTGCAGAGCGTAGGCCACTCTCCTCACCAGCTCTTTCCTGATGCCATCTTCTAGGAGCTGCTTGGGATCCACCTAAAACCACAACACCACAAATGGAGTCAGACAACTTTGTGGAGGATCTACCAGACACACCACAATGTTTTTCTCTGGTTGGGTTGGGACATTTTTCCAACTAAACTGGAAAATGACTCCATCATAAATCAGGTTTCAGAAATATACTTTCCGTAACAGTGCTTTAGCCACAGTATCATGCTCACATGTAAGGTTAAGGGCCAATCCCAATACTCCCCCTTACCCCTTCCCCTTACCCCTAGCCCTTACTTTTGCGCATTCACGTGAGAGCTAGTGGTGTCCCAATACTCTTTTTGAGCTAGGGGTAGGGCTAAGATGAAGGGGTATACACCCCTTAAAACCAAGTAAGATCGGGAGCTTACTTGAAACCTAGGGCTATGTGAATACTGCGCGACCGGCAACAATGGCGGCCAGATCATCCAGAGAGTCTGATAAATGTAATATTTTCGTCTTAATTAATTGATAAAAAAATTATGACGGTCTTGTTTTGTGCTATACACAGTCCTTTAAATATATATTTGCAACCATTTTCGTTTCTAAAAACGTTTCTAAAAATCGCTAGTTTGCTACGCTAATGTTACAGTTCTGATTTGCACAACAGTCCCGCATTTCTCTCACTAGTATGTCTACAGTTTTAAGTAAACTCCATTAGCAGCGAATTTAGTTTGATATCAGTGCATAACACTACTTGCTTTGGAGATATCGATACGTGCTAGATGATGTACCAGTAACCAAGTGGCGTCCCATTTCTTAGGGATATGTAGCCCTTACCCCTCAGTTTCGAGGGCCAAGGGCTAGGGGTAAACTAAGGGCTAGGGGTAAGGGGGAGTATTGGGATTGGCCCTTAGTGACAGACTACTGGACAGTATTAGTTTACCTTGATAATCCCAACGAGTGTGGTCTTCATCATCAAAATCCCTTCTGTAAATATTGAGATGGCGTGGGTAAGCTTGGCCACCTTTTTACAAAAAAATGATAAGGAACATTCAGTGAGATGGCAAGTTTTGCCTCTGAGTTATTAAATGTGTGTCCTACTATAATTCACAGTCCACTGTCCCCCCCCCCACCACCACTAGATTGTTTGTGCTACACACCAAATCTAGATTACATGTGGCATCCTATGAATATTTCAGAATATTCAATTTGCAGGGCACATCAGTCCCTCAATTAGCACACCTACTCAGAGACACTTGACAGATAAAAGCCTACCTCATAGCGAGCTCCTAGTTGAGAGTAGTCCTTTAGCTTGTCCTTGTCCAGACGAGTAGGAACCTCCATGATATCATGAATCTGCAGTTTAATAATCTTGGCCAGGGAGGTGAACATGCTCTCTGGGATGATCTGCAGCACCTAATGTTAGGCAAGTTAAGGAAACATTTATACATTATGTTTGTATTTATCCCGAGTCAACAAGGTAAATCATTTGGATTTTAGTCTATCTTTTGTAATTGGATACCTATTTATGACTCAAATCTGATTGACCAGATTTGCCACATGTAAGATTACGTAACAGGTTTGAGACCATATTCATAGATGATTCGAGTCAGATTAAAATATGACTCCTGGTCATTCAACTAGAGTCTGAGAGATCAAATCATTTTTTGGTGCCTGAGAGCTTATTTTTATGGTACTCCCTTTTAACATTCAGTCATAACAGTTTAGGACTACACACGGAACTCAAAACATATAACAGGTGTAAGGCTGGGTGTCACCCTGCCCCCACGTCTTATATGCTAAAATCTGTAGATGCTGGATGGAGTCTCTACTTGATGGGTCTCACACCTCATTGTGTAATTGGGTGTGCTCACGCCTTCGGCGAGCACAACCATTGTTCTCTCACATATATATTTATTGTTTATTTTCGCCCCCCTAAGGATCAGTCAATATTTGGACTACATAGACAACGCCTGTGTCAAAATGTTCGTCTTGGTCTGAGTCAATAGGCAGTACACTGCTCATAACCAGTGAACCTGTGGATGGGTTGGGGGTGGGGTGGGTCGGCTGGGGGGCTTGGGTGGGCTGGGGGAGGGACTTGGGTGAGCTGGGGGGGTGGGTGGGGGGGAGGGACTTGGGTGGGTTGGGGGGGGTGAGTGGGGGGAGGGACTTGGGTGGGCTGGGGAGGGTAAGTGGGTGGGAGGGGTATTTGATACTTTTTTGTTATACATTCCATGTACCTGTGCTCCTGTTTATTCATTGAAAAAAAAAAAAAAAAAAAAAAAAAAAGAAATGTTCGTCTTGGTCTCGATTGCGTTGCTTGTATTTTTATTTACGTTCCATTGCAACGTTTTGGTGGCAAAAAGTGCCTTTAGTCAACGAAGGGTATTCAGTGCTAGCTACGTCACCACGTCAGCACACGTTAGCAACGACGCATGGATTGATGTGCTGTTGCACGGCGAGTATCGTATCGTGCCGTGGTGTACTACTACTAGCAGCATCATACATGTACATTTAAGCAAATCAAGACTTGCATGTACAGTAAGTAATGTCACATTAAAGAATGTATGTAAAGTTTAAACTCAAGCTTGTGTGGTGCGTCGCTGGCTTCAGTGCCACAGCCTAAACTTTATGTCAAAACAAACGTTCTCATTTCCGGCGCTTTCAAACAATCCCCTCACTCAGTGAAGTTTGGCTAGCCTTCTTTTGAATTAGCCATTTCTCCCTAAATAGATGTAAAGCTTATTTACGTTTTTGGGGGCATATTTTCAGTTAGCAGATGGTACTGTTTGAATCGCGATTCCATCTGAAATACTGCCGGTGACAACGTTGTTACAGTAGCTTGTTTCAAAGGGGGTTCGCTTGTTTCTAAGGGGGTTCTTGAGTAGGCTAAATGCTTGAAAATATCACTAGATGGGAAAAAACTTAAGGGGACAGACCCACCTGCAACTGACGCAAGCGAGCACACCCTACAATTTCCCCAGAAATTGTACCCTCTCTAGTTTACTGTAGCATTGCTAGTCATATGTTGATAAGTAAGGGTCAAGATGTGGTCTGATTGGTTGTTCTTGGGTATAAAGGGAATATGAAGCATTGTTCTGTGGATTATTGATCTCCTGAGGGCTTCTCCTCAGCTCAGGCTTCTCTTACTCCTCCTTCTCTCTCTGATTTACAACAATCAAGGTAGAGTAGGTAAGAGTTTAAACCTTAATTTTGTAACATGTTTGCCTTGTAATTGATTTCATTCATTTGAAATGTTATTAAATATCTATTTCATTCTTACTTTGACCATTCTTGCTCAGATTTAATCAGAGTAATACTTCCAGATCGAGGGGAAACGGATTGCAATATGCAGTGAATATATTCAGAATATTCAAATCAACAAGGAAGGGGACATATCAATAATGAAAGCAAAGCATACTGTACTACACTACAGTAGTACTAGCAGAGCAGGGGTCCCCAAACTACAGCCCGCAAGCCGAATACGGCCCGCCCATTCATTTGGACCGGCCCTCTGAACAATGCCAGAGACATTTATTTTTATATATATTACAGTACTGTGCATAAGTCTTGGGCACCCAAGATTTTTTACACAAATAATGTGTTATACTGTATATCTTCAATTAAATGCTACATATTTTCTTGAATTACATGTTTCGATGAGGGCGGTGTGTACACGAGGGCAGCTTTTATTATTATTATTTAATTCGTAAATTAAGAACAACACAGGAATTGCGCAAAGCAGTTTATTAATTAGTAGGCGACATCTCTGGTGTCTCGTCGGTGAGGAGGCAGATGAGGATACTAATAGTGGTGCAGAAAGTTTTGTACCGTACCTATTTGTAGTAAAAATACATTAGAATTATAGTAAATCTAAATGTAATGTTGCTGCATTTTTTCGTTTAAGTGTATCAGATTTGAATGCAACGTTTAATCAAAGGAATATATGTAATATAATTTTTTTATTTGTGCAGCAGTGTAAAAGTGCAATTTTGATAAACTTGTAAAAAAAAAATATTTCATTATTTCTTAAAGCATTTTTCCTTAACCTTTTTTATTTTTATTGTGCCTAAGACTATATATATATATATAAAATAAAAAAAGTTTCACACTGATTAATATGCATAAGTAAGTAAATGATTTTATTTCAATATTTTCATAACAAAATAATAAACTAATCTAGCATAATAAATAAATTTAAAAGCATAAAATCTCCACAATAATACTGGTAGACAGTATTATGGTAATTTTCTGTAACAGACCGACCCGGCCACACATTAAAGAAAAGAAAAATTATCTGGCCCTCACAGAAAAAAGTTTGGGGACCCCTGTAGTAGAGGGTCAAGGTTAAACTGCTTCAGTGATTAAAGCAAATCAATTCGTAATTGTTTTTTATGGCATCATGTTCAAGTTTATAATCTATGATTCCGAAATAAAAGTAGGCAATGTGAAGTTTCCAGCACAGACTTACTAGAGTTAAATACGTACTGCTGGAGTGTAGCTGGCTACAGGGCTGCCAACTTTTCAAAAAACCTTGGAGTGAGATTTGGGCCAACCAAAATGTTGCAGCGTACTAGGGCTGCAACTAACGATTATTTTAATAATCGATTAATCTGTCGATTCTTTTTTTGATTAATCGATGAATCGGATAAAAAAACAAAGACAAAAAAGCATTCATTTCCAACCCCTTTATTCAAAAACAGAACTGACAGTGCAAATTCACAGTGCAAAAAATCTTCAAAATGTGCACAAACAAGCACACAATTTTGAAAAAGTTAATAATATTAGTGTGGATGTAATGCTATTTTCCAAGATGAGCAATTTATTTTAGTTTTGTTTCAAACTTTATTGAAAATTGAAAGGTTGTGGAAGTAGGCCAGACTTTATTAGAATAATCTGGTGTATATTTAAGATGTTTTGACACAATTTTGAAAAAAGTTAAGATTTGCGAGAATACGCTATTTTCAAAGATTAGTGATTTTCTATCATTTTATTTAAAACTTAATTGAAAAAGTAAAGGCTGTGGAAGTATACCAGACATTATTAAGATACTCTGGTGTCTGTTTGAGGTTTTATATTCCTAAAAATATTATAAAAGTCTACATTTTTCAAAATGGTATGGGTTGTTTTCACCCGGTCCCTAACGTGATGCTGCAAAGTAGCGTCTTCCGAATGTGAGACGAATGTCGAATATGAAACTAACTTCACCTCGGTCAATTAACACACTGTTTCGATGTATTTAGTGTGAAATGCTCCCACACCTTGGATGACTTGGGTCGTACTGATTTCTTTGCCTCCGCCATGTGTTTCAGAACAACGTTACCCAACGTCTCTCCGATGGCCTTGCCTCTACCTCCGCTCCGCGCTCAACTAAACTTTTTTTTTTACAGCGGTTAGTTTAGTTTGTTGGTAATAGTAGCTCTAAAAGCTAGCTACTATTAGCTACTATTAAGATAAAGAAGTAGGCCTAATCATACTAGTAAATAGTAACCATAATTTTTATATTCAGTTTTGCGAATGTAATCTCACATCTAATGTGATGCTAGCGTAGGGCTTCAGAGAGAGTACAATAGCAACACAATACGTTGAAACAGACAAAAGTATGTTCGTTGATCTTTAAGATATTCAGCTGAATTCTACAATGTTTTACTCTTGGATTTTGGGCTGTGGAAAGGGAAAAATTGACTGCCCTCTAAACTCCTGAGGTACTACTTGCTATCAGATTTGTATGTTCTGTATGGCATTTTGCACCTTAACGACGGAAAGCTTGACAGAGCTTCTTCATTTACATTTAAATGTTGTCATTTAGCAGACGCTCTTATTCAGAGCGACTTACAGTAAGTACAGGGGGACATTCCCCCGAGGCAAGTAGGGTGAAGTGCCTTGCCCAAGGACACAACATAATAT
Organism: Osmerus mordax; assembly: GCF_038355195.1. Classification (NCBI taxonomy): domain Eukaryota; kingdom Metazoa; phylum Chordata; class Actinopteri; order Osmeriformes; family Osmeridae; genus Osmerus; species Osmerus mordax. The sequence goes on from NC_090055.1 coordinate 13,823,338, forward strand.
GCACGGCTGGGAATCGAACCGACAACCTTCTGATTAACAGCCCGATTCCCTAACCGCTCAGCCATCAAGTAATGACCGGTAGCTAAGGTAGGATTGGTCAAAGCCATTTTGGGGGGGAGAACACACAGATTTTGGGAGCCTCCTGGTTGGCTTTAGAAGGTTATGGACAGGACATGGAAGCTCCTAATTGGTCAATCGAAAGGTCAGAGTGCAGTGGCCATTTTGACACCACGAAATCCGGAAAATTCCGAATGGAGCCGAACGGCTGGTGGTCCGTTTAACAGAGAATACTCAAATACTCAAGAAATATATTGAAAAGACCCAGTGATAACATCTCATGTGGGAAACATAACAATTTCTAAACACTACCTTTCTGACGTAGGCCACAAGCTCCCCAGAGTAGAATTGGGAGACACTGAGCAGATCAGGGCTGTTGGCCTGGTTGATTCGCAGCAGTGGCAGGTCCAAGGCAGATGCCAACTGTTAGTTTAAGAAATGTTGACACCAGTGCAGGTTTTAGTATATTATGTTATCTTTTTTATCCCACAACCAATTTCTCTGCTAATACATTTGATGGCACCCTATCCTCTATTGATTATGTGTATGTTATTGGTTTTAATTTATATGTGTACAATAAATGCGAATTTTACCTTTAGAAATGTGTCTCTCAGCTTAGTCACCATGGAGGGGTTCACTCGGATGCTCTCCTGCATGATGGATGTGAAGCTGTGGGTAGCAAAATAATAACATCTCAAACAATTACGGTATCCACTGACAATAACAGTCCAAACAGAACAAACTCAGACTAAGAGCGATTCACATGACCCCATATGAAAAGGTAAATAGACAGCTGCAGCCCCTCGCCCAGAAAAGGGAAACCGGGGCAACCTCCTGGAACCAGGAATAGTGGGCTCACCTCTACTCATAGCCCTAGAGTACTAGAGAGGGGCTGGACTATTCTTTTCCGGAGTTGCCCAGGGAGAAAGGTACAGGGCGGGTGTGGGAATACTCACAAGCCCCTGGCTGAATGCCACTATGTTAGAGTTCTCCCCAGGGAAGGTTGCATCTATGCGGCTGCAAGATGCTGGGGGAAAAACTCTGACTGTCGTGTGCTTATGCACCGAACCACAGGTCAGAGTACTCGGCCGCCTTGGAGTTTCTGGGTGGCGTCCTAGAAGGGGTTCCACCTGGGGACTCTATAATTATGCTGGTAGACTTCAATGCTCATGTGGGCAATGATGGAGAAAGCTGGAGGGGGGTGACTGGGAGGAACGGCCTGCAGGATCTGAACCTGAATGTTGCTTAGCCACTGGACTGCTAGTCATGGATTGGCCATAACAAACACCATGTTCGAGCATAAGTAATAAATAAAATAAATATCTACTTGGTAAACTTGGTACCAGAACACCTTACACCAAAGATCGATGATTGATTTTGATGTAATATTATCAGACCTACGGACATATGTCTTGGACACTAGGGTAAAGAGAGGAGCAGGACTAATCTTGAGGCACAGCCGAGGTGAGGCAGATGTCTGGTTAGGGAACCTCAGCATTGCGTCTCTGCTTTTTGCAGATGACTTAGTTCTGTTGACTTAATCAGAGCAGGACCTTTAGCACATGGTGAGGCAGTTTGCAGCACAGTGTGAAATGGCTGGCATCTCCAAGTCTGACACCATGGTTCTCTGCCGGAAAAAAGAAGATTGCTCCATCAGGGTTGGGAGTGAGGTCAAGATATTGTTCACAAGTGAGGAAGGAGCATGGAGGGATTATATATCAGCTGGCCTGGGAATGCCTTGGGATCCCCCAGGAAGAGCTGAAAAGTGTTGCAGGGGATATGGACGTCTGTGTAGGTAATAGGATCGTAAGGCCGGAGACGCTTGGTGTTTGTCCCCGGCTTGGGAAATTCAATTCTGGTTAGATGTTCAGGGAAATAATTGACTTGTTAATATCTGACTCCAATTTTAGAAATGTGCACAAGTGCGTTACCTGTAACCTTGAGCACTAAACAGTTAATGGTAAAAATTGTCTGCTTGATTAGAGCATCGACCCTAAAGTATGCGTGTTCACTAATCAGTCGTTTATCATTACTATAATATGGATTTAACCATAGTAGACCTAGTATGTAAACTCAGAGGCTCCGGTAAATTCCTTCGGAGCGTGGAGATCCACCGTAAGTAACTCAGAGGCCTTAAGTTAAAACCTACTTCAAAAGTCTGTTTATAATCAGTATTAGCCGCATCAACCAGACTAGATCAAAGTTTTCACCGCCGTAGCGTGATAGATACGTTTCAAGGAGAACAAGTAACTTAAAATGCACAATAATAGTTTATTATCTAAATAGTAAGATAATCAATACAATGATAATGAAATATCATCAAATACAAAACATACCTTCAGAGCAATGGTTAACAAAGGTATTCACAATGAAGACTAGGCACCTAACGCACCGGAGCTGTATCGTAAACAGAACTCAAAGTGAGTGGTAAAAACTTCTTCCAATATACACCCAAACCTGACTAAAATGGGGACACCGGTCATATGACAGAAAGGTTGTCTAACGCATACAAATTCAAATTGGATCATTAATCAAGGCTGCAGTAGACCAAGTGGTGCCCTTGCAAGACAAGGGAATATGTTAACACATTGGTCTGCTGCAAGCACAAACTCTGTAAACCCTGTAAATGTACATGTTACAGTATTAGAATTATTACTAGAATGTAATACATAAAAGAAACAAAATCATATCAAACATGACATTAAAAGCTGTTTAGAACTATATTTAGAAGGACACAACTTTTAATGATAATTTCAGAGTCTTCCTCGGTCCACCTTCCTCTTCAACTGTTGAGACCACCTTTCCAGAGGCGTGTCATTAAGGTGTGATTGTCATTTTATCATTCATGCAAATGAACGACTGTCCCAGACGAGTGTCTGGGTGACCAGTGACAAGGGGCTGCCAAAACAGCCCTACAGTTTCCCCCTTTTGTTCCCATGGAACACAGAAAGGTTCAGGGGAACAGGAATTAAAGTAAAGCAATATGGCTGTTAAAGCAAAACAGTTTTCTTGGGTCCAAAATAAACAAAACACAAATGAAACAGTAATACTGTTGACCTATTTTTTCCATTTGAGTTTTAGGACACTGTCTCACTAATTTCCATTTGTATCCAATCCGACTCTCTCAGACCCCAGATCACCCCCCCCCCCCCCCCAGACGAGCTTTCACGTCTGTTTCAAACCCCCCCCCCCACGCATTGACCGTGAGAAACACGCATTTCAGCCCCTTCACAGAGGCTTGAGAACCCTGTTTATTTATTCATTTTTACGTTTCATTAGGCCTATTTGGATGGAACCGGTAAGGTTGGCTTGTATCTGCATCATCGTATTTAAAAGAACGTTAATAATAGTAGGCTAGCCGTTTGTCCCTGTCTTAAAGCGATGTTGTGCAAACCAAAACAACGTTTACAAACGTGAATTGATCTTACTCTGTACTTGAGGCCTTTTGCGGGCATCTGTGGGAGTGGGAGCACTCGATGGTCTCTTCAAAAATCGCCTGAGATCCATGGCTAATTAATCCATTCTGAACAGGTAGACTAATCCACAATGTGTATGTGTGTACATACTTCGTGGATCCTGATTGGTGTCGCAGCCGCAGCCGCAACGCATTGATTGGAGGGTCACAGACCATACAGCGCAGATGAAATGATTTCAGACTACAGCGTTTATATGTTAAACAATATGAAATTTAGTCTTTGGTGTTTTAAAATTACACCAAATTAATTTCGGATTATTCCAACGGCAGAATACAAGGCGCAGAGAACTTAGATGTGCGTAAACGCGCATAAACGCTATTTAGAGGTGGATAAACACTATTTACGAATTTCGGGAGGTGCGTAAACGGCGTTTACGTGCGTTTAGCTCCCACTACATCCCTGGTAACATGTTTGCCTTGTAATTGATTTCATTCATTTGCAATGTTATTAATGTTATTATCATTTAACCGTACTTTGACCATTCTTGCTCTGATTTAACCCATAGAGTCAAATACCTGGAATTCTATTGGTATTGGCATTATTTGGTTCATGCTAATACACTGTTCAGTTTCCCATCTTCCTTTAAACCATAGGGGAATTCGTTTTGGTTGTTTGGCCAATATTTAACCCCCTACATCTGGAATACCCTTCTTAAACTGCTGCCTCCACGACCCAGCCCCGGATAAACAGAAGATGATGGATGGATGGACAGAACAAACTATGATGCTTATCAACAATGTCTACATACAATTTGTAAACCAGGTCTGGTACAACCCCTACCTGTCTATGATCTGCCAGGCATAGGACAGGTCTCCTACTATCTGCATGGTGATCAGGACCTCTTCCTTGATGTTGATGGTGCGAATCATCTGGTGCAGGAACTTCCTGGTGTCAGCCAGGAACTGGCACACCTGCAGGTTGGACTCAAGCTGGTGGAACTCCTGGACCTGAGTGTAAGGGGAAATTACATTATAGTACTATGGTATTATAACACAGCATAGAGAAGTAGAGAGTGTAAAAAGCTATAGTTCTTACTTCGACCAGGGCCTGGATGAGCTGTACCGTCTTCCTCCCTGCAGCAGTGGAGTCTTCATAGTTCAGAGACTCTATCTGCTTTGAGATTTCTCTGAACCATGCCTGGAGGTTCTCTATGGAACACAACAAGGATTTTCTGGTGAGTTGAGTCAAAAGAAAGGAAATTCAAATGACCACCACAACCCTAACTAAACTCAGTGAACTGAAAACGATTGAGTTCCTACTGTCGGACCATGGGAGAGGCTCGGCTACCGCAAGCCATAGTTGTAGGCTCAGGAACATCATAGTTGGAGGTGTACAAGTCTGAGCATGCTTGCCCAACTTCTTACTATTTTATCGGTGCTTGTATTTTGAGTACCGTATTTTTTGGAAAATAAGCCGCATTTTCTATAAGCTGCACCCCACCAGAATAGGAGCTTCATGTTTGTAAATCGGAGGATAGGCCGCACTGGAATATAGGCCGCACTTAAATCGGGAACAGCGATACCGTAGCGCTGGCTAGCATTTAGCGGAACATTGCTCACGACTGTTCATTTCCCCAGATGCACTTTTCCATTGGACAGCTTGGATAGCCATCTAACTAGACAACATTCCCAATCAGGGTGAACACTCAAATTATCTAAACTACAGACCATAGCATTACACATATCAAAACAGAGCGAACACAACAATAGAACTCCAAACAATGCTTATCTAACTAAGCTAATGCCCTTAACTTCGTAGCTTTTCAGTTTGCCGCGGGGCATTCTGGGTACCAAGAGCACAAGGTGTGTTCGACTTCAAGCAGCGCCACAGCCGGCTGCAGCCAACTGACTTGAAGCAGTGAATTCTGGTTAGACTTTTTGTCCGACTTGAGACGGCGTTGAGGCTATCCATCGTGACGTATCCATCAAAGTACCGTGAGATCGATTCGAGAACAGCCGGCTGTGTAGCCGAGCGCATTTTCTCAAGAGAAACTGCATGGGTTCTAATGACGACACAGCTATTTCATGATTGGCCAGACTCACACGACAACTTTGACGCATGTTTTGTATTTATTCTGACACCTTCAGTTTCGCCAATGCTCAAATCCGGACCAAACTGTATAATTGAATTAAATATTTGTTGAAGAAAGGGTTTTAGTCTGCCTCTTTACTAACGGAAAGACTGCGTTTACTTGAGTTCTGGTTGTATTATCAATCTGCAGATTGGAGAAAGAGTTTAACATCGATCAGGCGATCTTACAGCATTGTGTAACACACTTCGGTTGTGGATAGTATGTCCAGAAATAAAGCCAAGTCACTCATGTAGTGGCAAAATCCATTGTTATGTCTACCAAATTATTTTAGATATAGTATAACTTAAACTAGCTTGCAAATTCTGAAGATAGCCTACTGTAGCAGACCTTTCTATGTTCATCGGGAGTTGCCGTAGGCATGATGCTGATGTAAGCATTACGTGAAGTCAGTGAGGACTGTCGAATGGCAATGTCAGGAAGAGCAGTGGGAAAATACAAGTTGTGAAAAGAGACCGCGTCAGTGTCTTATTGTCCACACAACCGTACACAATTCTATCTAAAACAAACCTACAAAGAGCTTGGTTACACTACCGAAGTTGAATTAGCCAATGTTGTTAGCGATGCTAGCGTTTGGTTGCTAGCTGTATATAACATTTCACTGGGTCTTGCAGCTGTTTGATTTACTGAAATAATTATGAAATGTTATGTATGACAACCCATTTGCAAGTCACTGTATTTCCAAGCCCTGATAGTGCAACTGACACAGTAGAAATAATTCCTCTTTCAAGTAATAAGCCCCCGTTCAAGTGTTGAGCATTAAATTAGCTGCACAGTCTGTATAGATCTTGGGACAAAGCCACTTTTTTGTTTCTAAAACCGGGCTATAAGCCGCTTAGAAATATAAGCCGTACAACCACAAGAAAACTGTAAAATCTGGGTACAAGCCGCGGCTTTATTTCCGAAAAATACACTATTTGCATTGACTGAATGAAATTGTTAATAAACTGAGTAGTAGTGACCATCAACATTGTTTATTGCCCTTCCTAATAATGTCCTTCGTAATAATGTATCTTACAACTGTATGTTGTAAGATTATGTATCTTACTATATAGCATGCCGTCAAATAATGTATATTTTTGTTTGGTTTTAAAGTGAGTCAGGTGGCTGAGCGGTTAGGGAGTCGGGCTAGTAATCTGAAGGTTACCGGTTCGATTCCCGGCAATCCAAATGACGTTGTGTCCTTGGGCAAGGCACTTCACCCTACTTGCCTCGGGGGAATGTCCCTGTACTTACTGTAAGTCGCTCTGGATAAGAGCGTCTGCTAAATGACAAAATGTAAATGTAAAGTAATAGTGTGCGTAGCTAAACATCTTTAACTTTATATCTACCTTTATTGGCACACTAAGGCCGAATCCCAATACTCTGTCTTAGCCCTAGCCCTTAGTTTTGCACGTTCCCGTGAAAGTAAGTGGTGTCTCAATACTCTTTTTGAGCTAGGGGTACGGCTAAGACGAAGGGGTATACACCCCTTAAAACCAAGTAAGGTTGGGAGCTTACTTGAAACCTAGGGGTATGTGAATACTGCGCTACCTGCAACAATGTCGGACAGATCATTCAGAGAGTCCAATAAATGTAATATTTTCGGCTTAAATAATTGATAAAAAAATTATGACAGTCTTGTTTTCTGCTCTACACAGTCCTGTACATATGTATTTGCAACCATGTTCTTAATTTAAACATTTTTTTAAATCTCTAGTTTACTGCGCTAACATTACATTGCTGATTTGCACAACAGTCCCGCATCTCACTGATTAGCCTTGAATGGACTCCATGCACGTGTACAGTTTTAATTAAACTCCATTAGCAGCAAATTTCAAACGAATTTTGTTTGATATCAGTGCATAACACTACTTGCTTTGGAGACATCGATATACGTAACCAAGTGGCGTCTCATTTCATAAGGCTATGTAGCCCTTACCTAGCCTGACGTTGTCATACTCATAATTCTAGTCAGAATATGAGTCTGTACCGCTCCGTTGGGCTGTGAGTATGGGGCGTGTTTCAACCGAACCCGGAAAAAAATGCCTCTTCACTCAATTGGATAGACCTACAATCAATCAGAGCAACGTAGTATGTTGTTTGTTGAAAACTAATTCAACCCAAGCGCTCTTTGGTGATGTGGTTGATTATGTTACTGTTGATCATCTGTCCATCATCGTATAAAGCCCGCCCTGACAATTTGATTGGTCCGAACAGCTCTTGTTCGGACATAGTTTTTCCCCAACCGAGCGACCCCAGACCCAACCAAAATGTTTTGTGGGCGGGCTAAGTTTGGCTGGCACCCAGGCTAGCCCTTACCCCTCAGTTTCAAGACATAAGGGCTATGGGTAAACTAAGGGCTAGGGGTAAGGGGTAGGGGTAAGACAGAGTATTGGGATTCGGCCTAACCCTTGGTATCAATTATCCCTTTTCCACCAAAGTCGGGCCGGTGCTGGTTCCAATTCTCGAACCAGTTCTTCGGTTTTCCACACAAATAAACCTGGCTCCGGTTCCAAAAAACAGGTTCCAACTCAGCACCAACTTTAAGGTGGGCCAGAAACAAGAACCGGTGACGTTGGGCGCCAGGGGGCGGGATTATCGTCCCGTCCCGTGCCAAAACAATCAGAATCAGAATGGGATTTATTCGCCATGAAAATTTGCACAGACAAGGAATTTGCTTTGGCAGGAAGGTGCATACAATAAACATATTATACATTTAAAAATGTGGACTATCTATACTAAGGGTACATAAACTAGCAGTACTAAGTGGAATTAGAATAAAATAAAATATAAAATAAAATATAAGTTGCCGTAATTTACAATATAAAAATACAAATATTACAAAAAATACAAATGTACAAGAGACAATTTTGTAATGCAGTGCAAAAAGCAGTGTGTTTTAAGCAGGAAGTCATTAGAGTCAGTGTTGACCCTTGGCCTTGTTGAAGAGGCCAACAGCGGAAGGGAAGAAACTGTTTTTGTTACATTACGCCACCACTTTTAAAAAGACCAGTACAACAGCTAACAAAATGGAAGCTAAACTAAAACAGCAATGGTCTGAGGAGGAAACGAGATGTTTACTGGCTCTGTGGTCCTCCACAGAAGTTCAAAATAAATTAGAAGGTGCCGTTAGAACAAAACCAATATTTGAAAAGATAAAGCTGGAGATGGCCGCTGCTGGCTACAAGAGAGGTATAAAACAACTAATAAATTAAAAATTTAAATTAAAAAAAGAATATAGGAACCAGAAGAAGGACCTTGGGCAGTAGTCGTCCTAGAAAAAAAACATTATTATTATCCTGGAGTCGATATTAGGTGACGGACCGGCTTGTCAGGTGAGGGGGGCGCTGAATTCAGCCACAGCAATGGTGGAGGAATTAATGGATGACAGCGGACAAAGTTTCGCTGCTTCAGGTAGGTCTTCTCATTACGTCAAGTCATTAAATATATTTATTGACTGTGTCTCCTTTTAACATTACATTAAATCGCTTGGTAACGTTAAAGTTGTTGACGTTAGCAGCTGACGCTAGTTGCTAAAACAGCTGGTAGGTTAGCTCTTGCTATTTAGCTAACTTTCCGTAACCATGGCTACAAAAGTAAAAAGTAAATGTTTTCACGAGTTGACGTTTGTCACCACAAAAAGACTGAAGTTGATGTAAGTGTAGTTTGCAAGACTATGTTTAAGACACACTTCTCTTGATTTGGCTATTTATAGAGTTGTCTGTCACTGATGTGGAAGTGGTGGAGGGTGAGGAAAAAACTTTGCCGCTGCCACGGAATAGCAGCTCACAGGCACCATCTAGCTCTGGTGGATTGGCCTCTGTACAGCAAGCCAAAGGAGGTAAGATTTGTTGTGCATAAATGGAATAATGTTTTGTTAACAAAATATAAGATGCTCATGTTTTGGTAAGCCAAGTGAAGTCATTACTGTTGACCTTTGTTTGTTTTGTGAACAGGAAAAAGAAAGCGTGCAAACGAGGACCTTATCGACTATATGGTGAAGGCGGACACAACGTTTTTAGATTTTAGCAGGGAGATGATGCAGAAAATGGAGGCAGATACGGGCGCTCTGCTTGGTCTTATGGGGCGCATGGTGACAGCGATGGAGTCCCAAGCTAATAAATGAAATATGCATTGTTACATTTAACTATTTATTAATTTAAAATATAATTATTTATCTATTTATTCTTGTTATTATATTTAACTATTTATTAATAAAAATATAATTATTTATCCATTTATTTTTGTTCTTCAGTTTTAAATATGTGAAGGCTCACATGCTATTTTACCCATCATCTAACTACTTCACCTATCACTCAAACTTGAATTGATGAAATGTGCAGCTTTTATCAGGTAAACAGAACAGAACATTTAGTCATTTAGCAGACGCTCTTATCCAGAGTGACTTACAGTAATTACAGGACAAAGGACATTCCCCCCGAGGCAAGTAGGGTGAAGTGCCTTGCCCAAGGACACAACTTCATTTGGCACGGCCGGGAACCAACAAACCAACAACCTTCTGATTACTAGCCCGACTCCCTAACCGCTCAGCCATCTGACCCCCTACAGTTAAGGGACAGTGGTATGCAGTACAAACATTTATTCTTCTCTTCTGTTGAAGTAGCTCATTATGGCTGCCCTAATGTTTGCCCCTTCCAGCTCACCATGCTCAGGCAATGCCTGACCTGGAGGCTGAATGTTGAACTACCTGTTGTGCTCCTCAATGAAATTGTCACCATGCTCTTCGGAAATATTATGAAGTACACAGCAGGTCAAGGTCATTATCTTGCTCAGCTCCAGCTTGCAGTCATTTCTTTTGAGGAGACATCTCCATCGCCCCTTTAGTCTCCCAAAAGCCATCTCTACAACTGAGCGCGCACTGCTCAGTCTGTAGTTGTATGTATGTTGCTCTTCTGACAGTCTACCAGTGTCGGAGAATGGCTTCATAAGCCAGTTCTGCATGGGGTAAGCCGGGTCACCAATTAAATATTGTGTCCAACGTTAATGCCAGAGATGGCCATTTTGGTGATTAGACCAACACCAAAAAGGTGGCTGATGGACCTATATTCGCTGCCGGTGGTCAGCTTCCAGAGAGCAAATGATACACGTTTTCTCACAGGAATAGCCAGACGGTAATTTGTATTCACTCTGCCCATGAGATACCTGACCTGATCGCAAATGTATTCAAAATACTCCCGGGACACTCGAAAGTTTTGAACAAACTGTGCAGGGATGAAATCCGGCACAACTGTGTCCCACCAATAGCGTGATCGGGGATATGTCCACACAACATGTGACCTCCACCTTGCCCTCAGCCATAATACGATCTGCAAAGGTAAAATCATGTATGTTTTGGTTTGTTTACAGGTAGAGTCCATATGAGCTGCTACGTTTAGTAGCTAGCATTGATATGTTATCAATAGATATGGCTATCGCAAGCCAGCTAAAAGCTATAATACTAACAGCCAAAACGTTCAAGATAATTACCGTTCTTCTTGAACGTAACCTCTCTTCATAGCGACCATGAAGAGCTGTAAATGCACGTCTACGAAGTGCAGTATACGTTTGTATAGCCAACATTAAAATTACTGGTAGGTATTCCTCCATTGTTGTTACAATCAATGACTTCATAACGCGTTGCTAGGACAACGGAGGCGTATGACATGTTTAAAGACGTAGCCCGACTCTGGCTCTCAGTCGGTGGAAAATCGAGCTGGTTCTTAGATTAAAACCAGCATCGAACCGCAAGAGCCCCAGCCCAGAACCGGCCCGGCTTTGGTGGAAAAGGGTTAAATGTGGTGTAGCTCAATGCAGCATAGTTGTTTTTTTAAATTTGTTTGTTTGAAATTGCGACTTGAATGGGACTTACCATTTTTCTCTACCCGGGTAAGGGGCTTCACTCCAGAGAAAACCTCTGCCAGCTCAGTCATCCTCTCAGAACCTTCAGTCTTGTAGCTTTCCCACTTGATCTGCTTCTCAGTCAGCATCTGTTTGAACATCTAGGGGACACGGCAGCAAATGGTCAAGATGTTTAAATGTGGACCAACAACCACTTTCAAAGTCTAGTTTGTGGCTATATGTGTGTGTGTACCTACCTGTGTGTACACACATATACCTGGACCCCCCCCAACATAACACATTTAAATTATGTTCATGAGACAGACCTCTTTCAGGGTGAACTCAAACTGGGCTGTGTCCAGCAGAAGCTGGAAGAGGATCTTGGGGTTGTACTTGGAATCGTTGATCACCTGGTCTTTGATCTGGCGCATGCGCTTGTTGTTCAGGTCATAGGCTACATGAAGAAGAAAAAAGAAATTGTCAGACACTTTCATGATGGAGAAAGTTCTGCTTTCATAATACTTTAAATACCATATTAACCCCCTAAATATGTGACACGCTCTGGTGAAAAGGGGCTGTTGTCTGCATTTCGTACTTTCCGCTAGGAGCCTAAAGTTTTTTTTTTTTTTTTTTTTTTTTTTACAGTTTTCTTTTTCTTGCATATTACAAAATGTTTAGGATCACTAAATACTCCATTTGTTCTTGTTTACCTAAGCTTCCAGTTGAGTTGTGGGCGCGTAATGCTGATGTGATTTGCATCACTGTGCAGCTGGCTACTTTTAGCACGGATAGGGGGTCAATGGTCCACTACTGATTGCTAGATGGTGCTTCTTGCACGCAGCCAAGGCCAGTTTGGAAACTGAAGTGGCCTTCATCAATCTGTCATTCATTTCCGTGTTGATAGTCGTGACTATTTTATAAGAACGATTGTCTAGCCCTTCAATCACTCAGCAAAATTTTATTTATTATAAAGTATGTCACACACATTAAGGGTTAGACTGCAGTTGGTCTATAAATGCGTAGCCCGATATTATGAACATTCTATTGTCGGCTGACAATGTTCACGTCGTTGTCCTGAGTCAAAAGTATAAACACACAGGGACATCATAAACATTCAATGGTCTGATTGATCCAGTTATCCTGGTTAAACATTTATTGTTCAAAATTAATTGTCAGGGCACGGTCCAAGTAGGGCTATTGCAAATATGAGAGGCAACTGTAACTAGTGCAAATTCTCAAATTTCTTCTGAAATCCGTTCTTTTATTTGTTACTGTAACATTGGGAGTGTGGATCTCGGATTACGCATGAGCAGTAGAGCATTGTGTGCAAACAAAATTTGGTGGCCTATTTACAACTAGAAACACAGTTAGACAGCGAACATTATGTCATAACAGAAGCAAACTCTACTACATTTACACTTAGTCATTTAGCAGATGCTCTTATCCAGAGCGACTTACAGTAAGTACAGGGTAATTCCCCCGAGGCAAGTAGGGTGAAGTGCCTTGGAGGACGGAGTGCCTTGGACGGAGGTACGTTGAAGGACACAACGTCATTTTTGAACGGCCAGGAATCGAACCAGCGACCTTCTGATTACTAGCCTGATTCTCTAACCGCTCAGCCACATGACTCCCCTACTAGAGTTTACTAGAGGGCTGTAGCTATTGAATATTTTAGTAATCGAGTATTCTACCAAAAATTCCATCGATTAATCGGATAAAATGTAATTTTGCTTAATTAAAGAGCAATAGTAAATATACAAAAGAAAATAAGACAGGTCTCCTAAAATGAACAACTAATAGGTTTCCTTTTATAGAAAAACACAAAAAATATATTTTCTATCAAAAATAAACATTTAGTTATTACCCATTGTTTCTCTGTCTTTACTTGTACGGTGAACAAATACAAAGTTGACTGAGATGAATTAAGTGCATTTAAGTGCCATACATTCTGGGTTTTAAAGAAAGCATTTTCTGAGATGCAAAAAACATAAAAATAAATGACTTTTTAAGTTTTAAAACTAAGGCATATATTAAAATAAATAATAATAGCCTAATACAAAAACACTGCCTTTAAGTCGTGCAACTTAACTTTGCCAGCGTTGGATAGCGTGCTGCATTAATTTTCCACCATGACAGTGGATTCTCCTTCTTGGACAGGGGATGTTCTCCGAAATATATCAAGATCTGTGGAATAGTTGTGACAACGAAAAAAAAAAAAAAAAAAAAAAAAAAAAAGGTCGGCAAAGCTTAGTTTAGCTGCTGCTGCTCCTCCTCTTCTTCACCACTGGTGCTGGAGTCTGATCCCACTATGTCGAAGAACGGTGACCCTCTTGACATGTGCTTCGGGGAGTTGTGTGCTGTGCTGGATGCTCCATTTTCACTTGCAGTGGGCTGCCTCGCTTGCTTTTTGGCAGCAACAGCAAGTGCCATGGTTTGTACTGTGCTTTGGACCTTGAATACTTGGTCAGCAGGCAAGAACTTCAGTTTTCGAAACCTGGGCTCCAGAGCAGCAGCCAGCAGGGTGATGTTTGGAGATTCAGGTGTAAACTCTGTCAGTCCTTGCCATCTTGCTGTGATCTGTTCTGTCGCATGAGCCTGGAATGACCTCACTAGTGCAGTCTCAAAAGCTGGACTCTGTATGTTGTTCGTTTGTGCACTAGTTGTGGAAGTGCAGAGGGTGTAACATATTGCTGTCCGCTCAGAAACACTGTAGCTGCTTCAAAGGGCTCAAGGACCTGGCTCAGCTCCTCAATTAGGATCCACTGTTCAGGCTTGAGATCAAGGTGGAGTTTCCCTCTCTGAGTCACTGCTGGGTCAGAGAGTGTAGCAGTCACCGGCCATCTTTGTTCTACCAGCCTGGACAATATCTGATAGGTGCTGTTCCAGCGTGTACATATATCTTGCACCAGCATGTTTGTCTTGGTGCCCATTTGCTTCTGCTTCTCCTTCAACTTGGTGCATGCCAGTTCACGCTTCTTAAAATGTTCAACAAGGCATCGCACAGCAGCCACACACTTGCAGATAGCTTGGTGGATCTTTAGAGAGCTTTGTACAAGCAAATTGAGGGTGTGCCCTGCACATCGCACTGATGCCCATCCATGCCTTTCTTGCAAAACCTTTACTACTGCTACGAAATTAGCACCGTTGTCATGAACAACAACATTGATTTTCTCTGGTGGAATGTCAAATTTGGCAGTTACATCCTCAATCCACTTTGCAATATTTGTAGCGGTGTGTCTCTCTTCTATGGGCATTGTTGTCAGGCAGTGGGACACCATTTCCCAATCCTCCCCAAGATAATAACACGTCACCCCTAAATAAGTCTCTGTTGCAACACTCGTCCAAATATCAGTTGTGAGTGAAATGCTGTCAGTCTCCTGCAGGGCTTTTTTCAACTTGCCTTTGATGTCTTCATACTTTTTCTCCATCTTTTTCTTGAAGAAGGGTCTTGAAGGAAGCTCGTACTTGGGATTGAAAGTGAAAATCATCGCTTTAAAGCAGGTGTCTGCAAACTTTTTTCTGCGAGGACCAGATCATTTTTCCTTTCTTTAATGTGGGGCCGGGTTGGTCTGTAACAGAACATTACATGGGCCGGAGTGTCTACCAGTATTATTGTGGAGATTTTATGCTTTTAAATGTATTTATTATGCTAGATTAGTTTATTATTTTGTTATGCACCGTACATCCGTACATATCAAGGGATATATAGCCTATTAACCTTTTCATTGTCCTGTTAAATTTGCCTGAAAACGCCTAAACAGCATACCCAAAGTAAATTGGAAGCTGTTCTTGAACCATTTGGAGTACATGCATGTAAATGATCTCTTTTGAAAGCTGACACTCTGAAGTTATGTCCCCTGTTGTCAGGACCCCTGTCAGTCCTACTAGTGTTGAGTAATAGAAGCTTGAACACAAGGAAAGTGAAAATTTCTATTTCCGCCTAGATTTTGTTTTGAAAACAGAGGCCTGAAGAGGCCTAGAGGTGGTAGGTATTAGCTGAAAGACTAAATTGGACCACAGGTTGAAGCCTTACCCAATTCAAATCAAAAGTCAAACATAATACCACAATATATTCATATTTGACACATGTTTTTAT
Source organism: Osmerus mordax (assembly GCF_038355195.1). Taxonomy (NCBI): domain Eukaryota; kingdom Metazoa; phylum Chordata; class Actinopteri; order Osmeriformes; family Osmeridae; genus Osmerus; species Osmerus mordax. The sequence continues at coordinate 13,838,876 of NC_090055.1, forward strand.
AAGAGTACATCCAGGCATTTTCTAAAAGGGCCTTTTGGAGACTCCAAAATGACCCTTTGTAACCAAGGTCAAATACTCAGGATAAAAGGTATTATTTTTCATAATTGTTATCTCTAATGAAAGGTGGTACTTATAACTATCATATATAATAGTTAAATCCCTAATTAGTATTACTGAAACACAAAAATTGAAGCATGAACACATTGGAGTGCTTTATCTGCTTCCCAGGATTGGCGCACAAAGAAAACTGATTCTGTCAACCATATTGCGCAATCGACTCTTATTTTGAAGGCTCCACAGACGCATACAAATGAGGTATTGGCATTTTCAGCTAGCTGTCAGCTACAAGGCTAACGAGCTAATTTCAGAGCCAGTTGAAGCCAGTTCGAGAAATTAGTTTAGAACGAGTGTGGGGGGGGGGGGGGCGGGGGGGGGGGCAGGACGCACAGACCTAGTTGGCTTTAGAGGGCTGTCAACGGGGCATGGAAGCTCCTATTGGGTCAAACAAGGTGTCAATCAAAAGGGGAGGGTTCAACGGACATTTTGATGCCTTCATATCGTAAATACTCCGTTGCTAACCGGAGAAGAGAACACATTTATGTGAACAAGTTGTTTCTTCCGTCGGCTAAGTTGCATAATGAAACAAAGGATAATGGCTATTCATGAATGTAAAACATTGTATTTGGACGAATTACTTTACATGGTTAGATACTTTGAACCCTTGGGAATGTACGCAGACGAAAAACAGGTTAAAAGAGCATTATTACTATCGTAATGACCTCTTTTCATATTCATTGCTATTGAAATCAAAACATTTACTTACTCACGCATATTAATTAATCAGTGTGAACTGTTTTTGTTTTTTTTATGTGGATGTTTTGAGTGGATGTTTTCTGTTGAGAGGCTGCAGCATGGACAACATGCTGTTGTGGTATGCTAGCTCGATCTTGCAATGGACACACACCACAGCGTTCTTTTTACTTTTCTATTTGAAATGATCCCAAACCTTGGACATTTTCTGTCGTTTTCTCTTGTTGGGTGTGCTCACGCCTTCGGCGAGCACAACCATTGTTCTCTCACATATATAATTATTTATTATTGTTTATTTTCGCCCCCCTAAGGATCAGTCAATATTTGGACTACATAGACAACGCCTGTGTCAAAATGTTTGTCTTGGTCTCGATTGCGTTGCTCGTATTTTTATGTACGTTCCGTTGCACGGTTTAGGAGGTTACAACGTTTTTGTGGCAAAAAAGTGCCTTTAGTCGACGAAGGGTACTCAGTGCTATCTACGTCACCACATCAGCACACGTTAGCAACGACGCATGGATACAATGTGCATAGATGTGCTGTTGCACAGCGGGTATCGTATCGTGCCGTGGTGTACTAGCAGCATCATACATGTACATTTAAGCAAATCAAGACCTGCATGTACAGTAAGTAATGTCACATTAAAGAATGTATTTAAACTCAAGCTTGTGTGGTGTGTCGCTGGCTTCAGTGCCACAGCCTAAAAATGTCAAAAGAAACATGCTCATTTCCGGCGCTTAAAAACAATCCCCTCACTCAGTGAAGTTTGGCTAGCCACCGCAACTAGCTTGCTCGTAGCAAACTTATTTTGAATTAGCCATTTATCCCTAAATAGATGTAAAGCTTCTTTACGTTTTTGGGGGCATATTTTCAGTTAGCAGATGGTACTGTTTGAATCGCGATTCCATCTGAAATACTGCCGGTGACAACGTTGTTACAGTAGCTTGTTTCAAAGGGGGTTCGCTTGTTTCAAGGGGGGTTCTTGAGTAGGCTAAATGCTTGAAAATATCACTAGATGGGAAAAAACTTAAGGGGACGGACCCACCTGCAAGCGAGCACACCCTACAATTTCCACAGAAATTGTACCCTCTCTAGTTTGTTTCTTCTTTTTGCTCATTGCCATTGTTATCACTCCCTTCTTCCATTCCATCAAAACACCGCTAACTCCTTGCGTCTCCTTCCGCTTTGTGGGTGACGTAAACGCGTTGTGTCACACAAAAAATAATCATTTCGAAAGAACGTGACATGAGATTTAAAATGTATCGAAAGAGGCTTTGAGGCAGAGGAATTTGCCTTTATCATTTATTTGACTCGAGTTACTCGAGGAATCGTTTCAGACCCGAACTCTACCCTTATTTCCAAACTCCATTAAGTAGGCTACCGTATTTTTCAGAAATAAAGCCACTGCCTGTACCCTGATTTTACAGTTTTCTTGTGGTTGTACGGCTTATAATTCAAAGGGGCTTATAGCCCGGTTTTAGAACAAAAAAGTGGCTTTGTCCCAAGATCTCTACAGACCGTGCAGCTAATTTAATGCTCAACACTTGAACAGGGGCTTATTACTTGAAAGAGGAATTATTTCTACTGTGTCAGTTACACTATCAGGGCTTGGAAATACAGTGACTTGCAAATGGCTAGTAGAACATAACATTTCATAACTAGAGAGGGTACAATTTCTGGGGAAATTGTAGGGTGTGCTTGCTTGCGTCGGTTGCACAGGGGGGTCCGTTTTTTTATGACATTTTTACAACTGATACATATTTTTTTTGCTGCTCATTTACAACTCAAAATACGAGTGAAGTGTCGAATGAAATAGATGTCTTCTCATTTCCCCTGCAAGAGGCAGCCTTATAGTTGAATCAAAACGAATACATTTGGCAGACCGGTGTAAAAATTGACCGTCCCTTACAAAAAATAAGTACTAAAATATGGATAATACACTTAGTTCACTTTTGATATACTTTTAAGGAGTATACTTAGAAAATAGTTCACTTTTGATATACTTTTAAGAAGTATACTTAGAAAATAGTTCACTTTTCATATACTTATAAGTATGCTTTGAAAATAGTTCACTTTTGATATACTTTTAAGGAGTATACTTAGAAAATAGTTCACTTTTGATATACTTTTAAGAAGTATGCTTAGAAACAGAAAATGGTATACATTTCTTCTGGAGTAGGATGTACGTTTTCTATTATTATACAGCAAAAACTGTCAAAATAATTACATATAAGTACATTACAGGTTACATTTTTTAGATCCATCTCATTCTAATTATTCATGTCTATGAAAATCTATTATGCATTGCACATTGAATCTTTTTTGGTACTGAAACTGTGACCTTAATTACTGCCAAAACATTCTGAAGCCCTATAATCTTATACTAATAACTATCAATTGGAGTATTAATGGGAAAAAAAAGAAAAAGCTACTTGAGAAAGAAGTAGACAGAAGGGTTGCATTATGCATTTGAAGGTTATACTGTCAAACTGTCTGAAGAACGAAATAACAACGTGAAAAAATGAAGATAGCGTGGCTCATTGGCTGGTCAATTCCCATGATGCAAGGCGGTAAATAGTGTTAAAATTTGCTGATAAGTTTTCCGTTTGTTCGAAATACAAATGTAACTTCATGAATTTCATTTTTAAAACGTGTCTGCTTAGAATGTAGTGTCTTGTTGCGTGGTCATTGTTGTGGTGGTTTACCATTGTAACCATGAGTTAAATTACTGTTACGTTTCATAAGAAGAGCTGTATTCTTCAAACGTCAAAGCTTGCGCAGTGAATAGCTTCTTTCAGCTAAGAAATTGCAGGGTAACTTTGCAAGGGCCCCCGTTGTCGCTAAGTGCCTTATAATCTGAGGCGTTTGAGGGGCTCCTAAACATTATAATATATTAATAAGTAATAGTAAAATTTAATTTATAAAGTTGAAGTACTTACATTAATTGAAAGTGCACTTAAAAGTATTGCCCAGTATACTTTGAGGCTCTTTAGGAAGTATACTTGATGAACTAAAAGTGCACTACACAGGCTACTTTACAGTATTCAAAAGTAAACCTTGAAATACACTATGAATGTACTTTAAAGTGTACTAAGTGACCTTAAAAGTGGGCCAATTCAGTTTACTTAGTACAAAAATAGTATATAAATAAGTACACTGCTAGTATACTTTAAGTAACATGATAATAGTATACTTTTTATACTAAATATACTTACAAAATAAACTTGAAATATACTTCTTTTTTGTAAGGGTAATCTCTGACTTAAACGTCCTTTTAAGTTTTTCCCTTCTCGTGATATTTTCAGGCATTTAGCCTACTCATATTGCATTCATTCATTAATAAAGAACCCCCTTTGAAGATTATTCTACGACGTCACCGGCAGTAGAATATGGAATCGCGATTCAAACAGTACCATCTGCTAACTGAAAATATGCCCCCAAAAACGTAAATAACCTTGACATTTATTTAGTGGAAAATCGCTCATTCATAAAAAGCTCACTGGTAGTGATCATTGTCAGTAACAACGCAAAGTGCGATGTAGCCCTGTGTGGAGAAGCTGCACCGGTAAATTGCACTACTACAGTACAGTAGACTACTGCTGTGTTCGTCTTGGTAGCGATTGCGTTGGTTGAATTGGATTTAACGTTCCGTTGTACGGTTTAGGCTGAAATTAATTATTTTCATGAACAGATTGACAAAGTTTAGGCTGTGGCAATGAAGTTAAGGTTAGTAGTTAGATAGAATTTTGATTTAAGTAAGGGGAGTGCCGAACATGTTCTGTCGCCGGTTGACTTCATCCTACAGCTGTGTAGATGTTTTTTAATGTCTCGCGTAGCAGTGAGCAACACTGGTTTGAAACCACAGGTAATGATCATTTCAACAACAAATCGTTTACTTGTAATGTAATGTCATAATAAATCCTACAACGAAAATGTATTTGTGAGGAATGTTTACTTTAACGATTGAAAACAGATGCATCATAGACCACTGTAGTATGTGTTGCCCGGGCAACAGAGGCTAATGTCATGATGCTAATGCTTCAGTGAAATAGTAGACTACCGTTTCCGAAAGTAGATGTGGGCCTACTTCCTTAATAATATCAGCAAATATTGCACATTACATTTCACAATTGTGTTTCACATCACAAAGTAAAATGAGTAAAAAGTTATCACCCTGCCTCTTTGCTTGTGGCGTTTCTGCAGCTGCCTTTCAGTAAAGCTATATAGTTAGCCTAGCTAACCCCCAAGTTAACAGATGCAAAACGAATGTTCTGCTACAGGTAGTCACACGTGTTTTCGTGACGTTAGTGACGTTAGTAACGTCAGTGACTGTGGCTAGCAAATTAGCCACCGTTAGCTTCACTTTCCACCCCAAAAACACAATTTCTACTTAAACCATGCAACAGAACGTAAATAAAAATACAACCAACGCAATCGCTACCAATATGAAACTTTTGACACCTAGGTTGTCTATGTAGCAGAGCCAACAGACAAACCACGTACCATCACACCTTTCCCCTACCCCCGACAAGGAGAAAGGGGGTTTTCCCCCTTGTCCTTATCTCCAGAGCAGGAGCTTCAAAGCTTCTGGCCCAGCATGGGGTCAGAAGGTAGACCAAAATGGCCTTACAGTATGGAGACAAAGGATTTTAAGGAAGAACTAACTTCTCTGGATTTACAAACATATTCTCAAGGACTACATGGCTCATGGACACTATTTCAATGACAGTAGTTGATGTGTTATAATGTATGCTTTCCCTTTAATGCTGTGTTGATATAATTTGATGTTTTAATGTAACTTCCTTTCCTGTTATGATAAATCAGTCAATCTTGATATCAAAATGATTCGAATCTACAAACTAAACCATTTATTAATGTTGTATTGTTATATTTTGAAGTATAAGCAATACATGGACATTTGAAATAGCTGAACACTGAAAAGTTATCAACCACTTCACACCCTTACGTCAAGCTCAGGATGGACGCGCAGGTGGGAGTAACTGACCAATCATAGAGGTCACCTCCAAAAGGATACCCCCTTTCGCAAGGATTATAAAACCTCGACGCACAAGCAATCCTGGCTTTTTCGCAAGGATTCACCGGAAGTGTTCGCGACACATCTGACCTATCCTTCTCAATCAGCAACTCACTGGACCACTAGGAACTTGAACGAAAGATTCCTTTGCTCTAACCGTTTGACAACGACGAACGGAACTTTGACTCTTCTTCTTCAAACTGACAACAGTAACTGCGATATTGCTACATTTCTTACTTGTGAACATTGGCATATTGTGATTTAATTTGTTACGTTTGATTTTAGTTTGCAAATTATTTAACCTAACTTTCGTTAGGATTAGTTAACATACTCTCCCATTGTTCTCCAGAAGCCTATCTCTCTCTCTCTCTCTCCCTTCCCCCTCCCCACACTCTCTCAACCTACCATCTTGTACCAACCCTCATCATAGTTTAGGACCTACTGTATACAGTTCAACTCAACTCACTTTCAACTAACCTATAACTTCGCTGGTATTTGTTCATCCCAATTACATTTCCTTAAATAAATCATTGTTTATAATACTCGCGTTATCCCTCACGTTATCTGATCTGCTCTACTTTCATAGAAATTCACTACTTAAGATTAGACTGATTATTACGAAGGCTAGTATTCAATAAGGTTTCCTCTGTCCCTTTAACAAATAAGAACTACATACTTAATTATAAATTAAGTATTGCTAATCTTAAACGAGCAAACCCCGCTACATCCATGTAGTCCAAATATTGACTGATCCTTAGGGGGCGAAAATAAACAATAACTAACAGCAGTGAAAATGCTGAAAACCTGAATGGGGATAGCTGACCATGCTAAAAAAGCGGAAAATTTAGAAAATTTAGTAGAAAGTTATAACCTGAAGCGCCTGAAAGGTATTTTTGAAAGGGGCTGGAGCTGGACGAAAGTATAAAACTACAGAAAAGAGAAGAAAAATACAAAAAGAGAAATAATTCTGAAGAATTTGAAAATTTAGCAGAAAATTATTTGCTGGAGTTTCAAAAGGCCTGAAATGTATGTTATAAAGGACCTGCAGCAAGGCAGAAAAGAGAAGAAAAATGCAAAAGTACTGGCAGTTGGAAGGTACTGCTGTGAAAGGTATTTTTGAAAGGACCTGGAGCAAGATAAAGGCAGAAAACAGAAGAAAAGAGAAGAAAAGAAGAAAAATTCAAAACAATAAGGGCAAACATTCAGGAAGATGAGCTGCAGGAAAATGTGAAAATTTAGCAGAAAAACCAGTTGCTGAAGTCTGGGTTGAACGAATTTGAAGGTAAAAGGACAACACTGGAATGACTTGAACTTGCTGGAAAAACGTAGCAACCGTTGGTCATTGGCAACAGACTGGCAACATTTCTAACCTAGAATCTAGGTTTCAGCTTCAAGATGGAGGAGAAACTAATCATGTGTGCCTGCACACCCATTCCTGTTCAGACCCTTAATTTAAGATGACATCAAAATAATAATAGTGCAGGGTTGCCAATGTTGTCGTTGTCCCTGGTGAGTTTTTTTTATACTTAAATAATAAGATCATGCTACATCTAACCAGCGGATCATTTCTTGCAAGTGTGTCAAAGTGGTATTTTTACAGACTGTATTAACACCGTAGGCTTGAATAATAACCGAAGGCGTGAAGCTATAGAGAGGATGCAATGGAAAATGTCCTACATAAGCTAGATCTACTGCTTCAAATTGAAAACGGAGACCATCTTTTGATTAAAGACAAGTTCCTTAACCTCTGTTGTCAATATTGCCAATTAAAAAGTAAATACTCTTCAGTTACGAAGCATTTGTTTGTAGCTAGGTAATGAATGATAGTTATTAGACCGTATGTGACCTGGTTTCGCCGTTCTATTAGCAGCCATGATGACAGTAGCGTCACTAGAATGGCCATAACTAACAAAAGATCAAATATCGAATCTGTCCGCTGTTCTACATTGCCCACATAATTACGTATATTTCATTCCAAGACTGCCGAAACCATAGATATCCTTTATGTGTCTGTGCGGTCAGAAATACAACTCCTTTGGCAGTTTCAAAAACGTTCATGGTGTCTGTTTGGTTGCCACTGTGATGGCGCAGCTGTGATAGCTAACGAGCTAGGCAGAGAGAAAAACGAACATTTACCTAGCATCCACACCTCAAACAAGTTGACCTAGACGCAAAACTACACGTCCAATCAATAAAATGAGGATGTTTTCCGAGACCCAAGACTCGGCCGAAACTAGAGATGTCCTTTATATGTCTGTGCGGTCAGAAATATGTCTCTACCGGCAGTTTCGAAATCGTCTTCCTTCTTGCTTTCTCTGACGGATTTTACCCACCTGCGATATAGCCCTGATTTTACCCAAAATCAATGCGATATAGCCCTGTGTGGAGAAGCTTCCCCGGTAAATTCTACTACTACAGTACACCTACTAGACTACTGCTGTGTTCGTCTTGGTAGCGATTGCGTTGGTTGAATTCGATGTAACGTTCCGTTGTACGGTTTAGGCTGAAATTAATTATTTTCATGAACAGATTGACAAAGTTTAGGCTGTGGCAACAGGGCCGGATCCAGGGGGGGGCTGGGGTGGGCTGTGCCCCCCCAGATTTCTGCCGCGCTGTTAGTGCTTTCAGTAATATGCTTTTTTTAAACCAATCTTTTTAAAAGATTCCCCAGTGATTGTCTGGTTGATAATGGGCAACGTAGGTTAGAGCTCCGCATCCACGTTTACCGATGAAAGTGAAATCGACCTCGAATCTCTTGCCACTCACTCACTTGTTCTCGAAGTTATTGTATATCGGTCTTTTGTGGAGGGCTTTTGACGAATAGTCGGTGTAGCATTGGTGTTTAATGTTAGACCCTGGAATTTCATACTTCTGTTTCAGTTGTAATCTTTATTTGTTTTCATAGAAGATACACGGCTTAAAGACGTTAACAGTAGTCTTTTAGCTTCGTTAGCCATCGATTGTTCTTTGCGTGCGTGTTTGTACCTACAAAGAAAAACCTTTTATCATGCATCGATTTCTGATCCCCAAACCATCTACTGCCCCTGCAACAAGGGATATTAAACTCATACTCCAGAGCAGGCAGAGCGTGCTGGTCCTAGTGGAAGCACTTCCCTGTCTCTCGGTACCAACATTACTGCTGCTGTTTGTGAAGGCGAGCATGGTTTGAATGACAGCAATCCAATGCAGCCTGTTCTGCAAACGTATGGAGGATTATAGGGGCCAAAACTAACTAAATAAATACTTGGATAAATAAATAATTATATAACACAAAGCTTAAATAAATGACTAATTATATAATGAAATGCCTAATTGACATACAGTATATATAAATTACAAATTAAATGAGACACTAAATATATAAATGTTACATGTATTTGTGTATATATATATATTTACGTTTTAATGTGTTCACATTTATTTATTTATCCTTACATTTATCCACGGTGTAACTTGCTGCAGCAAAATAAATCCGTCGTCTACGTCACCAAGTCAAGGGGCGGGTTTAAGCCTCTGATTGGTGAATGAACAGTATTACACACCAGGCAGGCTCAACCAGTCGATCAAGCTCTCTTCAAGCTAGAGGGGTCCTCTATCGCCTCACTCTGCAGCTGCTAGGTGTGTGCGATACTGTAAAATGTGGTATTGATCCGATACCAAGGAGTAAACACAGGGCCATATGGCGCCCCTGCCAATACCAATATTGCTGATTTGCAATATTACTTTTTACTTAGAAAAGCAGTTTATCTACCTTTGTGTCGAGGGCGCAATGCCTCAATTTATGAAGTGAATGCAACATCAATATGAAAATTTGAATTAAAATGTAAAATTTTAATTTTCATGATCATTTAATGATTTTTCCTTTAATTACTTGTTCGTGATTATGGTCATAATAAAACACAGGACAAAGAGTTTTGTCACGCCGGCAACAACTCACAGCCTAGCAGGGGAGGGGCAAAGTGAGCTTGGGCGAAGTTAGACGGTGTTTGCACAAGTTACAACCACAATGATGTAAAGGGAATTTTGTACTGAATGTAGAGAACAGAAATTGAAACTTAAGTATTGATCTTATCACGCCAGTATCAATCAATAGGCTACTGATACCAACGTTGGTATCGATACTATCAGTCTTGAGATCGATTCGCCCACCCCCTATGCTGTACCATCTCGCCGAGGATCGTGAACACATTTTCATTGATGTCTGTGTCAGTCATGGCCGATATCATTGCTATAATTTCAGCGAAGCTCTCAATATGATGTAAAAAAAAAAAAGTGAATTGGCAGTTGCCTCCATCTCTTCAGCTACCGACAACATTTCGACCACTGTAGCATGCAATATTTTATTCATTGAATCCGCACGAGATGCTGCCATCTTGAATGAGTCAAAAGCAGTTGATTCAGGTTGAACCACCAATCAGAGGCTTAAACCCGCCCCCTGACTTGGTGACGTAGACGACGGATTTATTTTGCTGCAGCAAGTTACACTGTGGATAAATGTAAGGATAAATAAATAAATGTAAGGATAAATAAATAAATGTAAGGATAAATAAATAAATGTGAACACATTAAAACGTAAATATATATATACACACACACAAATACATATAACATTTATATATTTAGTGTCTCATTTAATTTGTAATTTATATATTTTGTATGACAATTAGGCATTTCATTATATAATTAGTCATTTATTTAAGCTTTGTGTTATATAATTATTTATTTATCCAACTATTTATTTATTTAGTTTTGGCCCCTATAATCCTCCATACAAATGTACCCCATGCGCATTTTCAGCCAAGGTCCTAGGCATCGCTCTCAAACTTGGTTAGAGAACTCAGCCAAACTACATGCATGTTTCTGCTTCCCCTGTCGACAATTTGCAGCCGGAAATGATAAAGACATCACCTTCATAGACAAGGTTTTTACCAATTGGAAAACAGCAGCGGTTTATTTTACATAGAGCTCAAAAATGAATGAAAATGAAATTTGCGCTCAAATGAATGCCCAAAAATGTTCCCCACAGTGGCAATGAAGTTCAGGTTAGTAGTCAGATAGTTTCACCTATTGAAATACTTTTGATTTAAGTAAGGGGGGTGCCGAACATGTTCTGTCGCCGTTTGACTTCCTAAACAGCTGTGTAGATGTTTTTGTAGTGTGTCTCGCGTAGGCTACAGCGTTGCAGTGAGCCACACTGGTTTGAAACCACAGGTAATGATAATTTCACCAACAAATCGTTTACTTGTAATGTAATGTCATAATAAATCCGATTGAAACGATTGAAAACAGATGCATCATAGACCACTGTAGTATGTGTTGCCCGGGCAACAGAGGCTAATGTCATGCTAATGCTTCAGTGAAATAGTACACTACCGTTTCCAAAAGTAGATGTGGGCCTACTTCCTTAACAATATCAGCTAATATTGTACATTACATTTCACAATTGTGTTTCACATCACAAAGTAAAATTAGTAAATAGTTATCACCCTGGCCTCTTTGCTTGTGGCATTTCTGCAGCTGCCTTGCAGTAAAGCTATAGTTAGCCTAGCTATCCCCAAAGTTAACAGATGCGAAACGAATGTTCTGCTGCAGGTAGTTTTCGTGACGTTAGTGACGTAGTGACGTTAGTAACGTCAGTGACTGTGGCTAGCAAATTAGCCACCGTTAGCTTCACTTTTCACCACAAAAACTTAACTTGAGCCTAAACCATGCAACGGTACGTAAATAAAAATACAAGCAACTCAATCGCTACCAAGACTAAACTTTTGACACCTAGGTTGTCTATTTAGTCCAAATATTGACCAAGATTTAGGGGTGGGAAAATAAATAATATATATGTGAGAGAACAAAGGTTGTGCCCTTGCCGAAGGCAAAGCACACCCAACTAGAAAAGGCTGTTCCTGCGAAACAGCAGTGAGAATGCTGAAAACCTGAATGGGGATAGCTGACCATGCTACAAAGCTGAAAATAGTGAAAATTTTGTAGAAAGTTATAAGCTGAAGCTTCAAAGCACCCGAAAGGTATTTTTGAAAGGGGCTGGAGCTGGACGAAAGCATAAAACTACAGAAAAGAGAAGATAAATAATTCCGAAGAATTTGAAAATGTAGTAGAAAGTCATTTGCTCAGGTTTCAAAAGGTCTGAAATGTATTTTAGAGAGGACCTGGAGCTAACTCTGATTAAAATGCTGCTGCAAAAAAAGCTGAACTATTGTGGGTAGTAAATAAGATCATGCTACATCTAACCAGCGGATCATCTCGCAAGTGTGTCAAAGTGGTATTTTTACAGACTGTATTAACACCGTAGGCGTGAATAATGCATGCATCGTGATTGTCGTCCATCTGTAGCCGAAGCGAAGCTAGAGAGGATGCAATGGGAGACTTTCTACAGTAAGCCATATCCACTGCTTCAAATTGAAAACGGAGACCATCTTTTGATTAAAGACAAGTTCCTTAACCTCTGTTGTCAATATCGCCAATAAAAAGTAAATACTCTTCAGTTACGAAGCATTTGTTTGTAGCTAGGTAACGAATATTATGTCTGGAAAAACATAGCTAGCTATGTGACCTGGGGCCTGTACTACGAATCAAGATTTGGCGTTAGCGAGGTAACTTCAGGTTCAACCCAGGGTTTTCTGTACTACGACGGAGGATCACTTGTTACAGGGGTAGATCGCCATGGTAACACATGCTGAATGGCTTAACCCGGTCGGGAGCAGGTTAACTTGGAGATCAGAGATCAACCGGTATAAAAGCCCCGCCCACTAACTCATTCTTGAGGATAATGCCGTCACCGTTCATAGAAGATCCTGTGGAGCTTGGTGCGCGGTTAGTCAGACCCTCCAGGAATTCGCGATGTTGCGATCGCACCAATTCATGCGAATTCAACGATTCCCCGCAAATTCAGTGCAACGTTGCAATTTTAACCAATCACCGCAATTTTCCCGCAACTTTGACCAATCATCGTCGTCTCCCACAACTCTCTCCAGCAGGGGTTAAATCCAGTGTTGCACCTGAACGCGTTCATTGAACGAAATTTCATGAACTTGTTGATAATTTTGGTGAACTTGAACTGAACGTACTGTATTACTGCCTGATGAACGATACTGTGAACGCGTTCATTCTGGTGTCTGTGAACTCTTTCACTCTTTTTGATTTCGTTCAATAAGGTGCCAGATTTCTAGAGACTTCCAGGCGAAAAACACACCGTTAACAGTCCTGTATCCAGGGTTGCCCAACCAGTCAATTGCTGCGTGTGCTTTCTTCTACTGTCTATGCCTGGCAAGCGTGAGAGCGCCGAGTTGCGTAGAGGCCGAGAGCGGTATTGCAGACAGATAGAAATTTCAATCTTTTTTGTAAAAAAAAAGGGAGATTCCTGGTTGGATAAGGATTAAAAATGGGATATGATGAAAATTGGCATGTTGGTAAGGTTATTTAGGGACACAACGTAATTTTTTTTTGCACGGCCAGGAATCTATCTGGCAACCTTCTGATTACTAGCCCGATTCCCTAACCGCTCAGCCATCTGACTCCATATGCTTGGGTTTCCGAGATGCTGCCACCAGGGTCTGAAGAAATGCCCCCTTCCACTCCTTCCATCATGGGGCGACCCTGATAGCTGGAGAGGGCCAGCGCCTCAGCAGGAGTTAAGTCCTGTGGAGGAGGGCCCCCCCAGTTTTCTTTTTCAAATTTTTCTTCCTTTTGGCTGCAAGCAATTTCAGTGTTCCATAGGCCCTTTGTAGCTATACCAATATCCTACAAAAGGGACTGACTCAGGCAATTCAGCCTTGTACTTGTTGGCCTTAAAATATGTGCAAGTATTGCCTACTTAGTGTTTTGAATTATGGTTTTATATGTATTTTTTATTTGCTCCCACGATCGTTTGCCACTGCCAGGGTTGCAACTAAAATAATACAGCAACAAAAGTTTAACGTTATGGAATGCACACGTGTAATTATGGTCACATCTTGATGAGTCGTAGTACAGGCCCCTGGTTTCGCCGTATTATGACAGTTGTAGTGTCACTAGACAGTTGTAGTGTCACTAGAATGGCCATAACAAAAGATCATATTGCAAATCTGTCTGCTGTTCTATATTGCCCACACAATATATATATATATCTCTCAACTCTAACATGGCCTGTATCTTGTATCGAAAGTGCTTGAAAATGAGCTTGTCTAATGTATGGTGGACTGAGAAAACATATTTGCTAGTCAAAGCAGAGCGAGCGGATGTCGTGGGAGAATTACTACTGTGTTAGATTTACTGCTTCAAATTGAAAACGGAGAAGATATTTAGAGTAAAGACAAGTTACTTAACATCTGTGTTCAATATCGTCAATTAAAAGTAAAAACTTTCCAGTTACGAAGCGTTTGTTCGTAGGATTAACGCCAGCTGCAGCAAACACTTACGCGACCCCGTTTGGCTGTTCGTGACGGTCAGCTATGACAGTCTTGAGCCTCGATTTTTGCAGATTTCAGTGAAACTTGGCAAAATAAAAACGATCTAGCTAGATTATGTACACTTTAAGCTCAATGTACATACCTTGTTTGGCCAATTTGGTCGATTGTGGAAAAAAAAGTCGAACCGTTTTTAGTTATGGAGAGCCATCACGCTAGCTCGATTATAAGAGAGAATAACAGAAATGTAGCTAGAATCCACACCTCAAACAAGTTAACCTAGACGCAAAACTGTACGTCCAATCCAAAAAATAAGGATATTTTCCGAGACCCAAGACTCTGCCGAAACCAGAGATATCCTTTATAACTATGTCTGTGCGGTCAGAAATACAACTCTGCCGGCAGTTTCTAAAACGTGTACCCAATTCTGCTTTCATGGTGAGTGTCTGTTTGGTTGCCACGGTAATGGCTCAGCTGTGATCGCTAACGAGCTGGGCAGAGAGAATAACAGAAATGTACCTAGCATCCACACCTCAAACAAGTTAACCTAGACGCAAAACTATACGTCCAATCCAAAAAATATGTCCTTTATATGTCTGTGCGGTCTGAAATACGACTCTACCGGCAGTTTCAAAATCTTGTTCCTTCTGCTTTCTCTGACGAATTTGTCACCAGATTTGCATTGGACTCTATGGGGCGAGAGTTGGACTTTGTCTGAATTTCGTGGGGCTCTGAACAAATGTGTACGTCTGTTGGATTCCACAGACAACTGTCTATGACCAGCACAAAATTAGCTATCTATTGATCCAAAAACGAAGCATGAAGGGCGAAAATTGTGGCAATGCTGGCAAACTATAAATATTTTTTCAACAACATCCGAAGCTCCCCTCCACTCTAAGCGTTTCAGTCTGCGCTCTAGGCTTTCACGTACACACCCATTTAAATCTCAGAAACGGCTTGAAAAAGTCATGAAACATAATCAGTGATATTGAAAAAAGTTGAATATATATCAAAAAGCTGAATTTGTAGAAAATAGTTTAGGGTTTTGTCAACATTTTAAAGTTTAAATGGTGGATGTAGCTGAAAGATTGAGGAAGAAGAAGGATTTGAAAGTTGAAGAAGTTTAAGAGGATTGAGAGGATTTGAAAAGAAAACTCCATTGGAAAACCATGTTAAAAATATTATGAATATTGATTTATATTAATTCAATCATAAGAGGTACAAAGCTGAAAAGTCATAGCGGGAATGGCCTGAAACTGCTGAATTTTTGGATAGCTGAACGGTGTTAATAGCTGAAGATTTGAAGGCGCTGACATGTACCACGGAAGAAATAGAAGTTGAATAAAGATTCAAAGAACAATACTTTGAATGCTGAAGCAGCATTCCAACAATAAGTTGAACTAGAAAGGCATTTCCTGCAGAAAATGCGTTGGAATGCTAAAAGATGTAATTTTTTTTTTTTTATTTAGCAGTAGCAGATGTAGCCTATCATTGAGTGTGTTTACTCGGCTTTCTTAGTAGGATTCAATGTGTTGATTGAATGAAACATACAGTAGGGCCGATACAGGAAGACACGGCGACACTTGGTTGTAGAAGGATGATGGTGCAAGTTTTGTCCGTGGAGCATACAACGATTAATAAAAAGAATCATGTAGACGCGTTTATTGAGTAATCGCTTAACTAATTACACATGTAAACTGAGTAATCGTATTATTGGCATAAACCGACAATTGCTAGTAATCGGGTTTCTCATGGTCAAGTAAACGCACTCAGTGGCGTAGTAGAATAAAACAGTTCCATTTGCAATAGTAGTAAAAGAGATATTAGCAGCATCTGCAGTCACCTATTGTAAATTGTATTAGGTTGAAATACTATCAAACTCTGTCTTGTGACCACTAATCAGCTAATACCAATCACCTGTGTGAGAGACTGAGTGGTGCGTGTCTGTCGTTGCCACGGTGATGGCGCAGCTATGATTGCTAACGCGCTGAGGGCAGAGAATAACAGAAATGTAGCTTGAATCCACACCTCAAACAAGTTAACCTAGACGCAAAACTATACGTCCAATACAAAATATAAGGATATTTTCCGAGACGCAAGACTCTGCCGAAACCAGAGATGTCCTTTATATTTATGTGCGGTCAGAAATACGACTATACCGGCAGTTTCAAAATCTTGTTCTTTTTGCTTTCTCTGACGATTTTGTCACCAGATTTGCATTGGTCTCTATGGGGCGAGAGTTGGACTTTGTCTCGCTTTCATGGGGCTCTGAACAAATGTGTACGTCTGTTGGATTCAAAAGACAACCGTCTATGACCAGCACAAAATTTGCTATCTATTGATCCAAATATGAAGCATGAAGAGCGAAAATTGTGGCAATGCTGGCAAATTAGAAAAAAAATTCCAACAAGCTCCCCTCCACTAAGCGTTTCAGTCTGCACTCTAGGCTTTCACGTACACACCCATGTAAATCTCAGAAACGGCTTGAAAAGGTCATGAAACACAATCAGCGATATTGAAAAAAGTTGAATAGATATCAAAAAGCTGAATTTTCTAAAGTTTAAATGGTGGCTCTAGCTGAAAGATTGAGGAAGAAGAAGGACTTGAAAGTTGAAGTTTAAAGAAGTTTGAAAGGATTTGAAAAAACACTCCATTGGAAAACCATGTTAAAAATATTATGGATATTGATTTATATTATTTCAAGCATAAGTGGTACAAAGCTGAAAAGTCATAGCAGGAATAGCCTGAAACTGCTGAAGTTTTTGATAGCTGAACGGTTTTAATAGCTAAAGATTTGAAGGCGCTGAAAGGTGTCACGGAAGAAATAGAATAAGAATATGAAGAAGTTGAATAAATATTCAAAGAACAATACTTGGAATGCTGAAGCAGCATTCCAACAATAATAATAAAGAGAAACAGGAAAACAATAGTGAGAAGGCTGTTAAGCATTCTCACAATAATAATAATATATATGTGAGAAAACAAAGGTTGTGCTCTCGCCGAAGGCTTGAGCACACCCAATTATTTCAGTAAATCAAACAGCTGCAAGACCCAGTGAAATGTTATATACAACTAGCAACCCAACGCTAGCATCGCTAACGACATTGGCTAATTCAACTTCGGTAGTGTAACAGAGTTCTTTGTAGGTTTGTTTTATATATAATTGTATATGGTCGTGTGGACAATAAGACACGGACGCGGCCTCTTCACAACTTGTATTTTCCCACTTCTGAGGGCTGTTCCTATGGCAACTCCCGAGGGACAAAACACCCTTTTCAGTTGAACATAGAAAGGTTTGCTACAGTAGGCTATCCTCAGGATTTGCAAGCTAGCTAAACTTAAACTATATTTATAATAATTTTGTGGACATAAAAATGGATTTTGTCACTAAATTAGTGACTTGGCTCTATTTCTGGACATACTATCTACAACCAGGGTTCTAAATTAACTTTTTTGATCACCAGCCAATTTGGCTGGTAACTTTCTAAAGTTACCAGCCAATCAGAATTTCCACGAGCCAAATTCTTTCCGGTGAAAATAAGAACAATTACGAGTTTCACTGAATGCATTTGATCATTTTATTAACATTGTTGGCATGAAAAACACAGAAAATGAAGTAAAATGAAGCACAGAAGTATGATGCAAGGGTATGTGATTTACAGTAACGTTTTGTCCTAAGCAGGCATTAATTAAACTGACCTAATATACTCTTTATTAGGAACAGTGTATTTACATTACACTAGACTGTGTCAGTAAGCAACATACTTTTTCTTATGCGTAGACTACATGCGGCAATCCTTACAAAACATAACATTTTCATTGTCAAACACAAGCCATTCCCGACCCATCAGCCATTTGGCATTACATTTTCTTTTCTTCGTTTCTCTAGTACTATCAATATCCTCATCCCTTGCTTCGTTCCTCTTCTCGCCCCCAGAAGTTTGCCCTAATCACCGCCGCATTAAGTTAACTTTTTACTTTACTACTCTAGCTAGCTCTTATTACCTCCTATGATCCACTATGCTTCGTTTGACTTGTTCCTTGTGTTTTCTGGTGGGCGTTCCGTTCGTTTCCACGGTTACTCGCGCCGGTTTCACTTCAACTGCGCGCAGCCAATGGGCGTATAAAACGTTATCACGTAGCATTACGGCACAGTGTTCATGGGAAACTTAGGAAGTACTGCCAGGGGGATAAATGACCGAGAACCATGCCGAGAACAGAGCCTTATGTATCATTCATCTAATGCCTCATGTATCACCGGCCAAACTGGCTAGTGAGTTTTTATTAACACCCGCCAAAATGAATTTTAACCCGCATTTGACGGGTTGGCGGGTGTTAATTTAGAACCCTGTCTACAACCGAAGTGTGTTACACAATGCTGTAAAATCGCCTATATTCGTGCATTGCTTGGTATTGTAGCGACAATGTTCTTGGTACCCAGAATGCCCCGCGGCAAGCTTAAAAGCTACAAAGTTAAGGGCATTAACTTAGTTAGATAAGCATTGTTCGGAGTTCTATTGTTGTGTTGCTTCTGTTTTGATATGTTTAATGCTATGGTCTGTAGTTTAGATAATTTGAGTGTTCACCCTGATTGTGAATGTTGTCTAGTTAGATAGCTATCCAAGCTGTCCAATGTGAAAGTGTTCCTGGGTAAATAAACAGTCGGCCTATATTCCAGTGCGGCCTAGACTCCGATTTACAAACACAAAGTTCCCATTCTGGTGGGATGCGGATTATAGAAAATGTGGCTTATTTTCCGTAAAATACGGTATCTTTCTAGTGCACTTCCCATAGAGGTCAATCAGCCTATAATAGTGGAGAGTTGAAATACAGGTGTTACTGTTGTGAGTTACAAGGTTGTTGAAGAGAATGTCTAATAAACATAAGACGTAGACGGGCTCTAGTTATGGAAGGCCGTTTGTGCCAAAACCCCAAATTTAACGTTCTTGTACAGACGTAAAACATTTTTTATGTACTGGGATCTGGTTTTCCCCCCTGGATAGGAATGGGAACCTATGGAGCCAGTGGTCCCCAACCTTTTTTGCCCCACGGACCAGTTTCATGTAAGACATATTTTCACGGATCGGTCTTCAAGGTGTGGTGGATAAACACGACAAAATAAAATGATACGACCAGCATGAAAACAAGTGTCTAATAATATGAAAACAAATGTAAAATGCATGAAAAACATAATATACCTAATCGACGTATTAGTGGGAGCCCTGCACTTGTTTCTGTGCAACCAAACGGTCCCATCTGGGTGTAATGGGAGACAGTGACACCCGTTCTTTATGTCCAGTTTATTCCGTGATTTTGTTTTGATTGCAGTCACGGCAGAAAATCCCGCTTCACAAAGATAGGATATTGGAAATGAAAGCAGGGTTTTCAGTGCTTTTTTGACGATCTCAGGCTATTCAGCCTTGATTTTCATCCAAAACACTGGCAGAGTTGTTGTCTCAAACATTGAGAGGTAACTTGTCATGTGTCAAGAGAAAGAGACACGTGTGATACAGTCAGGTCCATAAATATTTGGACATTGACACAATTTATCATTTTGGCTCTGTATACCACCACAATGGATTTGAAATGAAACAATCAAGATGTGCTTTAAGTGCAGACTTTCAGCTTTAATTTCAGGGTATTTACAGCCAAATCAGGTGAACGGTGTAGGAATGACAACATATTTTATATGTGCCCCCCCCCCCCCTTTTTAAGGGACCAAAAATAATTGGACAAACTAACATAATCATAAATCTAATTGTCACTTTTAATACTTGGTTGCAAATCCTTTGCAGTCAATGACAGCCTGAAGTCTGGAACCCATAGACATCACCCGACGCTGGGTTTCGTCCCTGGTGATGCTCTGCCAGGCCTCTACTGCAACTGTCTTCAGTTCCTGCTTGTTCTTGGGGTATTTTCCCTTCAGTTTTGTCTTTAGCAAGTGAAATGCATGCTCAATTGGATTTAGGTCAGGTGATTGACTTGGCCATTGCAGAACATTCCACTTCTTTGCCTTAAAAAACTCTTTGGTTGCTTTCGCAGTATGCTTCGGGTCATTGTCCATCTGCACTGTGAAGCGCCGTCCTATGAGTTCTGAAGCATTTGGCTGAATCTGAGCAGATAATATTGCCCGAAACACTTCAGAATTCATCCTACTGCTTTTGTCAGCAGTCACATCATCGATAAATACAAGGGAACCAGTTCCATTGGCAGCCGTACATGCCCACGCCATAACACTACCTCCACCATGCTTCACTGATGAGGTGGTATGCTTTGGATCATGAGCAGTTCCTTCCCTTCTTCATACTCTTCTCTTCCCATCATTCTGGTACAAGTTGATCTTGGTCTCATCTGTCCATAGGATATTGTTCCAGAACTGTACAGGCTCTTTTAGATGTTTTTTGGCAAACTCTAATCTGGTCTTCCTGTTTTTGAGACTCACCAATGGTTTACATCTTGTGGTGAACCCTCTGTATTTACTCTGGTGAAGTCTTCTCTTAATTGTTGACTTTGACACAGATACGCCTACCTCCTGGAGAGTGTTCTTGATCTGGCCAACTGTTGTGAAGGGGTTTTTCTTCACCAGGGAAAGAATTCTTCTGTCATCCACCACAGTTGTTTTCCGTGGTCTTCCGGGTCTTTTGGTGTTGCTGAGCTCACCAGTGCGTTCTTTCTTTTTAAGAATGTACCAAACAGTTGATTTGGCCACACCTAATGTTTTTGCTATCTCTCTGATAGGTTTGTTTTGATTTTTCAGCCTAACGATGGCTTGCTTCACTGATGGTGACAGCTCTTTGGACTTCATATTGAGAGTTGACAGCAACAGATTCCAAACACAAATACCATACTTGTAATGAACTCTAGACCTTTTATCTGCTCCTTGTCAATGAAATAACGAACTCCCTTTATGAGGGAATAACATACACCTGGCCATGGAACAGCTGAGCAGCCAATTGTCCAATTACTTTTGGTCCCTTAAAAAGGGGGGGGGGCACATATAAAATGTGTTGTAATTCCTACACCGTTCACCTGATTTGGATGTAAATACCCTGAAATTAAATCTAAAAGTCTGCACTTAAAGCACATCTTGATTGTTTCATTTCAAATCCATTGTGGTGGTATACAGAGCCAAAATGATGAAAATTGTGTCAATGTCCAAATATTTATGGACCTGACTGTAGTTAGCGCTTAATGAAGCCCACAAACTTGTATAAAAAAATAAAAAAAAATAAAATAAAAAAAAGTTAACTAACATCTTTGCAGAGCTTTTTTGCTCAGGGGAAAAGTCCCGTGGAGAAGGAAATAATCCAGTCATTTTTCAAAATAAAACCTCTTTCAGACTCTGATAATCAATTAAATTAAAAATAGAAATAATGTTTGTTAGTTTTTACTGTGCGGCCCGGTACCAAATGACCCACGGAACGCTGCTACAGAGGATAGAGACCTGTGTTAGTCAGAGCATGTTTGAACGGAGTTGTAAATTAGTGGAGCAAGGAACAGAGTGTCTTGTCCCCGGCCTAGGCCAGGCCGGGTTCTAGTCTGTTCCGTCTGTTTATTCAAGGTCCAGTCATCCATTCCGTTTCTTCACTCCTTCTCTCATCAACACCACAGCTCTTAAACCCCGGATTGTCATCCACTACTCGCCAGTTTGTTGAATCATCAACCTCACGTCTGTATTCCTGGCTTTCCGTGTTTGACTCGTCTACGCCTGTTTTTGTGCTAACTCTTGTTCCTATCTACCACCAGGGAGTCAGGTGGCTGAGCGGTGAGGGAATCGGGCTAGTAATCAGAAGGTCACTGGTTTGTGCCAAATGACGTTGTGTCCTTGGGCAAGGCACTTCACCCTACTTGCCTCGGGGAATGTCCCTGTACTTACTGTAAGTCGCTCTGGATAAGAGCGTCTGCTAAATGACTAAATGTAAATGTAATGTAAATGTACCACCAGATCACCGCTTCCAATCCTCCATTCCTTCTACCGGTACCCTGCTCCACCATCCACCAGCTACCCTCAACCGTCCTCCCCGTCTCTCAAATAAAGTTCAGCGCACATCCAGACCAACGTGTGTATGTCGTGCGTTTGGGTCGTCAGTACAGCCGTGTCAGTACAAACTGGCCACCATGGATCCAGCCGACGCCGAGGCAATCCGTTGAGCTTTTGGACACCAGGGTGCAGCCCTTGCCCGCCATGAGGAAGCCCTCTCGGAGATCTTAGCTGCTCTGGGGAACATACAGGCTCGGATTGCTAACCGGTGTCCCGGTAACTTCAGCGTTTTCTCGGATTCGCCAACTTTTAAAGGAGGTTCATCCGGAACTACAGCCGAGTAGCTGCACCACTCACTTCCCTCACCTTCACGGCCGCTCCGTTCACCTGGACCCCGGAAGCAGAGGCCGCCTTTCAGGAGCTGAAGTCCAGGTTCATCTCCGCTCCTATTCTAACCCAGCCGGACCCCGCTCTCCAATTCATCGTGGAGGTGGACGCCTCTGACACGGGAATGGGAGCGGTGCTCTTCCAGCGTTTACAGACTGACCAGAAGGTACATCCTTGTGAATTTTTCCTATGAAGGCTGACACCTCCCGAGAGGAACTATGATGTGAGCAACAAGGAACTGCTTGCCGTGAAGTTGGCGTTAGAGGAGGGGCGCCACTGGCTGGAGAGGGCTGACCCGCAATTCATCGTCTGGACCGATCACAAGAACCTTGCCTCCCTCCAGACGGCCAAGCGCCTAAACTCCCGTCAGGCCCGGTGGGCCTTGTTCTTTGGAAGGTTCCACTTCCACCTAACCTACCGTCCCGGTTCCCGGAATACCAAGCCAGATGCCTTATCTCGCCTACGTGGCCCCCATGAAGAAGAGGCTACTACAGAACCTATTCTGCCTCCATCCTGTCTCGTAGCGGGGGTTACGTGGTAGATCGAGCCAGCAGTCACTCAAGCTCAAGTGCATCAACCTGACCCAGGCACCGGTCCACCCAACCGCCTTTTTGTTCCCGATGCAATGCTTTCAAAGAATGACAATATAAAGTGGTTATACTTTCAGTATAGATCAGTGAATTTGTGTTTACTGATGTCAATACTGCAAAACAAGTCATTCAGAGATGACAGATAATTTCAAGTGTGATCTGAGAAATCATCACCAGCTGCATCACGGGCACTGCACTATCTATCCATTTCTTTATAATTCCAGAAATCTGTGTGTGTCACCGACATCATCACAGGCACTCTGCCCTATCTATCGTTCAAGTAACCCTGTCTGAAGGCCTGAAAAGGTCTAGAATATTTCAAGGGGGATTTTTCAGCAAGAGCATTCCAGGTTTACCAACATTAAGATACGCGTATCTTCAACTTTTTTACAGATTTCAATGTATGACACATCATTTGAAAGCTTTCAATCTGCACTTTCACAATCTGTAAAAAAATGAGAAATGACCTTGGCTGAAAACAGCCCCTTTTCACCAGAGCTTGTCACCTATTGCTTCAGCACTAGCACCCTCTTGTAGTAGAAGTAACCCCTATATTTTCATTCCGGTCGGGATCTCACTATATTATTCACACTCATTCTACCACTATACAGATCTTCCCATTTAATTAAGTGACGGTCCTAATGTGCTTATGTAAGAATCAGGGACACATTCTTAGTGGGGAAGGAGAAGGGAGATCTTTCTGTTGGAAACCTCACCAGACTCTGCAGTGTGGAGCATGAGCCAGCGGATGGCGACATTGCAGTCCCTCAGGCAGTTGAGGAGTTTGGGGATGTTGTCCAGGACGATCTCCTCCCTCAGGAATCCCTCCTTCAGCAGCTGCTGCATCTGGAGCTTCAGACCTTCCAGGCTGGCTGCATAGCGACATGCCTGTCCAGTTGAGAGTTCAGTTCAGTTCGTTTTTATACATTTCCCGAGGGAATTTGGTTGCAGCATATAACATAAAACAATCAATCCCATAAAAACAAACATATACAACATATTTAAAATTAGAGAGGGTACAATTTCTGGGGACATTCTTTATGTAAAATCTTTACAGCTGAGAGGATAAATTAATATCAAAAGAGTTACTTTAGACCCAATTGGAATGAGAAAACTCAGAAGAGCTAAACCTCTGGTTAACTTTTCCCCCCCACACTTTCCACATAAACTCCCATAGACTGCAAACTGAGACATCTCAGTTCACATATATTAGATTCATTACAGCTTTGTACTTGTGTACCAGTGGAGGCTCATCAGGGGATGAAGAGGAGGATCATCCTCCTCAGTGACATTTAATTGAAAAAAAAAAAGCTTTTAAAAAGTTAAAAACTGAGATAAAAATACTAAATATATAAATATTTAACCGGACATTTTATTAAAATACATAATATTGAACTGAAGGTTTACAGCAGCGTTTCTTAACAGGGGCGGAACCGCCCACAAGGGGGAGTTCAGTGTACATCAGGGGGCGTGGAAGCAAACCTTTTCAATAAGAGGGCGTTGAGGTGTTTTGGGGGGGGTTTGTGTGTGTTTTTTGGTCACAAGCCGCCACTGTTGTGTACCTTGTGCACTAAAGATGTCTTCCAATTGTTCAATACTGGAAGCCTGGACAAATGCATTTATAGCCCATAGATGTCAAATATGGCTAGTACTACAAGTACTACATCTATACTTGATAACTGTCATTATACCTGCTCTCTAATGTTGGCTGAGTCCAGGGTGTAGTTGAGGGCAGTCTTGGCAGCTTTATAAGGTTCCCATGCTTCTACCAAATTCACTGTGATTCCCATGTAGATGCTAATGACCTGGAGAAAAATCATGTCAACAAACGGAGCAAAGGTTGACACACACAAAATGAATACAAAAATACAGTGATCCCCTGCTGACTTTGTACATTTGCTAACTGACAAATAAATGATCTGTCTATCATTTTAATGGTAGGTTTATTTGAATAGAGACAGAATAACAACAACAAAATATAGCTGCAAGCAGCAATGGAGGGGCCAAGCAGTCCAGAGCAGAACATGGCCTCCATAGCACTTGTGTAACAATTAAGTCACAACAACCTGTTGCACTCATGGAACACACCAAGTTACCAACATACCAGTGATTTTTCTGGTATAATACCCCAGCCCTCTGCTTTTCATGGGAACGATGGAACACAAGTTTGGTGACAATCGGACAAATGGTTGCTGAGAACAAACAGGTTTGAAAATGGAAAATCCATCTGGTACCATTTGTGAAGCTGGGTCTGAAGATCATCTGTGCCAAATTTAGTAAACATTGTATACGATTTGTGGCATGCAAAAGGTTTTTTACACTTTTGGATGAAATCCAAAATGGCGGCCGCGTCAATTCGGTTGAAATATTATCGAGGTCAGGCTTGGAATCTCACAAGACAATAGACAAAGAAATTACTTTATTCAGGTAAACACTTGAACAGTTATTAGCCAAAACACTTGTATGCTTCCTGCCACGCCCCCTTTTAGTCATGACACCATTTTTGGAGGACATCCTCAGAATAAGGTTCTGAGTCGGCGTACCAAATTTGGAGTCACTGCCTCAAAGACCTCCTAAGATATGACTTCACTTCCTGTTTGGCAGCTTTTCTGCTGAATTTGATTGGCTGTCACGGACAAACGGTTATGATGATCAAAATTATTTTCAATAACTTTTGTGAAGCTTGGTCTGAAGATCATGTGGGCAAAATCTGGGGATGATTGAACACAATTTATGATCTGTGAAAAATTTAGAAGCTTTTTGATAAAACCGGAAATGGCGGAAAATGTATATAACCGAAAATTGACGCCATGGTGTGCGTTGAACTCTGCTTGATCCAAGGAATCCAGCGGTATCTCATTTTTGACAATCAGACATGTGCTTCGAAAGTTACTTGTGTGAACGCAACTCCAACTTTGACCCAGTGGCGCTAGAGTCCCCAAGTATGACACATGAAACTTGGTGAATTGGACCAGGGGACTGTCCCCAATGAGTGTGCCAAATTTCACAACTTTCGACTAAGCACTTCTGGGGGCTGGCATTGACACCCAGTCCTAAGAATAATAATAATAAATATAGCAGCAATGGAGGGGCCAAGCAGTACAGAGCAGGACATGGCCTCCATAGCACTTGTGCAACAATTAAGTCACAACAACCTGTTGCACTCATGCAACACACCAAGTTTGTTTGAAATATATGTTTGCGTTCAAGAGTACTGAGAGTTCAAAGTTATTTTTCTGGTATAACACTGCAGGCCTCCTCTGCTCCTCATGGGAACAATGGAACCCAAGTCTGGTGACAATCGCGCAAATGGTTGCTGAGATATGCTCTTGCGCCTCGTTTGGCAGCTTTGCCACCGCTTTTGATCGTCTCTACCGAACAAACATTTTTTGAAAATTGAAAATTCATCTGATTGCTTTTGTGAAA
Source organism: Osmerus mordax (assembly GCF_038355195.1). Lineage (NCBI taxonomy): Eukaryota > Metazoa > Chordata > Actinopteri > Osmeriformes > Osmeridae > Osmerus > Osmerus mordax. Next base: position 13,865,501 of record NC_090055.1, read on the forward strand.
CTGGGTCTAAAGATCATCTTTGCCAAATTTGGTAAACATTGGACACAAATTGGGGCGTGCAAAAGGTTTTTACACTTTTCCATGAAATCCAAAATGGCGGCCACGTCCATTCGAATTTTATGAAAAGTTATTAATAGTCAGGCTTGATATCTCACAAGACATCAACAGACAAAGAAATTACTTTATTAAGGTAAACACTTCAACAGTTATTAGCCAAAACACGTTTATGCTTCCAGCCACGCCCCCTTTTAGTCACATGACACAATCTTTGGAGGACATCCTTAGAATAAAGTTCCGAGTAGGCGTACCAACTTTGGTGTCACTGCCTCAAAGAACTGCTGAGATATGGTTTCACTTCCTGTTTGGTGGCTTTTCTGCAGAATTTGATTGGCTGTACCGGAAAAACGGTTGTGAGGATCAAAATTCTTTTCGATAACTTTTGTGAGGCTTGGTCTGAAGATCATATCTGGTAATTTTGAAGAAGATTTGACAATTTCTAGGAGGAGTAGGCTTTCAAAGGTTTTTGAAAAAAACGGAAATAGCGGAAAATCTATAAACCGGAAATTGACGCCATGGTGTGCATTGAATTCGGCTTGATCCAGGGAATCCAATGGTACCTCATTTTTGAAAATGGGTCATACGGTTCAAAAGTTGCATGTGTAAACACAACTCCAACTTTGACCCATTGGTGGCGCTAGAGTGCCAAAGTATGGGACATGAAACTTTGTGAATTGGACCAGGGGACTGTCCCCAATGAGTGTGCCAAATTTCACAACTTTCGACCAAGCGCTTCTAGGGCCTGCCATAGACACCCAGTCTTAAGAATAATAATAATAACTAGAATAATAATAATAAATATAACTGCAAGCAGCAATGGCGGATTCCTCCAAACATTGCAAACCACTGAAAAATGTATATTCTTTAAAAATTATCACTGTAAAATTCCATGCAGCAGACTTACCAATGGGATACCAAATCTGAAATGCAATACCATCAAGATCCACAAGGGCTTTTATTTCAAGCCAAGGAGTGAAGGGAGGGGGCTTGGTGAGCCGACCCATTCCAGAAAGCCTTGTATCTTTGTGTATCAGGGCGTGGCCTGTAGCGTCACTTATGGGTGATATTGGGCCATTTGTGGTGTGGTAGTTACTCTTGGCCTATACTATCAATGTTTCAGGATTTTGAGAACTTTTTACCATTGCATACAAAATCGGAAATGCAATACCATCAAGATCCACATGGGCCTTTGCTAAAGACCAAGCAATGAGTGGGGGCTTGGTCAGCCCACAATTGCCTGAAATGTTGTGTATGCGTCTCGTCAAGCTTGCGCGTGTGTCAAGGGAAAGGCTGAGTGTGTGAGAATGTGGAGCACGCGCGCGCTGAAGAGCAGGGGAGACATTTCATTGAAAATTTCGTTAGCAATTAGCCAAGCATGCATGTTTCAAATATTCACATAAAATCGACTTTTCATGTTACAGTCAACTTTTCCTCAGATTTGTGTACTAAACATTCTCAAGAGTCTTCATATGAACTTGTGATTGAATCAAAGTATCAGTTTTTGACCGGCGGATGTGTAAAGCATTATTTTAGCGTTAGCGATAAATTCGATTTGCTTTATATCAATCATTTTTTGAGATATGAAGTTGCCTTTGCACATGGTAACATGTTGTAGTGTCGTCCACCGATATACCAAGTTTAGTGTTGATATCTCAAAGATTTGCTGAGATTTGACCCAAGTTCCTGTTTGGTTACTTTTTTGCTGATTTTGATTGGCTGTGCCGGACAAACGGTTTAGAAAATCAAAACGCCATGGGATAACTTTTGTGAGGCTTGGTCTGAAGATCATCTCTGGTCATTTTGAAGAAGATATGACAAAAATTGTAGGAGGAGTAGGCTTTCAAAGGTTTTTGATAAAACCGAAAATGGCGGAAAATCTATATAACCGAAATTGATGTCATAGGGTGTGTTGAACTCGTCTCAATCCAGGGAATCCAACGGTACCTCATTTTTGAAAATCGGTCATACGGTTCAAAAGTTCGATTCCCCGGCCGTGCCAAATGATGGTGTCCTTGGGCAAGGCACTTCACCCTACTTGCCTCGGGGGAATGTCCCTGTACTTACTGTAAGTCGCTCTGGATAAGAGCATCTGCTAAATGACTAAATGTAAATTCCCTGCAAAAGGGAATGGTGATCAGCAGCCTCATAGTTGAATCAAAACGAATACATTTGGCAGACCGGTGTAAAAATTGACCTAATCTCTATGACGTAAATGTCCTTTTAAGTTTTTCCCTTCTCGTGATATTTTCAGGCATTAAGCCTATTCATATTGCATTCATTCATTAATAAAAAAAAACCTTTGAAGATTATTCTAACAACGACGTAACACCGGCAGGAGCTATCTCAGATGGAATCGCGATTCAAACAGTACCATCTGAAAATATGCCCCCAAAAACGTAAATAAGCTTGACATTTATTTAGTGGAAAATCGCTCATTCATAAAAAGCTCACTGGTAGCGATCATTGTCAGTAACAACGCAAAATGTGATGTAGCCCTGTGTGGAGAAGCTGCCCCGGTAAATTGTACTGCTACAGTATACTAGACTACTGCTGTGTTCGTCTTTGTAGCAATTGCGTTGGTTGAATTTCGATTTAACGTTCCGTTGTATGGTTTAGGCTGAAATTAATTATTTTCATGACAGATTGACAAAGTTTAGGCTGTGGCAATGAAGTGCAGGTTAGTAGTCAGATAGTTTCACCTATTGAAAGACTTTTGATTTAAGTAAGGGAGTGCCGAACATGTTCTGTCGCCGTTTGACTTCCTAAACAGCTGTGGAGATGTTTTTGTTAGCTAATACTGTGTCTCGCGTAGGCTACAGCTTTGCAGTGAGTGTGGTTTGAAACCACAGGTAATGATAATTTCACCAACAAATCGTTCACTTGTAATCTAATGTCATAATAAATCCTACAACGAAAATGTATTCGTGAGGAATGATTATTTTAACGATTGAAAACAGATGCATCATAGGCCACTGTAGTATGTGTTGATCAGGCAACAGAGGCTAATCTCATGATGCTAATGCTTCAGTGAGTAGACTACTGTTTCCAAAAGTAGATGTACTTCCTTAATAATATCATCTTATATTGTACATTATACTTCCCAATTGTGTTTCATATCACAAAGTAAAATAAGTAAATACTAGTAGTTATCACCCTGGCCTCTTTGCTTGTGGCGTTTCTGCAGCTGCCTTGCAGTAAAGCAGTTAGCTTAGCTATCCCCCAAGTTAACAGATGCGAAACAAATGTTCTGCTACAGGTAGTCACGCGTGTTTTCATGACGTTAGTAATGTCAGTGACTGTGGCTAGCAAGTTAGCCACCAGGTGCCTCGCAGCTTCGCTGCTTGGCCCCTAAATATAGCTGCAGGCAGCAATGGTGGGTTCCTCCTCAACATTGCAAACCATTTCAAAATTGACTTGACACAGACATGTATTTCCATAGCTCTTGTGGTCCCAAACTAGCATAACTGCATATGTGGCCTACACATACATACTGAATTTTAAGTCAATTGGAGTAGGGCTGCAACAACGAATCGATTATTAAAAGCGTTGGCAACGAATTTAATTATCGATTCGTTGTGTCGCGCGATTATTACGCCACTCAATATGTCGCGGAGATGTTTGAGTATAAAAAAAAAGTTTAGTTGAACGCGGAGAGGAGGTAGAGGAAAGGCCATCGGAGAGACGTTGTTGAGTAACGTTGTTCTGAAACACATGGCGGAGGCAAAGAAATCAGTACGACCCAAGTCATCCAAGGTGTGGGAGCATTTCACACTAAATACATCGAAACAGTGTGTTAATTGACCGAGGTGAAGTTAGTTTCATATTCGACATCCGTCTCACATTCGGAAGACGCTACTTTGCAGCATCACGTTAGGGACCAGGTGAAAACAACCCATACCATTTTGAAAAATGTAGACTTTTATAATATTTTTAGGAATATAAAACCTCAAACAGACACCAGAGTATCTTAACAATGTCTGGTATACTTCCACAGCCTTTACTTTTTCAATGAAGTTTCAAATAAAATGATAGAAAATCACTATTCTTTGAAAATAGCTTAATCCTCGCAAATCTGAATTTCTTTCAAAATTGTGTCAAAAAAATCTTAAATATACACCAGATTATTCTAATAAAGTCTGGCCTACTTCCACAACCTTTCAATTTTCAATAAAGTTTTAAACAAAACTCAAATAAATTGCTCATCTTGGAAAATAGCATTAAATCCATGCTAATATTAATAACTTTTTCAAAATTGTGTGCCTGTTTGTGCACATTCTGAAGATTTTTTGCACTGTGAATTTGCACTGTCAGTTCTGTTTTTGAAAAAAGGGTTGGAAATTAATGCTTTGTTTTTTTATCCAATTCATCGAAAAAAGAATCGACAGATTCATCGATTATTAAAATAATCATTAGTTGCAGCCCTAAATTGGAGTCATGGTTCATGAGAAGATATTGGTACGTTTTTCAAAACGTTCACCGTACATGCCGACTGTATGGGTCACCACTGTATGGTTTCCCATGATAAATAAGCATGTATAGCAAGTTTTAGACATTTTAGACTGATGGGGTGGAAATTCCATTACTTTGAAAATTGACAATTGGGGCGTGGCCTGTTGAACCACTTATGGGCAATGGTGGGCCATTTGTGTCATGGTAGTTACTCATGGCCTATACTATCAGTGTTTTAGGCTTTTTACCATTGCAATCAAAATCGGAAATGCTATTACTATGCTAGAAACCAAGGAGTCTGGGTGGGGTCATGGCCCACCTCAGAAAAGCTTGGGTGTGTGCGTCTTACCAAGCTTGCGCGTGTGTCAAGGGGCTCTGGCCCCTTGTGTGTGTGTGAATGTGGAGCGCGCGCGGAGGAGCATCGGTCATATGGTTCAAAAGTTGCGTGTGTAAACACAAGTCCAATTTTGACCCGTTGGTGCGCTAGAGTGGTCTAATGGGAGACATGAAACTTGGTGTGAATAAAGAAGGGACTGTCCTTAATGAGTGTGCCAAATTTCACAAAAAGTTACCATATGGTTCTTGGGGCTGCCATTAACTCTCATGGAACAAGAAAAAAGAAAACTAGAGGGTACAATTTCTGGAGAAATTGTAGAGTGTGTCGGTTGCAGGTGGGTCCGTCCCCTTAAAGGCCATATGGCAGGTTAAACACTTCTGTTGATTAATGGGTACATGAAGCACTCAAGATATGTATATAATTTAAAATATCTCCAAATGGTGTTAAAGACCAGTTTTTGTCGTTTTTGCTGTTAGCATTAGCATATTAGCGCGAATCGGCGATGACGTCACGTTGGGGAGTCGTGGAGGAGAGAAGCCTCAGCCTAGTACTAGAACTATGGAAACTGACTGGGATGAAAAAGAGGTGGCAAAACCCACTAATGTGTATGATGGCCCGCAGCCGTATAATTTCGAACCAAGTAGACATGAGGGCAAATGAGGAATTGCCGAGACTTGATGGCCGTCAAAGCCAATTAAATGGATGGTCCGAGGAGAATGAGTGGAGAGTTGGTGAAGTTTCCTGGTGAGTTGCTATCATTTAGCAACGCAGCAACGATCTCTGGAGCTAGTCCATGAACATCAGTGCACATATAAAAAAAAATTTTTACTGTCAGTGAATAGCACCGAGTGAAAGTCAACGTTTTATTTATATCTAGTGACAGTGATCATTCAGGGCCTGACATTACATTTTTGAGGCACGTCCTTTGGACAAGTAGCCCTACGTTTACGTTTCACTTTTCTATGCACAAAAGTCACGTCCGGGTAAAGATTGTGCCTTTGACCAACGAAGATGAGCTGTAATATTATACAAATGATAACAATTGAGGTGTTATAAAAAAAATATTTGTTACATTAAACATTTACACAATTTCTGCAGAATGAAACACTTTGTTATGTACTGTATTGCAGCTTCGTCCCAATATCTCTACAGACCGTGCAGCTAATTTAATGCTCAACACTTGAACGGGGGCTTATTACTTGAAAGAGGAATTACTGCGTCTTCTCAGTTACACTATCAGGGCTTGGAAATACTGTGACTTGCAAAAGTAGGCAAATGGCTAGTAGAACATGACATTTCATAATAATTTATGTCAATTAAACAGCTGCAAGACCCAGTGAAATGTTATATACAGCTAGCAAACTAACGTTAGCTAGCATCGCTAACGACATTGGCTAACTCAACTTCGGTAGGCTATCCTCAGTATTTGCAAGCTGGCCAGTGCAAGTACAGTAACATGGCATTTTTCTTTGAGTTTAAACTTGTCCAGTGGGGCAGGTACATTTCTCTGCCCTACAAAAAAATCCACTTGTCCCGGACAATCATGTCGTTAGCTGTAGTTCAGATAAGTAGACTAGTACTACCGGTAAACTTATCTAGAAAGAAGACATCATGCTAGCTATGGGCTAGCTATGGGCTAACTTGCCAGTCCAACCTAGAAATCCCCCCCAAGATCATCCCTAATTAAATATTTTCCCAGATGTTGTAATTTCCAATTAGATGTCCCATGTTTTTATAGTACTAGCAGAGACCATATTAGACATTCTCTGGTACTAGCCTAGTGTTTATTTCTAATCGATTTCAATGGTCTCTAAGCGGGCTTTGGTCGGTCGTCTCCCCAACGTGACGTCATGCAATGCATTGTGGGGGAAAGAAGAATCATTGCAAAAAGTAGCTACTTTTTCGTATTATATTCTGTTTTGTGACACCCAACAACATCAAATACAATGGATAACAGTTTAAATGTTTATTACCAACAAGCAAATAGCGCAAATTCGTTGGAAAAATAAACCTGCCATATGGTCTTTAAGTTTTTCTTTTCTAGTGACATTTTTCAAGCATTTAGCCTACTCATATAATTCATTGAGAACCCCCTTTGAAACAAGCTACTGTAACAACGTTGTCACCGAAAGTATTTCTGATTGAATCGCGATTCAAACAGTACCATCTGCTAACTGAAAATATGCCCCCAAAAACATAAAAGCTTGGCATTTATTTAGGTGGAAATGGCTAATTCAAAAGAGGTTTGCTACGAGCAAGCTAGCTGCTGTTGCTAGCCAAAATTCACTGAGTGGATTGTTTGAATGCGCCGGAAATGAGAAACTTTTCTTTTGAAATAAAGTTTAGGCTGTGGCATTGAAGACAGCGACGCACCACACAAGCTTGAGTTTAAATACATTAATTAATGTGATATTACTTACTGGACATGCAAGTCTTGATTTGCTTAAATGTACATGTATGATGCTGCTAGTACACCACGGCACGATAGGATACTCTTGTGCAAAAGCACATCTATGTACATTGTATCCATGCGTCGTTGCTAACGTGTGCTGACGTTGTGACGTTGGCACCACTGAGTACCCTTTGTTGACACAAACAAGTTCAGCCTAAACCGTGCAACGGAATGCAAATAAAAATACAAGCAACTCAATCGCTACCAAGACGAAACTTTTGACACCGACGTTGTCTATGTAATCCAAATATTGACAGATCCTTAGGTGTGGGAAAAGAAACAAAAAATAAATATATATGTGAGAGAACAATGGTTGTGCTCGCCGAAGGCGTGAGCACACCCAATAAAGCTAACAATAACAATAGGTTTCCTCCTCATGGAGGAATCCTATTGTTCTCCTCCTTCCCTCAGCCCTGGCTGAGGGAAGGAGGTTCTCACCCAAGATTTGACGGTACATGGCCCCGTCTATCATCCCTTTGATGCAGTGAAGTTGTCCTGTGCCCAGAAAAACACCCCCAAAGCATAATGTTTCCATCTCCGTGTTTGACGGTGGGGATGGTGTTCTTGGGGTCATAGGCAGCATTCCTCCTCCTTCAAACACGGTGAGTTGAGTTGATGCCAAAGAACTCGATTTTGGTCTCATCTGACCACAACACTTCACCCAGTTCTCCTCTGAATCATTCAGATGTTCAACTTCAGAGGGGCCTGTACATGTGCTTTCTTGAGCAGGGAGACCTTGCGGACGCTGCAGGATTTCAGTCTTTCACAGTTTGGAATCTGATTGATTGCTTCTGTGGACAGATGTCTTTTATACTGGCAACAAACTGAGATTAGGAGCACTCCCTTTAAGAGTGTGCTCCTAATCTCAGCTCGTTACCTGTAAAAAGGCACCTGGGAGCCAGAACTCTTTCTGATTGAGAGGGGGTCAAATACTTATTTCACTCATTAAAATGCAAATCAATTTATAACAATTTTGACATGCGTTTTTCTGCATTTTTTTGTTGTTATTCTGTCTCTCACTGTCCAAATAAACCTACCATTAAAATTATAGACTGATCATTTCTTTGTCAGTGGGCAAACGTACAAAATCATCATAGGATCAAATGTGTTTTTTTTTTACATAATATATATATACATATACACACACAGGTTCATTCAGAAATGTAGACTGAAACCAGTCTTCAAATTGCAAAGGTTAGGGTTATTATAATTTCCACAGATTTTCATCCAGTATCACAGATTGTCTCTCACCCAGTTATCAGGGAAGTACTTGTCCACTATCTCTCTCATCTTAGCCTGCTGAGTGTGTAGTATGGAGGGAGTGAAGTACAGGCAGACATACAGCATGGCTGCCTGGTTAGCCAGTGCTGTGCTACGGTGCTCAGGCAGCGGGTATGCAGAAACCTAATTGGATACAAAACATACAATGAGCACTGTAAATTCCCATGGAAAACATTTCATTAATCTCTACATAATCCTTATAGTGAGATTTTTGAACTGTATTTAACATTTACCGTTTCAACTGTAAGATGCTAAAGGTGTTTGGGTGATGCATTAAGGCGGTACTACAATACTTGTCTCACTCTGCAAAATGCAAGAAATGCTTCGCAAATACTTTTGACAGACCCCTGCTGTAGTGAGCAGGCAGAATAATGTGCACATCCAGTCTTGCCTGGTTGTAGATGTCATCTGAGCGAAGCCTCCCAACCACCATGCTGATAAACGTGGAGCTGATAGGGACTCTTTGGAAGTAGCCCTCGGGATAGTTGGCTGGCCGTTTGGCCGCAGGCTGGCTAGAGTGGCCTGTGCTGCGCAAGAGCTTACAGATGTCATCCAGGTTGGAGTCTGCAGAGGAACGAGCAGCACTGAAATGAGGAAATCAAATAGAACACGTTAACCGGTACTGAGGCACAATACAGTAAACCCAATAAACACTTGATGTTCCAACACTACAAAGAGCTATTTAGGTGGTATGCATGACGAAATAATGGTTAAATGCAACTCATTCGATGTGAACACACAGCTATTAAGATCACCAGTCTCTCACCTGTATCTATAATAGGACACCAGCATCCTCTCCCTGACTTCGCCTTCAATCTTCTGGTCAATGACAAGCAACATGACTCCATACAGATACAGGGCCTCACACTAGACAGGATGAGATACAGCGGACAGTCAATCCCTCTTTGACAAAGCAATAGGTGGCACAGGCAGATTGGCCAGTAGATACAATTTTTACTAAACATTTTAGGGTACATTTTATAAATAGAAATCTATGATCTGCACATTTTAGAGTGCAGATTGTTTTGTTGCACTACCACATGATTAAATGGACAGGGTGGGGATGTGATCATAGATCAAAGGTATTACTCCAAGTAGATTAGTAAATACAGACGCTGATAAGTACATAACTAAAATGCGCTAATCACAATTGTTTTACCAGAAGTTGTTTTCCATCTTCATTCATCAGCACAGTTTCCAGGGTCTGCTGGATGTAAACACCTTCGTGCAAATCGTCCAAGTACCTACAGAGGTGACAGACAATGTTAGTAATGTCAGTCTAGTTTGTAGGCCTGGGGCTGTATTCACAAAACATTCTATCTTACCACTTCCTACCAGTTCTCCTAAACAGCAATAAAAGTTATTTGCTAAGAGTGTCCTCCTAAAACATATTCACAAAGCTGCTGAGACCAACTTTCACTAAGGAATGCAGAGAAATCCTAAGGTAAGACAAAGGGTGGGGTTGACCATGTTGCTATGAATGATGTCAACAAGCTTACGACGCCCACAGTGAGTACTCGGTAATTTGACTGCATCCCTGATAGCTCTACTACTATCATAATACCCGACGATACCTTTTCAAAAGCTCATGATCATGACATTTTTCTAAAATGTTCACGTTCCAAGGTGGATGGCCAGCAACAGACATTTTAGGGTTGTTTGTGATTTGGTCTTACTGATTTAGGAGTCCTCTTGACTACCCCTAACTTTTCACAGATTTAGGAGCTAGTTTTAATGCAAAATTGCTTTGTGAAATACTCTTACAGAAAAAAATTATGAGTCCTACAATTAGGACTGACATGCCCATTATTTTAAAGAGTTTCTTCTAAATCGATACTTGATGTTTTGTGAATACGGCCCCTGGGCTACTTTCTGAGAAGATGCATCAAGACATGGCCTGGAAAAGCATGGCCTCTGTGGACCGGCAAGTTCACACACAACTCCAACTTTTGAATAGCTGTTTTAAAATGAATGTCTTCATTTATTAACAAAAGGGTATAAGCTGTAGATCAGCAAATACAAATTTATGACAAACAACATAGCTATTGTTGTGTTCTTTTACCTGATTAGATCCACAATGTACTTGTGGACGCTTTCAAAAGCAAGGTAAAATCTTGAGAGTATCTCGATGTTGTTCTCACGGAATTCTTCATCCAGATCCTGAAGCTCTGGTTTGGCCTCCAGCTTACCCTCATAGTACTCAGGGCCCTATGGGAAAGGTGGGGTCATTACCCAGTTTACTGAACTTCTTTAACACGTTGCCTTTCCTTGTGCTGCCTTCGGGTCACATGACCCAAAGGTTCATAACGAACCATATAATAACCAAAATAATTTTCTTTTAACCTTTGCAATGTGGGGGGTCTGAGACAGCCTAGCTGTTAAAAGAAAATGCTTCACTTTGTCTTTGTATGTGGTAAATCTGTCGCAATACGACGGTGGGTCACAATGACTGATGGGTCAGAATGACCCGAAGATAACACAAGGGTTAAACCATGTATCGACAAATGAATTTGTATTTACCAAACTCACAGTGCATGGTCATCAACATTCACACATTTGGCATACAATGCATCCGGATACAGTGCATTCGGAAAGTATTCACAGCACTTCACTTTTTCCACATTTTGTTATGTTACAGCCATACTCCAAAATGGATTTAAAAAAAAAAAGAATCCAAAAGATTCTACAGATAATACCCCATAATGATAACATTTTGCAAATCTTTTACAAATACAAAAAATCTCTTGTACATAAGTATTCACAGCCTTTGCCATGACACAAAATTGATCTCAGGTGCATCCTGTTTCCACTGATCATCCTTTAGATGTTTTTACAACTTGATTGGAGTCCACCTGTGGTACATTCAGTTGATTGGACATTATTTGGAAAGGCATACACCTGTCTATATAAGGTCCCATACTTGACAGGGCATGTCAGAGCACAAACCATGCCATGAAGTCCAAGGAATTGTCTGTAGACCTCTGAGACAGGATTGTATCGAGGCACAGATCTGGGGAAGGGTACAGAAACATTTCTGCAGCATTGAAGGTCCCAATGAGCACAGTGGCCTCCATCATCCGTAAAAGGAATAAGTTTGGAACCAGCAAGACTCTTCCTAGAGTGACCAAGAACCCGATGGTCACTCTGACAGAGCTCCAGCATTGCTCTGTGAAGAGAGGAGAACCTTCCAGAAGGAAAACCATCTCTGCAGCACTGCACCAATCAGGCCTGTATGGTAGAGTGGCCAGACAGAAGCCACTCCTCAGTAAAAGGCACATGACGGCCCACCTGGAGTTTTCCATAAAGGCATCTGAAGCACTCTCAAACCATGAGAAACAAAATTGTCTGGTCTGATGAAACAAAGATTTAACTCTTTGGCCTAAATGCCAAGCGTCATGTCTGGAGAAAATCAGGCACCGCTCAACCCCCGGCAGATACCATCCCTACAGTGAAGCGTGAATATTAAAAACTAAAACAAACAACCGTCCGAACAAGAGAATGCTCCTGATGAGCTGGGCATTAGTACTGTAAATTACAGTAGGTTACGCATTAGATGTGTTTCAGACTCTGAAAACGGCAACACGAGAATTAGCGTAGGCTACATCTGACTATCGATTGACCAATAAAACCTGGGGGGGGGAGGGGGGATCATTCTTAGAAAGCCTGTATTTGATTGCAAATGAACTAACACGCAACAATAAATGTACCTAATGCTGATGGAAAGTACTATAAGCTAACACGCGCGATGGTATAAATCACATAGCTACAGCTCAACCTAGCAACAGGAGAAAACGTCATGGTTTCGGGGGAACTAAATTATCGTAACACCGGACGCATGTAGCAGAGCACGGGCATGACATCACACACAGGTCCGCTTTTCTTTAAGACGCTAGCTACAAAAAAGTACAGTTTTTTTTTCTTAATGCCAGTATCGTACCGTTTCTAAAAAGCTAGTACCGCGGTACGGTACCAGTACCGGTAGGCTATAGCGTGCAACACTGATAGCTATAGCCTCGAGAAAACCCAAATACGTGATTAGTAGGCTACATTTGGGTATTTTCTAAGGTATGCCCCGGGTAACCGGTTGTTTTATCAACCCAAAACAATTGTTCCTGGACGCTGATATTGATATGATCAATATTGCAAAACTCAACACATTTTGCGGCTCATCCCATCTCACCTTGAAGTAGCTGAAATCACATATGATGTCTCCATATTTTAGCTGATCGATCTTGTCCTTGAGTCTAAAGACTGTAGGGATGAACTCAGACAATCGAAGGAGCTCCGCGATGATTGCGTTTCCTCGAGACACAATCCTGAGAACCGCTTGGCCGCACAAGTTGTTCTCTGCTAGGAAATCCACCATGGCGGAAAATACAGGAAAGCCTTTCTGCGTTCTTATATTCCTGCACACTCCTGTCAGGAAAGAAAGGGCTCTGAAAAAGAACCAAAACCCACTTCTGCTGTTCAGGCATGTCTTACCAGGAATGCAAACAGGCTGTCTTTCTCGACTACAACATTAACAGTTCATTATGTCAACTGTCACATTCACGTGATCGTTAAAATCATGTTTTAACTAGAAACAGTCGATCAACAATCTAAACCGTGCTAAATTCCATCCTTACCGCTAAAATCAGCTTTCGGTTATGTTGAACTCATTTGCTAAATAGTTTTATTGTATCAGTTCCTGTTTACCGTCATGTGACAAGGAACCACATGATTTTCCACTGTTTAAGATGTGTTCTCGATTTAATGTCCTGGCATGCCGAATAAGCAGACGGATATAGGCCTATATCAAATGCAATTTCAAATTTGTGTGTTATGTGACATTGTAATACTTAAAATATAGCCCTATATCTTTTTTCACCCGTATTTGTCGCCGTCATAAACAATGAATAACGCACCATAATACCGAAAACTACAAACTACTAAAATGACAACATGTGGAGTCCATTGACACTAGATGGCGACAGACGATCACAAACAGGGGCGCCGCCAGGAATTTCGGGCCCCATGGCAAAAATTCAAAGTGCCTCAAAGAGCCCTACAACGTGCATAGATGTAGTAAGACTGTTGCGCACAGTAGGCTACTGGCAGCATCATACATTTAAGTAATTCAAGACTTGCATGTACAGTAAGTAATTTCACATTAAATAATGTATTTAAACTCAAGCTTGTGTGGTGTGGCGCTGTCGTCAATGCCACAGCCTAAACTTGATGTCAAAAGAAACGTTTTTCATTTCCGGCGTATTCAAACAATCCCCTTAAGTTTGGCTAGCAACAGCAGCTAGGCTAGTTTAGCACAATTTAGCGAGGTCAGCTTCTCCACCGTGCAGGGCTCTAGTCTAAGATCAAATGGTCGTATTTGGCATTGTTACTGACAATGATCGCTTCCAGCAAACTTCTTTTGAATTAGCCATTTCCCCCTAAATAAATGTCAAGCTTATTTACGTTTTTTGGGGGCATATTTTCAGTTAGCAGATGGTACTGTTTCAATCGCTATTCTATCTAATACTGCCGGTGACAACGTTGTTACTTAGAATAGCTTGTTTCAAGGGGGTTCAGCTCACAGATTGGCTACCCACCTTTCTTGGTAAAAAACTGGGTTACTGATTGAAACCCTCTCTTTTGTCTATCCTCTCTTTTTTCTCTGATCTTTTCCGAAACCCTGATTTGTGTTTACGGCCCAACATAGCGACTAGCGCATCTACTGACTGCAACTAAACTATGGCGTGAAATTAGTGCCAGGAGAGCGAGCTCTGTAAAAACGATTTGTAACTTGCAAAAAAGATTTGTGTCTCTGTAGAAAATGATTCGTGTACTTGCAAAAAAAGTTTTGTCTCCGTAGAAGAAGGCAAGATTTGTGTACTTGCAAAAAAGATTTGTAACTTGCAAAAAAGATTCGTGTACTTGTAAAAAAAAGTTTTGTGTCTCCGTAGAAGAAAAAGATTTGTGTACTTGTAAAAAAAAAAAAGTTTTGTCTCCGTAGAAGAAGGCGGGAACAATGCTCCCAAAACCATCTAAGCCAATCAAATATAGCCATTTCTGTGTCTAGTATCATTGGACATTTTCGTCTGGGGGGGGGCGTGTCGCCTGAAGGAGCTGAAGCTCGGCCCCCTTGCTGGAAGGTGCCGCCTCTCTCAAGTAAGCTACCTACAACCCAGATAATGGACGCTACGTCAAGCCGAACAAAACAGTATAGAATTAGAATGTATTTGTTCAATGAGTAAAACATACAGATGCATATAAATAAAATATTCCCCTGAGCTGTAACACAGGAGTAAACATTTACAGCAGAGACAGCAGACAGTGAGCTCTCCAACTACTTCTAGCACATTAGCTACCATTACACCAAAATACCATCATTCTACACCGAGTAGCCTAATATCAAGTTAGCGGTTTGCACTAATTATAGCAGAGATACCTCTGGAAAAGTTATCTAGTATAATTATGGTGCACTTCTACTCAGCCATCATTGAGTCCATCCTCACCTCCTCCATCACCATCTGGGCCCCGTTCGTCGTAAGGGATGAAGCTAAGTTAATCAATTGTCCCTTTAGCCCGCTAACATTAGCGAGATGAGTGAGAACAGCAAATATCGGTTCGTCAACGGCTGATCCGCATCCAAATCATGTGGTTAATTTCAATCAGGCTAAACTTATCAGGGAAATTGCACGTGCACGTCCTACTTCAAAAGGCAGGAAAGGTCGATCACCAAAACCGTGATTTTCTAACGGTATGATGGCGGAAAAGACGAAAGAGAGAGCGGTGATAGGCTATTCTCGCCATCCGAGCAAACTATTATAATGAGTCTGTCTCTGCGAAGACAATAAACATATTATCATGCCTAAGTCAAACACCGCCGCTGCCAGAGCAAGACAAGCAGCTTGGCAAAATTTCCGATAAGCTATAAATGCGAAAGTTTTGGGGAAATGTATAGGCTCATCTTAAGTGCCTCATTACCCCAATCAGATCACATTTCTTTAAATGTGCCTGCTGGCAGTAGGCTTAATGGAAATTTTCAGAATAAGTAGGCTAGATAAAAACAAGGCCAAAGAGTATCTAATTGATACGAATTCATAGACACTTATGAGGATATATGTAGGCTACTGAGCTTATATCATGTACTATATATGTGTATATGCATGTAGGCCTATGTGTAAATCCCTCTTTGATTTCATTGACTGGGACATGGCCAGGGAATATGATGAGTTGATTCATCAGCTGGTTAAGCGCCAAGTACACTTTTCTTACAGCAACGCATGCTGCGTCTTTGCCAATGTTTTCTGCATCGCCTATACTGTATACAAATTTAGCCTATACCTGACGCAAAAAACCTCAAGGCTATGCAGAGTCTGAAGCACAGTTAAAGTTTATTGTCAATTTCTTCACATGCCAAGACATAAAAAGGAATCGATATGACGTTTCCCACTCTCCCACAGTGAAACATATAAAAAGCACAGGCACAACAGATAAGACAAGACATTTCTTAAAACATAGCGTTACATATTCACATACAGCAGCATAAGCTCATAACGCTTGCTGCGGCGTATGATATTTGCAATGTACGGCCCGAGAAGGTCTTGCAAATAAATGAGTCCTTGTCCGCTGAATCGATATCGCTCAAACAAGAACTCATCCGTGTGAAATAAAGGATCTTGGCAATCGCGAAGAACTCTATTGGTATGGAAAGCTAATCGAACTAAAATATAGCTCCTTGGTCAACTGGGATCTTTCAAAAAGGGAGCTGCCATGTTATTTTCCGGGGGTGTGGCAAGCTTATCCAGCTACACTTACGTTAGCCTGCTCCGGAGCAGGTTAGTGCTAATTGATATGTTACTATGGTGATTTATCGAAAGTTGCTTCCACGAACCAAAAAGAGGGGCGTTTTTTATCTTAGCCTGAAAATGAGCTCGCTAAACCGCTTAGCGAGCTACGACGAATACCCCCCCTGGTACGCTGCTGCAAGTGCCAAGGACAAGAGCAGGCTGCAGCGTATCATCCGCACTGCTGAGAAGGTGATTGGCTGCAATCTGCCTACCCTCGAGGACCTGCACACCTCAAGGACCCTGAGGCGAGCGAGGAAGATTGTGGCCGATTCCTCCCACCCTGGACACTCCCTGTTTCAGTCACTCCCCTCCGGCAGAAGGCTGCGGTCCATCAGGACCAATACCTCACGCCACAAAAACAGTTTCTTCCCTTCTGCTGTTGGCCTCTTCAACAAGGCCCCTGTGCTGCCTTCAGGTCACATGATCGAAAGGTTCATAACGAACCATTGTTGTGTTTACCCAATTTTACCCAACAAAAAACAAATAAAAATAATTTTATTTTAACCTTCGCAATGTGGAGGGTCTGAGACAGCCCGATGGTTAAAAGAAAATGCTTCACTTTGTTTTTGTATGCAGTAAAGTTGTCGCAATACGACGGTGGGTAACAATGACTGATGGGTCAGAATGACCCGAAGAGAACACAAGGGTTAAAACACACTGCTTTTTGCACTGCATTACAAAATTGTATCTTGTACATTTGTATTTTTTGTAATATTTGTATTTTTATATTGTAATTTACGGCAACTTATATTTTATTTTATTGTATATTTAATTCTAATCCCACTTAGTACTGCTAGTTTATGTACCCTTAGTATAGATAGTCCACATATTTAAATTTTAGGTCCCTATATGTTTATTGTATGCACCTTCCTGCCAAAGCAAATTCCTTGTCTGTGCAAACTTTCATGGCGAATAAATCCCATTCTGATTCTGATTCTAACAAACACACAGTACTGAGTGATGAACTGCTGGCGGCGGTGGATGGTCCAGGTGCAACCGGAGGATGAACGGCTTGTGGGGCGATGCTCGGTACGGCTCCGCGCTGCAAGAGAAGCCGTGTGTTGGTGAACCCCGTCTGTCTCTGGTCCATGTTAAAACTGTCCGCCGTGAAATGGTCAGTGGCGCAGAGGCGGCTGTTGGAGTTTATCCGAAGCTTTCCATGAACGTGGCTCTTCACAAAATCTATCCACCTACTTTTCCTTTCATTATCAACAGGGAACTTAAATGGCGTTGCAGCGCAGCTGGAGTTCTTGCATCCAGGGAAGATGCAGTTGCGGGTGTGGGAGACATCCTGAAGCTAGCTAGCTAGCTGATGTAAGCTACAATAACAGTACAGCAGGAGGAGCCATTCAGTGATCTGACATAGATGGGGCGAAATGACGTAGATAAGGCATTTTTTGGCTCCGCCCATTAAAACCTGATCTGAAAACGGAAGAGAAACTGTTCTTCGGTCTAACTCCACATTTCAGTGCGACAAAGTTTTAGCGCTTTTCACATGCTTTCAGGAACTCATTTCACATGTATAGAATGTACTTAAAAGCAAAACATGGAATTTACTTTACAGGATCTTTAAAACTTTTGCATCACCAGATGCCATACCCCTAGGTGTCAACTGTGGTTTGGTGGAGGAGAACCCATGGGGCCCAGGAAAACAGCTGGCAGCCAGGCAAGTGCAAATATAAGACACTCAAAAAAAATACTCAAACCATTGCCAACTCATTGTAAGGCATACCTAAGTTGTTCTGTTCGTGGGGGGAAACATATTTGTCAAAACAACAAATGTTGTCATACTAATGCTTTGTATACCCCATTCAGCTGTATCATCTTGGGCAAAGACCATGTAACATTTTTTATGTACATCAATGTTACAGCTAATCTAGAAGAACCAGTGTATGCCAATCATGCAAACTCTTGTAAACTTGTTTTACTTGTCCTTAATTACAGACACATTACAGGTTATGCTCCGGAAGATGGAGACATTGGAGGAGAACCAGCGAGAGGCTCTGCTATTAAGGCGACTACAGGGCAGACACACTGAAGAGGTGCCAGTGATGGACCTACAGGTGGCCCAAACACAGGCTGAACTCCAAGACCTTGAGGAGCGCCTTAAGGTGCTGGAGTTCCAAAAGAGAGTGGTACGTGTTTGGGGATGTCA
Organism: Osmerus mordax; assembly: GCF_038355195.1. Taxonomy (NCBI): domain Eukaryota; kingdom Metazoa; phylum Chordata; class Actinopteri; order Osmeriformes; family Osmeridae; genus Osmerus; species Osmerus mordax. Next base: position 13,884,061 of record NC_090055.1, read on the forward strand.
TGAACTATGGCTTATACGCAGCGTTCAACAATCAAATTGGTGCTGACAATAAGTTCATGACTTCTAATTGCAGACACTGTGATGAAGTGGAAGACAGGACTGGGAGAGAAGGCTGTGGAGCTCCTCATAGCGGAGACACTCAAACACGCCCCGGAAGCCCATTCAAAACAAGCCAGGTGAATGAATCATGATTGCAGCTTCCATATCCAACCTTTCACATGGCTATGTGACAAAAAAGTAGAATCCCATAATATTTTTTTGATGATGTATATTATTTTAGATGTGATTTTTTATGACTTGTATAGCCCCTTTCACACGTGCAATTATGTTGATAGAACACTAACTTTTGTGCTTCATTGTCAGAGCCAACAGACAGGACCTAGAGTGGGGACTGGCAGAAGATTTTAATTCACTGTTTGGTACTTTGTTTGAAATAAAATGACTGAATGTTACATGGAAATGCTTCCTTGTTTATGATTAGCTTGAGTTAGGCTACACATCACACAAACATAGTCCTCCTAAAGTTGGCTACCATGTAGCCAATTATACAAGAACAAGTAGCATTTTGGGCAAATGAGGTCTGCATATGAACCGCCCCAATATAAGCAGTTGAATTGAAAAATATAGGTTACTTAATTAACGTTGCAGTTACGGACTGGCAACGTCACAAAATTACGTTGCTAGGAGGTCACGGTTACGGACTGGCAACGTCGGAAAATAACGTTGCCACGACGTCGTGGTCACGGACTGGCAACGTCACAAAATTACGTTGCTAGGAGGTCACGGTTACGGACTGGCAACGTCGGAAAATAACGTTGCCACGACGTCGCGGTTACGGACTGGCAACGTGATTTTGTGACGTTGCCGTTACCTCATGGCGTCTTTCACTTCCCACGTTGCCACAACGTCGCCAAAGACATTGCGGCAACGTATGTTTGGTCATCGAATGAATTTGCGGCAACGTAAGGGCAACGTAACTGTGTTAGCTGGGTTACCACTTATACAAAGAAATACCAATGCTTCATTATAAATGTGTCTAGAAGTGAAAAAAGTATTGTATTCAATACCAGTTGACAAGCTATTACCCAGTTAGTGTCGCCATCCAGATTGTCCACATCCCTGCATAGTTGGGGTGTGTCAGATCTTATAGCCCCAAGATATGGGGGGGGGGGGGAGGATTTCGGCAGGTATGAAAAACAGTTTTGCCAAAATCCTACTCCCCTTCTAACTTTTACATTTATGCAACTAGTATCAAGAGCTTTTTATGGCACACTCTACAGGGCATGAGGAGCCACCAAAATAATTTGGGGGGGTGTCAGATCTTATAGTCCCAAGATATGAGGGGGGGGAGAATTTCGGCAGGTATGAAAAACAGTGTTGCCAAAATCCTACTCCCCTTCTAACTTTTACATTTATGCAACTAGTATCAAGAGCTTTTTATGGCACACTCTACAGGGCATGAGGAGCCACCAAAATAATTTTTGGGGGGGGGTGTCAGATTTTATAGTCCCAAGATATGAGGGGGGGAGGATTTCGGCAGGTATGAAAAAGTGTTTCCAAAATCCTACTCCCCTTCTAACTTTTACATTTATGCAACTAGTATCAATAGCTTTTTATGGCACACTCTACAGGGCATGAGGAGCCACCAAAATAATTTTGGGGGGGGGGGGGTGTCAGATCTTATAGTCCCAAGATATGGGGGGGAGGATTTCGGCAGGTATGATGAACAGTGTTGTCAAAATCCTACTCCCCCAGTAAGTTAAAAAGAAATACTGAATTGCTGCCTCATTAAATAGTTGATTCAAGTAGCAGATGGTTTTTAGGATTGTTAAATTGGTGAGGTAACGTGCGAGATAAAGAGAACTCATACACATTAGCCTACTGCAATGCATACAAGGTGAAAATAATGGGGCATTTAGTTGTATTAAACATAGATAAACACAGCTCTATTTGAACATTTCAGGGAATTCAGTTTTATTATACTGTTTCTAAAATGCATTGTGAAATGCATTGTAGTGCAAATGCGACGTTTCACAACTGATTATGTAGGATAATGTCTGCGGATTGCAAAACATCTTATTGCCGTTCTGCTACAGGGCAAACTGTTAACTCCTTAATGGAGAAAGTGTTTGTCATTTTACTAACAGAGTTACAAAATTAAGCTGAGTTGTGGGTTTTATAAGAAGCCTATTATCAATCTGCAGATTAGAGAGAATGTTTAAATAACACAACTTAAAATGAAGTCTCTGAGGATAGGACGGTGTTGATAGTGAATAGAGAAAACAAATATTACATGATTTACAGTCAAATAGGGTTTGTCAGGAATCAGAGAGCAATCCTCTTTACAGAATCTCTCCCGATACGCCAGGGTCCTACTCTCTTGTGCACTCCTCTTCAGCTCAGCCTACAGGTTTGCAATAGGGTTAAATAAATATTGCCTTTGTGTCACCTTATCTATAAAGGCTACAATATTTTACTGCTGGTAAATTCCTAAATATTACTGTGTATTTGTATTTTTTTTTAACACATCGTTCACTTATATTTGCCAATGTGTTGCCAGTAATTCTAGAGTTGGCTGTATGAACAGGTGATAAGGAAATGGCTATTGTGATCAGCATAAGCACATAGGAAATGTATTTTCTTTTCTTCCACCTCCTATATCCATGAAATGTTCAAATAGAGCTGTGTTCATGTATGTTTAATACAACTTAATGCCCCATTATTTTCACCTTGTATGCATTGCAGTAGGCTACTGTGTATGACTTCTCTTTATCTCACACGCTACCTCACCAATTTAACAATCCTAAAAACCAACTGCTACTCTAATCAACTATTTAATGATGCAGCAATTCAGTATTTCTTTTTAACTTACTGGGGGAGTAGGATTTTGGCAACACTGTTTTTCATCAGAATCAGAAAGGGTTTTAATTGCCATGAAATTTTGCACAGACAAAGAATTTACTTTGGCAGGAAGGTGCATACATTTAACATATAGGAACCTTAAAACTTAAATATGTGGTCTAACTATACAAAAGGTACAAAGTCTAGCTAATACTAAGGGTATTTAGAATAAAATATAAAGTAGCCATAATTTACAATATAAAAACACAAAAAATACAAATAGTACAAAAGATACAAATAGTGTAATATAGTGCAAATTGCAATGTGGCAAGGTGTCATTGTGCATATTGTGATTAAAGTCATTTAAGTCAGTGTGAGCCCTTAACCTTGTTGAAGAGGCCAACAGCGGATGGGAAGAAACTGTTTTTGTGGCGTGTGGTATTGGTCCTGATGGACCGCAGCCTTCTGACGGAGGGGAGTGGCTGAAACAGAGTGTGTTCACAATCTTCCTTGCTCGCCTCAGGGTCCTCTAGGTGTGCAGGTCTTTGAGGGTAGGCAGATTGCAGCCGATCACCTTCTCAGCAGTGCGGATGATACGCTGCAGTCTGCTCTTGTCCTTGGCAGCAGCGTACCAGATGGTGATGGAGGAGGTGAGGATGGACTCAATGATGGCGGTGTAGAAGTGCACCATCATTGTCTTTGGCAGGTTGAATTTCTTTTGCTGCTGTAGGAAGTACATCCTCTGTTGTGGTTTCTTGGTGAGGGAGCTGATGTTCAGTTCCCACTTGAGGTCCTGGGAGAGGATAGTGCCCAGGAAGCGGAAGGACTCCACAGTGTTGACTGGGGAGTCGCACAGGGTGATGGGGGTGAATGGGGCTGTATTCTTCCTGAAGTCCACAACCATCTCCACTGTCTTAAAAGCATTGAGCTCTAAGTTGTTCTGGCTGCTCCAGGTCACCAGGTTGTCAGCTTCCCAGCTGTAATCAGACTCGTCCCCGTCAGAGATGAGCCCAATGAGGGTGGTGTCGTCCGCCAACTTCGAGTTTGACGGATGGATGTCTGGAAGTGCAGCTGTTGGTGTACAGGGAGAAGAGCAGAGGGGAAAGGACGCAGCCCTGAGGAGATCTGGTGCTGATGGACCGGGAGTCAGAGACGTGTGTTCCCAGCTTAACACACGTTCAGCTGGGACAGCTTGTCTTGAAGCAGGGCGGGGTTGATGGTGTTGAAGGTAGAGCTGAAGTCCACAAACAGGATCCTGGCATAGGATGCTGGGGAGTCCAGGTGCTGTAGGGTGAAGTGGAGGGCCATGTTAACTGCGTCGTCCACAGACCTGTTGGCTCTGTAGGCAAACTGTAGGCAAACTGCAGGGGGTCCAGGAGGGGGTCTGTGATGGATTTGAGGTATGCCAGCACCAGGCGCTCAAAATACTTCATTACCACAGAGGTCAGGGCGACGGGTCTGTAGTCATTATGTCCTGTTGGTCTTGGCTTTTTGGGCACAGGGATGATGGTGGATAACATCCTACCTGCCGAAATCCTCCCCCCCCCCCCCCCCCATGTCTGGGGAGTCAGGTGGCTGAGCGGTGAGGGAATCGGGCTAGTAATACGAAGGTTGTGAGTTTGATTCCCGGCTGTGCCAACTGACGTTGTGTCCTTGGGCAAGGAACTTCACCCTACTTGCCTTGTGGGAATGTCCCTGTACTTAAGCCCAATTTATACTTAGGTTGCAGACACTTTTGAAAAGGTCGCCGACAGAAATGACGTCTCGGTCGAAAACTTTTAACCGTCGCTTAGAAGTGTCGCCTACCAGGAGAAATTTCTACTGGCGCGGATGTCGTCACATAGTGAAAAATTAAAATTGTCAGTTTTTCCGATTGATCACCTAGGCTACAAAGCGTTAACAACGTAACCATAGCTATGAATGTAACGGTAAAATGATTCTGTTTACGTCACGCCAACCTTTAGCACAGGCGACTGTTTTCCGAAGTATAAATGCAGCAGCCTGAGCGACACTTTATTTTTTTCGTCGGCGACCATTTCAAAAGTGTCCGCGACCGAAGTATAAATTAAGCTTTACTGTAAGTCGCTCTGGATAAGAGCGTCTGCTAAATATATAATATAATATATCTTGGGACTATAATATCTGACACACCCCAAAATTATTTTGGTGGCTCCTCATGCCCTGTAAAGTGTGCCATAAAAAGCTTTTGATACTAGTTGCAAAAATGTAAACGTTGGAAGGGGAGTAGGATTTTGGCAACACTGTACACATACCTGCCGAAATCCTCCCCCCCCCATATCTTGGGGCTATAAGATCTGACACACCCCAACTATGCAGGGATGTGGACAATCTGGATGCCGACACTAACTGGGTAATAGCTTGTCAACTGGTATTGAATACAATACTTTTTTAACTACTAGACACATTTATAATGAAGCATTGGTATTTCTTTTTAGAAGTGGTAATGTTATTATAGGTGACAGTGACAGTTTTTGCCATTCCTAATGTTTGATCATTCATTATCATTCCACAAATTAATCTTAATGTTTATCCAAAATCTCAGGTTGGCTGTGCCAGCTGCCTCAGAAGGTTCCATCACTGTTGTGCTAAAATCCAACTGAGAGGAATATTTCTGTGCTGCCTGCTGTAAACATTCCTGACCTGTTTTCATGATCAAGCCTCAAACTTGTTAAAACTCTTATTTAAATTATCACTTTTCTTTTTTTTTCTACCTTTTGTTAAAAATAACATTATAGTTTTTTGTTTAAAATAAATGTGATGGAACCAATCAAAATGTCATTTATTAGATGTTTTTCACTAGCCATTCACAAAGGGAAGGTCCAGGCTTGGCTTATCAGGTACTAAAACCAAGCACTGTACATTGCAAGTTAGAAGACACAAACTAGGCTGTGGGAAGCAGGATCTATGAAATGGATATGATTGTAAACACAAAACAGTTGTGTGGCAAGTAGTTTACTGAGAGGGAAATAGAAGTTGAATTCTGGTAGGAGGGACCTGTGAGCAGGGGCCTTTTTACATAGCCTACATTTGTAAAATAATGTAGCTATACTCATTTACCAGACGATTATATGACAATTAATTGGCATATAGTGCATTTAGTAAATATACCTATAACAGCAAGTACAACGTAATCAAGAATCAGAAATGAATAGTTCTACTAAAAGTGATTTGTACAAATGAATACAAAGGATGCTCGTTTTTACCAGACAGTGACATAACAGCAACTACAACATAATTCACATATTACCCTCATTCCGATAATAGGACAGTGTAGCACAACATCAACATCAACATTGTTTTTCAAGTGCAGCTCCAAAGTAGGCCTACGTCTATTTTCTTGAGACAATCATTCGGATTTTATGAGTAGCACGACATACAAATCGTATAGGCTCTCAAGTGCAGCACAACATAACTTATATTTTGATGAAACATGAATTAAAGAGCCTACTGACAGTTTCCTCAAAGCCTAAGACGAGGGAACCTAGGCTTGTAAAAATCGCCTCGGTTCGTCACACTACAACTAGCAATACGCTAGGAAGGCAGTACGCGTTCACGCGGAGGGGAGTGGGATTCTGCGGGGGAGTGAGAATTCGGTCCAACACCGGTGTTATCGCCCAACTGGTTTCCACACTAACTGGTTCCCCAGCTGTGCGTTCACTTATCAGTCTTCCTCAATCACCTGATTCGTCACAAATTCACAAACATATTACTGGCGATTTTCAAGTTGGATCTCATATTTGCTGCGCCGAATATGAAAGTATAGGCTACGTGCGCACTACATTACATCCATTCACAACAAAATAAATGGAGACAAAATAAAACATTTGCAGGCTCGCATGAAGTGGGATTCGATCGCTAGAGCAAAAACACATATTACACCAAAGCCCACTGCTTTACACTGCAAACTATTCTAGCTCATGAAAGACTAGATAAATCGTTATGTATTTATTAACTACGTTGGCCTTCAGGTAAAATCTTGTTTTGGCTTCTTCTGAAACAACTGGTTCCCATCGACACTACCCGAAAGTAGGCTACTAATTATGTATTTGGGGTTGTTTAGAGGCAATAGCCGTATTTACCATGACATCACAGCTCCTTCTGACACCACATATACAGACATCCCAACCTGCAGAGACTCATTTACGTGAGGTGGCTTCTCCCCAACCACCCCCCCCCCCCCTCCCCCACCTACCTCACAAAGTCACCTTCAGTACTGTGTTGCGGGTAGAATATTACTAAGATTGTAAGGTAGAGTCCTGTTATGGGTATCTTACAATATCTCAGGTTCATTGAAGCGTTGAATGTATCTGGTGGAGCAAACAGCTGTTTGTGTAATTGACTTTCTATATTGGTGCAATTTACTTTCTATATTGGTGCTGGGTGAAATGATAGGCTATTAATGTCTGAGATATAGGCGTATGGCTTACAGAAGTGATATACTTTAAAGTTACTCAAGTTTCTCTTACTCGTACTTTATTGATCAAATCTAATTTATTTGTATAGCCCTTTTTACATGCAAGCATGTCACAGAGGGCTTCACATACGCCCATAGAACTGCCCCTCAACCAACCTAAACCCTCAAGGAAGACAAGGAAAAACTCCCAGAAAAACTCCCAACAGGAGAAAAAATGGAAGAAACCTATGGAGGAGCAATTCAGAGAGGGATCCCCTCCTCCAGAGACGGTTGGTGAGAGAGAGGAGCAGAACACAGGCTAAACATAGTCATACAGTGTCAATGGGTTTTGAAACACCAAAATCCATTGTTCAACTTTATAGATGTAGGACAGGACCGGGAGACTCGCGACCAGGTCCAGCGTTGGCCGACCGACGACCAGGCAGGTGCTGACAGCTCAAACCCCCAACACAACAAGGGATGTGTGTGTGTGTGTGGGGGGGGGGGCAGAGAGAGGAGAGCAGGGATTAGAGAATGCCAGGAGCAGCTAACAGTTACAGTCATAATAGAATGAGATCCCCACCGGTCAAGTGTGGACTGGTGCAGCAATTTAACAGAGCAAAAAAGGGGTATTTGATGCAGCCCCACACACCAAGACAGCGACAGCCCCCCTCGGTTGGAACATGAAATCTGTTCCAGGGGAAAGAACTCTAAAATAAGTTATACTTATAGAATAAGGATGAAAACAACCCGTCCCCCGTTGCCTCCAACTAGTAACAGAAACAATAATAGTAACAATATACAGCAACGGAAACTATAACAGTGACAATATACAGTAACAGATTAACTTTATTTGTAACACCTAGATGTAACATCCAGATGGGGCAATGTGAACATATAAGCTATAATTACAATTTAAAAGTTACATGTGATACACACATAGGCAAACAGCCCCCCTCGGTTGGAACATGAAATCTGTTCCAGGGGAAAGAACTCTAAAATAAGTTATACTTATAGAATAAGGATGAAAACAACCCGTCCCCCGTTGCCTCCAACTAGTAACAGAAACAATAATAGTAACAATATACAGCAACGGAAACTATAACAGTGACAATATACAGTAACAGATTAACTTTATTTGTAACACCTAGATGTAACATCCAGATGGGGCAATGTGAACATATAAGCTATAATTACAATTTAAAAGTTACATGTGATACACACATAGGCAAACAGCCCCCCTCGGTTGGAACATGAAATCTGTTCCAGGGGAAAGAACTCTAAAATAAGTTATACTTATAGAATAAGGATGAAAACAACCCGTCCCCCGTTGCCTCCAACTAGTAACAGAAACAATAATAGTAACAATATACAGCAACGGAAACTATAACAGTGACAATATACAGTAACAGATTAACTTTATTTGTAACACCTAGATGTAACATCCAGATGGGGCAATGTGAACATATAAGCTATAATTACAATTTAAAAGTTACATGTGATACACACATAGGCAAACACACACCCCAGATTCACATAGAAGTAAATACACACATACTTACCTTTAACAATCGTAGAATTGACTAAACAATAACGTTTTTAACCTAATTTTGAATGTTGAAACAGTATCAGCCTCCTTAATTGAGACAGGTAATTTGTTCCAGAGAAGAGGTGCTCTATATGAGAACGCCCTACCTCCAGCTGTTTTTTTCTTAATTTTGGGAACCACCAGATAGCCGGCATCTTGAGATCTAAGTATCCTTGCGGGGCAATAGGGTGCAAGGAGACTTGAGAGGTACAGTGGTGCCAATCCATGCAGCGATTTGTAGGTTAGTAGTAGAACTTTGAAGTCAGCTCTGGCTTGGATAGGGAGCCAGTGTAAAGAGACAAGAGTAGATTTTATGTGATCAAACTTTCTTGTTCTAGTCAATAGTCTAGCAGCAGCATTTTGCACCCGCTGTAAATGTTTTAGGTAGGTAATTGGGAGGCCAGAGAACAACACATTGCAGTTGTCCAATCGGGACGTAACAAATGCATGTATTAGTTTTTCCGCATCATCCTTTGAGAGGAATTTTCGTATTTTGGCAATATTACGTAGATGGAAAAATGCAGTTCTGGTAATTTGCTTAATATGGTACTCAAACGAAAGGTCTGGGTCCATTGTGACTCCTAAATTTTTTACCAGCTGGTTTTGAGAGACTTTGACGCCGTCTAGGTCTAAGGTCAGATTGGATAAATTATTTCTGTATTTTTTAGGACCTAAAATTTGAACCTCGGTTTTATCCGAATTAAGAAGAAGGAAATTTGCAGTCATCCAAGTTCTTAACCCAGAAACACATTTTTCCATAGCATGTGGAAATTCTCCAGACTTTATATACATATATAGCTGAGTATCATCTGCATAACAGTGAAAATTTACCCCAGAGCTTCTAATTATGTTTCCTAAAGGCAACATATAGAGTGAAAATAACAGAGGGCCTAGAACTGAACCCTGCGGTACTATGTATTTTACAGTGGAGCTCCTGGATGTGCAGCCATCATAAAGGCAAATGCCTTGTAAAATTCTGACCCATCAGTACCAGGTGATTTGTTGTTTTTTAGCAGATTCAAATTATTCTTAATCTCCTGTAGAGAGATCATCTTATCGCACATCTCCATTTGGCTCTTATCGATAGTTTTAACATTCAGAGAGTTCAAGTAATTATCTGCAGTTCTATGGCAAAACTTAGAGCTATATACATTTTTATAATAAGTGCTACAATAATTGGATATCACTTTGAAGTCATCTGTAATGACTATAAACTTCTAGTGTTACTTTTGGCTAAAAGACTCCAGATGGTGTTGGCTTCTATTATTGATGAAACACAATCTGGTTTCATGGCAAAAAGACATATTACAAATAATATAAGGCTAGTTTTGGACATTTTGGATTATTCAGATGTGATTGATGATAATGGCTTTATTTTGTTTTGGGATTTTTACAAGGCCTTCGATACTGTGGAGTATCTGTTCATTTGGCATTCTTTGAGAAAGTTTGGATTTGGTAATTACTTTTCTACAGCTATTAAAACTTTGTATATGCATAGTAATAGTTCTATTAAGTTAACGGGCGGCACATCCCCTAGATTCAAGGTGTCTAAAGTTATGAGGCAGGGATGCTCTACCTCCCCCTATCTCTTCCTTTTAGTGGCTCAGTTATTGGCTGACCATATTAAAGCTAGTGCTGTGAAAGGTATCTGTCTAATTGGCAACTAATTACTATTGACGCAGCTGGCAGACGATACCACACTATTTCTGAGTTATCTGGTCTACATTAGAATGTTAATAAGTGTGAACTTATGTCTATTAAGGAGTGCACTTCCTCTTCTCTTTACAATATTCCAATTAAAAATGAAGTTGTGTATTTGGGTATTGTAGTTACCAAAGACCAACATAAGAGAAGTCATTACAATTTTTCTCCTGTCATTAAAAAAACTCAAAAAATATTTAATCAATGGCTATTAAGAGATCTATCATTGAGAGGTAGAGTGTTGATTACTGAGGCAGAGGGTCTCTCTTGTTTGCTTCTAAAGGAGATAGACAAACTGATATTCAATTTCATCTGGAAAAATAAGACACATTATATAAGAAAGACTGTTCTTATGGATTCCTATGAAAATGGTGGACGAAATGTATTGGATTTTTGTACTTTAAATAATACTTTTAAGATAAATTGGCTAAAAACAATTTTTTGTTTTCTAATCTTGGTGACCTAAACTTTTTTCTTGCTTGTGACTATGACATTGACAAAATTCCCGTAAAACTATCTGCGTATCATTGACAGGCTTTTCTGGCTTGGTCTCTTATATACAAACATAATTTTTCTCCTCACAACTATTTGATCTGGAATAACAAGAACATTTTATACAAACACAAATCTCTCTTTTTGGAAAATTGGGTCTGTAATAATATCTTGCCGGGAGATCAATTATTTAATGAGAAGGGTCGTCCTTTCACTTATGAAGAGTTTTATTGCTAAATACAGGATACAAGTCACACCTGGGGATTATGCAAAAGTATTCGGAGCAATACCCTCTGGTATTTGTATGCTCTTTAAATCTCAGCCAAGGGTTACACTCCAACATTGGCCCCATGTGCATAATCTTGGTACAGACTCCCCCATAGGCAAAACCTGCTTCTCCAATATTTGTAGAAATAGTAATAGATCTCTTCGATCTTTGTTTCAGAGAGATATAACTACGGTGTCTTATGTTATTCCTTACTGGAATCGTTTTGTCAATGATATTGTTTGGAAGAATGTCTTGCTTTTACCTAATTAATATTTAGTCACAAATAAAGTGAAGGAAATTTCATTTAAACTTATCCATAAATGTTATCCAGCAAAAAGCTATATTAAGAAAAGATTTAAGAAAGACATTGATGTTGTTTGCAGTTTTTTTAATGAATGTGAAGAAACGGTTGTGCATTTATTCTGGCATTGTCCAATTGTAAAATAATTTTGGCTAAATATTTGTAAGTTTGTTACTGAAAATATTGAGGCAGATTTTTGTTTGTTTTGGAAGGATGTATTGTTTGGGCTATCAGACGGTTCCAGGGGGGTATTCCAGGTAGCAGGTTTAGTGAAAACTTTGAGTTGTTTAACCCTGAAAAGAGGCTTACTCCGAGGTTTCCGTTCCAGAAAGAGAGGTAACGAAACCTTTTGGTAAGTTTCCATGGTAACTTACTCCGTGAAACTAACCTGCTCGCTAGAAGGTTTTCCATGCCAAACTCTGCGTTTTTATCTATCCCCTCCCTCTTTCTGAGCCTGATAGCGTTGGCAGACTAGGGATATCCTTTCCTGGTTCAGCCAACCGATCTCGAACAAAATGTAATTCGCTTAGTTATACGCCGGGAGAGGATTTCAAGACTGCGATTCGATGTGCTTTAATTCCCTGATGAATACCTAGGTTAACGTTACCGTTTCCCGTCACAATCTGTAATGTATTTTAGCAACATTGTCAGCCCTTAGGCCAACATCGCTAATGTTACTCGCCGTGGACATGCACTCAGAACTGACCAAATGCTTTTTGGCACTGAAATAAAGACAAATAATTGAAATTGTATTTAGTCTTCTTCATTGCCTACAAATAGAAATCTAACAATGAGTATGTTTATTGGCTATTGTTCCTATAATTTACATGATTCACCTGTGACCATGTACCATCCTGTAACTGGTGTTTCAGCAAATCTATTTCAACATTGTAGGGGGTCAATATTGGCCAAACAACTGAAACTAATTCCCCTATGGTTTGAAGGAAGATGGGAAACTGAACAGTGTATTAACATTAACCAAATAATGCCAATACCAATGGAATTACAGTTATTCGACTCTATGGGTTAAATCAGAGCAAGAATGGTCAAAGTAAGGTTAAATAATATAATAATTTAATCATATTGCAAATGAATGAAATCAATGAAGGTTAACTCTTACCTACTCTACCATGATTATTGTAAACTAGAGGTGAGGAAGAAGGAGTAGGACAAGCCAGAGCTGAGGAGAAGGTCTCAGGAGATCAAGAATCCACAGATGCTTCACAATTCCTTTTATACCCAAAACAAATAATAACACCACAATCTTGACCCTTACTTATCAACATGACTAGCAATGCCACAGTAAGTTACACAATGATGTGTGAGAGCCATCAAGTTGAGACTCCATCCAGTAACTCCAGATTTAACCATATGAGAGGTGGGGGCAGGTTGATAGCCTTACAAGATCAGCCTTTATTCTTCTGCCCTAAGTACACCATCTCTTGGTCAAAATAGTAATTCAGCAAATTCAACAATTAATATTGATATAGATTATTGTTTCTACAATTAACATCACCTGTTACATGCATCCTCCTGTAACTGGTCCAGTAAATCTTTTTCAAGATTATCCTTTATTCTTCTACCCTAAGTAAGCCTACACCATCTCTTGGTCAGTTTTTGGCAATTCTTCATGAGGTGCAATTTGTACAACTCATTTACTTGTAACTGGGAATACATGGGATTGCATTACATTTCACAGTTCCACATGCAGAATTCACCTGCCATTAAATGAACATATCACTGTATACTGCATCCATGCTCTGTTCAACAGGATCAGAATGTGCAAATCGTTTTTTATATTCATTATTCTCATAATGTCAGTGTAACTGACAATTCCACACAATTGGCGTATGTGAACCCCTCGACATGCTTGCGTGTAAAAAGGGCTATACAAATACATTTTGATTTGATTTGATTTGAAAAGCTTTCTGTTGGGGGAAACTGCTATTACAAGTTGAAATAGGCACCAATTGATATTTACTTTGTATCATGTCGATATATGATTAAAACCAAGGTGACTTCGAGGCTACAATCACAAGTGTATAGCTTAAGCAAAATATGTCTTACCTGTTTGTAGTATGTTTTTATATTTAATATAACATTGAACATGCTATTTTATTAAGTCTCCCACTTTGACTTCTGTAATATTAACGGTATGGACTGGCTATTACATCAAATGTATGCATTGACTTGGCAGTTTGTCTCCCACGCCAATTGTATACGCTGCTACAGCCGTGTTGCTTTTTCTCCGTAATATGTGCTCAGATTGAACACGAAATAAAACTTATATCTGAAGTGTGGTGAAGTAGGACAAGGTTTTTTGTTGCTGGGTGCCATGGTTGATCCCAGTATCGGAGCTCCATTGATGTTGGCTTTTCATAGTTCTCATGCGCGCGCTTAACTCAGAGTTGACGTACTCCGAGTTGAGTTAACAAATTCAAAACAGCTTTTCTGGAACCGAGTTTTCAGAGTTTCCAATTTTAAAGTAACTCAACTCAGAGTTCAGGTTTAGGCTCAGAGTTTGTTAAACCCGCTACCTGGAATACCCCCCAGGAAAAAACATTTGTGTATACATAATTAATCTTATTATTATTATGGCCAAGTATCATATTCATAGATATAAATTCATGGGAAGAAATCCTTGGCAATTAAAACAGTAACAATCTGTACTAATTTAAATATATTTATAGAAACTTTTATATCCCCTAGCGTTAATTTTGGTTATATTAATTTGTATTGATACATGTATACTCTTAATGTAAATGTTGTTGTGTTTTTTTTACTTTTTGTATCTTGTAAACTCAATTGCATTTCACATTGTTGAAATTGCTAATAAAAAAATAAAATAAAAATAAAAGAATGGGTGCTGCGGAAGCTCCGCCTGTTTCGGATATGACGAGACTGATGGAAGCACCTTGCGCTGGAGATGGACGTCACATCACCACCACCAGCGGCTGCCATAGGATTGGACCACCTTTGGGATGGAATAGCTCTGTGGGAACTACTGGAAAACCATCTTACTACTTCTGAACATTTAAAAGGACATTTTATTTTATGTTGTTCAAACCTAGCCACACAAATAAGTTACGCGAAGTAATGGTTTTCGATGGCCAAAGAGACTAAGTTTTTCTCTGGTTGCGAGACGGCGAGAGAGCTGTTCTATATCAAAGTGAAGCCACATATGATTCCTTTCGATTAGCTAACACCTAGCTAGCTGCATAGCTTTATTGAACTACATTGGGAACTTGACATTGATTTTACAAGTGCTTTCCAACTATCTCTTGTCTCAATATCGTCGGGAACGTGGTCTTGTGGAACATGGTGGAATGTTTTCAGTTGTGACTTTGTTGGTTCTACTCGATTGCGTGCCTCTGCACTTGCAAAAAAGTAGTCAGCCTCCACGTATCTTTTTGGCTAGTTAGCAGCAAGGTAAAGAAAATATATTTTGTCTATTACTAGATTTAATTTTTACCCGGAGTGACTCAGATCAGTCAGTCTTTAGGTGAAAGTGCTTCGAACACCTAAAAGCGAGGATGAAAACCTAGGGAAAGAAAGGTAAACAAAAGGGGTCCAACTTGGATCACTGACCATTTGGCAGAGGTAGATACCCCACAGTGCAGATGGCTAGAATTATTGAACAAATCTATTGACGAGGATAAAGATAGATGGTCATTAAAAATCGCCCACATGCGCTCTATCGATCGTTGGATTGGGGTAAGGAATCAGAAGACGGAGAGAGACGTGCCCTTGCAGACTGAGGGAGGATGGCGGAGCCTTTCCATTGGAAGTATTAAACGTAAAACTTCGAGAGTCGTCGGATTTATTGGTAACATCTACCCTGACCGTAGGACACATGCAGGCCAAAAAACGGTACTTATTTCTGTTCTCCACGGGTGCATGTCTCTTGCTTTTGTTCTACATTGGAGGGGTACACGTCCCGTTATCCAGAGAGGGCACAAGCCAGGGTGATGAGCACCGCCACTCCAACTCGCTGTGGCCCCACAACATGGGCCCATTGCAGCCCTTCAGCCCCTTCGATCAACTGGAGACCGAAGACTACAATGTTCACATATCACCAAGGCAAAAGAGGGATGTTGTGCCAGGTATCTACACTGAGAAAGGCTGCAGAATGGAGTCCTGTTTTGATTTCTCTAAGTGCAAAAACAACAAATTTAAAGTTTATGTTTACCCTCAGCAGAAGGGGGAGAAAATTTCAGAGAGTTACCAAAATATTTTGTCCTCCATTGAGGGTTCTCGGTTTTACACCTCTGACCCGGGGCAGGCTTGCCTTTTCATCTTGAGTTTGGACACTTTGGACAGGGATCAGCTCTCACCTCAGTATGTTCACAACCTGAAAACAAAAATACAAAACTTGCCTCTTTGGAATGGTGGCAAGAACCACATTATCTTCAACTTGTACTCTGGGACATGGCCTGACTACACAGAAGACTTAGGCTTTGACATCGGCGAAGCTATGCTTGCCAAGGCCAGCATTAGCACGGAAAACCTCCGACCCAACTTTGATGTGTCTATTCCTCTTTTCTCAAAGGAACATCCGAGGACAGGAGGGGAGAGGGGTTATTTAAAATATAATACCATTCCCCCTTTCAGGAAGTATATGCTTGTATTTAAGGGGAAACGGTACCTCACAGGAATAGGGTCAGACACAAGGAATGCATTGTATCATGTCCATAACTCGGAGGATGTGGTGCTCCTCACAACATGTAAACACGGCAAAGACTGGCAGAAGCATAAAGATGCCCGCTGTGACCGTGACAATTCAGAGTATGACAGGTGAGTATTCTGCAACAAACATGTTTGCAGGTCTGACTATTTTACTATTCCCTTCCAATTCCATTCCAGATGATTATTCTGAATTATGTTGCCTGCCTGTTTACTGAGCCTTGATATCCCGGTTTATTGATGTGTAAACCTGATCCTTAATCTTGAATGTGTCATAGCCTTGCCTGTGCACCTTTTGTGTGAGTGTGTGTCATACTGACCATAAGCAAGACCAGTGTTGCATGTCATGCAACTGTGGGGTCAAATCCCTCTCAATGTCTAGGAGGCCCACTTTCCTGTTGTTTGACAGTGGACTAAAACAAACTGGTGTCTCTGTTTAGTCATGGAGCTTTGCATCCCCCAAAAGCCTGCCCGTGGTGTTTTCACTAGGGGCTGTGGCACGCAGGGGGTTTGACTGTGGCTCTTTGGAGGATTAGGGGGAACAATGCCAGTGGTGCCAGTGGGGAAGCTGCTTGGCCCATGTTTGCACAGTCATTTCCCAGAACCAACCCCATCGTGCAAAAATGCCTATTGCCCTGTATGACTCTACACCCAGGGGGCTGTGACCCCTACGGGGCTGTGACCCCAACGTCATCCCCAGTTTAGACAATGGTCTGCTTGGTGTACGCTTCAGCCCATGTAAGATTAGCCTATCTGTCATGGTTTGAGGTTGCCTTGTGCTTGAATGAGTGACTGGGTCCACCTCCCACACTGTGGTCTTGTCCAATCTTTTTTGTCTCGTTCCAGTGATTGGAACACCTGGGTGATGGCGTCGGATATTTTTAGTCATTTAGCACACGCCAAATGCGTTATATGCGTAAGCATGTTGGATGTATTTCCACTCACATACCCCACAACCAGTGACGTGCGGTGATGTCAGTAAGAGACTCGGCACTGAGTTATGAAAGCCAGATTACCTAATTTATTGTTAAGATATGTCAAAACAGTAAACGCAGTAAACAGTACAAGCAGTAGCCTACCCTTACAAAAAACACTTTTTAGGTCATTTAGTACACTTTAAAGTACACTTATAGTGTATTTGAAGTTTACTTTTGAATACTGTAAAGTAGCCTGTGTAGTGCACTTTTAGTTTATGAAGTATACTTCCTAAAGTACTTCAAAGTATACCTTTTGAATACTCTAAAGTAACCTGTGTAGTGCACTTTCAGTTCATGAAGTATACTTCCTAAAGTACTTCAAAATATACTTTGGAAGACTTTCAAGTGCACTTTCAATTAATGTAAGTACTTCAAGAAGTAAACTTAATAAATGTCCATTTACTATGATTTACTATAATATTTATATGTTTAGGGGCCCCTCCAACGCCACCGATCTTGCATCACTTGACAAGAACGGGGGCCCTCGCCAAGTGACACGTATTATTAGCTGAAAGAAGTTAATTCCTGCGTATGGTCTCATGTTGCTTTAATCCAGCTCTTCTTATCAAACGTAACAGTCATTTAACTCATGGTTACAATCAAGGGCTTAACCAGGCATTCTTTGGGTGTCGTGTCCCCCCCAATATGCAGCAGAAAATATGTAAAATATATGTTCTCCATTAATGAACCCTGTCAATGGATCGGTCTCTTGTTATGTCTTTATTTCCGTTTGTTAAGAAAAACATAAGTGTGTGAATCCCCCCTCCTAATTGTACACTTGTGTGATTTTGTTTGAATCCACCTTGCGTCGTTCTGCGTTGTCATGGTTACCTGACACATTTTCGTCAGACAGTTGAGCGCAAAGAAAGTAACGTTAGTTAACTTGTTGGAGAGGAGGTAGTAATGGAGGATTTGAGGTTACCTAAAAAGCGGAGAAAACTGGACCAGCAGCCAAGCATTCCCGTTTTTTTCAGACAGTAAGTAACTTGATACCTTGATACACTTGAACTTAAGTGTTTCTACCTTTTCTTTACTATTATTGGGTGTGCTTCAAATCAAATCAAATTTATTTGTATAGCCCTTTTTACATGCAAGCATGTCACAGAGGGCTTCACATACGCCCATAGAACTGCCCCTCAACCAACCTAAACCCTCAAGGTGATGTGTGCTTGCCTTCGGCAAGAGCACAACCTTTGTTCTCTCACATATATATTTATTATTATTTATTTATTTTCCCACCCCTAAGTCTTCATCAATATTTGGACTACATAGACAACCTAGGTGTCAAAAGTTTCGTCTTGGTAGCGATTGAGTTGCTTGTATTTTTATTTACGTTCCGTTGCACGGTTTAAGTAGAAATTAAGTTTATGTGGCGAAAAGTGAAGCTAGTGAAAGTGGCTAACTTGCTAGCCACAGTCACTGACGCTACTAACATCACTAACGTCACGAAAACTCGCGTGACTACCTCTAGCAGAACATTAGTTTAGCAGCTTGTTAACTTCTGGGAGATTGCTAGGCTAACTGCTTTACTGCAAGGCAGCTGCAGAAACGCCACAAGCAAAGAGGCCTGGGTGATAACTATTTGCTCATTTTACCTTGTGACATGACACACAATTGTGATGTGTAATGTACAATATAAGCTGATATTATTAAGGAAGTACATCTACTTTCAGAAACAGTAGTCTACTATTTCACTGAAGCATTAGCATCATGACATTAGCCTCTGTTTTCAATCGTTAAAATAAACATTCCTCACAAATACATTTTTGTTGTAGGATTTATTATGACATTAGATTACAAGTAAACGATTTGTGGGTGAAATTATCTTTACCTGTGGTTTCAAACCAGTGTAGCTCACTGCAACGCTGTAGCCTACGCAAGACACACTAGTCTAGTCTAGTAGCTAACAAAAACATCTCCACAGCTGTTTACAGTAGGAAGTCAAACGGCAAGAGAACATGTTCGGCACTACCCTTACTTAAATCAAAAGTCTTTCAATAGGTGAAACTATCTGACTAGTGACTACTAACCTGAACTCCATTGCCACAGCCTAAACTTTGTCCATCTGTTCATGAAAATAATTATTTTCAGCCTAAACCGTACAACGGAACGTTAATTCAACCAACGCAATCGCTACCAAGACGAACACAGTCTAGTACTCTACTGTAGTAGTACAATTTACCGGGGCAGCTTCTCCACACAGGGCTATATCGCATTTTGCGTTGTTACTGACAATGATCGCTACCACTGAGATTTTATGAATGAGGGATTTTCCCCTAAATAAATGTCAAGTTTATTTACGTTTTTGGGGGCATATTTTCAGTTAGCAGATGGTAGCCTACTATTTGAATCGCGATTCCATCTGAGATACCTACTGCCGGTAACGTCGTTGTTAGAATAAGCTTCAAAGGGGGTTCTTTATAAATGAATGAATGCAATATGAGTAGGCTAAATGCCTGAAAATATCACGAGAAGGGAAAAACTTAAAATGACGTTTAAGTCATAGAGATATTAGGTCCATTTTTACATCGGTCTGCCAAATGTATTCATTTTGATAAAATTATGAGGCTGCTGATCACCATTCCCTCTTGCAGGGGAAATGAGAAGACAACTATTTCATTCTACTCTTCACTCTTAGTATTTTGAGTTGTAAATGAGCAGAACAAATTGTGCTTTTAAATCTATTTAATCTTTATAAATAATAAGTAGGCTATGCATTTTTATATAAAATATACAGAAATATCAGTTGTAAAAATGTCATTAAAAAACTGACCCCTCTGCAACCGACGCAAGCAAGCACACCCTACAATTTCCCCAGAAATTGTACCCTCTAGTTTCACGTTGTTCTTCAGTCAGTTTGACAGTATAACCTTCAAATGCATAATGCAACCCTTCTGTCTGCTTCTTTCTCAAGTATTTTCGTTTTTTCAATTAATACTCCAATTGATAATTATTAGTATCGTATAAGAGTATAGGGCTTCAAAATGTTTTTCTTCGTAATTAAGGTTACAGCTTCAGTAACAAACAAGATTAAATGTGCAATGCATAATATATTTTCCTAGACATGAATAATTAGAATGTACAAGATGTATCTAAAAAATGTAACTTGTAATGTACTTTAAAGGTATTTTGACCGTTTTTGCTGTATAATTAAAGAACACGTAGCCTACATCCTACTCCAGAAGAAATGTATACCATTTTTTGTTTCTAAGTATACTTCTTATAAGTATATCAAAAGTGAACTATTTTCAAAGCATACTTAAAAGTATATCAAAAGTGAACTATTTCTAAGTATACTTCTTAAAAGTATATCAAAAGTGAACTATTTTCTAAGCATACTTATTAAAAGTATATCAAAAGTGAACTAAAAGTGAACTATCCATTTTTTAGTACACTTATAGTATACTTTAACAGCCGCTGACTGTTAGCACAGCCACATAGCCAATCTTTTCTTCATACCAGTCTGTTTGAAACAATCGAAAAAATGTTGTCCCTTTTGCTGCAGTAGTCCATCTAGGTCTGGCGTAGACCTCCCTCTTGCCATTAACTCATTTTTTCAATAAAATCGAGCTTGGAGAAATTTCTCAACACCGTGATATCGGCAGACTCCGCTGCTGTAATTTTGACTTGAATTTTGCGGGGATTACGCTTACAATGTAGCTGGTGTAATGACGTTAGCTGCGCAAATGTCCAGTAATATCTTGATTTTAACCCTCGTGCTGCCATCGGGTCACATGACCCAAAGGTTCATAACGAACCATCGTTGTGTTTACCCAATTTTAGCCAATACAAAAACAAATAAAAATAATTTTCTTTTAACCATTCCAATGTGGGGGGTCTGAGACAGCCCGACAGTTAAAAGAAAATGCTTCACTTTGTTTTTGTATGAGGTAAATTTGTCGCAATACGACGGTGGGTTACAATGACTGATGGGTCAGAATGACCCGAAGATAACACAAGGGTTAATTGGTCCATGTTTGATACGTAACGTAGGTGATTACTGGCATAAGGCCGTGTTCACACTTGACTTCTTTTTTTAGAAAAAAGCGCTGCCTTCAGCGCCTTTTTGAGCGTCTTTTGAGCGCTTTCAGTGCGAGAATTCTGTAACCTGAACGGGAATCATACATTCTAGCGATACATTATTATCCGTTATTTTACGTTGGTTACTTATTGATAGCTAGCTACTATGGCAAATAAAATGCAATTACTTGCTTTAGCTTTGGCGTTTTGAGGAGCCATAGCCTGGTAACTAAGGAAGAAGGTTACTAGGGAAGATACACGCTTACCTACTCTCCTCGTCCTGATTGGTCAGCTATCAGAAAGGCGCTTGACGTCACCCAGCGCTTTTATGAAAAGTTGAGAAAATTGAACTCAAAAAGGCGTCGGACGCTGCGCTTTCAAAAATGTTTTTAAAAGGCGGACGCTTTTTTCCTTTTCCCATAGGGTTGCATGTAAAAAAGCGCTGAAGGTAAAAAAGAAGTCAAGTATGAACACGGCCTAACATGTGCAAAGGCACAGCAGAGTTGTGCTTTTCAACGTACATGTTGAAGAATCGAAGTGCGCAAGTGAATTTTTCGCTTGTCGTCCGCAGTGAACGGACAGTAAAAGCACGCTTATTCTACAATTTTTGGGGTATTTGATTATGCGTTAACGCTACATTTGTCATCGTAACGTCTAAACAATTGGAAT
Organism: Osmerus mordax; assembly: GCF_038355195.1. Taxonomy (NCBI): domain Eukaryota; kingdom Metazoa; phylum Chordata; class Actinopteri; order Osmeriformes; family Osmeridae; genus Osmerus; species Osmerus mordax. The sequence continues at coordinate 13,906,015 of NC_090055.1, forward strand.
GACACATATTGCATATATAAATCACAAGAATAAACAGTAAAAATACAAATACAAGTTTATGAAATACAATGATTTAATAAAAAAATTTACGTTTGAATTTTGGCAGGGTAGGCAGTGCCTACCTTGCCTACCCAGACTGCACGTCATTGCCCACAACTGCTGAACAACGCCGACACACAGTGCTTGTCTTATCCACCACTCTCTCGCCTGTACTACTGTAACTGAAAGGGAAACCGAAGTTTTCCCAAACTTGCAATCTTAAAGAGGCCGGCGGGTCCTCTATCTCTTGTGGGTCGCCATACTCGTCCTTAGTGCTGCTAGCTAACCTATCTCTGAATCACGGCGGCGCCAATCAGAGCTACAGATTAGATGTCCCTAAAGAACACGAGTATCTAACAGTCAGTTCCGCATTACATTAATTAATTTGCACGCAAGTTTTATTCATTTTTATACCGTGTATTCTCTGTAATTTCATGCACCGAACCGTGATGCCCGTACCGTACGGTTCAATACGAATACATGCACCGTTCCACCCCTAGTATATTTGTACACTGCCCATGGTCTATCAGCTTCCTTTTGACGTCTGGTTTGTGCTGACATGGCTATCCTAGGTCCAGAACTTGACAGGTCCATCCCTGCCAAGTAGGGTTGCACACAGTGTGCGAATTATACAATGACAATCGGGAGGGGGTCTACTCGGTGTCCCCCCCCCCCCCCCCCCTGAAATAAAAAAGTTGATCTTTACAAAATTACCCGAGGAACCTATCTGACTGTTCATCAGAAAATAGGGAAGTTGGAAATCTCTCCAGTTTCTGACAAGCAATGAGACAGAAAAATGAAGCTATCTTGCTTGATACAGACCTAGCGATAGCTATCTTTAAGTTGGTGGTTAACCGTGTTTCTATTATTAACACACTGAGGTGATTCAACCAGCTTCTGTATTGCACACTGCCTGGTCACTCACGCGCAGTGTTTCTTCAGTTGTATTGGGAACTTGTCACTCGCGCTGTTTGAGTGAATTTTGACTATGGTAGGTGTGTGATATTCCCTGCCATAAAGTCAACATTTCTGTGTATCGCCAAACTGTTATTGAATGAATATGGTAAATACATTGTAATATTTACGATTACAGGTAAGAACGATATATCGACCCCCCCCTCGACCTGTGGTTTTAACCTCTTTTGGGGGGGTCCGAGCCTTAATCGGGGGGTCAGACCCCCGTAATTCGCACACTGGTTGCACATTTCGTGCATTTTCCTTAACCAATAGTTGAACACTTTAACAATCAATAATCGATTAATCATTGAGAACTAAAATACAAAATCAGGGTTTCCGCGGGGTCTTAAAAAGTCTTAAATTCTGAACTTAAAATTTAAGGCCTTAAAAAATCTTAAAAACGGCTAGATTTTCGTCCTGGGTCTTAAATTTAATCTCGTCAGGTCTAAAAAAAAGTTTTACCCTCGTTCATTTACAGAAACGCTGGCCGCAGAAAGTTATTATAAAGTAGCAAAAAATTATTGAGTCGTAGCCTACAGAGCGGAGCTCTAGAGTCGTTGCTACAAAACCAGCAGAACGCTGCCCTCAGAACATTGGTTCGGTGTGTTGTAGTTCTTTCTGTGGGATCTTGGTGTTGGTATGTATGCGGTGATAAAACTACAAATCCTGTGATAAATGCAATACCTGCCCACGAAATACGTCTGCGTCACAGTTTGTTAATGTTTGGCTACGTGTGGAAAATGGGAAAGTGTACTTTCAATGAGACATGCCTAGATCACAGCGATTTCCGCTGTTGGCTCCAGGTACGAGGCTCGCTGCAAACTTTGCCCAAAAAATATTCAATTGGGTGTGAAGGCGCTGGAGTCACACACTCACTCACACACTTTCTCTATTTGTGGGCAAGTTTGTTTTACCCTATTTTCATTTTGGGGGTAAGGTTTTGGGGATTTGGCACGTTGTTGGGTGTGGAAGGTTACTAATGTGATTAACCTATGTGTAAAATTAATGCTTTTTCAATGACTGAATTCATTTAAATAAAATTATTTTTTCAGAATTTCTTTGATTTGAATTTTGGTAATGCGTTGTGTAGGTCTTAAATTTCGATCTTTATGGTCTTAAAAGGTCTTAAATTTGACTTACTGAAACCTGCAGAAACCCTGAAAATGCACAAAGCACAAACAATTTAAATGAACAGCCCGAGTTTGCTGGCTACTAGTAGTAGTGCTACTGTAGCTAGCTAAAGTTAGTGCTAGCTAGTATCCTATCCTCTGCCCTGTTTGTCACTGCCTGACTGAGTGAGCAGAAAGTGCTTTTCTGTACTTGCGCTGTTGTGTTTTTATTCATGGATAACTTTAAATGTTAAATCTTAAAAGGAAAAGAAACACTGTCTGAACATTTCTGATCCAGTCAGTAGCCTAACAGAAACAGTATGGCACTGACAGCCATAGTGATTCTACTGTATATCCCCGAGGGGCATCATATCTTTCGTGATAAACGATGTTACTGCTTGAGTAATTTCGTACATGAATGGAGTTAGGCTTTGAAACATTTCGATCAGTGATCCTGTCGGGTGTTATTTGGCTTATTTGACACACTGGTGTTCAGCATTTTAGTTATGCATCGGCTTTGTGGTGTTTTTTTAGGGCCAAATTAGATTTGTGGTGTTGCCCCTTGAGGTAGCAACGTTAGCCAGGCAGGTTTTGCAACATACTTGACACTGCGCAGCATCTTTTTTTAAAGGCAAAATGGACAAAGTCTCTGTAGTGTCAGGTTCTGTTGAGCCTGAGGCCATCGTACAGGTCAATTTAAAATGTAACGTGCACCAAAGTAAAATTGCAGCCTTTGCAATTACAAAATCTTGTTTTGTCACATCACGATATAATCGCAAATGCAATTATTCGTTCAGCCCTAACTCGCACTATTGCACGATTATCCCTGCAAGTTCAGCTCTCCTTCCAGCCAGTACTTCCTACACACCCAAAGGGGTGTGATCCACGTCTTACTCCAATGTGTCTCGGTGATTGTTGGTGTTTTTAGTTTTACGTGTGCAAAATCTGTGCATCTTTTAGGAGGAGATTGAAGGGGCTGACCTGGTTTTTGGAGGGTCCATATAGTGTGCAGGAGACCATTTCCTTTCTCATGCTTACGTCACATCTCCAATATCTGTGTGTTCAGTGTGCTGACTGTAAACTACTCAGCGAAGAGTCTTAGCCCCAGGCTCTCTGTTTGGGATGAATGCTGAGGTTTTTGTACAGTTATCCTGCATGGCCTTTCTGGCAAAATATTGGCTGCTCAAATGATGATTTATTGATCAAAATAGGTGTGCTTTTAACAAATAATACAAATGTGTAGTTTTATCATCAGTTCACAAAAAGGTCATTTTCAGCGTGTCTGTCGTGCAGGCGAAAACGTGGACAGTATTGAGACGGAGGAGGAAGATGAAATATGAGACTCCTTCCGGTTCTAAAATGACAAATCACCGACGATGCCCATTTTTTGAAGCACCGTAGGCACCGTTAGCGACGATGCCAGTGTTAGCAGCATCGGTGCTGCGCCTCTTCCGGAACTGATGGGGGCAGCATACGCTTCAGTGTTCCAGTACTTGTTGCACTATAAGCATTAATTGCACTTTATTATGTTGTTCTTTGCTATATTGCACATGTTTTTATATATTGTTATGACATTTAGATATTTTTCAAGTATTTTAGACGTGAGTTCTAAATATTATACTAAACGGTCCACTCAGCGCAAGTTATTTATCCGAAACGGTAGCTAGCTAGCTTTCATTAGCTTCCGGGCTAAATTAGCTAGCATAATACTCGTAGCAATGCTACTACCATGCTAGTGTTACTTGTTAGCCTTCTCATTAGTACATTTTGAAGCCATACTAAAGCGTTTTTGTCTATAGGAAAATATTCAGTTGGAATGTTCGAAATCGCATATGTGAGACCCGCATTTGAACGATCACATATGTGCGACGCTACTCCTTTACGGGTTAATAAAGAAGTTCAAGTACATGGAATCTTAGAACAAACTTTTTTTTTACGTGGTATCGAAATCGGCATTGAGAATCGTGTTATTTTACTGGTATTTAAATTTACTTTTATGCATATAGCAGACGCTTTTATCCAAAGCGACTTCCAAGAGAGAGCTTTACAAAAGAGCATAGGTCACTGATCATAACAACGAGATAGCCCCAAACATTGCGAGCAGCCAAAACATGAAGCATACATTGTGGAAAACCAAATAAGTGCCAAAGGGAAGAACCATAAGAGCATTCAGTTAAACAAGTTACAGTTTAACAACATGAAACTCCCCACAAGAGTGCAAGAGTTTACCTATAGAAAAAACAATCAACAGTAAAAATATTTCACAGCGAGTACAAGAATCTGAAACCGTTACAACTAACCAACAAGAGCAACAAGTCTCTCAATACGAGTCATTGTGATCCTGGAGGAAACTAACATCAGGTCCAGCCAAGCATTCCTAAGTGCCGTTGTACTCCCGGAACAAGTGCGTCTTGAGCCTTTTCTTGAAGGTGGGAGACAGTCAGTGTCCCTGATGGAGGTTTGGAGTTGATTCCACCATTGGGGGCCCAGACAGGAGAAGAGCTTGTGTGGGGACCGGGTGCTCTTGAGCGGTGGGACCACCAGACGGTTGTCAGAAGAAGACCGTAGGTGGCGGGGGGGGGGGTTTAAGGCTGGAGGAGAGACTTGATGTAGTCGGGTGCAGTCCCGTTCACCGCTCGGAAGGTCAGTACCAGAGTCTTGAATCTGATACGGGCCGTGATTGGAAGCCAGTGGAGGGAGATGAGGAGCAGGGTAACATGGGAGCGTCTGGGTAGATTGAAGACCAGACGGGCCGCCGCATTCTGAGTCCTCCCGTAGAGGGCGGGTTGTGCATGCTGGGAGACCGGCGAGCAGCGAGTTGCAGTAGTCCAACTTTGAGAGGACAAGTGCTTGGACTAGCAGCTGGGTGGAATGCTCAGATAGGTATCTCCTGATCTTCCGGATGTTGTAGAGGGTGAATCTACACAACCGGGAGACCGCAGCAATGTGGGCTGTGAGGGAGAGCTCGTCATCCATGGTCACCCCGAGGTTCCTGGCAGAGGATGAAGGGGTCACCGTCGCCAATCCCAGGGTTATTGAGAGATCGTGGGAGATGGAGGGTTTGGCCGGGATGATGAGGAGTTCTGTTTTGGCTAGGTTCAGCTGGAGGTGGTGCTCGGTCATCCAGGCGGAGATGTCTGTGAGGCAGGCCTCGATCCTAGCTGAGATCCCCGGATCAGTCGGGAGGAACGACAGGTACAGCTGCGTGTCGTCAGCATAGCAGTGGTAGGAGAAGCCATGGGAGGTGATGATTGGTCCAAGCGAGGTGGTGTAGAGGGAGAAGAGGAGGGGTCCAAGGACGGATCCCTGTGGGACACCAGTGGAGAGCTGGCGGGGGCCTGACACTTTGCCACTAGGATGAGATCCACTGAAGTGCAGTGCCAGTGATGCCCATCTCAGAAAGTCTGGCCAGCAGGATTTTATGGTTAACCGTATCAAACGCTGCAGAAATGTCCAGCAGAATGATGACGGATGACCTCGAAGCCGCTTTGGCAGACTGGAGGGCCGTGGTGACTGAAAAGGAGGGCAGTTTCTGTGGAGTGGCCAGTCTTGAAGCCCGATTGGTTGGGGTCAAGCAGGTTGTTCTGAGAGAGGAAGTTTGACAGTTGGTTAGATACAGCGCGTTCAATTGTTTTAGAAAAGAAGGGTAGTAGTGATACCGGTCTGTAGTTCTGGAGGACAGCTGGGTTACTGGAGGGTTTTGAGGGGCGATGAGAGAGAATGAGGTCAGAGATTTCTGCCTCGGACAAGGGAGAGAAAGCGTTTAGACATTTAGTTGGGTCAGTCATAGAGGGTGAGTGGGTAGGAAAGGTGGGTTCAGGGAACCGACTGCTAATGTCAGCCACTTCTTTCTCAAAGAAGGTATTGGCACCGACTACTGAATTTTTGGTATCATGACACCCATACTAATGACCCCTTCACATCGTGCTAGCCACATTAGCCAGTCTAATAAGTTTAAATGTCTCCCAATCCTTAGTAAGGTTGTTTCACAACACTAATCGAGGGAACCGAGCTTAGGCGTTGGTTCACGTTCTCATCCAGGCACATTACATTTTACATTTGCAAATGCACATCCAAAGTGACAATGGTGCAGAAAGCACCTATTTCTGGATTAAGGGTTTTTCTAAATGTGTTTAGGTTCTGAAGGACGTCTTCTTCATCATTCATTATCGTCGTCTGTGAAACGCAAGGTTGGCGGTTCGATCCCTGACTCCTCCAGGTCATGTGCTGAAGTGTCCTTGAGCAAGACACCGAACCCCAAGTTGCTCCCGATGGGCAGGCTAGTGCCTTGATGAGTGGGAATGGGTGATTGAGAGGCAAAACATGTAAAGCGCTTTGAGTGCTGTTTAGGTAGAAAAGTGCAATATAAATGTTGTAAATTTACCATTGTGGCTCAATTCAGTAATCAATAGAGTAGCTAGAGTTTCCTGCAATGTTCTATCGCTCCATTGCGGCACTAGATAGACATGGCCTCTTATAAAATCTCCCCAGATTATTTATGTGGTCATGCCGCGGTACGGCCCATGCGGTATGTTCTATCAGGCTGAGTTTGCTGGGTAGGGACTGACTGGGAGTGGGTCAGACAGTGCAGTCTGTAGTTTAACTAGGTGGAAGTAAATGTTTTTCTCCCTGGCTATGGCCCATTGTGGAACAAATCCCATTTATCCTCTCTCACTGACAGCAAGGAAGTTGTGAATAGCCTGAATGCACCCTCTCATGCTTAGGCCTATACCACGTACATTGTAATGAATGATTTCCTTGACACACACAGTGCCTGAAATCCAGAGGGATCAGTAAGATGCAACTCTTACTCTTGTCACACTAAGTTTGCAAACAAGTGGAACTGAACTTGACTAGAGAGCTTAAGTAATTAAGAAAAAATTATTTGTGCCAAAATAATATGGGAGTCAGATGGCTGAGTGGTTAGGGAATCGGGCTAGTAATCAGAAGGTTGCTAGTTCGATTCCAAGGTTGCTATGCCAACCAAATGACGTTGTGTCCTTGGGCAAGGCACTTCACCCTACTTGCCTCGGGGGGAATGTCCCTGTACTTACTGTAAGTCGCTCTGCATAAGACCGTCTGCTAAATGACTAAATGTAAATGTAAATAGATATTCAGAGCTATGAAATAACTAGGCCTATATTGTGGCACAGGCCAGTCAATATGCTGTGTAGCTGCAGGACTAGGCTGTATGTATAGCTGCAGGACTAGGCTGACTGTATAGCTGTAGGGCCAGGCTGGCAGTATAATTGCGGGGCTAGGCTGGCTGTATAGCTGCAGGGCCAGGCTGGCTGTATGGCTGCATTACTAGGCTGGCTGTATAGCTGCAGGACGAGGCTGGCTCTATGGTTGCATTACTAGGCTGGCTGGTAATTTACTCAGACTCCTCTACACTAGGCCCAGGCATTCCTGAAGGATTTCGACGAGCTCGGCATCTACACGAGATGAGATTTGAGTTACACATCTACATGTCAAACAGGGAGCTTTGGGGATTCCGGGAATCTATAGGAAATCGGGTTCGATAAATTATCTATCGTATGTTGAGGAAATAGAACATTACAAGTGGCCATTATAATATCCACATGCACTGAGTAGCAACTGTCCTCATTTGAAAATCAAGAACAACATAATTGTAAGTTTAACAGAATTGGGTCTAATAAATCATTCATTTTCCTTTGCTGTGGTTGCCAGGAGCTTTGGATAGTTTTTTAGAAATACGATATGATAATATCTACATGCAGGTGGTGCTATTATCTCCACTGTCATCAAATAACTATCTATTTCGAAATATCTGGAATGTCTTTATTGAAAAAATGAAGGACTTCAGCAATGTGAATTACTCTAGAGCTTATCGTCACTCCTTTCTCTCTGTTCATTTGCAAGCTCCAGTTCAGCAGTGAAGCTGCCACTACCTTGGAAAAATACAGCCAAATAAAGTGAACTGCCATGAAGCAGAGCCAGTCCAATGTTATCCTGAAAGTGAAAGCTCTCACAGCTTGTGTCCAATTAAGAGCTTCTGCTTGAAGTGGGAGGGGAGGGGAGAGGGGGTTAGTCTCTGTGGTATATTTATAGACTAGCTTGTTTTAATCCTGGGTTCTGGCTAAGCCCTGGTGATGTGCTGTTTCCAGATCTGTGTAACCTCTCAGCCCTGGATGAAAGGATGGCTGGATGAAGGAATGGAGATGGGTAATAATGGATGTTGGAGCAGTCTGGAAACTGGCTTTGCTGCAGGTCCATGTGTAGATCCCCAGAGGCTGGGTCTCCTGGTTTCCCTCTTCAGTTGGTTGATTACGGGTCTTGCTGTTTTTGCAACTGTCTCCACTTAAATGCTGTGTGTTGTGTCATCTTGACAACATGACAGTGCAGATTTACTTCAGGTGCACGGCAGGGCTCTACAGTGCGAATATTTCACTTGCTTTTGTGCATTAAAATAGATAATGTGGGAACTAGATTTCTTTAATGAGCAATTTCAGATTAGAAACTACTGTAACTGTGGTGTTGTTCAATGTTACTCATAATAGTTGATTGACATGTAGGTTTAACCAATAGGGAGCCCTATGTTGGTAGACTGGGGACCAATAGGATGAGGGAGTGAATGTCGGGGGTGGGGGTCAGTTACCGGGTGAGCAACTGAATAAACATGTCAACCTTAGTACACAGTCTGTCTCACGCGCATTATTAAGCAAACTTGACATGGTGTCAGAAGTGCTGTGTAGCTAAAGCAGGATATTTAAAAGTTGTGTAACTGTAGGGACGTAGGTAATAGTTCGGAAGAAGTGTTCGGTGAAGTTAGATGAGCGATAACGAGCAAGACCGGGAAGCAGCTAGCATGGCGGCTAACACTCCCAGCGCTACGTTTAACATCCAGCCGCCGGAGCCCTTTGATTTTTCCAAGCTGAACGACTGGACAAAATGGATTCAGAGATTTGAGAGATTCCGTCAGGCAAGTAACCTGTCTGCAAGCTCCGAAGTCCACCAGGTGAATACCTTGATATACTGCATGGGAGACGACGCAGATGACGTCTTGAGAGGCTTAAAACTAAGTGCTGCAGACCAGCAGGTATACGCAAAAGTGAGAGACGGATTTGAGTCTTTCTTAATTGTTAGAAAGAACATCGTATATGAGCGCGCGTGTTTTAACATGCGCAAACAGGAAGCAAATGAAACAGTTGACGTTTTTGTAACTGCCCTACATGCATTAGCAGAGTACTGCAATTATGGGACATTGCATGACGAGCTAATCAGAGATAGGATTGTAGTGGGACTTTCTGATACAAAGCTCTCCGAGCGTATGCAAATAAAGAAGGATTTAAACCTGGAAAAATTCATTAACATGGCAAGACAGAGGAGATAAAAAAGCAACAAAACACACTGAGGAGTGATGCCAGTAGTGTAGTGCAGATGTATGCTGCCACTGTGGACAGTGTGTTTGAAGTCAGAAGGCAAAGAGAGACGCACAAATTCAACAAATACAAAAGTGATGGAGCAAAGCCACACACACAGCCAGAGTAGACATCCACACAGCTCCCAGTGCAAATGTGGTGGCCCACCTCATCCTAGACATGAGTGCCCTGCCAACGATGCAAAGTGTCATTCATGTGGGGAAAAAGGTCATTTTCAGCGTGTCTGTCGTGCAGGCGAAAACGTGGACGGTATTGAGACGGAGGTGGAGGATGAAAGTTTCTTCCTGGGTTCTGTGACGTCCGACAAAGCTGCATGGTCCACTAACATAAGAATAATGAACACCACAATCAGGTTCAAACTCGACACCGGAGAGGATGTCACTGCTGTGTCACAGACTGATATAAACAGCATATTTTCCGATACACAGCAGCCTGTTCTCCAGAAGGCAGAGAGACCCTTGCTTGGTCCGGGACAGATTCCGCTGGATGTGTCAGGGTTCGCCAGACTGCAGCTGAGGAGTGGAGGCAAGCAGACCGTGCAGAAGGTTTATTGGGTCAAAAAACTGAGCACGCCCTTGCTTGGATTTCCAGCCATTACAGCCCTTGGCCTGCTCAAAAGTGTTGACAGCGTAGATTTGGACACTCAAGTCGACATACCCTAGACTGTGCAGTGGGCTAGGTGAGGTGAAACGGGCATATCACATCAAACTTAAACCAAACGCTGTGCCTTTCTCACTGAAAACCCCAAGGAGAATTCCCCTGCTGCTGGTAGGGAAAGTCAAGGAAGAGCTCCAGCGAATGGAAGAGCTGGGCGTCATCAGCCGTGTGGAGGAGCCAACAGACTGGTGTGCCGGTATGGTGGTCGTACCAAAGAAAAACAGTCCACGCCTGAGACTGTGTGTGGACTATACCGGCTTGAATGAGTTTGTGTGCCGGGAAAAGTATATTCTGCCGTCTGTGGATCAGTCCCTCGGAAGGCTTGCCGGAGCAAAAGTGTTCAGTAAATTGGATGCCAACATGGGGTTCTGGCAGGTCCCCTTAGCTAAAGAGTCAGCCATGTACATGTTCATAACACCCTTCGGGCGGTTCCACTTAAATCGCCTTCCCTTTGGCATCAAGTCTGCACCCGAACACTTTCAGTGCATGATGGCGGAAGTCATAAGAGGGGTTGGAGGGTGTGGTCTGCCACATCGATGACTTACTAGTGTGGGGGCGGGACCAAGACAAGCATGACACTCGACTCTATGCTGTGCTGCAAAGAGTGGAGAAAGCAGGCATCACCCTGAATGTGGGAAAGTGTGAACTCTCCAAGAGCGAGATGGCCTTTTTGGGCCACATCATCTCAGTCACGGGCATCCAGCTTGATCCGAAGAAGACAGAGGCTCTCACGGAGATGACGGAGCCCACAAATGTGACGGAGATGAGGAGCTTTCTCGGCATGGTTAACCAGTTAGGAAAATTCATTCCTCAGCTGGCTGAAAAGTACAAAGCACTCCGTGATCTCCTCTCGGAAAAGAACTGCTGGGTGTGGGACACGGACCAGGTAATGGCCTTTAAGGAGCTGAAGGAAGCACTTGCTTCTCCTCCAATGCTCGCCATGTATGACCCAAACAGACACACTAAAGTATCAGCAAATGCATCTTCGTATGGCTTGGGAGACGTTATTCTCCAGAAGGTGGACGGTGAATGGCGTCCTGTGGCTTATGCATCTCCAACTGAACAACGCTATGCACAAGTTGAAAAGGAGGCTCTGGGTCTCATGGGATTTCCTCCTCGGAAAGCATTTCATCCTGGAGACCGACCATAAAACTCTTCCGAGCCTACTGGGAGCCAAGAATTCAGCGCTTTAGAATGAGGCTCATGCGCTACTCATATACAATCATACATGCGCCAGGGAAGTCACTCTGGACAGCTGACACGCTGTCACGCTCGCCTGTGACAGCGAGCATTTCCCCAGATGAAAACAAACTGATGGAGAGCACAAACATATATGTGGACTGTATCATGGGAAATTTGCCTGCCAGTCCCTCATACATAGAAAATCTGAAAGAGCAGCTTAAAGCTGACAGTGTCTGCTCACGGGTCATGATGCTGTGCAATGAAGGATGGCCAGCGCATGTCAAACAGGAATCGGTGCTGAAAAACTACTGGCTAGAGCGAGCCACACTCACAGTGGAAGACGGGTTGCTCCTAAAAGACTCACGGCTGGTAATACCTGCAACACTGCGGAACGATGTGCTAGCCAGGCTGCATGCAGGACACCAAGGTGTCGTGAAATGTAAAGCACGTGCGTGCCAGTCTGTATGGTGGCCGGGACTTGGTCAGCAGATAAACGACATGGTACTCAAATGCAGAACATGCATACAAGAGAGACACAATCACAATGAGCTGCTCATGCCCTCAGAGCACCCTGATCGACTATGGCAAAGGTTGGGGCGGACCTCTTTGAACTGTTAGGTAAGACGTACTTACTTGTCGTCGACTACTTCTCGAGATATATTGAGATTGCACTCTTATCTCACACCAGGTCCACCGACATCACTCATCTAAAGTCGATCTTCGCTCGCCATGGCATCCCGGAGGTGATGATGTCAGATAATGGACCTCAGATTTCTGGACAGGCCTTCGCCTTGTTTGCGGCTGCATACAGATTAAGACATGTCACCAGCAGCCCAAGATTCCCGCAAAGTAACGGTGAAGCGGAACGGGCGGTCCAGACGGTGAAAAACCTTTTAAAGAAGGCAGATGACCCCTACCTGGCTCTACTCGGATATAGACCCAGTCCTCTTCAGAATGGATATAGCCCGGCTCAGCTTCTCATGGGCCGACGTTTACGCACCACGGTGCCAACTGTTCCCTCTCATCTGGACCCTACACTGCCTGACAGCCACTCACTGGCTCAGAAGGAAAAGGAGGATGTCAGATGCTGCACACTACAACAGGCGTCACCGTGCAAAAACGCACAGTGTCTTATCACCAGGAGAACTTGTATGGGTCACCGACGCTAAGACGTCTGGAACTGTGATTCAGAACCACTCTACTCCGAGATCTTATTTGGTGGATTTACCTCGGGGTGGTGAGACTCAACCGCCTGCATCTGATACCTCTACAGGAGCCTACACAAGAGAGGACACCACCACTAGGGATGCGTATTGATAAGATTTTAACGATTCTGACTCCTTATCAATTCCTGCTTATCGATTCGATTCCTTATCGATTCTCTTATCGATGTTCCCCTCTACAGCCAACTAGGTTTGTGCGTCCTGCACCCCCCCACACACACACACACTCGTTCTAAACAAATTTCTCAAACTGGCTTTGACTGGCCTGAAATGAGCTAATACCTAACACCTCTAGGCCTGTTTTCAAAACAAAATCTAGTCGGAGATAGAAACTTTCAGTTTCCTTGTGTTCAAGCTTCTATTACTCAACACCAGTAGGACTTGCAGGGGTCCTAACAACAGGGGAAATTAACTTCAGTGTCACCTTTCAAAAGAGACCATTTACATGCATGTACTCCAAATGGTTCAACAACAGCTTTCGATGTACTTTGGGTATGTTGTTTAGGCGTTTTCAGGCACATTTAACAGGACTATTAAAAGGTTAAACAATTAAAATGCTAAGTTTAATAATGGATTACAAATCGATATGCGCAGTTTAATAATGCGACCTGCGAACGTTTGCTGATAACACATGCCGCCCCGATAACGTGAAATGATCAATAAGGTCAATACTAATGGGAGACGAATGCCGGAGCTAAAATGTATGCTTCAAACGACGGGACAGAAGATAACTAGATCGACTACACACAATAAAGGCAAATTGCTTCACACAGTAACAAGTGGTTGTGATCACTTTTGAGCAATTTAGCTCTACCTTAGATAGTTAGAGATGAAGCGCAAACGTTAGCTGCGCTGCTGCATGCATCGAACACATGACGTTCCAGTAACTTCATTCCATGCTGTGTGTTCAAATGCTTCTTCATATTTGTAGTATTTCCTCCCTTCGACGAATTAGACTTTTTACACGCGTTACAAGTGGCGTTGTTGTGATTTTGTCGTGTGAAATACAACCAAACTTTAGAACGCTTCTTCCTAGTTGCCATATTGCTGCAGTCTGTCTTCGCGCATGCGTGCGCGAACTTCTATAGTTTATTCAGACAGACGTTCGCGTGTCCCATTATTAAACTGAGCATATCGATTTTTAATCCATTATTAAACTTAGCATTTTAATTGTTTAACGGCACAGAGAATCGTTAACAGAATCATTAAGGAATTTTGCCAACGATTCCAAGGAATCAATTCACTCGATACCCATCCCTAACCACCACAGCAGCACATGTCAGAGCAGGCTCCCATGTCACCTGCCTCGACACCTCCAGTCTTACCTGCAGAGACTCCCAATCTCAGAACTAGGTCTGGGAGAGCCATCATAGAGCCCGCTAGGCTTAACTTGTGAACTAAATGAAATGAAAGAAATCTCTAAAAAATATGTTGTTATTGTTTTGTTATGGTGTCATGGTTATGTGAAAGCTTAGTTGAAGCTAATAAGGACTTGAATGGTTCGATGGAAACAACAGTGTACTCTTTGTTATCTTAAAAGGGAAGATGTGGTGTTGTTCAATGTTACTCATAATAGTTGATTGACATGTAGGTTTAACCAATAGGGAGCCCTATGTTGATAGACTGGGGACCAATAGGATGAGGGAGTGAATGTGGGGGGCGGGGGTCAGTTACGGGGTGAGCAACTGAATAAACATGTCAACCTTAGTACACAGTCTGTCTCACGCGCATTATTAAGCGAACTTGACAGTAACCTATTTATTCCCGTTTAAAAACTACAAGTCCCACATTTCACAAGTGCGGTGTGCGCCTACTCGGTAGAGTTTTCTGTGATGATGCAGTCCAGTCAGAGAGAGAAAGGTGAACAACACTGGAAAAGTATCCGTAGAGGCCATGGGCGGAGCGGGTGGGTGGCTTCTGGGACTTGAGTCCCGCATCTGTTAGGTTAAAACATTGGGTTGTAATTTTCAGCGTGCAGTGTATGCACCCTCACAGCCACTGTAATTCACAACGATATGATAATAGTTAACGTTAAATGCCAAACTGTAGGTAATAGTAAACTGTAGCTGGTACTTTAAAGGGGCGATTGATTGCAAAACCGATTTTACCTTGTCATAGTTGAAAAATTACAGTTTGGTGTGTATAATAGACATACAGTGAATCTCAAAGTCCATTGAAACCTCTTTCCTATCAAAATTTCACTTTTTGAAACTGCAACTTGCAAACGCTAGCTTTTGACACAGTGCAAGTTGTGACGTCACAACTTTGCAGCATCAACTTTGTCACGCCCCAAAATTTACATTTACCCGCCCTCTGGTTTTCTGGTCCAGGAACATAAACGGAGGTCGCGTAGATCTCCACACTTTTTTAGCTAACTGCGCGCTGCTCGGTACTTCCACAGGAATTACAAATAAGAAAGTTCATAAGTTTTCAAGATATTGAAAATGGAGCACCGTAAATGCAGTGTGCCAGGCTGCACCGGGAAACCTGACACTTTTCACTATCTTCCCAAAGAACAAGACACTAGACAGGCATGGCTGATGTTTATCTATGGGAATATCCCTATTAAGTACGACGCTAAAGTATTAATTTGCTCGGACCATGTCACCGAGGACACTTTCAAAAACCTGGGACAATGTAAAGCAGGATTTGCTATGAAGCTGTTGCTGAAAAGAGGTGCTGTTCCGACCTTAGGTTGAGCACAACCGCAAGCTGTATGATGTTGTCGCTAACAGTTACTAGCAATGCTAACGTATCCTGCCTGTATGTAGCATCGGCAGAATGTGTGATGATTTAGTTTCTTATATACTAGTGTAATAATTGGACCAATACGCTGTTCCTATTGGTCCAGAAGACGTTCTCAAAAGTTAATAATACCGTTTATATCATAGATATATATGTATCTATGGTTTATATACCTCCTGAAAGTTCGCAGAGGTAAATAAACGGTTTTATGGACCTAGCAACAAGCTGTTGCCTTGGAGATGTAGCCATTGACCTTAACAACGTGGCATCTGCTCGGCAAGAAAGTAGCCTAAATTGCCCCCCCAAAAAAACTAAAACAACCAAATATGGTTTCTGCACAGGTCCGCAAACGCCCCGCAATCGCTTCCCGTTTTAAAGAAGTATCTGAAGCAGACAGAAGACGAATTGATGTTGTTGATATGTTGCCTTGGAGGTGTAGTGTAGTCACCAGTGCAAGTGCAGTTGATTGCTCTGACAACATGGCGTCTGCTCCAGATTCGACGTGTTTGATTTGTGATCTTCCCACGTATTGTTGTAGTATATAAGAAACCAAATGTTTACTCCTCGACAGGTCAGCAAACGCTTTGTCTCCTCGATTTGTTAAAACGATTTGTTGTCTCGGTTAGCAAACGTTTTAACAAATCTCGGTTTACAAAGGCATTTGCAGACCTGTCGAGGAGTAAACATTTGCTGTTTATTATTGGAAACAATTTACAATGAAAAGTCAAACTTGCAGAGGGAATGCTGAATATTTAATAGAAAGTGTAAATTTCATTTCACATTTCCTGCTATGTAGGCAATACTTATTTTGATATATGTAAATCCAGTGTTTCCCCTACCATTCTATTAGGGGGGCGCCCTGCCCCCCCAACGGCCCCCTTGGCCTTAGACAGTCTTAAATTGTCTGGTTAGACTTGTCTAATTAAGCCTGTCTTGCATTAAAAGTAATACTGACTTAATTTGCGGTAGGAAAGTTAGCCACCTCTCCCCCTCCCCAAGCCTGTGGTAAGATTGTTGCTATGCTAACGATCTGTTTGTACGTCATTATCTTAGCATAATACATAACAAAAGGAATTACGTTTGTTAATTCAGAACATTTAATTTGGGGTCTGCTTTTCCGCTAAAATCAAATTTTATTAAACGAGTGAGTAGACATAAGTCATTGCATTGACGCTAGCTATCTGCAGCGGAGTTGTTGATAAATGGAAGTAGCATTAGGTTGAAGCTTAAAAACGCATACAAACAGACACAGGCTTAAATGTGTCGATATTCCGCTGTGTCACTGTTTTGTCCGTCATGTTTAATTTTTTCGATGTCTTATTTTACCCATAATGCAAAACGCGACAGGCTGTCCAAGTCAGTCTTACGTTAGTCACTCATAGTGAAGCTTTATGCAACAGGTACATTGAAGTGTCTATGGCAAGTCAGACATAAAGTTACTTTTAAAGATTCTGTAAAGTGTACCTGAAAACTAGTTTTAAGTTCGCCACACCACAGAATAATGTGTTAACTACCCATCCAAATTCGAATGAAAAAATAACACAGACAAGTATGTTAAATTAGGCTTTGAAATCGTGAAAAAAATCAGCAGTCTTCTCTGCTTGAGACTGGGGGGGCGTGTCGCCTGAAGGAGCTGAATCTCTGCCCCTCGCTGCTTACCTCCGACCCAGATAATGGACGCGACGTCAAGCCGAACAAAACCGTATAGAATTAGAATTTATTTGTTCAATGAGTGAAACATACAGATGCATATAAATGAAATATTCCCCTGATCTGTAACAGTAAAAATGGACACCAGAGACAGCAGACAGTGAGCTCTCCAACTAGGCTACTTCTAACACATTAGCTACCATTTCACCAAAATACCATCATTCTACACCGAGTAGCCTATTATCAATTTAGCGTATGCACTAACTCATAGCAGACATACCTCTGGAAAAGTTATCTAGTATAATTATGACAAGCACACAGAACAGAGTGATGAACTGCTGGCGGCGGTGGATTGTCCAGGTGCGACCGGAGGAGGAACGGCCGGGAGGGCGATGCTCGGTACGGCTCTGCGCTGCAAGAGAAGCCGTTTGTCCGCGAACCCCGTCTGTCTCTGGTCCATGTTAAAACTATCCGCCGTGAAATGGTCACTGCATTTAGTCATTTAGCAGACTCTTATCCACTGCAGAGGCGGCTGTTGGAGTTTATCCAAAGCTTTCCATCAGCGTGGCTCTTCACAAAATCAATCCACCTATTTTTCCTTTCCTCATCAATAGGGAAATTAAATAGTGTTGCAGCGCAGCTGAAGTTTTTGCATCCAGAGAAGATGCAGTTGAGGGTGGAGGGAGACATCCTGAAGCTAGCTAGCTGATGTAGGCTACAATAACAGTACAGCAGTCAGGCGTTTGCGGACCTGATCTGACGTAGATGGGTCAAAATGACGTAGATGGGTAACTTTTTGGCCCCGCCCATTAAAACCTGATCTGAAAACGGAAGAGAAATTGTTCTACGGTCAAGCTACACATTTCGGTGCGACAAAGTTTTAGCCCTTTGCACATGCTTTCAGGAACTAAATTCACACGTATATAATGTACTGAGAAGGAAATCATGGAATTGACTTTACAGGATCTTTAAGTCTATAGATAGGTCAATTTTTTATGCAACTGGCTCCAGGAGATTTTTATTTTTGTTATTTAACACTTTATTTCTCAAGGCACACAGTTGATTATTTTAATGTTAACACTATAATGTCATTGTTGGATAAGTTTAGTTCTAGAAAGGGCAAATAGAGACACCATTTGTTATGTGCATTTCTGGCGGTTCACATTTAATGCATTTAAGTGAAACTATTGAACATTTAATCAAAAATTCTGTTGTCTGTCTTTTATTCGCCCAGGCCTACCTTTTTTGTGTCGTGGCACATTCGCAAAATATACTGAAAGTAGCAGAGAATCAGAATTCGGTTTATTCGCCATGTATGTTATACAAACACGGAATTTACTGTGGCAGGGAGGTGCAAACACTAAACATATATGAATCTTAAATTAAGTAAAGGTACAAAAGTTTAACTATTCCTAAGAACTAAACAATCTAAGAATAAAACAAATAAAATATAAAATACAATATATATAAGAATAAGAATGAGCAGCATGAGTGGTCAACATAGTGCAATCAGATACTGGGTTAAATAATGAATGAATGTCAGTGGGAGTCCTTGGCCTTGTTGAAGAGGCCAGTAGCAGATGGAAAGAAACTGTTCTTATGGCGTGAGGTTTTGGTCCTGATGGACCGCAGCCTTCTGCCAGAGGGGAGTAGCTGGAACAGGGAGTGACCAGGGTGGGAGGGGTCGGCCACAATCTTCCTCGCTCGCCTCAGGGTCCTCGAGGTGTGCAGGTTCTCGACGGTAGGCAGATTGCAGCCGATCACCTTCTCAGCAGTGCGGATGATACGCTGCAGTCTGCTCTTGTCCTTGGCAGTGGCAGCAGCGTACCAGATGGTGATGGAAGAGGTGAGGATGGACTCAATGATGGCTGTGTAGAAGTGCACCATCATTGTCTTTGGCAGGTTGAATTTCTTCAGCTGCCGTAGGAAGTACATCCTCTGTTGTGCTTTCTTGGTGATGGAGCTGATGTTCAGTTCCCACTTGAGGTCCTGGGAGAGGATGGTGCCCAGGAAGCGGAAGGACTCCACAGTGTTGACTGGGGAGTCGCACAGGGTGATGGGGGTGAGTGGGACTCCGCTGTATTCTTCCTAAAGTCCACAACCATCTCCACTGTCTTAAGAACATTGAGCTCTAAGTTGTTCTGGCTGTACCAGGTTGTCAGCTTCCCACCTATAATCAGACTCGTCCCCGTCAGAGATGAGCCCAATGAGGGTGGTGTTGTCCTCAAACTTCAGAAGTTTGACAGACGGATGACTGGAGGTGCAGCTGTTGGTGTACAGGGAGAAGAGCAGAGGGGAAAGGACGCAGCCCTGAGGAGATCCGGTGCTGATGGACCGGGAGTCAGAGACTTGTGTTCCCAGCTTAACGCACTGCTTAACGCACCGCTTCCTGTCAGACCAATCATCAAAGACTGGGTGGAAGGAAGTTAGATTCTTTAAAAGAATTAGCTGCAGTAAAGGATATTATTTATTTATTTTCACAATAACCTTTATAACAGGAAAGTGTAGCCTAAGTGGGATTTGGTCTAGTAGATACTTCATGCTGTTGAACCTATCAGAGCTCTGGATGAATGTTGACTCTTGATCTCTTGAAAACATCAAAAAGCAGAAAATGATGAAGACAAAGAGCACCTCTTTTGTCCTATGTTCTTCTACTACCTCACAAAGTGCACACAGACACTACATCAGCCTTGTCATCTGGACTAGCATACAGCTTATAGGACAGAAGCTGCAGGAATGCCACCAGATGGAAGGCATGGTCAGCACAGCCTCAATGATCAGACCCTCCAGGAATTCACGATGTTGCGATCGCACAAATTCACGCTAATTCAACGATTCCCTGCAAATTCAGCGCAACGTTGCAATTTCAACCGATCACCACAATTTTCCAGCAACTTTGACCAATCATCGTCGTCTCCCACAACTCTCTCCATTAGGGGTTAAATCCAGTGTTGCGCCTGAACGCGTTCATTGAACGAAAGTTCATGAACTTGTTGATAATTTTGGTGAACGTGAACTGAACGTACTGTATTACTGCCAGATGAACGATACTGTGAACGCGTTCATTCTGGTGTCTGTGAACTCTTTCACTCTTTTTAATTTCGTTCAATAAGGTGCCAGATTTCTAGAGACTTCCAGGAGAAAAACACACCGTTAACAGTCCTGTATTCAGGGTTGCCCAACCAGTCAATTGCTGCGTCTGCTTTCTTCTACTGTCTATGCCTGGCAAGCATGACAGCGCCGAGTTGCGTAGAGGCCGAGAGCGGTATTGCAGACAGATAGAGATTTCCATCTTTTTTGTTAAAAAAAGGGAGATTCCTCCCTTCAATGCATGCGAATGTAAATCCTGGTTGGATAAGGATAAAAAATGGGATATGATGAAAATTGGCATGTTGGTAAGGTTATTTAGGGGACTATTTCTCAATGGTTTTATTTTTTGATGAATGTTTGTTAATTACTTAATTTTCAACCAATAACTCAAATTAAAGTTACAAAGAGGGAAATTCGCAACTTTTTATCGCAACTTTCACTTGCTCCCGCAATTTAATCGCACCAAACACCTAAAAAACATCGCAACTTTCATTGCAACCTTTTTGAAAAGCTCCCGCGAAATCAGGAATTTTAGCCCGCAACTATCACAAAAAAGGCCCGCGAAATCCTGGGGGGACTGAATGATGGAGCAGTTTCTCACTGGACCAGACTAGAGAGCACTTTAGGCTGGGGTTAAGGCCAACCTAGAGTTCCAGTTAAGTGTTTCTCTGAGTCAGTTACTTTGGCTACAGACTCCGTGAAGATAACATGCTCGCTTGCAAGTTTTATTCAACTAACTCTGAGTTTGTCCTACTCTTTAACTAAAACCTGCCATCTGAATGTGTCAGACATGGTGTGTCCTTTTCTCAAAGAGCTAGTTGATTCTGAAGCACAAATACTCCACAGAAATCTCTATCGGGAGAGGGTGAGACCCCGACTGGATGTTTTATAATTCCCTGATGAATATATTTTCGAGTGGTAAAGTTTTTTTCTGCACAATCAGTTACAGTATATGAACAATATTCGCAGCCCTCATATTGTTCATATGACACAATGTGGACATGCTCTGTTCAGAACACAAAAGTGGAATAAGATGGGTGAGCAGTCAGAGATACAATATACCAGTGGTTCTCAATCTTTTTTGACTTCTGTATCCCCTTTTCCTGATTTCTGAATCCAAGTAGCCACTAAATCCATATAATCTCTATAACATTACATTTACATTTAGTCATTTAGCAGACGCTCTTATCCATAGCGACTTACAGTAAGTACAGGGACATTCCCCCCAAAGCAAGTAGGGTGAGGTGCCTTGCCCAAGGACACAACGTCATTTGGCACGGCTGGGAATCGAACTGGCAACCTTCAGATGACTAGCCCGACTCCCTCACCGCTCAGCCGTCTGACTCCCCTATAGTAATAAGACCTCTGGATAAAAGCGTCTGCTAAATGACTAAAATGATAATGCCAGGAATCTCTCAGTTACGATCAGCTCAAGAACCGGGCACTCTGCAAAGTTCATATTCCGCATGTGTCATCTTTATAATTCAATGGAGTGCAGTACCACGATTGACGTTGTTTGGATAAGCTTTTAGACATCAAATAATGAAAAAGAAAGAAAAATAAGTTGCGTCCCAGCCCCTTCACTCTGATTGGTCCTCTTGTCTGCAGCGAGTCTGGTCTGATATCTCGAGAACCGGACACTCTGCAAAGTTAATATTTTGCAGGTGTCCTTTTTATAATCCAACGGAGTGCAGTAGGCTACCACGATTGAACAAATTTTGATCACCTGTTCTGATACCGTCAACTCTGAGTTTGACAGCTCAATAAGTCAACCAAGAGTTCAAAGGAGTTCAAAACCCAGCACGAGCAAGATTGGGAGGAAGCGATACAGTTCAACGACGCAATGACACCTGTAACATCTCTATGCCTCAACACTTAGCGTGTCGATCTGACAAGATTGAATAGGTATAAAGCTTTTTGGTGGCTATGGTGGAAACATTGCTACAATCTTCTTTCAATATTTGCAGGTTTTTGAGATATGGGCAATAGGACTAGGAAGTAGCAGCTCTTTAGATGGAGCCCAGCTGTCTGAAGCGATTGTTGAAGGGCTGACATTCCACAGTGTGGTACTTTTTTTTCTCCACATCTCTTTTATAATTCGTCTTCATTGTCTTTGCTGCCATCATCTTCCATACAGGCTTTGTGGCTGTACACAGATTTCATCTCGAGAAAGCTAAAATGGCACAATGCCAACAATGAATTATAGTAGACAGAGGGAGGCGATGCCAGAGTTTCATATCTCTATGGACATTCGTCTCTTCCAGCTGCTGGGAGAATAGAGCTGAGTAAATCATATTGCAAGTGTAAATGTTGGTGAATTTGAACAGTTGGATATCCAGCATAATTATAAAATTAAAATTACGCTTATAACAAGCCTGTTATAAGCGTGTTGTGTACTGCATACGTACGTTATATGGGTTCACCTGTGTATTTTTTTGGTCTAGGTTATATAGTGTATTGGAGACCAGGTTTAAAGGTTGTACTGTCAGTGTTTCTTCTATGTTGATTTAGCCGTGGCAGACCGCCACGGCTAAATGTCTGCTGCCACGGTATCAGAAATAGGGCTATACAAAAATCCTAGAGGAAACACTGACTGTAAAATGCGTACTGGACTACAGTAAAAAAGACCTGTGTAGGCTGCAGGATGGGATAAAGTAGATGGATTGCTGAGCAAGGACTCAATAAAGCACATGGATAAGCGGCTGCTCATTCTCAGGGGCTTACAGTAAACGAGCTGTGTGGAAAAGAAAAAAAAAACTGATAAGGAGGCACCCAATCACATGGACGGGATTGTCATTCAAGATGGCGTGTCATGCCATCCACCCACAGCTCTCCATCTCCAGCTATGCTTGCTATTTCCTTCTCCCATATGGAGCAGTGGGGTATTGAGTGAGTTGGCAGCTGAACACGGATTTTGGGTGTCAAATGTATGGATGCTAATAGTTGTATTTGGATGTGTCTTTCTATGGGTGTGAGTGGGTGGAGCAGAGGGTAGAAGTTTGAGGATGCGAAGTATGTGCTGTCGGTGCGTGGCTTTGTGTATTATTTTCATCCTGGAAGTTAGGAATGTACAAGCCTCTCAGCGCTTTCCCAAAACCCCCACCGATTTACCCCATGTCAAGCAGTCCCTGATTTATAGACAAGTACTACAAGTATTACCATTTCACTCTAATGTCATCACTCCAATGTCACCTACCAGGAGAGTCTACAGAAGGATACTTTGTCAGATCTAGCTGTTTTCAGTGACAGTATCTAATGGAAGATGCCAGTGATGGATATGGAATGAACCTTACACACATTCTGTCAGTCACAGAATAAAGTGTTTTTCTGCATACGACCTGTCGTTCATGGATAAGTGTATAATTTTCTCTACTAGGCAGCGAGGTCAGGTATTCTGCTAGGCTAGCAAGCTCTCAGTTACTCTGCTAGGCTAGCGAGGTCAGGAACTCTGCCATGCTTGAAAGCTCTGTTTCTCTGCTAGACTAGCAAGCTCTCAGTTACTCTGCTAGGCTAGCGAGGTCAGTTACACTGCTAGGCTAGCAAGGTCAGATACTAGGCTAGCAAGGTCTCAGTATTCTAGGCTATTGTGGTCAGTTGCATATAGCAAAACCTAATGCTCTGCAGTCTCATTTCCAGTCATTGAAACATTCCAGTTGAGTACGAGCTCACACTGTATTTGTGTGCTAGGAAAGAGAGTCCCTGTGTAAGTTGAGAGAGAGGGAGATTGTTTGTGCCTGTATCAAGGGGTTTTCATATGGAAGGGCAGAGGGCATCGTTGTTTATATACTCTGCTCCTCCCCCCCCCCCCCCGACAGGCTGATGTATTTGTGGACCTTGGCAGCTCCTCGCAGGTGATGTATTCCTCACGGAATGCTGGGAGCAGGATGTGGCAAGAATTTACACATGGGCATGCAACCCAAGCTGTGTGCGTGACCAAGAGGCAGCATTTCCGCTGCTTCCAATCCCACAGATAACTTTCCTCCTCAAGTATGACAAGGGCTTTTGCAATTATCCCTCATATACAATGAAATATGTTCTGAAAGCTACATAGAGAATTAAGCAGTGCTAAGTCCACTTCTCAGGCAAATCCTGTGGCTTTTAAACCCACACTGACGGATAATGACTCAAGCTTCAGTCACCCCTCCCTTTCCCCTCTTATCTGACTATTAATCAGCACTAGTAGCCAACAAGTATGAGTAGATGTATTAGCGTACAGAACCTGTCCTGAGTAGGGTTGGGTATCGTTTGGATTTATACGATTCCGATGCCGAACCGGTACTTTTAAAACGATTCAGATTCCTAAACGATTCCTAAACCGATTCTTGAAAAAATGAAAGTAATCAAAGAAAGGGTCTTTTATAGAGTTTTTTTTTATGAGAAATTATTTAAATGTAACTATATATTAACGTTTTAAAGTAGCCTACTTAAATATATAATAAGTAAACCTAAGTCACCTAACACACAACTACAATAATTTAACAATAAATAGCAGTTACACTATTAACAAGTAACAACAAAATAAATGTTGAGTTGGTATGCAAACTAAACCAGCTTCAGACTTCAGCAGTTCTTTTGCAGAAAAATGACCATATTTGCCTTCTCTGGCAAGATACGACACCTCTCCTGACTTATGGCATGTCTTGCACAGGAAAAACTCTGTGTCAGAGGCCTGTACACACAGGTATGAGTTTGAAAGGGCAGACAAATTGGGGAGGCTGTCCCGGGACTAGGGACTGATGTCTACAAGCTGTCGAACACAGTGCATCCCTCTGCTTTAAGAAGTATTCTGTGTCTCGCCGCATGTTTCAATAAATTTGACGTGCTTCCCCCTTTGCACATAATCGTTTGGAAACATTTGTAGCATTTTGCGATTGTCGGAATCCTTGGCTGTGAAATTACAGCCACACTTTCGACCGCTTCGCTTTAGGCATTTTAAATGCACTAAAAGCTAGCTAACGATAGACTAGCACAGCAAGTGTAATATGTTTTCTAGCGATCACGTGCAGAGAATGGTTAATATCCTTTTACGTCCAGAGGGAAAATATGGCATTTTGAAAGTAGACTTAACAGTAGCTAGCTAACAGTAGACTACAGAGAAAGTGTGAATATTTTACGTCCGTTTCGGAGCGACAGATGGAAAATATTTCATTCGACACATTAAGTGGAACCGAAATGAGTGTTCTAATCCGGTCCGATTCCTATCAGATGCATAGGAACCGGTTCCATAGTGGAACTGGGTTTCGGTACCCAACCCTAGTCCTGAGCCTCAACAGCATTATGGAAACAGATATATCTGTTTCCATAATGCTGTTTCCATAATGCTGTTGAGGCTCACAACAAGGACTAACTTCCTCAACATTTAAATGTTGAGGAAGTTAGTCCTTGTTGTACTTGTTTAGCATATTGCTGTGGAATTGTCTCCCAAGTTCGTTTCCTCTTTGAATGTGACTGCACAGCTTTCTGTGACTTTCTCGGCCACTGTGGACTGACCCTGGTTTCACCTTAGTAGTTTACTTTACTCTTTTTCATTTTTTGGCTGCTCCAAACCTGTTTAGACATCACCAGACAGACTGAAAAAATCCCATTATTTACTCCTCCAGTGCTGAAGATAAACTCCTCCTCAAGGCTTTGACTGCAGGCTAGCATGCCCTCGTCCACATTCCCAGCTAACAAGGCTATCTTAACTTTTCCCCTGTAGACTAGTATTAAGTTATGTTGATAGGGGTCGACTTGTGTCTCTTCCACTGTTTACATAGAAGTATTTTTTAAGGATTCAGTATTGTAAATGTAATACCTATAAATAGGATAAATTCCAAACCTAATTTCAAGTATTTCTCTCCACACTGGGTTTGGGACAGAACTCCTGCAATCCAAGTCCTAGCAGGATCTACATCCAAGCTGAAAAAAACAAGGTTATTTTGAGTCAGTTCAGAATGTGTATAGCATAGCCTACATCCTTTAAGATTACTAAATAGAAGCTGATGTTACGAGTTTGAGATTGCAGGTTGGGTGTCTGTAGGAGATATTAGGCTTGCAGACAGCTAAATCAGCTGTTGGCTCATAAAATCCACTGGGCTGTCTGCCACCTCAGTGAAATTTTAGGCTTTTCCCTTGTGAGGTCATAACCAAGGGCCTGTCCAGGAAGCACACACTTTACCCACCATTGAATAAATGAACCGCCTTGGCCGCTTCTGAACTTTTGCTGAATTTACCCTGGCTTTTTATGATACATCTGACTTCATTTGCAACTCTGCATTCCATCTGACCTGTCTTTGTAATCATAATCAGTGGTTTGCGTAATTTAAGAAAATGAAGGTCAGTGCGAGTGCTGCTCAGAGTCCTCTTTTGTGGCATGCTATAATTAACTCTTTATAATCTTCCATTACTGCCCCATGGGGTGTCATTGCGGTGGATCTAGCCCTGTGCTAGCCCCAGAGTTCACATGGAGGTGCTAGCACCACTTGTGTTTCCTGCACTGCAGGCCTCGTTCACAGAGTGTACATAGGGGAGTATCATCGCCTCTCGCTTGACAGGAGCCCATTGTATCTTGCGAGTGTGCAAGCACATATTCACACACCCACCCCTGCACCCCCCATCATCCCACCTGCCCTCCTCATGACCCTAGAAAAGGATGGTCTGTTGACAGGAATACATTTGCCCCTTGTTTAACAAATATCTTGGTTGTGTGCAGTCTACCTCTGTTTGCATACTTAAATTAGGCTTGTCTTGAGAACAGTTGAGACCCTTTCCGTGCCTATCTGTACCTTTTTGTATTCTGAATAATTGTCCATGTTGGATCTATAAGACCTACAGATTGTAAGTGATGTGTGTCAGGAATATTTATTCATCAAGCATTGCACAGTCAGTCGGTGAACAAGTTTAAGAAAGCTTTATTGCTTGCGGCCGGCCCACAAGGAGACAAAAACATCACACGCCATTGTGCTACAAAGTTTGTCCGCTAGCATGTTGTGCTAGCTAGCTATTTAAACAGAACCACTCTTGACAGTTATTGGTTAAAACAAAGGCATGCAAATGTCCCATGGCTCTTCTTCATTGGCTCCCTTGCATAGACCTGGTGCGTGTGAGTGTTTGAGTGTGTGTGCGTGTGTGCGCTCTTTGACCCCTCTAAGCTTGACCAACTCTTTTATGGCCTCTCCAGTAAGATAGTGATCAAGCCCAGGTCCCCTTGTTTACGTAAGCCTAGTGTTACCCAGAGTTCAGATTTGGGGGTAGGCCTCTCTGCACACAAGGAATACTGAACACAGAATCATTCTTATACAGGATAACAGTTACGTCTTCTATTTTTCCAACAATGTGGCCTGATGGTTTTGAGTTGAGTTGAAGGGTATGTGTGTGTTGATACGTTGCTAGAGGACTTGAATTCTGGTCTCTGTCTCAGGGCTCTACGCTAACTATTTTTCTTCCCTCAAGGAGTACATGCACCCCTAAATGAAAACATTTTGGACACAAAGAAATTT
Source organism: Osmerus mordax (assembly GCF_038355195.1). Classification (NCBI taxonomy): domain Eukaryota; kingdom Metazoa; phylum Chordata; class Actinopteri; order Osmeriformes; family Osmeridae; genus Osmerus; species Osmerus mordax. The sequence goes on from NC_090055.1 coordinate 13,933,548, forward strand.
AGGACCACAGTGAAAAATGTAACTGAGCTTTACAAACTATTTATTACATACATATTTTTACTGTTTGTGCGAGTGTGTGTGCATGTAGCCTACTAAGAGACACATCCTTGGAATAATGTAAGATGTTCAAAACAGACGTGTTTAGACAGCAATTTCTGTAATCTTAAAACGGCCAAATGTGTCGTCTTAACGCAAGCGCTAAATCACAAGTTTTGGCACATATGGATTTCCATAGTGGAACAGCCAGAGGTGTCAAAAGTATTCACATTCATTACTCAAGTAGAAGTATAGATACTAGGGTTTAAAAATACTTCTGTAGAAGTTGAAGTATCAACTCAAGCTTTTTACTCAAGTAAAAGTATAAAAGTACTGGTTTCAAAACTACTTAAAATATAAAAGTAAAAGTAGTAATGTAAGGGGGAAAAATGCCATTAAGGACAAAAGCTTAGGCCACAGGGGCCTATAATGCACGACCCCACCTCCCCCAAAAAACTGGGTTTCCCACAGCACTTTTCAAACGGATGCAAGCACACCCCACAATTTCCCCAGAAATTTTACCCTCTCTAGTTTGATATAGGTTAGGACCATTTTTACACAGGATTGCCCAATTTCTTAGTTTTCATCCAACTGTTTCAACTATGTGAGGCTGCCACATAGCCTATCACCATTCCCTCTTGCAGGGTATGAGAAGAATCTAAGGGAAATGAGAAGAGAACACTGTTAAATTCTACACTTCACTCGTATTATTTTCAAGTGTAAATGAGCAGCAACAAATGTACGCTTTTTAATCTATCTATCTTCATCAAAGCTAAGCTAATAAGAAGGCCTACACAAATATTTAAAATGTACAGAAATATTAGTTGTAAAATGTAAGTAATAAAACAGACCCATCAGCAACGGACGCAAGCACACCTCACAATTTCCCTAGAAATGTATTGACTCGGTTTTGCCATTTGACATCTAGGGGGCGCTGCAATCTCAGCAACTCTTTGAGATATCAACACAAAATTTGGTACCTCGACTCAGAACCCTCTTCTGAGGACATCCACAATTTGGTGTCATGTGATCACTGGGAGGGGCTGCAGGCAGCAAAAAATTATTTTGGCCAATAACTGTTGATTTGTTTGCCTTAATTAAGTGGTTCCTCTGTCTCATGATATCATGGGAGATCCCAAGAAGAAGGAAGTAGGGTTGTATTTCAGCAAATCTATTCCAAGGTTTTTTGGGTCATTTGACTGCTTGGCCCCCTCATTGCTGCTTGCAGCTATATTTTCCAGTGTTCACCTTTCTCTCTCTGACTGGACCGCATCATCACAGAAAACTCTACTGTGTTGGTGCATTCCGCTCGTGGAATGTGGGATTTGTAGTTTTTAAATGGGGGTGTAAATAGATTACTGTAGTTTGTAATCTTTAGTCGCACACTGCTCGTTTAAAAAATAAGTTTATTTACAAATATATATATTTTTTAAATACATATTATTTTTTATATTATACGGTTCACACATATATATTTTTAGGTGCCAATGCGAGTGAAATTCTCGCACTGTAAAGCCCTGCTCATGCTTAAGGGCTAGTAGTGAATAGGGATTGAGGTACCCGAATGGAGAGAGGACAGCCTGCAATTCAGAACATGGAGGTTCTTTCATGGCAGATTCATAATTCAGTATTTCACTCTATCAGGCTACTCAGCCTGTTGCTATTGCCACTGCTATTGCTAAATCCCTCTATCACCGTAATGCCAATTTCCACTCCTTTAATCATTACCACCCTATAATTTGTCACAATCCCACAGAAAGATGTGTGCCATGTAATTGTAAGGTAATCACATTTGACCTCCCTGGGATAAAATGCTGTATACATCTTTTGGCAGGTTAGTGAAATCCTAATTTCACTCTTTTCTGCAGACAAGGCATTCCTCATTTTACCTCACACTGCCAAACAGCTTTTTACCCCGAAATTCTATGCTACCGTCATCGGTTTGGTCCAGTGTTTTGCTTTTTATAAATGTATCCTTGATATAGGAAGGGACCAATGTTATAGTTAGGTTGAAACTGAGGGGAGCACAAGATGCTTGATAATTCTATTCATTAATAATTATAATTTATTTACCTAATTCAACCAAATTGAAATGAGCCACTGATTGCTCAATATTGGCATGACTGGTTTGACTATGTGTTCCAGTGGCTCCTGTTGGTGTGCTTCTGGTCTTTCTCCTTTCTCTTACACACACACACACACACACACACACACACACACACACACACTTATTTTATATCTTTCTATCGCCCTTCTTCTCACACCTGTCGAACCCTGTCCCTGTTGGCCCATGAACAGACACATTCCAAACCTGGAACACAGGAGCCCTCTCACTCGCTCCGCACACTACTTTCTCTGTATGTCACCTCGCTCTGTCTCTCGCCCCTCTCTTTTGACTCTCTCTCTATCTCTCGCTCAGTTGAGGGTCTTTGATTTTTTGGTTGTCTATCACTGATGTGTTTTCCTCAGGAAAGAAGAATCACTGATCAATGCATCAGTTGTTATTGATTAAGGAGATGGAATGCCTGGGTGGCCCGTCCTGTGATTGGACGTTTCCACAACCCAGACGGACATTCCTCTAGCCTAGTTGATGGTTGTTCTACACACATATCATTAACTCGAGCACTCATTCCGTAAATCTCTCCCCCATTTTTTATGGACAGCCCTTTTTTAATATCCTCCTGTTTTAACTCATCCGAGGGGAGAATACGTTTACAGACCGCTTTGTGAGGTTGGTGTTTGCGTGTGATACCAGCTAGTTTGTGTTGCACAGTAATTGGCTTTATTAACTCAGGGTTGTGTATGGCTGTGATGGGGCAGAGGACCACATTCTGTGCAGCAGTAAATGTTTTATGAGGATCTCCTTTTTGCAGCAAATGAGGAGCAGGAGATTAAGTGCCTTGAAGGCAATAGTGGAATATAATTTGCAGCAACTGAGAAGAATGTCTTATGTGGACTAAATTATGAATATAGGACTTCTACATGAACTTGACTTCTCTTTAATCAGTGGGGGGGGGTGTCATTAATGCTATCACATGACATCCAGATAGAATCACTTTCGGTGCGGCTAACATTTCAAGTGTCTCGACCTTTCCGTGAGATTTTATCTGAAATCACTTTGCTGCGATGTGTTGGTTCTGGATGTTTCACTGGAAATGTGTGTGCCAAGCTTACATGGCTGATTTCCATTTCCATTAGGAAAGACTTTAGACAACTAGGAATAGTGCTGCTGCAGGATTTTCTGCCCTGGCTTGCAGCCTGTGTGACGTCACCAACATGGTAAAGCAATTCTGAGAAATGTTTAAATCATAGCTAAACCTCTCATCGATAAATACTGACCTCTGTCGGAACAGTAAAATACAATGCTCCATTTAGGTTTTGTAATTGAATAATTGAACGCAAGGTTAATTACTTATTACAATACAGGTTTATGTCATGCAGTCTCGTCCAGCCATGTCCCTTTGGAAACTGTAGCTGTGGAGTTTGGTTGTTTGGTGTAAGCCTGCCTGGCCCCAAGATCAGATCACAGTGCTACACTAATCATCCAGGGCTCGACAATAACGATGGCCCGGGGCCAGTTAAAAGTAACTTTAAAAGTTAAACTAGCAAGTCACTGCAACCCTAACCACTGCAAATTATTGATTGAAAAAAAAATTGCATTGTAAAAGTTAACATCCTTCATATGTTTTGCTATCTGCTAAATGCATAAATAACTTTGCAGCTCGTGGGGCGAACAGTTGGCAAATCAAGAGTTGAGTAGTGAGTGACGACTGGTTGTCAAATTGTAATTCTCTAATGTCGATACATTTTTTAACAACTGGCGCGAGACAAAGTGAAGATGGCAGTAAAGTAGAGCTACGAGCTCAAACGGAGGAAACTTTTTTTATGGAACGAAGATGCACTGTGTCGTCTGTCGTATGTTCCCGTCTAAAGCAGACAAAAGTGGATATTTTTACAGAGGCACCGACAATTTTCGAAAACAATACCTGACCAGCCATGCTAGCAGACAGCACCTGGTTTGCGTGACAGCTAAGCGGATGGTTGACAATCCATCTTCGAGGCCGTTGACCATGCTGGTCAGTTGTCAGGAATTTAAATGTAGATGCCCATCGTGTTATTGCACGACTTATAACAACGGCATATCACGTAATTAAGACGGACTAGCCGTTCGTCTCGTTCCCCCAGGCTATTGAACTGCAGCAGAAGAATGGTGTCGACTTGGGTACCTAGTATCATACTGATGAAATGCTATGGAAACTTTTATATATTAGCATTGAGGGACCAGTTTCAGCCAGCCAGAGTTGTGCAGAGATAGCTGTCAGCAGGGAAGAGAGCACGTCATGTTTGAGGTTAAAAGTAAATTGTTTTGTTGACTATTACCTTTTAATTTTTTATCACTAGAAATGTGATTTCATTTGAGTTCTTTTTATATCCAGGATGTGTTTAATAAATGGTTAAACACGTTAACAGAATAACACAATTTATAAGTCTTTGGTTTTGTTGTAACAATGATAAATTACAACTTTTGGAGGGGGGGCCAGTAAAAACTGTCTTGGGGCCAGTAAGTTTCAAACCCACTGGCCCGATGGGGCCAGTGCCAAAAAATGTTAATGTTGAGCCCTGTAGCCTCTACCTCTCTGTCACGCATATCAAGCACAGCATCAAGGTCAAGTTGCGCGGCGCGGTCCAACCAATTAGATTTTGCCTCGCTGGAGCAGCCGTGCTGGTTTACCAGATTCTTCATGGTAATGCCAGGGTCAAACGTTTCCACATTCCTCAGGGAAGGTCTCTCTCATTCTTGCAGGCGGTGGTGGTTAACCTTGCATTTACCATTAGCACCGTCATCCACACTGCCTGGAAGGATGAAGGTTCATATTCAAAACAGAGCTGGGATTACATTTGTGTGTGTGTGGGGGGGGGGGACGACGACTCTGTTTTGCTCTTTCACAAAATAAATAGTCCTTTTCATGGCAATAACCATTCCCTCTGAAATTAAATGTATCTCATTCAATTCCCATACAGGAATTAGACCTGCAGTCTTGTGTGTAATTATCATCATAGATAATACAAGAGTGCAATAGGTTCATCCACCATACCATTAGAAACTCTATGATAAATCCACAATAACCTGACGAATAATTATTGAATAATAATGAATATGAATAATTATTGAATGAATGTTTACATTCCCGGAAGTGTTTGTGATCTCCAAATGGCATCTTACAGTTTAAGCAATGGCTTTTATGTCCGCTGTGTAATCCCCATAAACCCTTTCACATAGTGAAGCACTGCACTCATCATCTGTACAGTAGCTTGTATTAGACTATTAGGTTACATTACCACGCATCTGTGGTGAAACTGTGGCTGTGTTTGTACACTAGTCTGTACACTGTATGTAATCTGGTCTGCTGTGGGGTCTTGGCCCACAGGAATGCACCTCTGGTACAGCAGGGGCTAGCTGGGACAGTCCTGCTGGTCAGAGGAGAGGAGCCACAGGCAGGCAGGCACACACACACACGCACACAGCATACTTAGTACACAGACACACAGCATACACACACCGATAGACACTTTCTTCTGTGTAGGACACACACATTCAGAAACCTTTAGATGCATACACACACACATTTATGTGCAGCACACACACAGGGGAATGTCACAGTAGGAATTCCAAGCAGCTACTTAATCCAAGTGCTGACTGAGTCTTAGAGGGAAGGAAAGGGGGTTTGGGGAGAAAGAGCAGAGATGTTCAGAAACGCAGGTGAGAGGGCATAGGGTTCACTGAGCGTAGGGAGAAAGGAAAAGAGGGAGAGAGGAAGGTGGGGGGGTGTAACCTGTAGACATGCAGTTTACCTCAAAAGAGAACTTTCCGTCCAGATATGGAAGTACAGGGGGAGAGGTTTGCTCTGTCATCAGTGGGGCCCAGTCCAGGACATTCTGTCATTCAACCACTCTGTGTAACTTTCCTCTAAGACGTGTTTTAAAAAGTCAAATTATAGCACTGAATTCTTCATTCTGATAGGTGGGGCATTCAATGAATAGACCAGTGAATGGGTATTGATTGTTATGAATCAAATACTCTAGTCAGCTCGCCTGATTTGTGCTGTGTTTGTCCAGGTACGACTACAGAGAGATGCTGCACAACTCCACCTTCTGCCTGGTGCCCAGGGGCCGACGCCTTGGGTCTTTCCGCTTCTTGGAGGCCCTGCAGGTGAGTACACAGACACACACACCTCCATACTAGCATGTTCACGCATATATACAGAAAGCGGAAAGAATAAGAACCTCAGGGATCCCTGGGGCTGCATCTGCTATAGTATGCACACACACACACACACACACAGCTGCTCCTGCAGAGTGTTTCTCTCTTCTGCATTATTAAAGTGGAGCTCCGGGCTGTTAATTAAGTCCAGGCTGGTCTCAGGAAGAGGTCTGAACAGGGAAGAAGCACCGCTGGCTCTGCCCCTTCAAGGGCAGGATTAGAAATACTCTACTACATATAGGTGTTTCACCTGACTGTACTAGCTGAGCATTGAGCACAGCCTCCAGTCCAGGCTTAGGGGTGGGTGGGTGCGTGCGTGGCTGTGTGTGGGTGCCTGTGTGTGTGTATGGAAGGCTGTATTTCAAGAGATTGTGGTTCTGGTTAATGACACTGAGGGGATTAGTGCCCAGTATGAAGCTGGAAAGAGAGAGTGGCCTGGTGATGGCCAATCACTGAATACAGGCCAGCTGAGCCGATTAGCAACAGGACACAGCGACAGGATGGCAGGCTTTGTTATCGGATACACACACACACACTCCCTGCACGCCTATACACACATTCAATGTGCGTACACAGATACACACCTAACCATGCGCATGCAAAATCTGCACTGCATATTCACATACACATTTACGTAGCGTATCCAGTGATACACATTCATGATAAATGCAATGTACGTCAATTGAAAAGTGCAAGTTCAGCAAAGGGCCTGATCCATTTAGAATGCATTACTCTCCAGTAATGTAACAAGCCTGCAGTTCACATTCAGCTTGCTCTCAGCCATTTGCCAGTGTGTCGAGTGGAGGTTGGAAAATAGAAGATGTTGGAACCAATATGACCCAGCAATGCCAGACAGATGGTGCGGTTTTTCTCAGCATCAAAGTGCTGATTCGATTTCTGCAATAATACGCTGTCATCATGTTGACTGTAATCAGTGTGTTTATAATGTGGATCCTGTGGTGGACTATCATGGATAGTAATAACTTAAGGAAGGTTGTGCAGTTATATCACTGTCTTGCCAACAAATTAGAAGCTAACTGAAGTTAACCAACTTCCTTCATAATGGCAAAGACACACACAAAAAAAAAAAAAAATTGTCTTTTATAAGCTCCTATATCATTAGGTTTTAGGTTACCCTAAATGAGTATACATTTACCCTAAATGATGAACAGAAGGTACTGAAAATCGAGGAATTGTATGTGTGCGCACATCTGTGTGTGTGCGTCTGTGTGGGTGTGCGCATCTGTGAGTGTGTTTGTGCGCATCTTTGTGTGTGCGCCTGTGTGTGTGTTTGTGCGTTTCCTGCCCAGGCTGCGTGTGTACCAGTCATGCTCAGTAACGGCTGGGAGCTGCCCTTCTCAGAGATCATCGACTGGAACACCGCAGCTGTGATCGGAGACGAGAGACTACTGCTGCAGGTACAGCAGTGCTCGCTTCCGCATCGTACACATTCCTTTCTGACTCTGAATGGGATTCATTCAATAAATAAATGAGATAGATAACTTTTTATAGTCTTTGATTGTAATGATTGCATTTAAAAAACTTCCCATCTTTCATGGTTCTTCAAGGGGCAGGGGCAGACTTACGTCTGTTGAGAGAGGATTGGCCATAGGGTCTGTGCGTTCAGGCGCCTGTGTTAGGGGGACTCGTTGATGTGGGGTAAACAAACCATGCACTCCTACTTGCTCTGTCTACTTTTCTGTCTGTTCTTCCTCCTCCCTACTACTCGTCAGATCCCATCCACAGTGCACTCCATCCACCAGGACCGGATCCTATCTCTGAGACAGCAGACCCAGTTCCTGTGGGAGGCTTACTTCTCCTCTGTAGAGAGGATAGTCCTCACCACTCTGGAGGTGAGTATCTGCACCAGGACTGGCCTGCTCCCTAACAAGGCCTCAGGGGCTACACCCTCTGCACCAATAAGGGCTGGTTGGGGCAGTTCCACTCTGAAGGAGTTCAATGCCGGATCCTGAGATATTTGCTCCGTAATAAGGTTGTTTGGTTCGCGGTTGTCTTTGCTAACTCTGCTTGTTGTGTCCTTGGTGAGCCCTATGTGAGCATGTGTTGTTGTGTATTCCCAGATCCTCCAGGACAGGGTGCTGCAGCAGGCCTCCAGGAGCAGCTTGATGTGGAACAGCCTGCCAGGAGGGCTGTTCACCTTGCCACAGTATTCCACTTACCTGGGAGACTTCCCCTTCTACTACGCCAAGCTGGGTCAGTCACGCACATACATATATGCACCTGGTAGAATTTCCCTTTTACCACGTCAAGCTGGGTGAGTAACTCACATACACACACCCCAGGCATTCCTGGGAGACTTCCCCTTCTACCACGTCAAGCTGGGTCAGTTACACACACACACACATACATACACACCAGTGTTGGGGGTAATGCGTTATGTAATATAACGCGTTACATAATATAACGCGTTACATAATATTATTACTTAAGTGAGTAACAAAGGAATATAACGTGTTACTTTTTGACATGGAGTAATATTATTACAGTTACTTATTTAACTAACGTGCGTTACTTGTCCAAGTTACTGCATGAATTCAACAAAGGACTTAAATAGCCTTATAAATACAGATTGTTGCCTAAACAACATTTCCTGGGCACAGTCTTGCAGTTAGCCTACTGTTTGCCTTTGAGTCACGCTGCAGGCAAACACAACAGCAATCATGGCCGCAGAACGTGTTACGTTTTCGGCGTGGAAATATTCACACTATTTCGCTTTCATTGAAGATATTGGGAAAAAACATTAAAGTGAAATGCAAACTGTGCCCCAACAAAATATTATCTACTGCCAAAAACAACACTTCAAACTTCTGTAAAGTGTCCACAGAGAAATGAAGCTGGAAGTTAGCGAAAAATCCACTTTAAACCATAAGAGAGATGGCGACCCGTTTCCACAACTCGCTATTAAAAGTAATAGTACAAGTAATATAGTAATTCATAATATTACTTTGTACAGAAAGTAATAATGTAACTTAATCACACTACTCTTACTGAACAATAATAAGTAATAACTAATATATTACTTTTTTGAGTAACTTCCCCCAACATTGATACACACACACATACCTAGTAGAATTCCCCTTCTACCACAAAATATACATACACACCCATATATACCTGATAGATTTCCCCTTCTACCACGTCAAGCTGGGTGAGTAACTCACATACACACACACACACACCTAGTAGAATTCCCCTTCTACCACAAAATATACATACACACCCATATACCTGATAGATTTCCCCTTCTACCACGTCAAGCTGGGTGAGTCACACACACACACACGTACCTAGCTGCTAGTCTTCCTCTTCAAGGGAACCACGTCTAGCAGGACTCCCTCAGAGACCCTGACCTACCTACTGGATCACTTGTGCAGAAACAATATTGACACACAACGTCAACAGCCTTGTTAGTCCTCAACAACGGGTCTCCATGGTTCACTTTTTAATCATAACAGCACAGCTGGATCCAAATCTACAGTGGATGAAAACACAAACAACCCTGGCACCAGCCTTGAATTATTCAAAACAGCTTTTAATTTATTCATTCAAACGCATTGGAGTCGCCAATAAATACGACCACAAAGGATCTGGTAGAGGGCTTTGCTGGGATTAATTAAACATATACTTGTCCTGCTGACATTAAGAGTGTGAGGTTTGTCTTCCATTTAGCAGCCCCAACTAAACAACCCTTGATGTGCTGTCTCTTAAAGGTGCTTGATCTTAAAGGTGACTGAACACCACGACACAAAAATTGATTTTGTCACCAGTGCAGTTGGATAGCAGCTTATCGGAGAGTAAATGAACATTTGTATGAAGGGAATGTCGATGCCATAGACTTAGTCTGGGCTTATTTCCAACCAGGAAATTGCCCTTAATGGGCCTCTATCACAATTTGTGCGTACGCACAAATCTGTTTAAACCGTACATACGAACGTTTTGCGCACCAATCCTGGATTCATCAATATTTCCTTACGCTGCAAGTAAGGAAACTGGCCTGTTAGAATAGTTCTGATTCATTACATACACATGGTGCTAAGAACACATTTGATCCATGCGCACGTTTTGAGTCTGACTGTAATTTTGCATGCACACTTATTTTGCATGCAAAGTAAGAACATTTCCTTTACATATTAGTGAACAATGCCCATTTTTGGGTGTTATCTTGAGTCATTCATCATGTCGCTGTAATATCAGAGATCAATGAGTCTCTATCTCTCTCCCTCTCCCTCCATTCTGTCTTGAAAGTGTTGTTCATGTATGTATTTATTAGGGTATTCTTACGTCAACTAGCTAGTTGACTGTCTCCTTGCCATCTTTCAGGTATCAAGCCCCTCCCCAAGTTTACAGCGGTCATCCACACAATGACGCCCCTGGTCTCACAGTCCCAACCAATCATCAAGCTTCTTGTGGCAGTGGCCAAATCTCAGTACTGCGCAAAGGTAATGCCACTGCAGGAAGGCACTGTGTGTCCATATGCCGCCTGCATGAGTCATGGAATATATATATACTACCTGTTTAATGAGAGACAAACAAATTACATTAATAATTTGTCAATTAAGATTATCAAAGAGAACATCCTAAGCAAATGGCTGTTGCTATTGTTGTTATTATTTAAAATAATAATTTTCACCCTTGTAGTATTTTTAAGTCATGGTCAAGCCCAAACAAAAATCTGCTGATTTGTTTTACATTTTCTGCGGTTATTCAGATTGAAAATCTGCGGAATTCCGCTAGCCTTCCTGTTATTATGTCGTAGCGAACGAAGATGTTTCACAACAGTTTGACGCAGAATATGGTCGATTGAACGTTGACAGACTTTGCAAAAAAGTATTGATCCATCCTCATAAAGATCGCCTGAAAACTCCATGGCCCTGTCTATTGCTGTAATTTTGGTTTATTAGTGTTTCCATGTCAGTTCTTCAAGGGTGAATCTCTGCATTTTTGGTTTTAATAACGTTTTAATATTGGCTACAGTAGCTATAGTCTAACAAGAACGTTACTGTATCAGTTTCAGGGTTGACAGACTTCCTTCGATTACTATCACAGACCTACCTACACTGGTGGCAATAGGCTTTGTTTACAGGTTAAATATTTCAAAAGAATAGAGGCGTAATATGAGTTGACAAGTTTATTTAAATTTTGCCTCAGACCAATGCATTCTATTTGAAATTCTGCGGGTTTTCGGAATTCTAAATTTTCGGAATTCTGTGCTCGCAAATTACGTTTGGGCCTGGTCATGGTTTTAGATTTTGTCATATGATCAACAGACAATTTGACTTGACGTAGCAGGTATTTCAGAAGGCTTGGGAAGACACTTTTACAAGTGCAATCCAGTGTGGTCTGATAGTTTGTGTAAGTTTGTGTCTGTTTCTAAGGTCATTGTGCTGTGGAACTGTGACAAGCCCCTCCCAGCCAAACAGCGCTGGCCAGCCACCTTAGCACCTGTTGTCGTCATAGAGGGCGAGAGCAAGGTAAGCAGCACACACTCAAAGCAAAGACTAACAACTCCTTTAGAAAATCCGGGCACCTCTAGCCAAACCCCTTTTGATGACATTTAAAGCTGTGTGTAAGTAGGTATATCACATCCCTCTTGTACAACCTTGCCTTTGGCTGGAGATGAAAATATATTTCATTTGTGGACCTGAAAAGCACCCAGGGTCCATATGAGCTCATTAAGAACCATCTGACGTCATTGGCCATTGGTTGTTAGTCTTGTTCTGTCTATTTAGTCTGTCTTCGTAATAAGGAGTGAGTATTTGCGTTTGAGTACACAAATACTAATTTGTCTCTTCAGGTGATGAGCAGCCGGTTCCAACCTTATGACACCATCTCCACGGATGCCGTTCTCAGTCTGGATGAAGACACAGTCCTGTCCACCACTGAGGTAAGACAACTGGGAGGACCTAGAATGATTTTATTTACCTTGTGTGTCCCTATCACAGCTTCTAAAGGTGGATTGGAAAATTCTTCCCAATTAATTCAACTTAATTGTCGAAATGATATCAGTATACTACTTCTCAGTAGAACATTACCATAAGCTGTTTCCCCTTCATACGGTTTGTTCAGACAACTCACTCTTAAAAATTGGAGAAAGGAGCTAAGTGTTGGGGGTTTGTCAGCTCTCTGATTCTCAGTATGAACCCCGTTCCCTCTTCAGGTGGACTTTGCTTTCACAGTGTGGCAGAGCTTCCCAGAGAGGATTGTGGGATACCCGGCACGTAGCCACTTCTGGGACAGCAACAAGGAGCGCTGGGGATACACATCCAAGTGGACCAACGACTACTCCATGGTGCTCACCGGGGCTGCCATCTACCACAGGTGAGACTAGGGCACAGTGAAGGGGATTTAAGATGTGAAAAACACCCAATGTTCTTGGCCAGGTTTTACAGGATACATTAAGGTTAAAGTGAACACAGTCAGCATTTAGTTGTAGGTATTTTGATACATATTGGATAAACCGTTTACAAATTATAGGGCTTTACGTACATAGTCCCTCCATCTCTCTAATAATGCAAGGAATCTGTCTGTGTGTGTTTGTTTGTGTGTCCCACGTTAGTTTTCCACGATTATCTGGAGAACCGGGCACTCTAAAAATGTCAAAATGTCACAGGTGTCCTCTTTTATAATCCAACAAAGTGCAGACATTGTTCATATTAGCATTTCAAAATTTTTAAATACAATCCCATCTTTCATGTGCCTCCACGGGCATTATGGAATTTTAATCCCAGCCCCTTCACTTTGATTGGTCCATAACTTCAGTGAATTTTGTTAGTAAAGTAATGCGACTAACAAAGGCATTTGCAATTAAATGAAACAAAGCGCTTAATGCACCGGAGTTGGTAGTAAGGAAAAAAAGGAAATTCTGTTTTGTTCTTTAGAAGCGAATTCGGTTTTACAACCGATATGGCCAGTTGAGTGCTGACTGCTGGCATAGCAGAAACATTGAATCTCTGCTTTCAAAGGGGTTTCTTTATGGATAAAATGGTTAGCTAACAAAACGACAATATAAATGGGATATTCTTGAAGTATAGATCAGTGAATTGTGTTACATAAATTAATGTGTTTATGTAAAAACTGATCTGTATGGTGAATTAGGCCTACAATTATGACAACTGGCTCAACCATCGTGCATGTAATGACTTCTATTATGAACTAAATATTTAGATGTTTGTAGTGGTAAGACAATTTAACAGAGAACCAATATAGTATATTTTTTATCAACATAACATAAGCAATTTATAACATCAGACAAATGAAGGCTACATAATCAGACCAGATGGCAGTCTATCTATAATTCCAGAAATCTGTGTGTGTCACCGACATCATCGCGGGCACTGTGCCCTGTCTATAATTCCAGGAATCTTTGTGTGTGTGTACCACAAATGGTATCATGGGCACTATGCAATATATCTATAGTTCAAGTAATCTATATTTGTGTGTTTCACTGACATCTTAATCACTGACTGCATTATGGGCACTGTGCACTAGTTATAATGAGATCTGGCTGTACCCTGGAAGGCTGGGTTCCCATGTGGACACATGGCTAAACTGTCACTGTGTGCAATCAAACGTAAATGTATTTGTCAACTCTTGTCTAAAGTTCATTCTTTACAAGTTGAGAGTATTCTTCAGGCAACCAGGGACGGACTGGGAGTAAAACTAGGCCCAGGACTTTGATCCAGACAGGCCCACCAGAACCGGCCACCGTATACGCCACCACAGCTGCCCTGCCAATGCATGCACTTTCTGTGTTTGATGTGACGCTAGTGAGCGTGCGCATCGCGCGTGCTTTATGTAAAATATACATAGCCGTTTTTCAATTGGTAAAACCTTGTCTGGTGAAGGTGATGTCTTTTTGTCTTTTCATTTTTCATCCCCACCCTTACGTTTCTTAGCCTGGTTTTCCATCGTTATATAGTCTCTACTAGCTAACTTTCGATATGTCAGTGTCACTATCGTGTGTAAGCGAGACAAAGGGGGTGGGGCTAAGGGCTGCATAGACGTTCATTTGGAAAAGACCAACCGGCCTGGGGGAAAGGGGGGCCGGATGACTGCGTTGCTCAATCGTCTGCTGACATGTTTATTATTTATTACTATAAAAATTATAAGGCAAGCGGCCCTCCAGCCCAGAAGTGTTTCGGCCCACCGGGAATTCTCCCGGTGCTCCCGATGGTCAGTCCGCTACTGCAGGCAACCCCTTTAGTGATTTTACTGAACATACCCGGTTGTTGCACTGGTGCTTGTTTCTTGTTATTGATGAACCAGTTCATGGACCTGTTTTCACATGGGGATGACAAGAGCTAAGGATATTTTGTGTTCACTTTGCCTTCATCTCTGACTGTTTCCCAAAATGTTGTTTACATATTTGTGATGCATATTTGTGCTGCGTTTTACACCGTATTCAATACGGACCTATCCTAAGCTAACAGAAGATTGTGAGTTTGACTGGTGGCCTCTCTCCTCTAGATATTACAATCACTTGTATACCCACTACCTACCTACTAGTCTGAAGGGCATGGTAGACCAGTTATCCAACTGTGAGGACATCCTCATGAACTTCCTGGTGTCTGCAGTCACCAAGCTACCACCCATCAAAGTGACACAGAAGAAGCAGTACAAAGAGACAATGATGGGACAGGTGAGGGGAAGAGAAGCGCACCCACTAGTTTAGACTGTCTAAGCAGAACATGTCAATTAGCGCCTCAAACTCCTCCATAGACGTGTGAAAGACACACACACAGTCTGTCTTGCTACTTTATTGTTTACTGTTTTGTTATTTACTATTATGTTTACTTTAGTATAAAATCACCTTGGCCTATTGTTTTTTATTGTGATTGCTCCATTGTTAAAGAACTGAAGAATGCTACACTCCTCCTTAGACCCTGTTATTCTCACTGCTACTGAGTTGGTTTCCCCCCCCTAGCAAGACATCTTTATCCTGGAGTAATTTTTTTTATGTTCTTTCATCTCCTCTCTT
This sequence comes from Osmerus mordax, assembly GCF_038355195.1. Lineage (NCBI taxonomy): Eukaryota > Metazoa > Chordata > Actinopteri > Osmeriformes > Osmeridae > Osmerus > Osmerus mordax. Next base: position 13,948,844 of record NC_090055.1, read on the forward strand.
TCTCTCTCTCTCTCTCTCTCTCTCTCTCTCTCTCTCTCTCTCTCTCTCTCTCTCTCTCTCTCTCTCTCTCTCTCTCTCTCTCTCTCTCTCTCTCTCTCTCTCTCTCTCTCTCTCTCTCTCTCCCTCTCTTTCTCTCTCTCTCCCTCTCATCTTCTCTCTGTCTCTCATCTATCTCTCTCTCATCTTTCTCTCCTCACAGTCATCGCGATCCTCTCGGTGGGCAGACCCAGACCACTTTGCCCAGCGGCAAACCTGCATGAACAAGTTTGCCAGCTGGTTTGGCACCATGCCCCTGGTCCACTCCCGCATGAGACTGGACCCGGTGCTGTTCAAGGACCAGGTGTCCATATTGAGGAAGAAGTACCGCGACATCGAGCGGCTATAGCCCGCCTGAGCCCCCTCCCCAAAGAGGCCAAACGGGGGGTGGGTGGACTGAAGCCCAGGTGACCCTGACCAGAAGGCTGGGTCTTGGTAGGAGATGTTATGTGACTCTCTCAGAGAAGACTGGATTAAGTCAAACCAGAGAAAAGAGAAGGGAAGGATTTGATAGGGGCTGTGGATAGAGAAACATACTTTTCCACACCTCTATTTCGTCTTCCATTCTACCCTCCATATGCCAACGTTGCCAGCGTCAGCAGGGACCATCAGGAAACAGGTTGTGTGAGAAGGGGTGTGTACACACAGAACCATAGCTTCATCTGACCACAGTCATCTGGGCACGTCTACTGCAGACACATTTGGACAGAGGAAGACCATGACAGACAAGGCATCTGTGTAAATGCTACATAGGTCTCATTTTGGGCAAGCCCGGTCTATTGATCACAATGGACAGTTGCAGGCCCTAAGTACACACTATGCACAATTGCAATCAAGAGAGATTTGCTGAGTCTGCTAACACTATTTTGATGTTAGGCTATTTTTATACAATGGCCATCAACACTGCTCTCTAATGTCTTAAAGCATTGGATCTGTATTCTGCTACAAGGCTGGGATGCATACACAGAACTAAGATAGGTTTCACTGTGCCTCAAGTTTGAGTGTAGTATCTCTTCAGTCTGGGGGGGGGGCTAAGTGTGAATGAACTAGCACCTTGATCATGCTGCTTCTTTTCGATTTGGTGAAATTATTTGTGTGTGTTTGGGGGGGGGGTATTATGGGGGTTATTATATATTTTTACTGTTCTACACAGTGTTTTTCTTTGTATCAGTTCTATTTTTCTCCTACTTTTCACCTGTGAAAGACAGCAATTACTTTCCAGATGTAGTAAATGATCTAAGATGGCGGTCCTTTTATCTGGGCCAGTGATTACCTAGCAACACACATATGAATGCCACCTCACCATCCTCCTCCTTAATGTCAAACGAATCTGTATGCTTCACATGGCTTGTGAATTCTTTTATTAGAGCATTTGTGTGACACTAAGCCTATGCAGAGCAATATTATAATATCCGAGCATCACAGAAGTTTGGTCTGTTAATACTGGATCCACCGATATTCTTAAAGATGATTTCCATTAATATTTGATATTGATTGAGAACCCTGAAAGTGCACAAGCCTCAAAGCCGATGAGATAAAAAACAGGGAGTGTAAAATGAAGAATGGCGAAACAGCACACATTCCCTAAATCTTCCTATGTATTTTCTGTTTTACGAACTTAGAAATAGCAGTCCATTATCAACAACTTCCATTTCCTCTGTTTTATTCCATACTTGAATGTTTGCTGACCTGAGGACGGGAGAACTGTACAACATGCCTTTTATGAAGTAAAGTCAACCTAAGTTTTGTGAGGAACCAAAACTATGGACATGGGTGATACCAGCTACTTCCTGAGTCCTTCAGATTTCATCTGCTGAAAAGCCCTGATTAATCTTCACTTCCACAATGAACAAGTGTCAAACGAATGGCCTTCTCATCTTTTAGTGAAAATAAATAATATAGGTTTTAATTCTGATCAACCTTAACCCTTGTGTTATCTTCGGGTCATTCTGACCCATCAGTCATTGTGACCCACCGTCGTATTGCGACAAATTTACCTCATACAAAAACAAAGTGAAGCATTTTCTTTTAACTGTCGGGCTGTCTCAGACCCCCCACATTGGAATGGTTAAAATAAAATTATTTTTATTTGTTTTTGTATTGGGTAAAATTGGGTAAACACAACGATGGTTCGTTATGAACCTTTGGGTCATGTGACCCGAAGGCAGCACAAGGGTTAAAGTATGCCTCCTTTGGTCTTGAAATGTACTATCAAGTCTTTGTAATGTTTAGTTTGATTGAACTGGAATGTGTACAGTTAGGTCCATAAGTATTTGGACATTGACACAATTTATCATTTTGGCTCTGTATACCATTGAAATGAAACAATCAAGATGTGCTGTAAGTGCAGACTTTCAGCTTTAATTTCAGGGTATTTACATCCAAATCAGGTGAACGGTGTAGGAATTACAATACATTTTATATGTGGCCCCCCTCTTTTTAAGGGACCAAAAGTAATTGGACAATTGGCTGCTCAGCTGTTCCATGGCCAGGTGTATGTTATTCCCTCATAAAGGGAGTTCGTTATTTCATTGACAAGGAGCAGATAAAAGGTCTAGAGTTCATTTCAAGTATGGTATTTGTGTTTGGAATCTGTTGCTGTCAACTCTCAATATGAAGTCCAAAGAGCTGTCACCATCAGTGAAGCAAGCCATCGTTAGGCTGAAAAATCAAAACAAACCTATCAGAGAGATAACAAAAACATTAGGTGTGGCCAAATCAACTGTTTGGTACATTCTTAAAAAGAAAGAACGCATTGGTGAGCTCAGCAACACCAAAAGACCTGGAAGACCACAGAAAACAACTGTGGTGGATGACAGAAGAATTTTTTCACTGGTGAAGAAAAACCCCTTCACAGCAGTTGGCCAGATCAAGAACACTCTCCAGGAGGTAGGCGTATCTGTGTCAAAGTCAACCATTAAGAGAAGACTTCACCAGAGTAAATACAGAGGGTTCACCACAAGATGTAAACCATTGGTGAGTCTCAAAAACAGGAAGACCAGATTAGAGTTTGCCAAAAAACATCTAAAAGAGCCTGTACAGTTCTGGAACAACATCCTATGGACAGATGAGACCAAGATCAACTTGTACCAGAATGATGAGAAGAGTATGGAGAAGGGAAGGAACTGCTCATGATCCAAAGCATACCACCTCATCAGTGAAGCATGGTGGAGGTAGTGTTATGGCGTGGGCATGTATGGCTGCCAATGGAACTGGTTCCCTTGCATTTATCGATGATGTGACTGCTGACAAAAGCAGTAGGATGAATTCTGAAGTGTTTCGGGCAATATTATCTGCTCAGATTCAGCCAAATGCTTCAGAACTCATAGGACGGCGCTTCACAGTGCAGATGGACAATGACCCGAAGCATACTGCGAAAGTGACTGACCTAAATCCAATTGAGCATGCATTTCACTTGCTAAAGACAAAACTGAAGGGAAAATGCCCCAAGAACAAGCAGGAACTGAAGACAGTTGCAGTAGAGGCCTGGCAGAGCATCACCAGGGACGAAACCCAGCGTCTGGTGATGTCTATGGGTTCCAGACTTCAGGCTGTCATTGACTGCAAAGGATTTGCAACCAAGTCTTAAAAGTGACAATTAGATTTATGATTGTTAGTTTGTCCAATTATTTTTGGTCCCTTAAAAAGGGGGGGGCCACATATAAAATTTGTTGTAATTCCTACACCGTTCACCTGATTTGGATGTAAATACCCTGAAATTAAAGCTGAAAGTCTGCACTTAAAGCACATCTTGATTGTTTCATTTCAAATCCATTGTGGTTGTATACAGATCCAAAATGCTGAAAATTGTGTCAATGTCCAAATACTTATGGACCTAACTGTATATGCTTTTGGAATCATCTCATTTTCTTCTGAAATTATTCTTCAACCTCAAATACAGCACCACTATGAAGTCAGTAACTAACTATTGGTTCTTTTACTTTGTTGTCCATCATCAGACTTGTTTTAACATACTGTAATAATTATTATTCTTAATAATAGTTACTGTAAGACAAGGGTTCATTCATGTTTCTTGGTTTCCATTCTTGATTTCACATCCTCAATGAAGAATTCTACGGATTTCCATATATATCCATTCATGATCAAGGATATTACTACCAATAATGTTTGTGTCTGAATGTTACAGCGTGGGCATGTTTGATGAGAGTGAATATGAGTTAGTCTTTTCTCTGTCGTTTGATTGTACATAGGCAAAAGGATTTCCGAGGAGCAATCTCAGTATTATTACAACCACACACAGGGCTATATGTACTGTCCACAGAGTGGAGGAATAGTGTGAACTGTCAGACACAGTTACCGACTTTGCGTTTTATTCTGGTGCAATATGTGGTTGGCTGATTGGGTGTAGTTGGAGGGACATTCTAGATTTTCTATGACTGCTTTCTGTTTTCCCTCTATTGTTTTTTAATAATATTAATGTGCCTTTAGAGTCACTTGGGATATATGCCTTGATCAAAAAACAAGTCCCAATTGTCATGGGTAGTATTTCTTTTTTGATTTGTTCAAGTCCAATAACACATAAGTTTTATAGTATAACTAGTCTAACACTGGCCTACTATGACAACTGTAACTGACATTCCTGCCTTTATAGGAACATTTGGGGGCTTGTGAGACTTAAAAAGACAAATCTACGTTGTTCACCTTTATGGGATAGATTTTTGTCTCATCTACTTTCTGCCTGCTTCAATGACGCTTGTGTAATTACAGACCTAATTTTTGTAGAGACAAAGATGAAAATAGGAAAAGAAAAAACCCATTTGTAAAGCATTTTGTAATAAAAAATTAACTATGAATAATGCATATTTGAATGTCATTATTGTACTTATGGGAATCTGATTACCCTTCAAACTTCCTTCAACCTGGCCAACCCTCACTAGTAAATGCAGTATAGCATCACCTGTACTGCATTCATCTCAATATGCACAAACTTCCAAAGTGCAAATATAGTGGGCATTGGAATCCTAAATACTGAATCAGTGTTAATCCTCTATTTTGGCAGATGTATATCTCAGAGGTGAAGATGGGCATTTTAGTGTCAGTTTTTCACCTGGCTCATCAGAACAAGTCTGACGCATTGTGAACTGCATTGTTACTAGTTAAACTGTAATTAGCACGAATGTGTTGATGCTATTTCCTCTTACAGCAGGCTAACTCAGGGGTCAGATGGCTCAGCAGTTAGGGAGTCGGGAGTCAAAACGCAAATAAAAATGTTTGTTCTCAGAGGATGGTTCTCAGTGGAAATACCGAGTTTGGTCTTGATATCTCAAAGAGTTTCTTAAATATGACCTAACTTCTTGTGTGATGGCTTAGCTGCTATGTTTGAAAAAACGTTAGTTACATGAAATCAAAATGGCGGCGAGTTAACATGCGTCAGACATGGGATCTTCCATGAAATCACGAGACAAATAAATCACTTAAATAAGGCTAACAAATTAACAGTTATTTTTACATTATTATTTTACATATTTTAAAATGTATTTTTTCTTCCTGCGGCCCCTTCCAGTGGTCACTTGACACCAAATTGTTAGGGCATCCTCAGAAGAGGGTTCCAAGTCCAGGTACTAATGCTGCCTTCACATGCTATCAAAATTATGGTAAATACGAGTTTCCGACTGGGAAATCAGACATGAACGCCCGCTCAAATCGTAATTACCAGTGGGAAACTGAGATAATTTTGATACCTGAGTTCCAGAGATGAATTACCTTTCAACTTTAAACATGGAGGAGAAGAGAACAGGTTCAGTAATGTATGTAATTCGGCCATTTTTAACAGTGCAACTGCTGTTAGCTGTTTGTGTACATGATTTTAATCTGTAATCTTTGTACACTTAACTTGTAACCAGGGCTTGACATTAAAATTTTTGCTCACCAGCCACTGTGGCTAGTGGTTTTCCAAAGTTACTAGCCACTCAGCAATTTCATTAGCCACAATTTTCGTTGAACAGTCTTTTCTTTTTCTTTGTCTCCTCTTCATTTTTGGTTTCATCACCAGTTTTTCTCTTTTGTGTTGGTGTCTGCCCTCCGGGTTTTCCTACACCTGTCATCTGCCGCCACATCCTTGCCTTGCAATTAGTTTATTATTTTAGACAGGGTCCTCAAGTTTGATCAAAAGCTTGGAGTGAGATTTAATGTAGGCCTATGTTTTGACAGGATATGAAACATTACAGAAATAATATCCAGAGCACTCTGGATATCACTAACTAGAAAGACTATTAATACAGTATATAATTGGAAATAAAATGAAGAAATACATCTTCAGTCCTTCCCATACCCTCTAACATTTCCCTTAGTTTCAGATAACGTAGGCCTAAGCCAGCCAAACTGAGCCAAAGCTTCTGGTTGCAAAGCAGTTGTAGAGTTTTTGACTGCATCGATAATAATTTAGCCAAAAATGGGCTATATTACCAAATGTTCTAGCCTCTCTGGAGTAAAAATGTTAGACAAGCTTTCTTCCAACTTACCTTCTCTGTCACGTGTGTTCGCGTTTCTATAGGTGCGTTCGACTTCATGCAGCGCTGGCGTCGCCTGCAACCCAGCTGACTTGAAGCAGCCAATGGCACTCTCAGCTTCAAGGCAGCTGGCTGCAGACGGCTGTCAGCGCCGCCGGCGCTGCATGAAGTCGAATGCACCTTAAGTTGCTTACGGTGACCGAGACTCTTCCGTGTGTTCGCGCATCGATGTTGCCTAGTAACGAATGCACGGTGGCCGAGACTGTGTTTAACACACGCAAAGAACTCTATATTCTTTGACACAGGGGAAAACGATAGGCTTCGTGCTGGTGGCAGGAAACTTCATTCTGTGTGCCTGCGCCTAGTCCATTAATGTATACAACGTTAGCAGGACAACTTGGTTGGCGTTACCTTCTCAGCATGAGAAATACAAGGTGTGGCGTGTGAGCGTGTGAACTGGTTGAAATGCGTGTCTAATGGTCAATGCGCGTGAGGCTTGAGAATATGGAACGCCGACAGGGTCAAATGTACTCGTAATTTAAACGCGTATTTTTGACTGGACACCCGTTTAGGAAGCGCCTGCAGCTGTTTCATAAGCGGCTGCAGCCGTAACAGTGCGTGTCCACTGCAGCGAGGCCTCTGAGGAACTCTCCGTGTTGGGTTCAGTCCGATAAGTGGACCTTGGAGGAGAGGGATGCCTTGGTGGACCACAAAAGTCTACTTGAAAAGCAGGCTCAGGGATGCTTTTGAGCAGTGAGTTTTTATACATGTGAGGATTAAACGAACTGTGATTATCACATCATTTTAACCTCATCACTCACAACTCAGCAGGACATAAGTTCTCAGTATCTAGCATCTCTACTAGATGTATTCAATCAGTAACTACTTTCAATGACAGTATGGTGTTCACTGTATTAAGGTTTGCTTTTAAATGTGATGTTTTTTTGAATGATCTTTTGCAAAGATCCTGAGCCGCCCCGTCCTGAACGGCCCCGTCCTGAACCGTGAAGTGTTAGGTAGCATTTGTTGTGCAAGGCAAGTCCTAATGAAAATCTGCAGAGGGGACTGGTGCCTCTCAGTCCGTAAACCATGGTGGTTCCACTGGTTGCAGAAGTCTGCCATGTCTCTGTTGATTCAAGGCAGATACACATAATGTCTATCCTCCACCTGAAATCACAAAAAACATAACATTGGACTGTCAATATAAGCATGTATATTTCAAGGTGCTACTACTGTATCAATAACCAAAGTAGCAGCAACATCATAAAACTATTCTTATCCACATATCCATGTCAGTTCTTGCTCTAATTGATAAACAAGTGAGCTACCTGATAGCATTTGAGATGTTACAACCTACAGTTTCAATAACCAAGATATACCAAGAAAGTGAGTGAGTGAGTGGGTGAGCGAGCATCTACCTTCAGTCTGTAATTTCCATCGATGTGTTATAAAGAATTCAGAGCAGCAACACTGTACCTTCTGTGCAGCCTCTGCAACATTGATGGGAAGGCAGCTGCCTTCAGGTTAATGCAAAGTGCCTGACAAGACAGAAAGATTGACAATGCCCAGATGAGACCATGTATCACTAGAGTACTTGATTATTGACAACCCATTCATGCCAAAATTGTGGAAACCATGCATTTAAAAGCTTTGCATTTCATAGCATTCAACCCCAAGCACAACTGACCTTAGATGTGGTTTGAGTGTAGAATGGAACACGTGAAGAATATCTGCCATCTATCATCAGACCCCTCAGTTGCTCTCCGGTGATGTGATAATGAGGAGCACCTCTAGCTCCACTCCAAGTCAATGGAGCCTGGTAACCGGAACTGGCTGCAACAATAATACAATGCTGTGCTTACAACATTTAAGAGACTGTAACTTGCACAAGCTCTAGGCATGCACTGTTAAATACCACTGCAATTTAACAACAAATGAATTAGGGCAGTAAAAAATACTGCACAAGGGAAAATGCAATGGGCAGCAAGTGAACGATGTGTGAAACAACTCAAAGGACTATCTGAGCTGTGAGCACCCACCCCAACTGAAATGGTTCCCACCTGGTTGTGCATGCCGACCATGGGTGCGACTCTCCTGCATGAGCTCGGACACTTCAGCTATCAGGCCGTCTGCTGAAGCAACATTTAAGAGCCCCTTTGCCCACTCTAGGCTTCACTGCATTGTTTCCAGCCAGAAAGAAGACAATGGTGTTAAAGTAGACAAGGCTAGTATTTTTTGTTGTTGTATCTAAACCAGTAATAATTTATCGACCATATCTCATAAGAACGTGAACAAATAGTCGCCTAGGTTGAAGGTTGAGCTTGCTTGCCTTCAGCAGTGGTTTTGCCTCAAAATACCAGCTAGCTAGACTAATCGACTTTAGGTAACAACAAAAAATGAATGTCAAGAATGTGCAGCACTGGAGCCTACTGTACTGACTACTGAGGATAGCAGATGGTTGGGGTTTGAGGCTAACTCATTTAGCTAGCTACATAACTAGGGGACAGATAGTTGGATATGGACTGTCCAGCCTTAACATGGCAGCTTTCACGGATAAAAACTAAACGCAAATAGCTAGTCTTTATCCAACAGTCTAGACTAGTCAGTGACTGGCTAGCTAGTAAAGAATATATTGTGCTTATTAAAGTTATGCATTGTGCTTATTAAAGTTATGAACTTAGAAGTGTGCTCAGGCTTAAACATTGGGTCTCACACTGGGTGTGGGAAGCAGGCTGTTCTTTGTGTCTCTATCTCTTCATTTTCAGAAACAACCTTGAAACCGGGTGGAGACGGCACCCGAACAGGTGGGACGCGTAGGCAAGAACAACTCCCTGATGCACGAGAGAACAAGCTCAACCCTTTTTTAATACTTGTGTTTCAATTGCACTGTATAAATATATGCTGGGGAGGACAGATAGCCAGTTGGACTTCGTGAACCAGCCCAAACTCTGTTGCGGGTAGGGAAACGTAGACAACCCCAGAGCTCTGTACTTGTTGATTTCCAACTGCTGCATTAAAGCTGATATTATCGGACCTCTGCGACTCCAGACCACTCTTTCTAGAACACAGATTTGTGTCATTGAATACCATCATTACATATTGGAATAGACACATAGAATTTGTATCCTTCAAATGGTGACCCCGACGCTGAAAAGAGGGAGTCCAGAGGGTTCCAGCCCGACCGACAGATCGGGAGAGAGACCCATACACCGGTACGAGGAGGCAGACGTAATCGTCAGAGGCGCCTCAACATAAAAAAAAGGTAAGCAGACACCTGTTAATTCAAAGTACTGCTATTCAGAACTGAGAACTAAATTTAGACGATTACTATGTTTCATCGTACCTAGTCAAACCAACAGTGGTGGGAAATCAACTGTTTTTGTGTTTTGTCTTTGTCCAAGGGGAGGTTAGAGTCCTCTCCAAGGGTTAGAGTCCCTAAACTCGTTGTCTTTGTCAGAGGGGAGGTTAGAGTCCTCTCCAGGGGTTAGAGTCCCTAAACTTGTTGTCTTTGTCCAAGGGGAGGTTAGAGTCCTCTCCAGGGGTTAGAGTCCCTGAACTCGTTGTCTTTGTCCAAGGGGTGGTTAGAGTCCTCTCCAAGGGTTAGAGTCCCTGAACTCGTTGTCTTTGTCCAGAGGGAGGTTAGAGTCCTCTCCAAGGGTTAGAATCCCTGAACACTGTCTATTTGTGTGGAGTCAGATTGAGTTTAATACAAATAGAGAGGAGTGTGGTGTGTCTTTTCTTTGTCCTCTCCGGTACAAGAGGGTTACAGAATTGAATTGATGTGAAAAAGTAATATTTGTGTGGAGTCGGGTTGAATTGAACGGTATTTTAAACAGATCTGTCGTTCTTTAAAAAAAAAAAAAGAAATTTAAAAAAGATCCACTAGGTGTCCTCCAAGGACCATAATTGCCTTCAGTGCAAAATCTAACAAGTTGTCAAATTGTGAGATCACTCACTTTTATCAATCTTGTGCTTTTTTTCTTTGACCAAGAAGTTACAGAAATCCCGAGGAGAGTTGGAGAAAGGTGGGGGCTAAAAAAGTCCTGTCACTTGAGATCTTACAAAGGTGATCCCAGAGGGTATAGTTCTGCATAATTATGTGAGTATTAATGCTGATAGATGTGTTCGTTTGGATGAATCCCAAGTTTGGTGGTTAACAAATGCGTGATCAACATTTGGTATAATTCCTAGACAAACAGGGAGGTTTTTTGAAGCCTTTCCGACCAGAACTTGGATTTATAGGCGGAAAATCTGTGATGTGTGATGGTATTCAGTAAAAATGCAGAAATTGAACCCTTGGTTTATAAATTGGTTCTAATACAATTGGAAGAGTTATACTAGAGCAAACCAGCTGTGTTGGTCAAAGAATGGTTTGAGGAAATGTATGTGAAACATGATGAGGAAGCAATTGGAAAGTTACATAAAGGATTGGTTTAGAGAGGATCATGGAAGGTTATGAAATAAAACAAGAACGTTTTGTGGATGTGAAGAGATGATTGGTTTAAACACTGATGTTTTGAAGAGGAAACTATGAATATACTTTGATGGTATATGGGATAACATTTTAAGTCAAAATAGTAAAATCTAGGGTTTTTAAGAGTTTTGATAAAGGTATTAGATATAATTTGGTTAAAAATGAGAAAGAGAAAATAACTAAATGTACTTTTATTTGGAGTTTAATTATAATTTGGTTTTAAGTTTTATTTGAGAGTTTTATCAGAGCCTGGCATACTGTTTGGGATAAACAGTTAGGCTGTGATAATGTTGTATTATGAAGAGGGTTATTATAACATTCAGTTCTGAAATAATTTGGGAAGACTCATCAATTCTGATAAATTGTGGTTATGATGGTTTGAGCTAATTGGCTCGTTTTGAACTGCAGCAAAACGAGTTATGAAGTTCTACCTATCTGACCTTTATAGAAAATATAGTTGGGAAAACTGTTTGGTTAATAGCTACATTAAGAATATGATTTGGTTTATATTTCATTTAAGAAGCATACGGATTCTGGTTTGGCATAATGAAAATTGCTTTGATCATATCTTTGATAAAAAGAGCTGTGATTTGGTAAAATAGAGAATCTAAAATAATATTGGTCTTAAACTTAACTGTTTTAAAAGACAAAAAAGGTTTTTTGGAGTGAAAGAAATTAGACTAACAGTTGATTTTCTAAAGAAGGGAACAAAGAAACAGATTGTCATTTCTAGGCATGACTAATAGGAGTTGAATATCAAATGATGATGTATGGTCTTATTAGATGCTGTTACATGTGTTTGCTCAACAATAAGAAAACTGAAGGGTCAATACTGCCTGGTAATTATAGATACAGTATGTTTACTATGTGAATTGAAGTCTTTCCCAGTCCTATACCAGATGCATAACACCATTTGAATTGATTTATTGGAGATCATATGTAATACCACAACTTAAACCTTTCACATAGCATGATGAAGAGGCGAATCAAACGGTTAACCAATTTTATAAAAAATGCTAACTAGAAAAGAGATGTCTTCTGCTAAATTATGTTCCAGGTGAAGCAGTAAACCAAAGAGTGGAGGAGTCAAACGAGGAGATTGGGTATTGATTAAAGTTATCAATGAAAGGAGGGATCTTATGAAAAATATCCTGTCTAATTTCTGGTTTTTCTATTTGTTTCGAATTTAGTTTATGTTATTACAATTCTAAAAGCTTGGCTAAAGTTGTATGTGGTAAAGGGGGCCTGTGAGCATGTCCAGGTCTGCCGTGGATACATGGATGTCGTTAGTGGATGTTCCACTAACGACTCCCGCCTGGCCAACGACCTGAATGAGTTCTACTGCAGATTTGAAAGACAATTGGACAGTCCTGAACTACCCCTTCCCACCCAGGAGGCCTCCCACCTCCCCCCCTCTACAGTGACGACTCTCTCCATTCAGGAGGGTGAAGTTAACAGACTTTTCAAGAGGCAGAATCCCCGCAAAGCAGCTGGACCGGACTCTGTCTCTCCAGCCACCCTCAAGCACTGCGCTGACCAGCTGTCTCCGGTGTTTACCTACATCTTTAACACCTCCCTTGAGACATGCCATGTGCCAGCCTGTCTCAAGTCCTCCACCATCATCCCTGTGCCCAAAAAGCCAAGGCCAACAGGACATAATGGACTACAGACCCGTCGCCCTGACCTCTGTGGTAATGAAGTCTTTCGAACGCCTGGTGCTGGCACATCTTAAATCCATCACTGACCCTCTACTGGACCCCCTGCAGTTTGCCTACAGAGCCAACAGGTCTGTGGACGATGCAGTTAACATGGCCCTCCACTTCACCCTACAGCACCTGGACTCCCCAGCATCCTCTGCCAGGATCCTGTTTGTGGACTTCAGCTCTGCCTTCAATACCATCATCCCCGCCCTGCTTCAGGACAAGCTCTCCCAGCTGAACATGCCTGATTCCACCTGCAGGTGGATCACAGACTTCCTGTCTGACAGGAAGCAGTGCGTTAAGCTGGGAACACAAGTCTCTGACTCCTGTTCCATCAGCACCGGATCACCTCAGGGCTGCGTCCTTTCTCCTCTGCTCTTCTCCCTGTACACCAACAGTTGCACCTCCAGTCATCCGTCCGTCAAACTCCTGAAGTTTGCGGACGACACCACCCTTATTGGGTTCATCTCTGGTGGAGACTAGTCTGATTATAGGTGGGAAGCGGCCAACCTGGTGACCTGGTGCAGCCAGAACAACTTAGAGCTCAATGCTCTTAAGACAGTGGAGATGGTTGTGGACTTCAGGAGGAACACAGCCCCACTCACCCCCATCACCCTGTGTGACTCCCCAGTCAACACTGTGGAGTCCTTCCGCTTCCTGGGCACTATCCTCTCCCAGGACCTCAAGTGGGAACTGAACATCAGCTCCCTCATCAAGAAAGCACAACAGAGGATGTACTTCCTTCGGCAGCTGAAGAAGTTCAACCTGCCAAAGACAATGATGGTGCACTTCTACTCAGCCATCATTGAGTCCATCCTCACCTCCTCCATCACCGTCTGGTACGCTGCTGCCACTGCCAAGGACAAGAGACTGCAGCGTATCATCCGCACTGCTGAGAAGGTGATTGGCTGCAATCTGCCTACCCTCGAGGACCTGCACACCTCGAGGACCCTGAGGCGAGCGAGGAAGATTGTGGCCGACTCCTCCCACCCTGGACACTCCCTGTTTCAGTCACTCCCCTCCGGCAGAAGGCTGCGGTCCATCAGGACCAATACCTCACGCCACAAAAACAGTTTCTTCCCTTCCGCTGTTGGCTTCTTCAACAAGGCCAAGGGACCACACTGACTCTAATGACTCTTGCTTAAAACACACTGCTTTTTGCACTGCATTAAAATAATGGTATCTTGTACATTTGTATTTTTTGTAATATTTGTATTTTTATATTGTAATTTACGGCAACTTATATTTTATTTTATTGTATATTTAATTCTATTCTAATCCCACTTAGTACTGCTAGTTTATGTACCCTTAGTATAGATAGTCCACATATTTAAATTTTAGGTATATGTTTATTGTATGCACCTTCCTGCCAAAGCAAATTCCTTGTCTGTGCAAACTTTCATGGCGAATAAATCCCATTCTGATTCTGAATGTCCACTCTGTGGAGTGACGGTGGGTTTTCCCACTGTGTCCAGTGTGTCCTCACCACTTGGCCATAACGCTGCATAGTCTCATCATTATTGTTGATTTGTATGCCAACATTGTGTAATCAGTAATGGGATATTTTTAAATTTGTGTTTGTTGTCACACCCTAAAAGGGTGTGAAAGGAGGGATTTATTTGAACTTATCCAATATCCACTTTAAATCCTTAAATGGGTTCTTGATTTCAATATCTGTGTTTAATCATTGGTGTTCGACTGTAAGCATCACCTTATCATGGGAGATAAGGTGATGCTGGTACTGTAACTCTTTTCTGCTTCAGGACGAGTCAGACCGGCGGGTCTGACTACCTAACCCCTGTTCTAAGGCCCCATTCCCCTGGAGACCATGTCCCCCCCCCTTTCTCACTGGATGATCTACCCCTTCCCCTTGGAGACCCTGCCCCATCTGCCCCTATGCCTCATCTGACCTATGAGTGATCTGCCCCCCCCTTCCCCTTGAAGACCCTGTTCCACCTGCTCCAATACATCATCAGATGTTCGGGGAAGCCTGTTGTACATTTATGGACAACAGGCTGAGGGCGTGTGAGAGAACCTCACACGCCCTAAGGGTGCTGGGGAAAGGAAGTACGTGGTACCACTGGAGCATGTGTTGTGCTGCTCCAGAATCCAGTTGTACGTTGCAGGAGTTGGTGGAGAAGGGCCAGTGAACCTTTTGCTATTGCTACGAATGTGAGAGTCCGGAAAAGAGGGTTACGACTAGGCCAAGAGTGATACTGCTTGACCACACTAGAATTGTACTGGACTAAGAAGGTTTCCGCTATTTTACTTAAGAGTGTGCTATATCAATATCAACATGACTGTTGCTGTATCCCATGTATCAGGTCCCTGTGTAACAGGATCATTGTCTCGGCTGAGGAGAACCCGACGAAGGGGTTCCAAATGCCGTTGCTGGGCCTGGCTGACCAGGACGTGGAGGCGGTGGTTGGTCCGGGCTATATTGATTGATCTCTGGTGTTTTCAGAGATCAAAAGAGGGATTAAAGAATATATTGTGCTTATTAAAGTTATGCATTGCAGGCTCCCGTATGCTGTAAATGAACGGAGACGGTCAATTGCAACAGCCAATCAGATCTCGAGTCTTCAACACCAAGGCCAGCTAGAAGGCCTTACGCTGAACTTGACATGTACGCGTCCTGTGATTGGATAAGCACTCATGAGAACCTGAAAGAGGACAATCCGTTAGCGAGAGAGATCGATCCGTTATATTTATCAACTGCTGTCGCTTATTGCTGTTAGTGTTCATTTTTTTAAACCCATGATGGCTGAAGGACAAGAATTAGATTTGGTTGCAGATATACTTGCCACGCCATTTTCAAGACGGACCTTTGAGGAAAATCTGGAGCTTGTGAGAAGAGGTCGGCCAACCCCTATGCTAACTAGCCTGTCCCAGCAAGGAAAAGGGTTTGTCCACCATTTTCAAACTAGCAACTATAAACGGTACCCTTGGTTCACAGCTTCTGAGAAACGCTACAAATTATACTGCTGGGAATTCTTGTTGCTTGGAACTGATTGATTTGGTGTTTGGAGCTACACTGGATTTGCCAACTTTGACCAAAGCAGCAACAAGACACCAAAGCACAATTGGGCACTTACAAGCTACGGTGCATTGTTATGGCAGTTTTTGACATAGTTACAATATCTATATATATATCAATATCTTTCTTTAAGCGGTAAAAAGTAAGTTCCTTTGTTATAGACAGACGAATGTAAGAAAGTGAGGCTCTGTGGTGTGGTTTACTCTGTAGAACGGACAGTCAGATTGTCTTAAGGTATTTATGATACCTAACTAAGAGCCAGAGGGTCTTAGTTAGGTCTGGAGGTTGGGGGGATTCTTGAGTTCCCGTGGCCTAAAGGGAGAAGATGAACTGATCAAGCATTTAGCCTAGTCATATTGCATTCATTAATTAATAAAGAACCCCCTTTGAAGATTATTCTACGACGTTACCGGCAGTAGAAGATGGAATCGCGATTCAAACATTACCATCTGCTAACTGAAAAAATGCCCCCCAAAACGTAAATAAGCTTGACATTTATTTAGTGGAAAATCACTCATTCATAAAAAGCTCACTGGTAGCGATCATTGTCAGTAACAACGCAAAATGCGATATAGCCCTGTGTGGAGAAGCTGCCCCAGTAAATTGTACTACTACAGTACAGTACTAGACTACTGCTGTGTTCGTCTTGGTAGCGATTGCGTTGGTTGAATTTGATTTAACGTTCCGTTGTACGGTTTAGGCTGAAATTTATTATTTTCATGAACAGATTGACAAAGTTTAGTGTGTGCTGTGGCAATGAAGTTCAGGTTAGTAGTCAGATATTTTCACCTATTGAAAGACTTTTGATTTAAGTAAGGCGAGTGCCGAACATGTTCTGTCGCCGTTTGACTTGAACAGCTGAGGAGTTTTTGTTAGCTACTCACACTAGTGTCTCGGGTAGGCTACAGCGTTGCAGTGAGCTACACTGGTTTGAAACCACAGGTAATGGTAATTTCACCAACAAATCGTTTACTAATGTCAGAATAAATCATACAACGAAAATGTTTAGGTGAGGAATGTTTATTTTAACGATTGAAAACAGATACATCATAGACCACTGTAGTATGTGTTGCCCGGGCAACACAGGCTAATGTCATGATGCTAATACTTCAGTGAAATAGTAGACTACTGTTTCCGAAAGTAGATTCTTCCTTAATAATATCAGCTTATATTGTACATTACACATCACAATTGTGTGTCATATCACAAAGTAAAATGAGTAAATAGTTATCACCCTGGACTCTTTGCTTGTGGCGTTTCTGCAGCTGCCTTGCAGTAAAGCTATAGTTAGCCTAGCTATCCCCCAAGTTAACAGATGCAAAAGGAATGTTCTGCCAAAGGTAGTCACGCGTGTTTTCGTGACGTTAGTGACGCAGTCACGCCCTAAGGGCCCCGCCCTGCATATCAAATAACAGACTAGGCCTATATAAAAAAAAAACAAGGAAAACACTTTGAGGGCGCTCATTTAGAGCCCCAAGTTTCAACTGCCAGGTAAAGGAATTCCGTAATGTAGGCAACGTAACAGATCTAAATAGGCTAAATAGTTTCAAAATCCCTGAATCTGGCAACAATGGCTTTTGCGTATCTTACGTGCCTTTTGGGCCATTACGCCTATTGAACGCGCACATTTAAAAAATGCTAATCATTAGGCTACGTTCTGCTAGATGACTGTAGAGACATGAGTAAAAGAAAATATGCACGCGGTGCTCAAAAGCGCAGCAATAAACTGTTGTCTGAATAAGCTCGAGCAAAACACCCGAAGATTACACACTTATTTAGACCAGCCAGAGAGGAATATTATCAACATCTCCAGACGAAACACTACCGCAGCCGCAGGTAGCTAGCAGCAGCACGTCTTCACCAGCAACCAACAATAAATATACTTGCTTAGCCTACTTATTGGCAAGAATAAATGTTTTCCTTTACTCCATTGATTGTGTGTTATTTCGACGATGCTATCCTTGGTGCTGAACTATCAGAAGGCTAGTGCTGTCTTTGGTTTTGAACAATGACAAATGTGTGGCGGCCTGCGGAAACTCTTCACATCGTGAACATTTGGGTCTTTATGGGTATTATACATATTTGGAAACTACAAACTATCCTGAATACAAATATGTTTCACACATGTATCACAACTGAAGTTACATAATTTTAAAGTTGACCTGTGTCAATAAAGTGATAACCGAGAAAATTGCATTCCACTCCACTTTCATTCTAATTCTGTGGCGAATATGGAAAGTAAATCCTTTTGTTCGTAATCACGTTGTGAATGTAAATGTCAGTTTAAGTATAGGCTACATTAATAATTTCTCAGCAAGTTCTTTTTAAGTTTAACAGCCTGACTTCATTGATCAGTTGTTTGGGGCTGCTGCAGCACTCAAAAGAGCAAGCAAACTGAGCATTTGATTTGAAATGGCTTGGAAATCTTGCTAGCTGACATGTCCAAAAAACTTTGAAATTAACAGTTTTTCAGAAGCTATACTTTCTGTACATTACAATGAAGTTTAGGGTGTTAACTATAGAAAACATCAAAAATCTAAATTTTGACAGAAAACAATTTTCGATCTTTTATGGCTTATAGCCAGCAATGACCGCGCGGCCGCGACATCCGACGGGTTTCCGCAGAATGCCACACAAATAGGCTGCTATTGTGCTTTTGTTATTTTTTAACTTTTTTATTTCTCTCACATTGGTGAATATAGTCTATATTTAAAGGTAGACTGCAATGTATAAGATAGGATGGAGATACATTTTGAGTGGATTTAGGGGGGGGGGCCTCGAGCGCCAACTTTGCGGGGGGCCTCTGCAAAGTCCCGGCCGCCACTGGTGTCAAGCAAATGGTCACCAGAGTTTGCGTCTCCATCTAGCCCTTGTCAAACAGTATCTCTGATACAAAAAAAAAACCCTTAGTCCTCAGCCCCAAGATAAGGGTCTTGTGTGTGTACCCAGAGTTCAGATTTGGGGGTAGGCCTCTCTTTGCACACAAGGAATGCTGAACACAGTATCATTTTATACAGAATAAAAAAGTTACATCTTCAATTTTTCTGACAGGCAGACACTCCATGTGATGGGTGTGTCGAGGGGATACATCAGAATAATCTTACACATACACCTCAATCTCTCTCATGCTATTTTCATAGATTAGAGATTAATTGAAATGTTATTATTTATTATTGAAAAAGTAAAGGGTGTGGAAGTAGGAGTCAGGTGGCTGAGCGGTGAGGGAGTCGGGCCAATAATCCGAAGGTTGCCAGTTCGATTCCCGGTCATGCAAACTGACGTTGTGTCCTTGGGCAAGGCACTTCACCCTACTTGCCTCGGGGGAATGTCCCTGTACTTACTGTAAGTCGCTCTGGATAAGAGCGTCTGCTAAATGACTAAATGTAAATGTAAGTAGGCCAGGCATTACAAGAATAATCAAGTGTATATTTGAGATTTTTTGACACAAATTTGAAAAGGAGAGATTAGCAAGGATTTCATGCTATTTTCAGAGATTAGCAATTTTCTATCATTTAAAAAAAAGTTTTATTGAAAAAGTAAAGGGTGTGGAAGTAGGCCAGACATTATTAGAATCATCTGGTGTATATTTGAGATTTTTTGACACAAGTTTGAAAAAGATATTGAGATTAGCAACGATTTCATGATATTTTCAGAGATTAGCGATTAATTGGAATTTTATTCAAAACGTTATTGGAAAAGTAAAGGGTGTGGAAGTAGGCCAGACATTATTAGAATAATATGGTGTGTATTTGAGATTTTTTGAAACTAGTTTGAAAAAGATATTGAGATTAGCGAGGATTTCATGCTATTTTCATAGATTAGCGCTTAATTGGAATTTTATTCAAAACTTTATTGGAAAAATAAAGGTTGTGGAAGTAGGCCAGACATTAGAATAATCTGGTGTGTATTTGAGATTTTTTGAAACTAGTTTGAAAAAGATATTGAGATTAGCGAGGATTTCATGCTATTTTCATAGATTAGCGATTAATTGGAATTTTATTCAAAACTTTATTGGAAAAGTAAAGGTTGTGGAAGTAGGACAGACATTATTAGAATAATCTGGGGTGTATTTGAGATTTTTTGAAACAAGTTTGAAAAATATATTGAGATTAGCAAGGATTTCATGCTATTTTCAGAGATTAGCAGTTTTCTATAATTTTTTAAAAAGTTTTATTGAAAAAGTAAAGGGTGTGGAAGTAGGCCAGACATTATTAGAATAATATGGTTTGTATTTGAGATTTTTAGACACAAGTTTGAAAAAGATATTGAGATTAGCAAGGATTTCATGCTACTTTCAGAGATTAGCGATTTTCTATAATTCTTTTAAAAACATAATTGAAAAAGTAAAGGGTGTGGAAGTAGGCCAGACATTATTAGAATAATCTGGTGTGTATTTGAGATTTTTTGAAACTAGTTTGAAAAAGATATTGAGATTAGCGAGGATTTCATGCTATTTTCATAGATTAGCGCTTAATTGGAATTTTATTCAAAACTTTATTGGAAAAGTAAAGGTTGGGGAAGTAGGCCAGACATTATTAGAATAATATGGTGTGTATTTGAGATTTTTTGAAACAAGTTTGAAAAATATATTGACATTAGCAAGGATTTCATGCTATTTTCAGAGATTAGCGATTTTCTATAATTCTTTTAAAAACATAATTGAAAAAGTAAAGGGTGTGGAAGTAGGCCAGACATTATTAGAATAATCTGGTGTGTATTTGAGATTTTTAGATACAAGTTTGAAAAAGATATTGAGATTAGCAAGGATTTCATGCTATTTTCAGAGATTAGCGATTTTCTATAATTCTTTTAAAAATATAATTGAAAAAGTAAAGGGTGTGGAAGTAGGCCAGACATTATTAGAATAATCTGGTGTATATTTTAGATTTTTAGACACAAGTTTGAAAAAGATATTGAGATTAGTGAAGATGTCATGATATTTTCAGAGATTAGCGATTTTCTATCATTCTTTTAAAAACATAATTGAAAAATTAAAGGGTGTGGAAGTAGGCCAGACATTATTAGAATAACATGGTGTATATTTGAGATTTTTTGACAAAAGTTTGAAAAGGATATTGAGATTTGCGAGGATTTCATGCTATTTTCAGAGATTAGCGATTAATTGGAATTTTATTCAAAACGTTATTGGAAAAGTAAAGGGTGTGGAAGTAGGCCAGACATTATTAGAATAATCTGGTGTATATTTGAGATTTTTAGACACAAGTCTGGAAAAGTTATTGAGATTAGTGAAGATTTCATGCTATTTTCAGAGATTAGCGATTTTCTATCATTCTTTTAAAAACATAATTGAAAAAGTAAAGGGTGTCTAAGTAGGCTAGACATTATTAGAATAATCTGGTGTATACTTGAAATTTTTAGACACAAGTCTGGAAAAGACATTGAGATTAGCGAGGATTTCATGCTATTTTCAGAGATTAGCGATTTTCTATCATTCTTTTAAAAACATAATTTAAAAATTAAAGGGTGTGGAAGTAGGCCAGACATTATGAGAATAATCTGGTGTGTATTTGAGATTTTTTGAAACTAGTTTGAAAAAGATATTGAGATTAGCGAGGATTTCATGCTATTTTCATAGATTAGCGCTTAATTGGAATTTTATTCAAAACTTTATTGGAAAAACAAAGGTTGTGGAAGTAGGCCAGACATTATTTGAATAATCTGGTGTGTATTTGAGATTTTCTGAAACTAGTTTGAAAAAGATATTGAGATTAGCGAGGATTTCATGCTATTTTCATAGATTAGCGATTAATTGGAATTTTATTCAAAACTTTATTGGAAAAGTAAAGGTTGGGGAAGTAGGCCAGACATTATTAGAATAATATGGTGTGTATTTGAGATTTTTTGAAACAAGTTTGAAAAATATATTGACATTAGCAAGGATTTCATGCTATTTTCAGAGATTAGCGATTTTCTATCATTTAAAAAAAAGTTTTATTGAAAAAGTAAAGGGTGTGGAAGTAGGCCAGACATTATTAGAATAACATGGTGTATATTTGAGATTTTTTGACAAAAGTTTGAAAAGGATATTGAGATTTGCGAGGATTTCATGCTATTTTCAGAGGTTAGCGATTAATTGGAATTTTATTCAAGACATTATTGAAAAATTAAAGGGTGTGGAAGTAGGTCAGACATTATTAGAATAATATGGTGTATATTTGAGATTCTTTGACACAAATTGAAAAAGATATTGAGATTAGCGAGGATTTCATGCTATTTTCAGAGATTAGCGATTTTCTATCATTCTTTTAAAAACATAATTTAAAAATTAAAGCGTGTGGAAGTAGGCCAGACATTATCCGAATAATCTGGTGTATATTTGAGATTTTTAGAAACAAGTTTGAAAAAGATATTGAGATTTGCGAGGATTTCATGCTATTTTCAGAGATTAGAGATTAATTGGAATTTTATTCAAAACGTTATTGGAAAAGTAAAGGGTGTGGAAGTAGGCCAGACATTATTAGAATAATCTGGTGTATATTTGAGATTTGTAGACACAAGTCTGGAAAAGTTATTGAGATTAGTGAAGATTTCATGCTATTTTCAGAGATTAGCGATTTTCTATCATTCTTTTAAAAACATAATTGAAAAAGTAAAGGGTGTGTAAGTAGGCTAGACATTATTAGAATAATCTGGTGTATACTTGAAATTTTTAGACACAAGTCTGGAAAAGATATTGAGATTAGCGAGGATTTCATGCCATTTTCAGAGATTAGCGATTAATTGGAATTTTATTCAAAACATTATTGGAAAAGTAAAGGGTGTGGAAGTAGGCCAGACATTATTAGAATAATCTGGTGTGAATTTGAGATTTTTTGAAACAAGTTTGAAAAAGATATTGAGATTAGCGAGGATTTCATGCTATTTACAGAGATTAGCGATTTTCTATCATTCTTTTAAAAACACAATCGAAAAAGTAAAGGGTGTGGAAGTAGGCCAGACATTATTAGAATAATCTGGTGTGTACTTGAGATTTTTAGACACAAGTTTGAAAAAGATATTGAGATTAGCAAGGATTTCATGCTATTTTCAGAGATTAGCGATTAATTGGAATTGTATTCAAGACATTATTGGAAAAGTAAAGGGTGTGGAAGTAGGCCAGACATTATTAAAATAATCTGGTGTGAATTTGAGATTTTTTGAAACAAGTTTGAAAAAGATATTGAGATTAGGGAGGATGTCATGCTATTTTCAGACATTAGCGATTTTCTAGCATTTTTTTTAAACTTTATTGAAAAATTAAAGGGTGTGGAAGTAGGTCAGACATTATTAGAATAATATGGTGTATATTTGAGATTTTTTGACACAAATTGAAAAAGATATTGAGATTAGCGAGGATTTCATGCTATTTTCAGAGATTAGCGATTTTCTATAATTCTTTTAAAAACATAATTTAAAAATTAAAGGGTGTGGAAGTAGGCCAGACATTATCAGAATAATCTGGTGTATATTTGAGATTTTTAGAAACAAGTCTGGAAAAGATATTGAGATTAGCGAGGATTTCATGCCATTTTCAGAGATTAGCGATTAATTGGAATTTTATTCAAAACATAATTGGAAAATTAAAGGGTGTGGAAGTAGGCCAGACATTATTAGAATAATCTGGTGTGAATTTGAGATTTTTTGAAACAAGTTTGAAAAAGATATTGAGATTAGCAAGGATTTCATGCTATTTTCAGAGATTAGCGATTTTCTATCATTCTTTTAAAAACATAATTGAAAAGGTAAAGGTTGCGGAAGTAGGCCAGACATTATTAGAATAACCTGGTGTATATTTGAGATTTTTAGACACAAGTCTGGAAAAGTTATTGATATTAGTGAAGATTTCATGCTATTTTCAGAGATTAGCGATTTTCTATCATTCTTTTAAAAACATAATTTAAAAATTAAAGGGTGTGGAAGTAGGCCAGACATTATGAGAATAATCTGGTGTATATTTGAGATTTTTAGAAACAAGTTTGAAAAAGATATTGAGATTTGCGAGGATTTCATGCTATTTTCAGAGATTAGCGATTAATTGGAATTTTAGTCAAAACGTTATTGGAAAAGTAAAGGGTGTGGAAGTAGGCCAGACATTATTAGAATAATCTGGTGTATATTTGAGATTTTTAGACACAAGTCTGGAAAAGTTATTGAGATTAGTGAAGATTTCATGCTATTTTCAGAGATTAGCGATTTTCTATCATTCTTTTAAAAACGTAATTGAAAAAGTAAAGGGTGTGGAAGTAGGCCAGACATTATTAGAATAATCTGGTGTGAATTTGAGATTTTTTGAAACAAGTTTGAAAAAGATATTGAGATTAGCAAGGATTTCATGCTATTTTCAGAGATTAGCGATTTTCTATCATTCTTTTAAAAACGTAATTGAAAAAGTAAAGGGTGTGGAAGTAGGCCAGACATTATTAGAATAATCTGGTGTGAATTTGAGATTTTTTGAAACAAGTTTGAAAAAGATATTGAGATTAGCAAGGATTTCATGCTATTTTCAGAGATTAGCGATTTTCTATCATTCTTTTAAAAACATAATTGAAAAAGTAAAGGGTGCGGAAGTAGGCCAGACATTATTAGAATAATCTGGTGTGTATTTGAGATTTTTTGAAACAATTTTGAAAAAGATATTGAGATTAGCAAGGATTTCATGCTATTTTCAGAGATTAGCAATTTTCTATCATTCTTTTAAAAACATAATTGAAAACGTAAAGGGTGTGGAAGTAGGCCAGACATTATTATAATAATCTGGTGTATATTTGAGATTTTTTGACACAAGTTTGAAAAAGATATTGAGATTAGTGAAAATGTCATGCTATTTTCTAGCGATTTTCTATCATTCTTTTAAAAACATAATTGAAACATTAAAGGGTGTGGAAGTAGGCCAGACATTATTAGAATAATCTGGTGTATATTTGAGATTTTTAGAAACAAGTTTAAAAAAGATATTGAGATTTGCGAGGATTTCATGCTATTTTCAGAGATTAGCGATTTTCTATCATTTTTTTAAAAGTTTTATTGAAAAAGTAAAGGGTGTGGAAGTAGGCCAGACATTATTAGAATAATATGGTGTATATTTGAGATTTTTTGACACAAGTTTGAAAAAGATATTGAGATTTGCGAGGATTTCATGCTATTTTCAGAGATAAGCGATTAATTGGAATTTTATTCAAGACAATTTTTGAAAAGTAAAGGGTGTGGAAGTAGGCCAGACATTATTAGAATAATCTGGTGTGAATTTGAGATTTTTTGAAACAAGTTTGAAAAAGATATTGAGATTAGCGAGGATTTCATGCTATTTTCAGAGATTAGCGATTTTCTATCATTCTTTTAAAAACATAATTGAAAAAGTAAAGGGTGTGGAAGTAGGCCAGACATTATCAGAATAATCTGGTGTGTATTTGAGATTTTTTGAAACAAGTTTGAAAAAGATATTGAGATTAGCAAGGATTTCATGCTATTTTCAGAGATTAGCAATTTTCTATAATTTAAAAAAAAGTTTTATTGAAAAAGTAAAGGGTATGGAAGTAGGCCAGACCTTATTAGAATAATCTGGTGTATATTTGAGATTTTTTGACACAAGTTTGAAAAAGATATTGAGATTAGCGAGGATTTCATGCTATTTTCATAGATTAACGATTAATTTGAATTTTATTCAAAACTTTATTGAAAAAAAGGGTGTGGAAGTAGGCCAGACATTATTAGAATAATCTGGTGACAGTTTGGTTTAAATATCCCAAAAAATATTATAAAAGTAATCATTTTTCAAAATTGCATGGGTAATTTTCACCCGGTCCCTAACTCGATGCTGCAAAGTAGCGTTTTCCGAATGTGAGACGAATGTCGAATATGAAACTAACTTCACCTCGCTTGTTTTGAGTGACTTTGCATGGGTCTCCATCAGGTCAACACATTTGGATTCAAGTTCAAGTAATGCCACTGCATTTCACAGTCAAAACTGTAGTTTATGTCAAGTGTAGATGGAAAAAGCTTTGTTTTTCACAACTGAAGTGACATGGATCCTTTCTTCACTTTTACAGGTCTGGAGGGTCATGCAGAGGCCTGCTCAACAGAGTTCAACAGAGGATGCTGAGATCAACACAGACCCCTTGCTGGACTACCCCTCTCTAGCTGGACAGCTTCTCTTCAGCCCTGACCCCTGGACAGCTTCATCCAGCTGGCCTGCCCTGCCTGCCTGCCTGCAGGCCCTGTTTGCCCCTGCCTGCCAGCCCTCCAGAGACAGACAGTCACCCCACAGACACAGCAGCTCTGCAGACTGCTTTTTTGAGGACATTGATGAAAAAGGAAAAACCAGCATTTTTTTATTTGATGAAAGTCTAAATGTTTAATCCTTTCCATGTCCCAGTATGCCAAGCTGCTGACTTTTAGTGTCTTAAGTGATTAAACCAGTTCAAGTGATAGACTTTTGACCTGAATCCAATGATTATTCATCTGAATAAAAACCACTCAAGAGAAGTACTGCTTCTTTATTAATAGTATTTATGTATATATAATTGCGCAGCTCCCCCTGTCAATGATCTAGCACCTCCTCAGCACCTGTATTAAAATTCTCTGGCGCCGTCCCTGCCCAGGGTTGATTGTAACTGGTGTTGGAAAACACATGTAGAAGGGCAGAATAGAGGGACTGGGCAAAGGGTGCTGGTGTGGAAAGTCCACAAAAACTGTGCAGAATGGGCAGAAAATATTAGATGACATTGTATCGTGGCCCAATTGGAGAAGAAGCCATAGGATATTTACAATTGTAGTAGGCCATTAGATCTGTTTTAAAAGTTCAGGGGTGTAATTTGTTGGACATGAAGCCCCCACCCTCCACTCCAGAGACAGTTGGTGACAGAGAGGTGCAGACATTAAGCAGTGGCGGTTCTACATTGAATTACACCCAGGGCGAGACGCCCTTCGCGCCCCCCCCCCCCCATTGAAATCAAAAGGCTGTTGTGGTAAGACCGATTATGTTCTATACAGGTAAAACAGCCTGGTGTCAAATTGGCACCAAACATAATAGGAGGGTTACATAAACATGCCCTTACACGCTAAATGTATGTTATTACATGCTATATTAATATAACTTTTAGGGAGGAACACTTTTAGTTATGACGTTAAACTATACTTTGTCACGAAATATAGTTGTAGCAAATAGCAAATGTTCGTCTTTGAAACTACCTACAGATTTGAAAATTCCGTTGGCTAATTACAGGGTCTAACCTAAATAATGAAAATAAATAATAACTGAACTTGTAACAGTTTTGTTGCAAAGCACACTGTTATGGTGAAATGTTATCTCGTGTTTGTTGAGTTAAAACCGAAATATTGTTGTTGCATAGCAAGCATCATAGCAAAAAGGCTAACAAACGTAAGAGTTAGCCTAAACCCATTTTTTTTTATTCGCCATTTCACACAATTAAAAAAAACTAAAATGTGTAGGAACTTTAGGCCTATATTTATAATATTATGAATTGTCCGTTCCATTTGGGAGACCCAGTCAGATGAGCTGTCTGTCCCTCCCCTTTTGTCACACAGCTTCTGTGCAAGGCACCTTCTCAGCAAGCAGGGGTGCCTGCAGCTGCCTGAAGGGGGCGCCAATTTGCCAATTCCCCACACAGTGAAATGATAGAAAAGAGAAAACCGCTTCGCGGCGCAGAGATTTTTATTTATTTATTTTATGCTCGTGCGCCCCCCACGTGACATGAAAAAATGCCGCCCCGGGCGGCTGCCCGGTCCGCCCGTGCCTAAAACCGCCCCTGACATTAAGTTAAACATAGTCATGCGTTAAGAGTAGAGTAAAAAATACAGATCCCCCCCTTTCTGAATAAAGTTCAACTGATCTGATTTGTTGATTTCTGTTGCTATGAAAACCAGTTTAGCCAAGCTAACTAACATTGTTTTTAGCTAGCTTGCATTACCATTCAATAGCTAACAAAACATTAGTAAAAATAGCTTGCTAATCGAGCAGAACTTGTTAATGCAGGAGACTCAGAGACCTTAGCGCGTCACTAGCATCTCGTCATATCACGCAGTCGGAGCACAGCTAGATAAT
The DNA here is from genome assembly GCF_038355195.1 of Osmerus mordax. Taxonomy (NCBI): domain Eukaryota; kingdom Metazoa; phylum Chordata; class Actinopteri; order Osmeriformes; family Osmeridae; genus Osmerus; species Osmerus mordax. The sequence goes on from NC_090055.1 coordinate 13,976,622, forward strand.
CAGCTGTCAGCGCTCTTGAGTACCCAGCATGCAGTGCGGCATGTCAAAAACCGCAAAGACTTATGGAAAATAGTTCAGTTACAACGGACATGCGAGGGATTTCAGTTGTTGTCTTCGTTCAGTTAGATGTTTGTAATTGTTGTAATAGTTCTTTTGTTATACCACCAGGGGGGAGCTCTAGTATAAATTAACACCAGTTTAGCACTTCCTCTGATTCTCGTATGCACAAGGAAAATACCTGAGTATACCCTGTATGGCAACCGCGGCTCTTTCATATAAAGTTACCGCTTGATATATCCTTCTTCGTGGTCCGTGTCCTTGGCTAGATTACCACATATTTTGGCGACGAGGTAAATTGGAAGATGTTTTTTTACATTCCGTGTTGTTTGTTAGCGTTAGCTAAAAACAGTGTGCGAGTTAGGCGGCTTTCTCCATGAGTGAAAGCAGTGAAGAGGAGCTTGGAGACGGGAGCCAACAGCTCAGAGTACCAGTGGCGGCAGGAGAGCCTCGTGTTCAGATGGCTACGTTTGGGACGATCGGTGAATTTGTGGAGGGGGACGAGGACTGGACGGAGTATGAGGAAAGGTTGGGACACTTTTTCGTGGCTAATGGAGTTACAGAGGAGGCTAAACAGCGCTCAATTCTCCTGAGTGTGTGTGGGGCAAGGACTTACAAATTGATAAGGAACTCAGCCACACCGAGGAAACCGGGGGAAATTCCATATGCTGACCTGGTCAGGCTCGTTGGGAACCACCACAATCCAACGCCATCGGTAATAGTCCAGCGGTTCAAATTCCACAACAAGTTTAGGAAGTCAGGTCAGTCTGTAGCTAACTTTGTTGCAGAATTACGGCAGCTATCAGAACATTGTGATTTTGGGACAGTTTTAGATGACATGCTCCGGGACAGATTAGTGTGCGCCATTAACAATGACGCCATTCAGCGCCGGTTGCTGGGGGAACCCCCACCATTGAGTTTCAAGAAGGCACTGGAAATGGCGCGAGGGATGGAAGAGGCGGCGAATAATGCCAAGGACATTCAAAGTGGTCAGGTGGGATCGCCATCACAGGCGGTGCACCACGTCAAGAGAGAGGCTGTGAAACCAGCAAGGAGAGTTGAATGTTTTAGGTGTGGAGGGGCACACTATGCAAATGATTGCAAATTCCAAGAAGCTGTATGTCATGCCTGTAATAAAAAGGGACACTTAGCGAAAAAATGCAGGGGTGTTGAAAATAGGCCAAAGAATGAAAGATGGAAAAGCCAGCAGAATCAAGCGCCCACCCAGTATCTTGAAGGAGATGAAGGAGAGGCAGCCTGTGCCTTCAACATGTTTGCTGTGGATACCAATGAGGAACCGTCCATGCCCTATTATGCAACAGTGACTGTCGAAGGAAAGGACATACTGTTTGAAATTGATTCTGGGGCTACAGCATCAGTCATCAGTGAGGAGACCTACAGGAGGACATGGGGACACGAGCCACCTCCCATTAAGCCATCAACACTCCGACTAAGGACATACACAGGTCAGGCTATACCTCCTGTGGGGGTGTTGGATGTGAACATTTCAGCTGGAGGTCAGAGGGCTCAAGGCAGATGTGTAATAGCCAAGGGTAAGGGGCCTAGTTTATTGGGTCGGGACTGGCTTCGCAAAATTAAACTGAATTGGCATGAGGTTAAGTATGCTCACACGACAGAGGACATTTTGCAGCGCTACAGTAAGGTGTTCAGACAAGAACTGGGCACACTTAAGGGCGTGGCGGTGAAGTTGCATGTTGACCCCGAGGCAGCGCCACATTTCTTTAAGCCCAGAGTGGTGCCCTATGCCATGAAAAGCAAAGTGGAGGAGGAGCTGGAACGTTTGCAGGTGCTTGGCATCGTGGAGCCTGTCCAGTTTTCAAGGTGCAGCGCCCATCGTTCCTGTTTTGAAGGCAGATGGAACCGTAAGGATTTGTGGAGACTACAAGCTGACCGTGAATCAAGTCTCAAAGCTGGAGGAGTATCCGTTGCCACGGGTGGACGACCTGTTTGCAACACTGGCTGGAGGTCAGCCGTTCACAAAGCTGGATATGAGCCATGCGTACCAGCAACTACTCCTAGATGAGGATTCAAAACAGTATGTCACCATAAATACGCACAAAGGATCATTCAAGTACAATCGCCTAGTGTTCGGAGTGGCATCCAGCCCGGCCATTTTCCAAAGGACAATGGACACTCTATTGCAAGGGATTCCCCATGTAGCCGTGTACTTAGATGACATATTAATCACAGGGGCTACTGACGCTAGGCACCTTGAACACTTAGAGCAGGTGCTCAAGAGACTCTCAGACGCAGGGCTGCGCCTGAGACGGGAAAAGTGTGTGTTTATGGCAGAGGGGGTGACTTATCTGGGACATGCGATCAACGCAGAGGGGCTCTGTCCAGTTGAGGACAAAGTGAGGGCTATCAAGGAAGCTCCAAGCCCTAAGAACGTCACAGAACTCCGCTCATTCCTGGGTATGGTGAATTACTATGGAAAATTCCTGCGGGATCTATCGAAGGTGTTAGCCCCACTGTACAAGCTGCTGCACAATGACACAAAGTGGCAGTGGTGCGCGGAGCAGGAGAAAGCGTTTGCCGAGGTGAAAGAACTCCTTCATTTAGCAAAGCTGCTCGTTCACTATGATCCAGATAAAGACAGGGTGCTCTCATGTGATGCCTCGCCCTATGGAGTGGGGGCAGTCCTTTCACATGTCATGGAAGAGGGCTCAGAGAGACCTGTGGGATTTGTTTCAAGGACACTGACAGCTGCAGAGAAAGGGTACTCACAGTTGGACAAAGAAGGTCTAGCCATTGTTTTTGCAGTAAAGCGGTTCCATCAGTACTTATATGGGCGTGTTTTTAAGATCTATACTGACCATAAACCCTGATGAGCCTGTTCAGTGAAACGCGTGGCATTCCGCCGCTAGCATCAGCAAGGATACAACGGTGGGCACTCATCTTGTCAGCCTACCAATACAGCATAGTGTACAGAGCAGGGAAGGACAACGCAAACGTTGACGCGTTGAGTCGCCTGCCATTGCCTGAGACACCGGTCTCAACATATGTGCCTCTGGAGACAGTTTTTTCATTAGAGAAGTTGTCACAGACACCAGTAAAGGCCGCCCAAGTCAAGCAGTGGACAAAGAGAGACCCGGTGCTGTCCAAAGTAAAGACTTACCTGCTACAGGGCTGGCCCAGGGTGGTGGACAGTGAGGAACTGAAACCATTTTCCACGAGCAAGACTGAACTCAGCCTACAGGATGGCTGCATTTTCTGGGGTGCGAGAGTAGTCGTCCCTCCCCCAGGTCGCTGGCAGATTGTGGAGGAGCTACATGAGACCCATCCGGGGGTGTCGCGAATGAAGAGCCTAGCGAGGTCCTATGTCTGGTGGCCAAAGATGGATTTAGACCTGGAGACCAAGGTGAAATCATGCACACAATGTCAGTCTAATCAGCGCATGTCGCCACCAGCCCCTTAGCATCCCTGGTAGTGGCCAGACCACCCCTGGTCTAGACTACATCTGGACTTCGCTGGCCCGTTCATGGGGGAGTCAGGTGGCTGAGCGGTGAGGGAATCGGGCTGGTAATCCGAAGGTTGCCAGTTCGATTCCCGGTCATGCCAACTGACGTTGTGTCCTTGGGCAAGGCACTTCACCCTACTTGCCTTGGGGGGAATGTCCCTGTACTTACTGTAAGTCGCTCTGGATAAGAGCGTCTGCTAAATGACTAAATGTAAATGTGGGAGATGTTTCTCATAATGGTGGATGCCCACTCCAAGTGGATAGAAGCGCACATCACGAGCAACATAACAGCCCCCAAAACCATAGACCAGCTTAGGCAAATATTTGCAATTCATGGGCTGCCTGACGCTGTGGTCACGGATAATGGTCTGACGTTCACCAGTGAGCTGTTTGGGGAGTTCATGGAACAGAATGGAATTCGGCATGTTCGTACAGCTCCTTTCCACCCAGCCTCGAATGGATTGGCGGAGCGAGCTGTCCAGACGGTGAAGGAGGGTCTGAAGCGAATGAAAGGTGACACGCTAAGCACCAGGCTTTCCAGTTTTCTGTTTAAATACCGTCTGACGCCACAGACCACTACTGCTCGGGCTCCAGCAGAGTTGTTGATGGGGCGTAGGCCTAAGTCAAAATTGGACCTACTGCGTCCAGACATAAAGGCCACGGTGATGAGGAAGCAGGAAGAGCAGAAGGAGGGACATGATCAACATGCACAAGAGAGACATCTGAAACCAGGGGACAATGTCTATGTGAGAAATTTCAGCTGCAACTCTAGTCAGAAATGGCTGCCTGGGGGTATCCTGACGCAGAGAGGTCCTCTCTCCTATGTTGTTGAGCTGACTGATGGACGAGTGTTCCGCAGACATCAAGACCATGTCCGCGTACGTCATGACATCAGCCCAGAGATCATCCGCTCCTCCGAGTGCCCCCTGGTGAGCCAGCCTACGGTGGGAGTATCACCAGAGGAAAGGTCACTCGGGGACGGGTCGGCGGTCCCTGGGGGGGACGGACAGTTGACTATGGACCCACAGACCCCTCCGGTGACCCCGTCACCTGAACCACCCAAACCACCTACACCGGCAGTGCCAGCTACAGCCCCGGAGATGGTGCGCAGGTTACAGCGTGCTCGAAAGTCTCCAGACAGACTGATTGTGGGTTAATCACTGTATGGGTTAAATTGAATTGACTGTGCCAGTTGTAAGTGTATATGCCAAATAGAAATGTTGTTGAAATTAGGGTTATGAAAGACAAGGACACTAACTTAGCTTAATTTGACGAGTTGATTTGTATGCGGGGAATGTTGGAATTTGGTGGGGGAGGAGTGTTGTAATGGTTCTTTCGTTATACCACCAGGGGGGAGCTCTAGTATAAATTAACACCAGTTTAGCACTTCCTCTGATTCTCGTATGCACGAGGAAAGTACCTGAGTATACCCTGTATGGCAACCGCGGCTCTTTCATATAAAGCTACCGCTTGATATATCCTTCTTCGTGGTCTGTGTCCTTGGCTAGGTTACCACAGTAATGTTATTGTTTGTTAGTTAATATCATCTTGTTGGTCACCCTGAGTGTGCATGCTGTGTAGTTTAATGGGAACAGAGAGTCGGCTAATTTACTGTCAGAGGCTACACTCGCAAGGAGCTGGACGTGGGCTGTACCCTAGCCAGTTGCCTATGAGGCTATTTTCAGATCTATTCAAGAAGACAGTGAATATCCGTGGTTTTCAAGCCATCTTTGAGAAAGTTTAATAACAATGTTGCCGTTGATATGTATTGTTTGTGGGAGGTAATTTTTGGACTACATCTAAACCTCATGCGGCTGCTGCAGCATTTCTGCTTTGGCATGACCTGCGCTGGGAGAGAGGGAAACAGCATGGATGGGGATAGTTTGCGGGCTGATGTGTCTTTATATAGGGTGAAATGGAGGGGAAATGGTAGGGCGTTCTCATATAGAGCACCTCTTCTCTGGAACAAATTACCCGTCTCAATTAAGGAGTCTGATACTGTTTCGACATTTAAAATTAGGTTAAAAACGTTATTGTTTAGTCAATTCTACGACTGTTAAAGGTAAGTATGTTACTAGTTGGAGGCAATGGGGGACGGGTTGCTTCCATCCTTATTCTATAAGTATAACTTATTTTAGAGTTCTCTTCCCCTGGAACAGATTTCATGTTCCAAATGGGGGGGGGGCTGTCGCTGTCTTGGTGTGTGGGGTTGCATCAAATTCCCCTTTTTTGCTCTGTTAAATTGCTGCACCAGTCCACACTTGACCGGTGGGGATCTCATTCTATTATGACTGTAACTGTTATCTGCTCCTGGCATCCTCTAATCCCTGCTCTCCTCTCTCTGTCCCCCCCCACACACATCCCTTGTGGTGTGGGGGTTTGAGTTGTCAGCACCTGCCTGGTCGTCGGTCAGCCAACGCTGGACCTGGTCGCGAGTCTCCCGGTCCTGTCCTACATCTATAAAGTTGAACAATGGATTTTGGTGTTTTAAAAACCCACCGACACTGTATGACTATGTTTAGCCTGTGTTCTGCTCCTCTCTCTCACCAACCGTCTCTGGAGGAGGGGATCCCTCTCTGAATTGCTCCTCCCAAGGTTTCTTCCATTTTTCTCCTGTTGAGAGTTTTTTGGGAGTTTTTCCTTGTCTTCCTTGAGGGTTTAGGTTGGTTGAGGGGCAGTTCTATGGGCATATGTGAAGCCCTCTGTGACATGCTTGCGTGTAAAAAGGGCTATACAAATAAATTTGATTTGATTTGATTTGAATGAGAAATGCAATACAAAATGTCTGAAAGGGGTGTATTTATGTAAATGTCCACATTGCCTCAATATCCTTGTGTCAATAAATCAAATATAATTTTGACTAATGGTTTTTCAAACCTTATTGGCTTCAAGGTGACATCATTCTGATGTACCATGCGCAATTTTATGCAATTTTACCTTGACATGTCAACCGTTTCTTAACCTTTGTCCCAAAGCTGACCAAAGCTCATACTCTGCCCTTTCTACTCATAAAATCTCAACAGTTGGTGTGTAGCAGAAAGGATAGAGAGACTGACTTGTGACCTTATGCTCATGAGTTCAAATCCCCATTCAGCCTATTGTTGTTGGCCAAACATGAAGTAGTTTTGCTCTCTTGTTGTCCAACTCTCCATCTTCAACAGTGTACATGTTTATAATATTTTGCCATTTTGCAGAGGAACCCGCATTGCTGCTTGCAGCTATATTTATTTATCTTCTCCTTGCGCCCCAATATCTCAAAAGGTCCCTGGTCAAAAATGTTCTAATTTGCTCCAATTCTTCTGAAACTTGGTGTACATGCCTTATTTCTCATATGGAACAAAAAAGCCTCAAGGACCCTTAAGGTCCACCATGATAGATTTTGCTGTACTTTGAAAACTTGGGAAAACCTTCAAATATCTTCCCCTCATGAACCATAGGTCCAATTGATTTAAGTCAGGGTTTTTCATGTGTAGGATACATGTCTTCGTATAGGGTGATCAGGAATAAGGTATGAAATACAAAATGACTGCATAAAGTTTATTTATGTAAATATCCCAATATTACCTCAATATCTATGTGTCAAGAATGCAAATGCTTTTGACAGATGATTTTACCTAACAGACTTCAAGAGGACATTACTCTGAAGTACCGTGCACAATTTAGCCTTTGATATTACATTTACATTTAGTCATTTAGCAGACGCTCTTATCCAGAGCGACTTACAGTAAGTACAGGGACATACCCCCGAGGCAAGTAGGGTGAAGTGCCTTGCCCAAGGACACAACGTCAGTTGGCATGACCGGGAATCGAACTGGCAACCTTCGGATTACTAGCCCGACTCCCTCACCGCTCAGCCACCTGACTCCCTGATATGTCAAAAGATGACTGAATCTGCTTAAACTGCTTAAACTTTGTCCCAAAGCTGACCAAAGCTAATAGCCTGCCCTTTCTATTCATAAAAACTCAACAGTTGATGTGTAGCAGAGAGGATAGAGAGGCTGTTTTGTAAGCACATGCTCTTGAGTTCGAATCTCCATTCAGTCTGTTGTTTTCCAAGCATGTATTAATTTTGCTCTCTTGTTGTCCAACTCTTGACCTTCTACAATGTACATTTTGCAGAGGAACCCGCATCGCTGCTTGCAGCTATATTTAGGGTTCCTCCGGTAGGAGGGAACCCTAAATGTGACTATGACTGTGGCTTTTAACCGCACTATGGATAACAACACGGAGAAGCTCGGGCTCTGCAAAGGAAGTTGGACCGACTCGGAGACCTGTTGGACAAAGAAAATGAGTAGACAAGAAAATTTAATGCGGTTACTCGCCCAAACAACCCCGATCTTATCTGCTTTCGGCCCCGTACCCAGCACAGGCCTTGGCCAAGGCTGTTGCTGGAACAACAACTCCCCTGGAGAGTGCTGCTGCAAGACTCTCTTGCCGTCCTTCCTCCCTCTTCCTCCCCCCTTCCAACAGACACCTGTGGATTGTTGTCTCTGTCTGGGACATGAGCAAGGCTGTCTCCATGGCAATACAATCTGCGAACTGAGAATCTGACTGATTGTGGCCTAGGCGAAGGCGACAACCCAGGCCTACTCATACACTAACTTTCACCTACTACAGATATGCCATCACGCCCACCGAACCCCATCCAACGCCTTCGCCTGCTTCGTTCCCCCAGTGTGGCAGGCGGGTCTGTGGCCAGCATCTATTATGGCTGCAGGTCCAGTGCTGCTTGTTTGCAATGGCTTACCTCTACACCCCACCCCCTCACCCCCGTTGCAAGTCTGTTTATGTAATGTTGTACAATGTATGTGCTTATGTGCTGAGGTGTTTTTTTTTCCTGTTCCCACACTGAACTCCTCTAGGAGCATAGTCTGGGGGTTGCCTTTTTCTCTCCTCCCCTCTCCTCATGTTCTGCTGAAGTTTTCAAGATGGCGGCGATGATGGCTGCCTCGGTCGGCACCTTCCGGCCAAAGTAAATTCCTTGTCTGTGAAAACTTTCATGGTGAATAAAAACCAATTCAGATTCTTACCCCTCAGTTTCGAGGGCTAAGGGCTAGGGGTAAACTAAAGGCTAGGGATTAGGGGTAGGGGTAAGACAGAGTCAGTAGCGGTCCTTGCACTTGAGAACCAGGCAGCTTTGTATTGCGATCAGATTTGTCTCCTTGCTGGTATAATAGGTTAGAAAAGCAGTTTGAATAATTGCACAAGATATTCTGTTACGTGTATTTCAGTTTCTTCTTCATTAATCTTTTCTTTTTTAAATCACAAGCACACTGGTATTGGGGGTCTCTGGTAGCCCCCCCCTGTCTCCCCTTGTTTTGTTCCTCCCCCCCCCTCCTCTTTCCTGTTTGATATATATGCTGGGAATGAGGTAGGCGGTTGAGTTTCAGTGGGATAAACAATCTAATAAATATTGCCTTTAAAAATAGTCATCTATGTTATTATCTATCCTCTTACAACTGATTATTAATATGTGTATAATATACCTGAACTATTTTTGTGAAATATCCCTCTGACATATTGTTTATGTTTTTCCTTTTGCTACATGTGGGGGCTACCATTAAGAGTGGAGCTAGCAAACGGGAGAGGCTCACCAAACTGTGTTTCTGTTGGTGTGCTTACACAGGAAATAAATATCACATCTCAGCGGTTGTCCACGGGTCACATTTATTACACAACGCAGAAGTTACACCGGTAACACTGGTGCCGTGACCGTCGGCCGCCCGCAGCTGTATCAATGGCTGTGAACCATGCAGAGGAAGAGCCAGGTATGCGTGAAGTGTTAGGCATGTTCAGCCCCTGTACCATCAGTGCCCGGCCCTCTGTGTCCTCTCCCTGTGAGGTATGCAGCAGCTCTGACCACTCCACCTTCAGCCACTGTAGACTGCTGAAACTCTGTCGTCATTGCTTCCAAGCTGTCCACTTTAAAAACAACTGTCCAAGTGCCTCTCGTCCGGCAGGAGCGCCCGCAAAGCCCAGCCACATGCAGTTAAACTAGGTAGCCCACACTGTGAGAGGGCAAGTGTGGGTAGCAGTGCCGAAGCCCTCACCAGGGAACCAGATCTACTTTCAATCTACAGTGACAACCGTCAACTCTTGCAAGCAGACCAGGTGCCGATTCTCATTGGCTCGCAGAAACTCGAAGGATCAAGTGAGCTGTTTTATGCACCAGTGCTGGTGAGTGGCAAGGTCACATTGAAAGGAATGTTAGATTCTGGGTCCATGTCTTGTACACTCAGTGAAGAGGCAGTGAAGAAACTTCAAGCTGCTGGTGTTCTGCCCAGTGCTCAGCCTATCCCTGGTAATGTGGTGATTGTGGGCTGTGGTGGCAAGACGACCTACCCGAAGTGCTTCTATGACCTTGAAGTTGAAGTGTATGAATCAAAGTTCATCGTACCTACTCTAATTGTTCCGGGCCAGAGAGATGACTTCATAATTGGCACTAACGTGATAAAGCCTGTTCTATGTGACATGAGAAAAAGAAAAGACTACTGGTGACTCCTTTCCTCTAAGAACGATGACCCTGAATTTGACCGCTTTCTTGAGCTACTGAGCAGTGTGTCCAGGTGGGAGGGTCCAGGCGAGTGCGACAAAATTGGAACAGTGAAGGTTGCGAGTAGCATTACACTCCTCCCACAACAATAGCACCTAGTGTGGGGAAGGCTGCCTGTTGATGTTCCTGTGTCCCCTGGGAGTACCATAGTTACCTTTACATTTACATTTTTATTCATTTAGCAGACGCTCTTATCCAGAGCGACTTACAGTAAGTACAGGGAAATTCCCCCCGAGGCAAGTAGGGTGAAGTGCCTTGCCCACGGACACAACGTCATTTAACACGGCCGGGAATCGAACTGGCAACCTTCAGATTACTAGCCCGATTCCCTAACCGCTCAGCCACCTGACTCCATAGTTGTTGAGCCCACTTCAGCACGCTCTGCCCCGAAGAACATTTTTGTTGGAAAACTTGTCACTGCTATGTGGGGTGATCGTTTGGTTCCGATGAAGATCCTCAACCCGACATTGGATCCTATCACACTACGTCGCAACACGAAGATAGCTGATGTTTCCCCCTGTCTGGCAATGGAAGAATTGAACATCACCCAGGGAATGTATCAGACTCAGGACGAAGCCTCTGTTCTAGTGCTGTCGGGTAGCAAGCCCACTGATCCTGTCCAGGCGTTGAAGGAGGCTGGTTTGGGCGATATTGACTTGGAGGGCTGTGAAGTTTCCCCTGTTGATAAGGCCAAGCTCGCCGCCCTACGATTGGAGTACAGTGACATCTTCTCCAAAGACTCCCTTGACTGTGGGAAGGCCAAAGACTTTGTTCACAGAATCCATCTTTCGGATGACCGCCCTTTTCGACTTCCCTATCGGCATGTCCCACCAGCGCACTATCACAAACTGAGACGGGTGCTGACTGAGGTGGAGGAGCGCGAAATCATCAGGAAATCTGTTACTGATTATGCCTCCCCTCTAGTCATGGTCCGGAAGAAAAATGGGGACCTGCGGATCTGCACAAACTTCAGGTGGTTGAATGCCAGGACCATTAAAGATGCCCATCCTCTCCCCCATCAGTCTGACTGCCTTGCTGCGCCTGGGGGCAATTCTCTTTTTAGCACAATGGACTCGACGTCTGGATTTTACAATGTTCCCCTCCATGAAGCTGATAGGAAGTTCACTGCTTTTACTATGCCACTGGGGTTGTATGAATACAATAGTTTAGAAAAGGCCTCTGTAACAGTCCCGCGTCCTTTATGAGGGTGACGCTTAGCATTTTGATGACTTACATTTTCCAGTCTTCTTTGTTATTTGGATGACCTGCTCGTCCTTGCCCCATCTGATCACGTGCAACTGGAACGTTTAAGAGTTGTGTTCAGCCGTCTCCGGGTCAACAATCTCAAACTTTCACAAAAGAAGTTCTACTTCCTGAGGCAGTCAGTTACATTTTTGGGACATATAGTAGACAGCAATGGGGTCTCTGTGGATTTGGAAAAGGTTTCTGTAATCTCGCCCTTTGCCAAGGGTGACTTGATGGAATCAGATGGCTGCACCCCATCTCAGAACAGGATAAGGTCATTTTGGGCATGGTCTTATATTACCAGCATTTCATCCCCATTTGTTCATCCATAACGAAACCTCAGTTTTGTTTGACCGCTGGTTATAAGCGTAGGGGCAGAGTGCCTAAAACTGGTAAAAGTGGCACTTTCCACCGACTGGTTCCACAAGACTGGACGGCCGCATGTGACAAGGCCTTTGATGACCTGAAGTCTGCATTGGTCGAGTGTGTGGCCCTTGCCCATCCTGATTTTGAGAAGACTTGTATCCTCTGCACTGATGCATCTCTTGACGGCATAGGTGCTGTTCTCTCACAAGTCCAGGATGGTGAAGACAGAGCAAGACCCGTGGCGTTTGCAAGCAAGTCACTCAGCCGTAGCCAAGCCAACTACCCAGCACACTAGAATTTCTGGCACTGAAATGGGCAATGTGTGATAAGTTCAGCCACTGGCTCAAGGGCAGCCATTTCATGGTATGGACTGACAACAATCCACTCACCTACATCATGACAAAGCCCAAGCTGGACGCCTGTGAACAGCGCTGGGTTGCTAAATTGGCCCAATATAACTTCAAGATCAAGCATGTTCCAGGCAGATTGAACGTTGTTGTTGATGCACTGAGCAGGGACCCTTTTGTCAAACCGATGAGCCAGCGCCTGCTTTCAGAGCCATACAGTCGTCTGATAGAGTGTGCAAAGGATCTTGGAGACGGATTCATCCAGGACGTCTTCCACTCGACTAATCAGCCACAGGCACTCAGCTCCATGGATGTGTCTCCAGCCAGCTCCCGCGCGTCTCTCTCAGAAGATGAGGTGTCTACACTGCTGGACAGCCACAATGAATCACTGCCCCGCTCGAACTCATCTGCATCGACTGCTGGTCTGCAGAAGATCATAACAACAAGTCTGTGAATGTCCTTGTAATCACTGACCATTTCACAAAGCTAGCCCAAGCATTTCCCTCTCGGGACCAGACAGCAAAGAAAGTGGCTAAGACGCTGTGGGAAGTTTTTCTGTGTCTATGGTTTCCCTGACCGCATCCACTCTGACCAGGGGACGAGCTTTGAGAGTGAGCTGATTGCGGAGCTTCTCCAACTTGCTGGCGTCTCAAAGTCTCACACCACCCCCTACCATCCTATGGGGAATGGTGGGACCGAGAAGTTCAAGAGGACGTTGGGTAGCATGCTCCGCTCCTTGCCTCCGAGACATTAGCTCAAGTGGCCTCACATGATCCAGACCATGACATTCGTCTATAACTGCACCTCCAACTGGCCACCGACAACTGGCTTTGCTCCTTTTTATCTGATGTTTGGCCGTATACCGTGTCTGCCAGTGGACCTGATGTTTCAAAGTGTTGTTGTCTTTGTGGCTTCTCTGCTAAAAAACCTCAAGTCTGCCATTTCTGTTGCTAAGAAGCATACAGAGACCGAGCAGAAACATCAATCGGATCAGTACAACAAGAGAGTGAAAGGTCAGTCATTGACAATAGGGTACCGAGTGCTGATGGCGAATAAGGGCTGCCGCGGGAAGCGCAAATTAGCGGACCGATGGGGAGACATAATCTACACAGTTGTTGCCGCAAAGACAGATATCCATGTTTACAGAATTCGTGATTCCGAAGGAAAGGAAAGAGTACATCGGAATCTGCTGTTGGATGTAAACTTTCTTCCTCTGAGCGGCCAGCTTGATGCAACCTCAACAGAGAGCGACGAGCCTGATGGAGATCCTGTGCCCGATGGTCCTCACTCTGTCCAAGCAGCCCTCAGTGACATGGAATCTGCCTCTCCCTTGGATGACGCCATCTCCGTTCCTGATGCAGATGTTGAGGGACGTACCTTGTCATGGGTCTCGAAGCACTCAGATGTCACGACACAGGTGTCGGAAGACCTGACTGAGGATCCAGGATTGGTCCAGGCCCCCTCAGACTCCCTTCCTGAGTCTGAGGGGTCCATGGTCTGACTGATACTTCTAGTTGCCTTGACATTAGTTCATCCACACAGTCCCACATTCCCACACCGCAGCCTACACTCCCACCACATGCACCTCACACGTCTAGGTTTAGTTGTGTTATGAAGCCTGTGTTCAGGTTAATTGAGTCTATGGCTCAGCTCCAGTCAGTTTTGAATGACGATGTTCTTGAGAGATTTGCCATCCATGTTTGACTTTGTGTGTCTCTCGACACATAGTTGGTTAACCCAGTTAGTGATGGGTTGTGATATAGCATGTTTCCCCCAGGTACGCATTTACATTTAATGTTTTTGTTTCTTTACCATCATGGCATGGTAGGTAGGCCTTAGTGTATGGGGTGTATACGTCATCCCTTTTTCCTATGGAGAAAATGAGACTTGGTCAACCTCTGTTTTTTCTCAACCAGTGGCGGCTGGGAAGCCCCCGCAGCCCCCGCGAGGCGGGGGGGACCCCAGGCCCAGCCCTGCATAGCAAAAAACAGACTAGGCCTATATAAAAAATATATATATTTAAAAAAGAAAAAACTTTGAGGGCGCTCATTGAGAGCCCCAAGTTTCAACTACCGGGTAAAGGAATCCCGTAATGTAGGCAACGTAACAGATCTTCATCCACTTCCATGGGCTAAATAGTCTCAAAATCCCTAAATCTGGCAACAATGGCTTTTGGTATTTTACGTGCACGACTACACCATTACTGTCACGCCTCCGTACTCTGCTTCCCCTTTTTAAGATTATTGATTTCACCTGTTGCTTGTTTGACCCATTTTAGTTTCCTATTTAAACCCCAGTGTTTAGTAGCTTCTTTGCGAAGTCTTACTCGTTTCTTGCATAGTCAGTCTGAGCCTTGTTATTCTGTTTTGTCCGTTTCTCCGATCGACCACTTGCCTGTCTTTGACCAGTGGCGGCCGGGACTTTGCAGAGGCCCCCCGCAAAGTTGGAGCTCGAGGCCCCTCCCCTAAATCCAAAAATTGATTCTAGGTTGTGTATCTCCATCCTATCTTATACATTGCTGTCTACCTTTAAATATAGTCTATATTCACCAATGTGAGAGAAATAAAAAAGTTTAAAAATAACAAAAGCACAATAGCAGCCTATTTGTGTGGCATTCTGCGGAAACCAGTCGGATGTCGCGGCCGCGCGGTCATTGCTTGCTATAAGCCATAAAAGATCGAAAATTGTTTTCTGTCAAAATTTAGATTTTTGATGTTTTCTATAGTTAACACCCTAAACTTCATTGTAATGTACAAAAAGTATAGCTTCTGAAAAACTGTTAATTTCAAAGTTGTTTGGACATGTCAGCTAGCAAGATTTCCAAGCCATTTCAAATCAAATGCTCAGTTTGTTTGCTCTTTTGAGTGCTGCAGCAGCCCCAAACAACTGATCAATGAAGTCAGGCTGTTAAACTTAAAAATAACTTGCTGAGAAGTTATTAATGTAGCCTATACTTAAACTGACATTTACATTCACAACGTGATTACGAACAAAAGGATTTACTTTCCATATTCGCCACAGAATTAGAATGAAAGTGGAGTGGAATGCAATTTTCTCGGTTATCACTTTATTGACAAAGGTCAACTTTAAAATTATGTAACTTCAGTTGTGATAAAGATATCTGAGTGATTTAAACATATTTGTATTCAGGATAGTTTGTAGTTTCCAAATATGTATAATACCAGAAAGACCCAAATGTTCACGATGTGAAAAGTTTCCGCAGGCCGCCACACATTTGTCATTGTTCAAAACCAAAGACAGCACTAGCCTTCTGATAGTTCAGCACCAAGGATAGCATCGTCGAAATAACACACAATCAATGGAGGAAAGGAAAACATTTATTCTTGCCAATAAGTAGGCTAAGCAAGTATATTTATTGTTGGTTGCTGGTGAAGACGTGCTGCTGCTAGCTACCTGCGGCTGCGGTAGTGTTTCGTCTGGAGATGTTGATAATATTCCTCTCTGGCTGGTCTAAATAAGTGTGTAATCTTCGGGTGTTTTGCTCGAGCTTATTCAGACAACAGTTTATTGCTGCGCTTTTGAGCACCGCGTGCATATTTTCTTTTACTCATGTCTCTACCGTCATCTAGCAGAACGTAGCCTAATGATTAGCATTTTTTAAATGTGCGCGTTCAATAGGCGTAATGGCCCAAAAGGCACGTAAGATACGCAAAAGCCATTGTTGCCAGATTCAGGGATTTTGAGACTATTTAGCCTATTTAGGTCTGTTACGTTGCCTACATTACGGAATTCCTTAACCTGGCAGTTGAAACTTGGGGCTCTAAATGAGCGCCCTCAAAGTGTTTTCCTTGTTTTTTTTTATATATATTTTTTTATATAGGCCTAGTCTGTTTTTTGATATGCAGGGCGGGGCCCTTAGGGCGTGGGGGCCCCCCGTCTTGCGGGGGCTGCAGGGGCTTCCCAGCCGCCACTGTCTTTGACCACGAATTAGAATTACCTATATTGCCCCGTTTGCCTGTGTACCGACTTTTGCCTGTTCCTGGACTACCCCGTTAAAATAAAAGCCTCTGCCCTTGGATCCGAGTCTGTTCTGGTTACAATTACGCCTCTTGAACGCGCACATTTCAAAAATGCTAATCTTTACATTTTTCTAGATGACGGTAGAGACATAGCCTAAGTAAAAGAAAATATGCAAGCGGTGCTCAAAAGCGCAGCAAGAAACTGTTGTCTGAACAAGCTCGAGCAAAATACCCAAAGATTACACATTTATTTAGACCAGCCAGAGAGGAAACTATCATCAGCATCTCCACAGACGAAACACTACCGCAGCAGCAGGTAGCTAGCAGCACCACGTCTTCACCAGCAACCAATATACTTGCTTACTTATTGTCAAGAATGAATGTTTTCCTTTCCCTCCATTGATTGTGTTATTTCAGTGGCGATGCTGAACTATCAAAAGGCTATAGCGCTGTCTTTTGAACAATGACAAATAGGCTGCTGTTGTGCTGACGCAATTGTGTTTTTGTTATTTTTAAACTTTTTTATTTCTCTCTCACATTGCTGAATATATGCTAAAGGTAGACAGAAAGCAGTCTATTGGCAGTTGAATAAGATAATAGATGGAGATACATTATGAGTGGATTTAGGGGAGGGGCCTCGAGCTCCGACTTTGCGGGGAGGCCTCTGAACAGTCCCAGCCGCCACTCCTCTTAGCCTAGCGATTTAGACAGCTTTTAGGGCTGGGGTTTCTAATGGCCTGTATTCTTTGTATGGGGAGGTTGCAGATATTTGCGCAATTCTGAAGGGGTGATTGTAACAGGTTAGAAAAGCAGTTTGAATAATTGCACAAGATATTCTGTTATGTGTATTTCAGTTTCTTTTTAATCTTTTATTTTGAAATCACAAGCACACTGGTATTGGGGGTCTCTGGTAGCCCCCCCCCTGTCTCCCCTTGTTTTGTTTCCCCCCCCCCCCCCCCCCCCACTTCCTCTTTCATGTTTGATATATGCTGGGAATGTGGTAGGCGGTTGAGTTTCAGTGGGATAAACAATCTAATAAATATTGCCAGGAAATAAATATCACGTCTCAGCAACGGTTGTCCACGGGTCACATTTATTTACGCAGTTTATAACGCAGAAGTTACACCGGTTACACCGGCAAGCATTAAACTATTGTACTTTCTTTGAATCCGACGACTCTGTACATTACTTGATAGAGACAAACATTGACTCCACTCTCACTCTGTCTAACGATTTGTCAAGACCAATCCATCGGCATTGATTCATTCCCTCTCCTTGCCTTATACACATTAGCTATACATTTCATCTCCGTTCATTGCCATCCAACTATCTACGAGGTGGCAACGTCGCCATGGTAGCACAACCTAAAAACTCGAATCTACGACATTTGTTGCCAACATTATCCAGTATCCTAGACAAATCTGTTATAGTGTTCCCTAAATGTACTAATTTAGTGGGGGATAATCCACTAACATGCTTTAATACACATTCAGATGTGCTAATAATATACAATCTGATTCTTGAAACGTCTTATCCTTCAACAGTGCGCACAAACGCTCTATTCCGCTGCAACGCTATTGCATTGATAGTATTTGGTGCTAACCTCCGGGAACTACAGAAAGGCTCCATGATCCGCCATTGTTTTAAAAAACAGGTCCATTGGAGTGAACGCAACTCTCTCTTTACATGGCTCTGGTTTCGAGAAGGGTCCAATTGCAGCTCTCCCTCCTCAGGCCCCTCTAAACCGGAATCTCTCAGGCCGCTGAAACCAGAACTCTCTCCTCAGGCCCCTCTTTTCAGGTGTAGCTGAGGTCAGTGTGCGAAATACCCGTCAATATTCGGGGGGGTCCCCATCTCTCGATTGATGCGCAATACCGATCGAAATTTGCTCAATATGCAGTAGGCAGGGACGGACTGGGAGTAAAAATAGGCCTTGGACTTTGATCCAGACCGGCCCACCAGAACCGGCCCCGTATACGCCACCAAAGTGCCCTGCTAATGCATGCACATTCTGGGTTTGATGTAATACTAGTAGAGAGTTCTACAGTTAATGCGAGCGCGCACGGCGCGCGAGAAAATTCTTTGGGCTGATTTGAGCGCAAACATTTTTTGGGAGCTTTATGTAAAATAAACATGGCGCTACCGATGGTCAGTCCGCTACTGGCAGTAGGTATAACATTACAGTAACTATTTTATGGATGCAAGCTAAGACAATCAGTCGATAAACTACATGACAACACACGCACACACTTAACCATTTTTGATAATCCGATATGCTATTATTCTAGTATTCTACTATTCCACTATTCTATATGGTAGGCTAGTATTCGTAAAGCAACACTGACATAAGAGGTTGCATTGGCTAAAGTTGTTTGGATGCACGTTGTTTCATAACAAGGAGGCAAAGTTGTGCATTACAATGCAGACATGACAATGATTGGCATCAATCTGGCGCACTTACAAGAGCAATTAACTGAATAAATGCCAGGTATAGCCTATCGGAGACAGTTGCGGTCTTTCCATGCGCCCACCTGCTTCGTTGACCAACCAGCCTGCAAGTCACTTGTGCTAACAGCAGTAGCAGCTAACGTTACCTCAGCACCTGCTGCGTCTTCGGAGCACTCGGCGCGTTTCTTCTGGGGAATCACTGGGTGGGAGAGGATCCTCTGTTCTGGTAGTGAGTGGGCCCACTGTGCTAGCTGCAACAGCATTGTCATTCGGTGCCTCTTCATCTCTGAGTGCCACCTTTTTGGATGTGAACCCAAAGTGTGTGAATGATACACTCTGGTTAGCTTTCGCTTGCTAGCCATTGACTTCTCAACGTTTATGTTTGGCGCACAGGACTTGCTGGCTCCGCTTGGCCAAAAGAATGGTGAATAAATGTTTTGATTTCTGAATACTGGACATGGTGATCTTAAAAACATTTTAGTGACCATTAGTGACAATATTTATTTATTCAGAAAACAATTGAGACCCCCCTTCAAACCTTTGCTTTTGAGGCTTTCAGGGGGGCTCATGGGTTAATCGGGGGGGTCGAGCCCCCCCGGACCCCCCGTATTTCGCACACTGGCCGAGGTATTAACACCGATATAATTACCGTCATTATAGATTGTTGACATGTTCTTCTGGAGCAAATACAAAGATGTAGAATAAATCATGTCTAATAAACACAATATTGTTATGGTTATGCAACGTTATGTCAGTTGAAAATGATGGCATTAACAATAACAGTAAGCTAGCAATAGTAAAACAACACATCATCATCATAATAGTAACATATACATAGGCCTATTTAACTTAGCTTTCTTTACCGAGCTAGAACAACGAAGGAGCCAGATATTCAAGTTTACAGTTTCTTTAATCCGACACAATACTTAAGCAGTCATACTAAAAACACGAAGCAAAAAGAACAACGTATATGTGGTGAGTCTGAGTCGTATGTGGAACATATATTCCATCTAGAACAGGCTTATATTACTAAAAACCAAGTGAACGCAATACTATAGTATACAGTGATAGCATTGATTTTGATTGAGTTCGCATCATGTACTGTATCTGATTCTTAATCTGACTTTTTCCCCATTCTACAAGTTTTCTGACTCTACTGCAATGCCTTAGCTCACACGCTCGCGACCAGATGTCGCAAAGTATGACGTATACAGCTAGTTGCAAGTAGGGTTGAGTACCGAAACCCAGTTCCCCTATGGAACCGGTTCCTATGCATCCGGTAGGAATCGGACCGGATTAAAACACACATTTCGGTTAATCATTTGGGTTCCACATAATGTGTCGACTGAAATATTTTCACTCTGTCACTCCGAAACGGACGTAAAATATTCACACTTTCTCTGTAGTCTACCGTTAGCTGGCTACTGTTAAGTCTACTTTCAAAATGCCATATTTTCCCTCTGGGCTCACCAAAATGGACATAAAAGCATATTAACCATTCACTGCACGTGATCGCTAGTATACATATTACACTTGCTCTGCTAGTCTATCGTTAGCTAGCTTTTAGTGCATTTAAAATGCCTAAAGCGAAGCGGTCGAAAAAAAAATTATATGGCTCTGCGCTGACCCTATTGGACCCATCACTACCCAATACCACGGGACACCCCTAGGGGGACGTACGTTACACATCTATTTATCTCAGTTAAAGATCCTGTAAAGTGGAATTGAAAACGAGTTTTAAGTTCTCCACACCACAGAAGAATGTGTTATTAACTACCCATCCAAATTCGAATGGAAAAAAACAGACAAGTATGTTAAATTAGGCTTTGAAATCGAGAGAAAATCAGCACTCTTCTCTGCTTGAGACTGGGGGGGGGGGCGTGTCGCCTGAAGGAGCAGAAGCTCCGCCCCTCGCTGCCTACCTACGACCCAGATAATGGACGCTACGTCAAGCCGAACAAAACAGTATAGAATTTGAATTTATTTGTTCAATGAGTGAAACATACAGATGCATATAAATGAATTGTTCCCCTGAGCTGTAACACAGGAGTAAAAATGGACACCAGAGACAGCAGACAGTGAGCTCTTCAACTACTTCTAGCACATTAGCTACCATTTCACCAAAATACCATCATTCTACAGCCTAATATCAAGTTAGCGGTTTGCACTAACTCATAGCAGAGATACCTCTGGAAAAGTTATCTAGTATAATTATAACAAGCACACAGAACTGAGTGATGAATGGCTGGCGGCGGTTGATGGTCCAGGTGCGACCGGAGGAGGAACGGCCGGGAGGGCGATGCTCGGTAAGGCTCCGCGCTGCAAGAGAAGCCATGTGTCCCTGAACCCCGTCTGTCTCTGATCCATGTTAAAATTATCCGCCATGAAATGGTCAGCGCAGAGCGGCTGTTGGAGTTTATCCGAAGCTTTCCATCAGCGTGGGTCTTCACAAAATCAATCCACCTATTTTTCCTTTCCTCATCAATAGGGAAATTAAATAGCGTTGCAGCGCAGCTGAAGTTCTTGCATCCAGGGAAGATGCAGTTGCGGGTGGAGGGAGACATCCTGAAGCTAGCTAGCTAGCTGATGTAGGCTACAATAACAGTACAGCAGGAGGAGCCATTCAGTGATCTGACATAGATGGGTAATTAGTTGGCTCCGCCCATTAAAACCTGATCTGTAAACGGAAGAGAAACTGTTCTACAGCCTGACTCCACATTTCAGTGCGACAAAGTTTTCGCGCTTTGCACGTGATTTCAGGAACTCATTTCACACGTTTATACTGTACTGAGAAGCAAATCATGGAATTTGCTTTACAGGATCTTTAACCCGAACACAAACTAGGCTACAACGGCAGACAGACCATCATGAACGCATTTAATATGATTGGCTTTGATAACTGCAACAGATGCTGTCATTTTTTTTTCCGGTCAGTCCACATCCAATGTGTTCCCTGCATCCCGTTTTGCTTGGTTCTTAACTCATTGTGTGAACCTAAACCTGCTACAGAGATGAACTGACGCTCACATTGTAATTAAATCAAAAGCTCTCTTATACACACCCAGACGTTATTATTGGTAGCTAACACTTGCTTTTTAAATAACTGTTAAGAGTTATACTATGTCGCCCCCTATCATTCGTTTGCTTTGGCCAAACCAACAGACTCCTCCTTCGCCATTTTTGACTGTAAACATCCTGCTCATTTAAAAGGACACTGAGCGGGAGGAAGGCAACTGGCGCCATCTTGGTTGTATTAATGAGTACGACAAGCAAGAATTGGCAGGGAGAAATAACATAAACATTTATATTTAATTTGGGGGTCGAATAGGTGAGTTGAGATTGTACTGCACCGTTTATGAATCGGTGTGTGGTTTTTTGCTCTACATTTACAACATGAATTGTTGAGTTTTACAAATCATGGCCTCCACGCCACTGAATAGACAGCCTACCGACAACGGTAGCTCGAGTTGCGGCGCAAAAAAATGTTTACAGTTGCGTTAATTAATAAGCTAGCTAGTTAGCACGCGCGTTTTCCATGTCTCGTTAAATATGTTACCAGTGCAACGCATTTGCTTACTATGGTAGCTTTGTGTATATAGGTATAGGTTATCCGTTTATTGTAGTACTTGCTTGTTGGCCAGCGAGTTATTCATAATTATTTACGAAGCCATCTTTTGCAAGACAGCTAGTCTAGCTAGTTGGTGCTACCTCGCAACAAGGCTAGCTAGCTACCCTAGCTAAGTAGTTAGCTAGTTTGCTCATCTCTCGACATCGACATATTTAACTAGTTAACTACAATCGAACTAGTTAGCGGACAATAACAACGGTTCTCATAATGTTTTAGATTTGCGCACATTGACGTTTGAAACTTCCCATGGCTGCTCAGCCAATATAACTAGAGCTAATGGTAGCATAGATGCCTGGCAAAATCTCGGAGTGATTCACTTGTTCGCTTATTAACACGTTTATACTGATCCATCAGCTATCTTGCTTTATGCCCAACTATCTAGAATCCCATTATTTAGTAGAGTACTTTCTACATGGCATTTCAAATCATGAAATGTGCCGGGAATACGTGGTTTTTCATCAAAACGGTTGCTATCAAATACTTAAAGTTCAAATTGTATGTATTGACTGATTTTTGATAATTTTCTTGTTTCGAAGTCACATGCCTTATCTCTTGCAGACATTTGAGCTACTCCTGTTTTTCTGCACAATCTCTACCCTAGGCGGAGTAGCCCCCTTGTGTGAGATCCACGAACAGGGGCAATGTTCTACGCCCACTTTGTCCTCAGCAAAAGGGGGCCGCTAGCCAAGATCTGGCTGGCGGCCCACTGGGACAAGAAGCTGACCAAGGCTCACGTGTTTGAATGCAACCTTGAGAGCAGTGTGGAGAGCATCATCTCACCCAAGGTATGGGAAGAACTGTGAAACTTTTTTTATACAAATGAGTCCTAAATTAAGTTCAAAAACAGATTTAAATCCAATTAAAAATGAAATATGTTTTTAGGTGAAAATGGCTCTGCGCACATCTGGTCACCTGTTGCTGGGCGTGGTTAGGATCTACCACAGGAAGGCCAAGTATCTGCTAGCCGATTGTAATGAGGCCTTCATCAAGATCAAAATGGCCTTCCGTCCAGGCAAGACACCAGGGCCATGGGCCAATATTAGATCTCTATTCCTAGTTACCCATTACATTTGGGTACAACTTCTGAAGGGAGATAGTGATGTTGTAAAGCTATGCTTGGCTGGTGCCGAAAGTTGAATCTGAAAATATGTTTAGATGATAGGCCTAAGTACCCAGTATATTGTAGTCTGAACATTGCCTCTGTATTTTAGGCGTGGTCGATTTGCCAGAGGAGAACAGAGAGGCAGCCTACAATGCCATCACCTTGCCAGAAGAGTTCCATGACTTTGACCAACCACTACCTGATCTTGAGTAAGACATCTAAGTAACACCTAAAAACTTTTTGTGAGTTTGTGTGTGTGACAATTAGAGATCTAATGATCTGTGGTCCTCGCAGTGACATAGATGTGGCCCAGCAGTTCACCCTCAACCAGAGTCGAGTGGAGGAGATTACCATGAGGGAGGATGTGGGGAACCTCAGTCTGATGCAAGATAACGACTTTGGTAAGTGGATGAGCCATCGCTGGCTGCCTCCCTTGGTCTTCACTAACCCTACAGAAACAAATACTACAAACAACAGTTTAACCTTTTTTGTTTTTGAGCTTGAGGTTATTTGCAAAAGTGTCCTAAACCAACTTGGTCAACCCTTTGCAGCTGACTTTGGTATGGATGACCGGGAGATGATGAGAGTGGAGGGCGCCTTTGAGGAGGACATCATCCACGGTTCCACCGCCTCCAATCTGCTCCTCGAAACGGAACCTGGCCCAGCCCACCTGCCTGACAAGTCCAACCACATGGAGTATGATGACTTCGGAGACAACACTATGGGCAACAGCGACGGAGGGATGCTAGGTACGACAGCCACCAGCTTCTATTAGGGGTGGGCGATATGGCCAAAATCTTCTATCACGGTATGAGTAATTTTATATCACGGTTACGGTATATACTACGGTTTATTACACGGCATTCACGCTGTAGAATGCTCCATTCACTTGAATGGGGCTTCCCAACATTCTGCGGTGAACACTTTTTTCATATTTGACCGTTGCTATGCATATTTAACTGCTGTCAAGGGAAATGGCCTTTTTGCCTCGGATTCACGTCTTTCGTAGCACTCCGCAATTAGTCCGGTAACTTTTCAACCCCAGCGTACTCCGTTGCTTAGCGGCATCAGCTGATTTACATTTAGTCATTTAGCAGACGCTCTTATCCAGAGCAACTTACAGTAAGTACAGGGACATTCCCCCCGAAGCAAGTAGGGTGAAGTGCCTTGCCCAAGGACACAACGTCATTTGGCACGGCTGGGAATCGAAATGGCAACCTTCAGATTACTAGCCCGACTCCCTCACCGCTCAGCCATCTGACTCCCGATTTGAAGCCTAAAGAATGTTCAACTTCTATGAATTTCAACGTCTTTGGCGAACTATTTCTCTGCTGATCAACACTACGAATGGTAACAAATAAATTGTAAAAAGACACAATGTTAAGTTATTTTTTCAGCAAGTAGCCGTGTAATTAGGGATGGGGATCGATACCCGGTTCTGTAAGGACCCGGTTCCAAATTTCTCAATACCCGAAGATCAATAAGGTCTGAGCTTATTGATACCGTTATCGAGACTCTGTAATATAATGTAACTTATGTCTCGAGAGATAAGTCAGGTCATTTAAATCAAATCACTGGTGCACAAACATACATCGATTGTCTAATAAAATTACTAAATTCAATTAAATGGCCTGCCAACCGCCTTTAAACTAAAAGAAGAAGAATTTAATTGGGTCACGCCCTACTTCGCTACATTTCTCATTTTGTTGCTGGCTACGATGGCTGAACGTACTAAGCGGTCAAAGGCTTGGC
This sequence comes from Osmerus mordax, assembly GCF_038355195.1. Lineage (NCBI taxonomy): Eukaryota > Metazoa > Chordata > Actinopteri > Osmeriformes > Osmeridae > Osmerus > Osmerus mordax. Next base: position 14,001,581 of record NC_090055.1, read on the forward strand.
TACATTTTAATAAAGCCAAAGATAAGGACGCAGCGACGTGTAATATGTTCGAAGATAATTTCTTGTAAGGAACACTGATGCAATGAATAAGCACCAACGTTGTGCATCAGCTAAAGGTAAAATGCAGTACATTCGACTGTCTTCGAGAAGAAACGGTGCCAACTCCAGCTGCCGTTGCAGGACAATCCTCCTCCTCCTCCACCCAAGGAATGCATGGTGAGCGCAGTCAGCGCACCCCAACTTCGTAGCAAGTATCCATCGTTGACAATAATAAGCCTAAAAAATAAGAGCCAGGCCTCTACAGTGCAACTATTTCACTCGCATATGCCCCTAAAATTTGATGCGTGCGCGAACCGGAAAAATAATTTACGAGCACAGTCAGTGTATGTGAGTAAAGACTAGCCTCCCCCGCCCCGCTGCTGATCATTCAAAACATAGTCACCGGGAGCATGGCTCTGTGGGCTGCTTAAAGCATCTTGTTAAACAATAACAGGGATGAGATAAGGAAGGGTTGGGTTTGGTTAGTTGGTTATTTAGCTATATCAGGTGCCTTTTTGTTGAAACGTGTTAAACTTTTCATAAGGTCTTGAACAATGACGGCTTGTCAATGTCACTTTTTGTCAACCAACCAATCACAGTCATTTATACTAGTCACTCATCCAGGTTGTGGATGGTACATCTGTAGTGGACAATTGTAGATTTAGCCAGAGCCAGGATCCATTGTCCCAATATGTGCTCCTTTTATCCAGCCTCCTCCTGACAGCAACATGTTCCCCTTGTTCTATTTGACATCTGTTTTACTTAAGTTATTGTTATAAATGTTGTTCAGTAATCTTGTTTACATACAGTGGGTTTTGTGGGTGCTGCTATATGTTTAACATTTGCCAAATTCATTCATTTAGGTGGTGGTTAGCTCAAGCTCACCCCAGAAAAGTATCGATAGTGGTCGATACTACTACTATGAATAAAGACTCGGATCGTTAAGCAGTCTCGAAAATGGTATCGATAAAAATTAACGATCCCTATGTGTAATAAGCGGGATAATGTATAGACCCTCCGCTTCGCGTCGGGGTGCTGTTCGCCCTGTCTGGGCTTAATTTCCCGATAATGACTGGCGTTCTATACATTATTCCTTACCAGGGCTCCAGACTAACTTGTTGCCTTGGTTGCACTGGTGCGCCTAACTTTTTTATTTAGGTGCACCAGCACAAAATTTAGGTGCACCCAAATCTTTCCTTGCATCGCCACAATTTCAAGGTCACCTTTTTATCACGCTCCATATACATTCATATATACAATTAGGTCCATAAGTATTTGGACATTGACACAATTTTCATCATTTCGGCTCTGTATACCACCACAATGGATTTGAAATCAAACAATCAAGATATGCTTTAAGTGCAGACTTTCAGCTTTAATTTCAGGGTATTTACATCCAAATCAGGTGAACGGTGTAGGAATTACAACACATTTTATATGTGGGCCCCCCCCCCCCCTTTTTAATGGACCAAAAATAATTGGACAAACTAACATAATCATAAATCTAATTGTCACTTTTAATACTTGGTTGCAAATCCTTTGCAGTCAATGACAGCCTGAAGTCTGGAACCCATAGACATCACCAGACGCTGGGTTTCGTCCCTGGTGATGCTCTGCCAGGCCTCTACTGCAACTGTCTTCAGTTCCTGCTTGTTCTTGGGGCATTTTCCCTTCAGTTTTGTCTTTAGCAAGTGAAATGCATGCTCAATTGGATTTAGGTCAGGTGATTGACTTGGCCATTGCAGAACATTCCACTTCTTTGCCTTAAAAAACTCTTTGGTTGCTTTCGCAGTATGCTTTGGGTCATTGTCCATCTGCACTGTGAAGCGCCGTCCTATGAGTTCTGAAGCATTTGGCTGAATCTGAGCAGATAATATTGCCCGAAACACTTCAGAATTCATCCTACTGCTTTTGTCAGCAGTCACATCATCGATAAATACAAGGGAACCAGTCATACATGCCCACGCCATAACACTACCTCCACCATGCTTCACTGATGAGGTGGTATGCTTTGGATCATGAGCAGTTCCTTCCCTTCTCCATACTCTTCTCTTCCCATCATTCTGGTACAAGTTGATCTTGGTCTCATCTGTCCATAGGCTGTTGTTCCAGAACTGTACAGGCTCTTTTAGATGTTTTTTGGCAAACTCTAATCTGGTCTTCCTGTTTTTGAGAATCACCAATGGTTTACATCTTGTGGTGAACCCTCTGTATTTACTCTGGTGAAGTCTTCTCTTAATTGTTGACTTTGACACAGATACGCCTACCTCCTGGAGAGTGTTCTTGATCTGGCCAACTGTTGTGAAGGGGTTTTTCTTCACCAGGGAAAGAATTCTTCTGTCATCCACCACAGTTGTTTTCCGTGGTCTTCCGGGTCTTTTGGTGTTGCTGAGCTCACCAGTGCGTTCTTTCTTTTTAAGAATGTACCAAACAGTTGATTTGGCCACCTAATGTTTTTGCTATCTCTCTGATAGGCTGAAAAATCAAAACAAACCTAACGATGGCTTGCTTCACTGATGGTGACAGCTCTTTGGACTTCATATTGAGAGTTGACAGCAACAGATTCCAAACACAACTAGAGAGGGTACAATTTCTGGTGAAATTGTAGGGTGTGCTTGCTTGCGTCGGTTGCACAGGGGTCCGTTTTTGAATGACATTTTTACAACTGATTTATGTATATTTTATATGAAAATGCATACTTATTATTTATAAAGATTAAATAGATTTAACTGCATTTTTTTTTGCTGCTCATTTACAACTGAAAATACGAGTGAAGTGTAGAGTGAAATATATGTCTTCTCATTTCCCCTGCAAGAGGCAGCCTCATCGTTGAATCAAAACGAATAAATTCGGAAGACCGGTGTAAAAATTGACCTAATCTCTATGACTTAAACGTCCTTTTAAGTTTTCCCTTCTCGTGATATTTTCAGGCATTTAGCCTACTCATTGCATTCATTAATAAAGAACCCCCTTTGAAGATTATTCTACGACGTTACCCGGCAGTAGAAGATGGAATCGCGATTCAAACAGTACCATCTGCTAACTGAAAATATGCCCCCCAAAACGTAAATAAGCTTGACATTTATTTAGTGGAAAATCGCTCATTCATAAAAAGCTCACTGTCAGTAACAACGCAAAATGCGATATAGCCGTGTACTACTACGGTACAGTACTAGACTACTGCTGTGTTGGTCTTGGTAGCGATTGCGTTGGTTGAATTGGATTTAACGTTTCGTTGCACGGTTTAGGCTGAAATTAATTATTTTCATGAACAGATTGACAACGTGTAGGCTGTGGCAATGAAGTTCAGGTTAGTAGTTAGACTTTTGATTTAAGTCAGGGGAGTGCCGAACATGTTCTGTCGCCGTTTGACTTCCTAAACAGCTGTGTACTGTAGATGTTTTTGTAGTGTCTCGCGTAAGCTACAGCTTTGCAGTGAGCTACACTGGTTTGAAACCACAGGTAATGGTAATTTCACCAACAAATCGTTTACTAATGTCAGAATAAATCCTACAACGAAAATGTACATGTGAGGAATGTTTATTTTAACGATTGAAAACAGATACATCATAGACCACTGTAGTATTTGTTGCCCGGGCAACACAGGCTAATGTCATGATGCTAATACTTCAGTGAAATAGTAGACTACTGTTTCCGAAAGTAGATGTACTTCCTTAATAATATCAGCTTATATTGTACATTACACATCACAATTGTGTGTCATATCACAAAGTAAAATGAGTAAATAGTTATCACCCTGGCCTCTTTGCTTGTGGCGTTTCTGCAGCTGCCTTGCAGTAAAGCTATAGTTAGCCTAGCTATCCCCCAAGTTAACAGATGCGAAACGAATGTTCTGCCAAAGGTAGTCAAGCGTGTTTTCGTGACGGTAGTGACGTTAGTAACGTCAGTGACTGTGGCTAGCAAATTAGCCACCGTTAGCTTCACTTTTCGCCACAAAAACTGAACTTAAGCCTAAACCATGCAACGGAACGTAAATTCCAATAGAAGCAACTCAATCGCTACCAAGACGAAACTTTTGACACCTACGTTGTCTATGTAGGCCAAATATTGACTGAGTTTTAGGGGGGCAAAAAAATATATATAATAATAATAATAATATATGTGAGAGAACAAAGGTTGTGCCTTTGCCGAAGGCAAAGCACACCCAATAAACAGTATAAACAACAACAACAGTGTTTCATTTTATTTGTAATCAGTTAATCTTCACAAACACTGAAAAGTTGTTTTGCAGTATGTTAAAGATGTGGAATTGATCAACTTTATACAAAAAGCAATACGTTTTTTCAGTTCATTTTGTTCTGTGAGAGAAATCCAGTGGGCTTGAACAAGTGCATCGAAATCTGTCTGAATGTCTGAGGTGGATATGCGAAGGACAGCTGACAGGTAATGATCAGGGTCTGCAGTTCAACTAGCAAACCATCAGCCCGCGCCCACTGAAAAGTTCTTATTATGTCCGCGTTAGTTTTTTTTTTCACTTTCACTTTGACCTCAGTAAACAGATACTTAGAAGTCCATGTCTTGTTAAAAGTTAATCAGTGGCAAAGTTTTTAATTTTCGAGGGCTAACCAACAGCTAACTCTCCTGTCGGTGAGGTTGCGCAAGCGCACATATGTAAATCGCCTGATCACTGTAGTCTTTCAGGACTACATATTTACTACCGCTCAACACATTTATTTATTTAAAATTTTGGATTTACCTCACGCGGGCCAGATTGAGACAGCCTGTGGCCGGTTATGGCCCGCGGGCCATACAATGCCCAGGTCTGCTAAACTGACTCTGGTGCTCAGGTCGTAATTTCAATCAGCACAGCACGGAGCTACAGGAATATCTGGACCACAGCCAATCAGAGGCAAAGACCTGCCCCATCTCTGTCTCTGATTGGTTTAGACCACAATATGATCCAACCATGAGTGTCAGTTCCGTTTTAGGATAACAAACGCTTCGTTTGTGGAGAGACAGCGGATGCGAGGAGGTTAGGTGCACCGGTGCGACCTAGGAAAAAATGTAGTCGCACCCGTACACATTTTGGACATTTTGGAGTGCGACCAAATTGGTCGCACTCTAGAGCCCTGCTTACATATCTCATGTGAGTAGGGGGGGAAATACAGCGTTTGAAACGGTATAGCCAAATCTCTCCCTGTAGACACATTTCTACCGTCGCAAGGTATATACCGTCATACCGCCCAGCCCTAGCTTCTATACAGTATAAACTAATTCACCCACCGACCTTGCATGGTAAACAATTGAATATGTATTAAAGTGACCCACGGCATGCACATTTAGACTTGCATATTTTTGTTTCTTAGTCGACAAGCTTTTGAGCAGCGAGGACGGTGGCGGCATCTTTGATGATCCCCCAGCCATCACCGAGAGTGTGATGATGCCTCCGGACCATGGCGATGACGAGGATGACTTTGACAACCTCCAGTCCCGTAAGTCCACAGTAGGGGGGAAACGGAATAATGTGATGCTTGATGTGTAAAAACCCTCAAATCACCTTTTTTGAGAGCTCTTCATCTGCTGAACGGTATATTTATGGATTTCCTTGTGAAACATTGTCTTAATCTGACACTGTGAATGAACATCAGATTTGGAGTCACTCTGACAACTACCCTGTTGTTTTGTCATAGCCGGACCAGACAGCCCAGACTCTGGCCCAGCTGAGCCCCTACCTGCCATGGCAGACCAGACAGAGCAGACCACCCTGGTCCACAATGAGGAGGAGGCCTTTGCTTTGGAGCCAATTGACATCACTGGTGAGTTATGTTATGCCTTGTTTATAGTTTGTATTGTACTTATCTATGTGGAAAACAGCAACCCGGAGGAATAATGGGGCTGAATTGTGCTTGCCAGCACAATTACTCAGTAATTTTTTATTTTTGTAAAAAAAATATATTATAATTCGCTATTGGTCTTTGTGTCACCTCCATTAGTGAAGGAAACCAAGGCGAAGCGCAAAAGGAAGCTGATTGTGGACAGCGTGAAGGAGCTAGACAGCAAGACCATTCGTGCCCAGCTCAGTGACTACTCTGACATCGTCACCACCCTAGACCTGGCCCCACCCACCAAGAAGCTGATGATGTGGAAGGAGACCGGAGGGGTGGAGAAGCTGTTCTCCCTCCCTGCCCAGCCGCTCTGGAATGGCAGGCTGCTCAAGGTAGCGCGCGCACACACTTAGAACAACACATACTCTCTGAAGGGTTCCATTGTCAACGTTCGTGTCTTGGATGGGGTGTGTGTGTTACCAGATGTTTACCCGCTGCCTGACGCCCCTCGTGCCAGATGAGCTGAGGAAGAGGAGGAAGGGAGGCGAAGCTGACAGCCTGGATGAGTTCCTGAAGGAGCTAGAGAACCCAGAGGTGCCAAGAGAAGAGGCCATGTCCCAGCACAGGGATGTCATTGGTATGTTGCTGCACGCAAAACTCAGGGCTTGAAATTGCAACCATTTTGGTCGCATATGCTCCTGAAATTGTCTGTGCGAGCAGCAACATGTATTTTAGTGTATTATTTTGCAAGTGCAAATAATCGTTATGGTGCGACCTGTTTTAATTTCTTACAAAACGCTTGCTAATTAGCCTACTACACAGTACGTGCCTGCTGTGAGCTGATAAGTGACCGGTCCAACGTTCCATAACATATTAAACTACATCTTTACGTTCTAAACTTTAATGCAGATTTCAGATTGGTTAATATTAGCCGTCAATCACTGTGCTTGGTTGTCATGTGACAAGGAGCCAACTAACGCGCAAAATGAATCCAGGGCTCAAGTCTCAGGCATTTGCCGTGAGATTCATGCATGTCAACCATTTCTCACGCATAGGCCTGTCGCGATAGTCAATATATTGACTTATCGCACGATATATGGAAATGAGCGCAATCATTTTTGGTGCCGCAATATATTGCAACTGATCATTTTTATAATTAAAATGGCGCCACTCACGGATAGCGTAACTCGCTATATAGCCAAAGAATGCAGCCATTAAACACGGTCGAAAAACCAACATTTACAAATATGCTGCAAACTTTTGACAAACAGTACGAATTGCCAAAGAAAACATGCATCTCCCAAACTGCCATTCCATCCTTGTACAATAAAGTAAAAGATGACATTCTGAAGGAGATAAAGGACATCTCCTTTTACTCTGCCACTACAGATATGTGGTCAAGCTCAAATATGACGTCTTATATGAGCTTTACCATACACTGCATAACTGCTGACTGGACTCTGCAGTCAGTGTTTAGAGACCAGATACATACCCCAGCCCTGTCATTATGTAATCAGTAGCATAAAATGGTCTGACAATTACAATAATATCGTTTATCGCAATTAATTTTGGTGCAATATATCGCACAACAAAAAGTTATCGTGACAGCCCTACTCACGCAACACTTTATATTTCTCACACTGAGAAGGGATAACTTGTACTGCTAAAATGTTTTGACAAGGCACAGGCATACAGAGGTAATTTTTCTGCCCCCCGAAGCCCTGTAAATCTAGAATTAATATATATTAATTAATATTCGGTGGGTGCTCCAAAAAAAATCTACGTTGGGGAGCACCAGTGCCACGAACAAAAAAAGTTCATTTCAAGCCCTGATACACACACACACAACATATACACACAGACATCATTAATCAGGTGCTGTTGGAAGGTATGGGAAGGGTATGGATAGACTGGGACATTGTACTTGAAGGTGTTGGGAGTCTGGAAGGAGTCCTATGGATGTGTATCTTCTCCCCCGTAGACCAGACCATCATGGAGGAGCCCAGCATGCTCCAGGCCTCAGCCATGGAGGGCAGCAGGACCTCCCTGGATGAGACCGTCATGCCCCCCCCATCAACCCCTCGTGGGGTTAAACGCAAGGCCCACGATAAAGAGGCCACCCTGCCCGTGAGTTTGTGGTTTTTGAGAAGATAAAGAATGAACTCAAGCAGTGATGGCCAAGCGGCAATATATTGAATGTCGTTGGCAATGCTGTCACTTCTTTTTGAAATATGTGAAGGATTAAATGCTTGACGTTTCCCTTTACACGTTAAGAAGTTAGCGTAATATATTTTGTCATTGCGCATTATTTTACATTTTTGCTGCTGAGAATGCCAAATAATTGATTCTCAAATGTATTTGCCATTTGTAACAAGTACATTTGAATTATTTTTTCCTGCTCCTCTTGACAGTTTCTAACCCTGTAATGTGGTTCAGCTGTTAATGATGCATCTGTGTGCTCAGATGGGCTCACTGGAGCAGGCGGCCGAGCGCTCAGGGTTGTCCCAGAGGCTGGAGCTACCTCAGGTGGACCTGCCTCCAGAGGAGGGCTTGAACCTCACTCAACTGGTGCCTGAGCTGGACCTGCTGGGAGACAAGGAGAAGAAGGACGACAGTGATGATGAGGAGGTGAGAAAATCTAGGTGGATGGTATCACCCAGTACCGTTCTTTTTCTGTCATTGCATTAAGAAGGGCAAGAACTTGGTTTATGGTGGTTGTTAATTCAATTTGCTTTAATCAAATCTGTTGGAAATTCCACATTTCTGCAAGACAATTTATAGTTAGTCAAATCAACTTTTATTTGTATAGCCCTTTTTGCACGCAAGCATGTCACAGAGGGCTTCACATACGTCCATAGAACTGCCCCTCAACTAACCTAAACCCTTAAGTTAGTAATAAATGAATTGGTTTGGAGTGCAGGGGAATAAAAGGATGCCTTATTTTTGTTATCCAGGAGGAGGAGGGTCAGGGTGGAGATCAGGACCAGGAGGAGAAGAGATGGAACAAGAGGACTCAGCAGATGCTCCATGGTCTTCAGGTAAAACACCCAACCCTATTATGCAGTTATTATTGAGTTGATCTATCCCATAAAAGGTGATGTGATCATCGTTTTGGTTTGTCATGAGACTGAAAAGAACAGTATTTTAGTGTATTCTTTCCTGACATATTCTGCTTTCACATAAATAATTGCCCAGTGGTCCTTAAGGCAGGAAAAAAATAATGTTTTGCACATTGCTAATAATGTTAATGAACCCATCTGTATGTGTGCATCTCTTCACAGCGTGTCATGGCCAAGACTGGTGCAGAGTCAGTCAGCCTGCTGGACCTCAGCAGGAATAACAACAAGAAGCAGGCTGCTGCCAAGTTCTACAGCTTTCTGGTTCTGAAGAAGCAGCAGGCCATCGAGCTCAACCAAGCCGAGCCCTACAGTGACATTATTGCAACAGCTGGACCAAGATTCCACCTCATTTAGACATCACACAGACAAGGCTTTGCAACAGTTTTTACTGAACTTCTATGTTTTTATTTACTGTTTTGTTTCTTGTTGGCTGAGCCCTGTATGTCATTTTTGTTCAACATTATGACTTTTTAAGCCTTTTACTGTATCAACCAACAGAATCATGCAGTGTATGTTTCTTTCTTCATAGTGAGAAGGAGTTGGTGTATTGGGTATATTTATATTTCAATTCATATTTTTCCTTTTCACTTTTTGTAAGCTTGCATCCACAGTACATTCATCCCTTGTGTGTATTTTGTAGATTAATTTTCTAATGTCATTAAATGCCAAACTTTGGCACAGATTAAGAACCCTTCATTTTCATAAATCATGTACTTGATGCAAATATGTTGTGAAAAGGTACTGTTTTATCATAAAATACATTTGTAAACTCGCATCACCCAAGTTCATCCTCCTTGCACTTCATATGTCTTGGTTTTTGCAGTAATGCCAAATTAAAAGTATATGTCCATAATTCGGCTAAATTACAACTACCATTGCCTCCTTTAGATGTTTCATTTTGGGAAAATGTTCTGTCATGTGGCATTGTGTTTTTTTTTTTTGTACCTCCATTTGTTTTTCTTTTTTTGCATTATATCATTAGTCATTGAAAATGTTACAGACTCTGTTTTTAGTATATGGTTAGTTGTTGTGATACATGTACAAATTTGAAATAAAGGCTTTTAAGTACTTTTGGTTTTGTGATCATTCAACATTGAAGCGATCCCTGAGGAGAAGAGGTCTATCTTTAAGAAATTCATACTCACACTGATGAAAGCATTAACAGTTGTACATTACAGAACACTAGTGCACAGTGCCTGTAATAGTCGGTGATTAAGATTTCACAGAAACAAATGCAGATTATTTGAACTATAGATAGTGCATGTGGTTATTGGTGGCACACACCGATTCCTGGAATTATAGATGGGGCACAGTGCCCCTGATGAAGTCGGTGACGCATTTAGGTGGTGGGCCGAGGCTCAAAATTGTGCATTTGAACGATCCCTGATGGAGGAGCTAGATTTTTCTGTATCGTTTTAAAACGTTTCTACAACCCTAATAAAATGTGTTGGCATGTCCAATTCTTGCACATTTTTGAAGGAACATTAAAAAAAAATCTTTATCGACACAGGCATATTTGCTGGACAATTACAGTCCGCATCCAATCAAAGTTCATATACAGGTGCATCTCAGTTAATTAGAATATTGTGGAAAAGTTTATTTTGATAAGTAAATTCAAAAGGTGAAACTCATATTATACAGAGGCATTACACACTGTGAAACTTTTCAAGCGTTTATTTCTTTTAATTTTGATGATTATGGCTTACATATAATGAAAACCCCAAATTCAGTATCACATAAAATATGAATATTACATAAGACCAATAAAACAGGATTTTTAATACAGAAATGTCCGCTTAATGAATAGTATGTTCATATACCTATGCACTCAATACTTGGTTGGGGCTCCTTTTGCATGAATTACTGCATCAATGCGGCATGGCATGAGGCGATCAGCCTGTGGCACTGCTGAGGTGTTATGGAAGCCCAGGTTGCTTTGATAGCGGCCTTCAGCTTTTCTGCATTGTTGGTTCTGGTGTCTCTCATCTTCCCCTTGACAATACCCATAGATTCTCTATGGGGTTCAGGTCAGGCGAGTTTGCTGGCCAATCAAGCACAGTGATAACCTGGTCCTAACCAGACCCTAGTACATTTCATTTGTACAAAGGGTCTGGGATCGCTCAATTGACAAGCGTTAACTTCCTTGAAGGCGGGTACTCTGTTGAAGTTTAAAACTATTGGATCTGCTCAGAGCCACTCTGATCTGCCATAACCAATCGCTAGCGTTCGCCTTAGCCAACTCCTTAACCACTACTGTACATTTATTCATTTTCATTTAGCAGACGCTTTTATCCAAAGCGACTTCCAAGAGAGAGCTACTGTAACGGAGCTAGCTGCTGTAGCTGGAAAATCTAACTTTTCCCAAACCCCGTGAGAAGGAGCGCCACAACATCATGGCCACCAACAAAACTCAGCAAGGATTGTTCTTGCTCCGACTTATGGATATTCGGCAGCGTTGCCACAACAGACCGAATAGCTTCGCTCGCATCTTTCTCCGCCGCCATTACTGAACTACAACTCAAACTAGTGCACGACATCAACGTCATCGTTCTCAGCCACTCCCTCTGTTCGCTGATTGGCCCTACAAAAAATGTGTTTCTGAAAACCGACTAATACACCGAAATCCCAGACCTAGTACAGAAGCAAAATCCAAATTGAGCGGAAGTTCATAGGAGGGCAGAGCCAGGCTGGTGGGCCGGTCTGGATCAGATCCAGGGCCTATTTTTACTCCCACGTATACGTAAACCACCTCCTTGGATGCGGGGTCGCGAGTCACTGGTACCATTATTTTAGGGGTCGTGGGCTGAAAAGTTTGAGAACCCCTGGCTTAGACTACCAGACTACTGCCAGCTCTCTTTCTGCAAGTCACAATACACAAAGTGTTTCTGACTGTGCCACTTCAGCCAATTAAATGACATCATCTTGTCTCGCAGACTCGAGGGCGCATTGGTTAACTTGGAAATGTATTTTTCACTTTTCTGGTCGACAAACATAGTATAGATAATAATACAAATGAGTTTTGCAAATATATTGTGCAAAATATTGTTTTCGAAAATTAACAAAATATTGGTGGGGACAATTGTGTCTTTCCCAAACTTTGGTCGTGACTAGTCCCTATGGACCCTATGCAAACCTACGCCCTTGCAACTGTACATTATCAAGTCCTTTCTCCTTGTTCTCATTCAGCTCAGGTAAATCAGCGATTTGCTGATGTTCCCTGTTCGTATCCTCGAGCACGTTTCCAGGCAACTTTTCTTGACGTAAGCAAATAAATGGGGTGCTAGTTTAGCCATTTCGGATTGGTTTCAAACTTCAAACTTCAAAAATCAGGAAAAATGATTCTATGAAAAAGCTAGTAGTATGAGCCAGGTTCGAGAATCTAACAATTTTTTTGGGGGGAGATAGTTTTGTACATTTTGACTAGATAGAATAATAACGACCGGAAGAGCCGGGTGCCTAACCGTAAATGCAATCCACCGGGGCCGTTGCTTCAAGTTGAGGGGCGAGGGTCTCAACGCGAATAAGTAAAACATCTTGACTAGCACTTTTTCAGCAAGGTTAAGCTAGCTAGCCAAAACCATAGATATATATAAATACTAGATGTCTTACGGCGGAGTCTAGAACGTCCGCACATGGCGGCCATCTTGCTACAGTCAACTCGCTCACCCATAACATTGTGTTGATGCTACATGTACTTTTTAAACGACCATAACTTGCTCAATTTTCAACCGATTTTTAAAGGGTTTTGGTTTGTTATCAACGTCAGAGATGTCGTTATGCCACTGCATACTTATGAATAATTATGTTATTTAAAAAAAAAATAGAATAGAAGTTTTTTATAAAGTCGTTTTATATTGGCATTTGTCACTTATGCTACAAGCCCCATATTCGCAACATGTTGGGCCACGCCCCCATCAACAGCACAAGACACAAACCAACATACCTGCATTCTGACAGCGCTTCAATGGAGACTAGCAGCTAACCACTGGATACCGTTAGAAAACTGCTGCTCTGAGTTGCAGTGTGTGAGTTTTAAAATAGTAGTTTTTCAAGTGCCACCCCAAATAAAAGACTGGCCAGAGCTGGCCCCCCCAGAAATAATGTCCTGGCTACACCCCTGGACGAGACATCTACCCTTTATATATATCTATGGCCAAAACTCCCAAATCTCTGGCTATCTGTTGCGTGTGTGTGCAGTCATTTGTTTACTAAGGTAGTCATAGAAACCCCAGGCATGGAAAGTCCATCTTCGCACTCTGATACCGATCGACCAATGGGGTTAAGGTGACACCGTGACATACATTCATTGACAGCTTACCTCATTAGCTTAAGGACAAGGAAATACAGAAATAAATGAACACAGAAATAAATGAACACAGAAATAAATAAATACAGAAATAAATGAGGAAATAAATAAATTGATACAAAAATAAATAAATACAGAAATAAATGGCCATGTAAATAAATAAATACGGAATAAGTATGTTTTCATAAAAAAAAAATTTTTTATTAGTGGTGGGCCGTCATCGGCGTTAACGCGCGTTAACGCGCTGCGACTCTTATCGGCGATAAAAAAAATATTGCCGTTTATCTATTCTCAAAGTTGGGTTGGGAGCTGGGTCTATACTACACAAGCTATGATGACTTTCACCTTGATATTTTAGCGTGGATGTATACCTAGCCGAATTGCACTGTAGGGGGCGAGAACGAGTCTTCGAACCTGTGTGTATGCCTTGTGTATGAAATTATCACATCAAACGTGACGTGCTAACATGGATGCAGCTATGAAGCCGCCTGGTTTGCTTCAGGGAAAATGTATTTTTAAGAAGCTTCCCAATGGAAACCTCGACAAGACTAAGGTTGTTTGCACCTTGTGCTATGCAGAATTAGTTTACTGTAGGAGTTCTTCCAGTCTCAAATACCACCTAAACACAAAGCATCCCTTAACTAATGCGGAAGATGCCGGGCCAAGCACTGATGTAGCGCAGGGGAAGAGTCGTCGTCAAACTACGATGTTTGAGTGCAACCGAGGCAAGCCCGTCAGCACAGCTCTATCAGCCAAGCTAACTAATCTAATAAACAGTTAATAAACACAAGTACATCTTATTGAACATAATTTATTTTCAATCCTTGAGGGTTTAGGTTGGTTGAGGGGCAGTTCTATGGGCATATGTGAAGCCCTCTGTGACATGCTTGCGTGTAAAAAGGGCTATACAAATAAATTTGATTTGATCACCAATTATCATAGTAGAACAGCTTTCTCAAGCAGTTTGTGATGCATTTTGGAAATGCATCACATCCTGGTCTAATGCGCCACCTGGCTTGAGAAACCCGTTCTCAAAGACTTACTTTTAGTCATTATTTGGGTAGCACACATATTCTGAATGCCTTCGGCGGAATTCAAATGAGCCATTTTAATCTAGATTAATCTAGATTAACGCCAAGATTACAGTGAGATTAATCTAGATTAAAAGAATTAATCTATGCCCACCAATATATATTTATATTTTTTAATGTATAAATAAATTTATTGATACATTTATTTATTCATTTATTTTTAAATATGGCAGGTTTTGTCCTCCATAGGGCCTGAACATCCTCCTCACCCTCCTCTTCCAAAAGGAGAATAACAGGGCGGTTCCCCTTTCACAAACATGAAGTAGTCCTGCTCTCTTGTTGTTCAACTCTCGATCTTCTACAATGTACATTTTTATAATATATTGCCATTTTGCAGAGGAACCCACATCACTGCTTGCAGCTATATTTACTTATTATAGTACTTTTACTATTACTTTTAGTAGCGAGTTGTGGAAACGGGTCGGCATCTCTCTTATTAAAGTGGATTTTTTGCTAGCTTCCAGCTTCGTTTCTCTGTGGACACTTTCGAGAAGTTTGAAGATCTGTTTTTGGCAGTCGATAATATTTTGTTGGGGCACAGTTTGCGTTTCACTTTAATGCTTTTTCCAATATTGTCAAAGAAAGCGAAATAGTGTGAATATTTCCACGCCAAAAACGTGACACGTTCTGCGGCCATGATTGCTGTTGTGTTTGTCTGCAGCGTGAATCAAAGGCAAACAGTAGGCTACTGCGACCAAGAAGTGTCGATTAGGTAACAATCTGTATTTATAAGGCTATTTAAGTCTTTTGTTGAATTCAAGCAGTAACTTGGACAAGTAACACAAGTTACTTAAATAAGTAACTGTAATAATATTACTCAATGTCAAAAAGTAACGCATTATATTACTTTGTTACTCACTTAAGTAATATTATGTAACCCCCAACACTGGTAACATTGTTAGTAGGGCTGCACGATTATGCCTGAAATGATAATAACGATTATTTTGATCAATATTGAGATCACGATTAATTATCACGATTATTTGTTGATTTTAAGCTAAACAAATGTTATTGTCTCAATGCATTGTACCTGCATAATGGATGTGAATAAAACTCAGAATATACAATCAATAAAAACATATAGTCCCATAACAGAATGTAACCAAAAGAGAATGTTTCAGAACTATGCAGAAAATACTAGTTTACAGGTTTCTAGAAAGATTCACTCTTTATTTCCCCTCTGCGTTTTACATCGCATGTTGGAAAAATAATTCCGCGAGGGGATCACGTATCGTTTATCAAGAATTTGAAACCTTTGTTTGTCACCGTGTTTATTGGGCACATGTCTTTGGCCAAATGAAATGCGACTGCATTCGTTATTTCTTCTTCGTTATCCATCTTCTTCGATGGATGCCTGAGTTGATATTGTGTTTAGATTAGTCTTTGCAACGCATTTCTTGGCCCTCATACATTCATCTAGAATGTTATGGTGTTTGTTTGAGTGGCAACTTTACGTCACTTTGCATATGACCTGTTCTTGTTTTGTGTCACTTGCCTTGAACCCAAAATGCTTCCACACAACGGATGACGATCCGATTCTCGTTAGACATTCTTTTGTTTTCTTTGTTATGATAGTTTATAGCCTTATGACCGACTACTCTCTGTTGTGGAATTTTTCTCACGTTACTCTGTTGTGACCGTCTGACCGACTGGCTCATGTACGTACGTGATCTGACAGTAGGTGTATTCGACTTAATGCAGCGCTGCAGCCGGCTGCCTGCAGGTTGTAGAAAGAGTTTAACATAGCCCAATACATGACAACATTTTCGACTTTACGGAGCCGTTTATAACTCCTCCCCAACTGCAAGCAGCAACTCTAGCTGGTCGTTTCATGCAGCCAGTCAATGTCGAACGCACCTATTGTTTTACGGAGCGCTAGATTGGCTTTGCAAAAAAAATTAACAACAACTTTTATACGGAGTGTTCTATGAACAGAATGACGCATTTTAAATATTGCTCGATCACGCGAATTTGATCGTGGGAAAACGAAATCGTGATCGTGATTAAAATTCGATTAATCGTGCAGCCCTAATTGTTAGTGCACACAGTGATGGGCAGTAGCTTTGCGGTAACGTTGCTATTTACAAAACCAAGTAACTTTTCAGTAGCTAAGCTCTTTTATTGATCAAGTAGCGCAGTAGCCTCCTCGAAAGCTAATTTCTCCTGGACATTTCTGATGTTCATTCATAAGGTTGGTGGATTATTGTGTTGACAAAGCACTGAAAAAACATCTCACATATCCCGTTCTGCAGTTCACATTACAACCGATCTCACGAGAGCTGAGTACAGCGAGGGCTGTCATCGTCTCATCTCCACTCACACAGCGCCTGCGCGGCCAGTCTGACGAGATAACAGCAATTGTGTATTAGCATTGTGGATTAGGCTCTTGTTCAATAAATACATCTAAACATATTTTAGCCTTTATCTGACTGACAATTGTGTTGATCACAAAAATTGCATTGACTTGGCATGCAGTTTGTTTAACTGAAAGTAGCTACTAATGTATCAAGCTACTTTTGACAGATTTTTGTAACTTAGCTTGCTACATTTTTATGAGTGGTAGCTTCTGTGTAGTGAAGCTGAATTTATTGTAGAGTAGCTAGTAGCTTAGCTCACTACTGTGCTTGCCCAAGCTAGGAGTGTGCATGACGTAACAGAAGTTAATTTGACGGATTCAGTGTGGACAGAAAGCGTCCGATGCTACGCAACAGTTGTACGCTCGCATCCAGTTAGGACACGGTGTAAGCGGAGCCAGAGAGGATACCATGGGAGATTTCCTACAGTGTTAGATTTACTGCTTCAAATTGAAAATTGAGGCGATATTTCGAGTAAAGACAAGTTTCTTTACATGTGTTGTCAATTTTGTCAATTAAAAGTCAAAACTTTTTAGTTACCAAGCATTTGTAGGAGTAACACCGTGTCCTAACTGGATATGACGAGAGCGACGGGACGCGAAGGACGCGATTAAAAACAGTTAGATTGCCTTGTTTTCTGTTAGAATGTCCAAACTGGACGCGAGCGATGCTGTGCGAGCGATACTGTGCGAGCGATGCTGCGTGACGCAGCGCAACGTTTTGGCTCAACTTTTTGTCGGACGCCCTGTTTCTATTTATTTTTTGTCGCTCGCATTGAAAGCTCTGTAGCACATGAAGTCATAGTAATGTGGTTAGTGTACATGATGTAACAGAAGTGAATTTGACGGATTCAGTGTGGACAGAGAGCGTCCAATGCTACGCGACAGTCGTACGCTCGCATCCAGTTAGGACACGGTCTAACGCAAGTTTCAGACAAAAAATACACGATCAATGTGCTGTTGCGTTCGTGACAGGTAGCTACTGACCGTAGTCAGTACTGTATAGCCTCAGATTTCAGATTTCTGTGAAACTTGCTAAATAAACTTTAGCTTGCTACACTATTTCAGGGTTTTTTCCTGCATAGAGAAAATTTGGGCGCGCGCCAAAGCCGTTTTCCCGAGCGCCAAAGACAAATCCCGAGCGCAAAAAAGGCTAAAAAAAGTCAGCAAAAAAAACGCATGCAATGCATGTCAGCGAATACGTTCTCAATAGTATGTTTCAAGGAGGCTACAGCCGAACCCTCGTTCTGTTTTGATCAATAGTAATCGAGTTGATAAGACTGTCTTCTTGTCTGATCAATACGCAACTGTGAGGTGCGCGAATGGACAGGGTGGCCACTAAACTGTCGTTCCGCTGTTAGGGCCAGCCCTACGTGCACGAATCCACCTGTACAAATGCAAATGAAATATCCACTCAAAATGCTGACAAAGGTTTGATTTACGATTTCCAACGCAGCCTCCGTTGGTATTCTTAACCTGGAATGATGCAAAACACCTGGGAATAAATACATTGATTAGAAAAAAGATGAAAAAGAATATATATATACAAAAAAAATTTTTGGAGCACCGAAGACCCATTTTGACCCAGGAAAAACACTGTATTTACCCTTTAAGCTAAATATATATAACTTGTTAAGTCTAACCTTTTTATTTATGGAGAGGAGTATAGCTAGCTAGCGCTAGCTAGTTTTTGTTTGGGGGGAGGGATTGCGTTTTTTCCAACAATCACAAGAATGGCCTTAACTTTTAAAAAAAGGATATATTTCGAATCTGTTTTCTGTCCTACATTGCCCACATAATTGTGTTTATTTCATATGCTCTATATTTTCCTCTATCTTGTAATAAAAGTGGTTGAAAATTAAGTTGTACGGACGGAGAAGATTATTGTAAAAATTGCTCTTTGAAATCTGGATGAAGGACGATTTGCCTTAAATCATCATGCATTCATTTATAGAATTATAAAGCCCTTCTCTTCAATATGGTTTAAATAGTTCAGGAGTATGATTTAATAAATTTACATTACATTTACATTTAGCAGACGCTCTTATCCAGAGCGACTTACAGTAAGTACAGGGACATTCTCCCCAAGGCAAGTAGGGTGAAGTGCCTTGCCCAAGGACACAACGTCATTTTGCACAGCCGGGAATCGAACTGGCAACCTTCAGATTACTAGCCCGCTTCCCTAACCGCTCAGCCACCTGACTCCCGAAACTAATACGAAAATGTACGAAAATATGAATATGCATGCATGCCTCGATACACAACGGATGCGGGTCAACCTTAACTTCAACTTCGCATTATCTATAGGTGGCTTTGCATGGGTTCTGAAGTGGGTTCCTCCAAACATTGTGAACAGTGGAACAATTGACATGGACAATGTCACAAAGTTACAGAATGTTTTACCAAATGGGTGGAAATGCCATAATTTAAAAATAAATGACCTGTAATTACAATGTGCAGCACCTTTATTATCTTCTTACCATTAGCCAAATATATTTTACAATACACCAAGGTGATTCTGCAAATGGAAGTTCCCACTATGTTAAAATGCAGCTATAAATGTGATTTTAATGGTTTTACCAAAATTATATACAAAATTTACAGTGCAAGGTTAAAACTTCCACCACATTTCACCTAGTGCAAATTGTTACCATTCAATCACCCAATGACAATCACACCTCAAAAAACCTGCATTGTGATTTTTACACAGTACAAAGACATGACATTTCAGGACCTCCTCGCGCCAACCTAAAACCCTCCAAGAAAGCGAGGAAAAACTCCCCACAACAAAAAACTTTTAAGAGAAAAATACAGGGAAACCTCCGGAGGAGCATTCATTTGCAGTGTTATTAAATGTATATTTCATTTCACCTTACTTTGACCATTCTTGCTCTAATTTAACCCATAGAGTCAAATAACTGCAATTTCCATTGGTATTGATATAATTTGGGTAATGTTAATACGCTGTTCAGTTTCCCCTCTTCCTCTAAACCATAGGAATTTATCAATACTTTTTGCTGTTTGGCAAATATTAAACCCCCTACAAGCTCATGGTACTTTATTACCCGACTAGAATCCTGCACTCCCAGAATATCTGATATATCATTAAAATTAGGGATGGGACGTATGGCACCATGGGCGTCAGCAGCATTTTGAAAGTGGGGGGGACAAATTTTGCCGGGGAGTCTGGGGGTTTCTCCCCAGACTCCCCGCATTCTGGTGCATTTACCTTTTTTTAATATAAAAAAATATTTCTTTCATTGTTTTTCCTTGGAGTCGGCATGGTCTGCAATTACTGGCTACTATTATGTTCTGGTAGACTGGGTAAACCCATTCGATCTGCAATTTTAAATAAGATTGAGCTTGGTCTGGTGATAGCCAGGACAATGTTTTGGCGTAATACACAGAGGACTGACACTGACAACTTTGGCACTTTATTCTCCATTTAATGAGAGCAAAAGACTTAAAAGGAGGATTTACACATTATACATTTATTGATGAGTTTTCTGTCCAACCATTTTCAACCACATGAGAGAGGATGGTGTGCCTGTGTGTGTGTCTGAGGGAGAGGTAGGGAGAACATAATGTGTGTGCGTTTTTGAGAGTGAGATAGAGAGAGCATAGTGTGTGTGTTTGAGAGAGTGAGATAGAGAGCATTGTGTGTGTGTTAGAGAGAGGTAGGGAGAACATAGTGTGTGTGTGTTAGAGAGTGAGATAGAGCATAGTGTTTGTGTTAGAGAGATATAGAGAGGCACAGAGTGAAAAGATGGTGTTTGTGTGAGTGTTTTTCTGTTTACATATCTTCTACCACACCCTATTCTCTGTATTATGCTTACAGCTGGATTTTTATAATTAGAACAAAAGTATTTAGCTGAGATCATACAAAGGCTCCGAAAGTGGCACCTCTTTTGTCATTTGCAGACACAAAAGACTGGCAAATCTCCCTTATGTCAACTTGATCAAGTTTTTCTTGGTGGATGTGGCAAACAGCCACATTGTTCAAACGCTGATGAGTCATGGAAGAGCGGAGCCACGTCTTAAGCCTTCTCAAGGCACTAAAACTTCTTTCTGCTTCTGCTGAGGAGCATGGCACAACAAGAAGAAGCCTAACTAACGCTTCTACTTGTGTGAATAAACCACGGACTTCTGGCAGCATAGCTCTCAGGGTATCTACTACTTCACTTACTGTGTTGCAGGTATACAGTAGTTTAAACATTGCCAGCTGTACCTCTAATGAATACCGGTCTAGTTCTGGGTAAGAACTGACAACATCCTCCACCTTTCCAGTGATTAAAACCTTTTCCAGTTCATTTAGTGTACGGAAGCTGCTCTGGTCAAAGCGCTTCGTCAACTGGACCTCAACTGCATCCACCATTTTGAAGAATTCTATTCTGTAGAGCTTCTCAGGGGAAGTAGGTCTAAATGCAGGTGCATTTCCTGCAAAGCGCTTTGAGGGTCTCCGGATGCGAGGAGTCTGGATAGCCTCAATGTCCAACTCCTGGATCATATCACACGCTCGGGTATATATATGATGAAATGTTTCATCAGATCTCTTTACTCAAATTGTGTTTTTTACACAATCAACCGCATCCAGCATCCCTGAGACACTCACTGTCTTGCTCTGAAGGGAGCGGTTGAGACATTCAAGTTCTTTAAGAACTTCTAGGGCCATAACAAGGCTAAGCAAAATCTGCCCCTTCTGAAACCTCTCCAGAAGCCCTCTTGCAGTTATGCAAGTGTCGGAGGAACCAGCTGCCATTTCCTCAAGACTGACCAAAATGTTTTCATACTGATCTACAACTGCCTGGATGGCTACCACCCTCATGAGCCATCGTGTGGGGCAGAGGGGTCTCAGAGTTCTGAAACTCCCTGCTTCTGACTGGGCAACCTCCTTAAAGATTGTCTTATATTTTCCAGATAGATGGTACAGAGTGCCAAGTTTGTGGACTAAATCCAGCGCATCAGACACAATAGTGCTTGTGCTACAGACTGTCTGAGTCACCAGATTAATGCAATGAGGACCGCAATCAACGTAAAGAGCAAGAGGCTGTGTTTCTTTTATGACTGCCTGAACGCCTTTAGCTCCACCTGCCATATTTGCTGCCCCATCATAGCTCTGCCCGCGAAGGCACGATAAGGGCAGGTTCAATCGAAGGAGGACATCAGTTGCCATCCAAGCCAACTCTTTCCCTGTTGTTGAGGAGACTTGATAAAGGCCTACAAAGTCTTCATGAGGTAGCAAATCATGATCTACATAACGTAGGCATATTGCCTCTTGTTCACTCCCAGACAAATCTTGTACCCCATCAATTATGATGGAGTACATGAGTGGGGACACCTCGTGTATTTCCTTTGATATTTTACGCACAACGGAGTTGCCCATAATATTTACAATCTCGTTCTGCACTTCTGGGCTTGTGTAATGGTTGCAGGGCTTACTGAGCCAACGCTTCAGCACCTCATCATCCTCTGCTCTAAGCTTTAGTAGCTGAACCACGTTTCCCCCCATCACTCTCATGTCCACGTAATGCTAGACCCTGACGAGCAAGGAAACTGACTGATTTAATGATTTTCAGCAAGCATGATCTGGCCTCTCTTTGCTGCTGCATCTTAACTGATGATAACTGCATTTCAATGCTTCTGTGAAGGTGTGTGTGTGTTGTGATAGAAACTTTGTGTGTGTGACTGTTTTCATGTGCTCTAAATTTCTCAATGGCTTTTTTCCAGTTTTTAAAACCAGAAACCATAAAGGCTACATCAGTGCATTTAGCAAGAGGGCTTACCTGCCTTTTGAATGCTTCTTTACAATAGAAAC
This sequence comes from Osmerus mordax, assembly GCF_038355195.1. Taxonomy (NCBI): domain Eukaryota; kingdom Metazoa; phylum Chordata; class Actinopteri; order Osmeriformes; family Osmeridae; genus Osmerus; species Osmerus mordax. Next base: position 14,024,090 of record NC_090055.1, read on the forward strand.
AAAACACCGCCCCTGCATTTGGCACATAATGAACCCAAGGAAAGTCCCTAAACCATTTTTCCTGAAAGGTAAGAGTCTTGTTCAGCAGATGCTGGGGGGGAATGACTCTTGGGTCAGGCTGATTTGGCTTGTGGTACACATCCTCTCCGTCATCTCTCTCAGACTGGCTCCTCTCACCCTCGTCTCTCTCAGACTGGCTCCTCACACCCTCGTCTCTCTCAGACTGGCTCCTCTCACCCTCGTCTCTCTCAGACTGGCTCCTCTCACCCTCGTCTCTCTCAGACTGGCTCCTCTCACCCTCGTCTCTTTCAACATCCCCATCTCTTGCATCTCCAACACAATGGGTCACTCTCACTGTGCTCTCAATATTTCCCTATCCCCTATCTAATGTCTCTTGTTCCTAGAAATGAAAATGGATGGAATGGAATTAATTAAATTGGCTAGCCATTTCATTATTATTTTTCATAATTTCACAGTAAATTTAAGGCATGCTAGATTATTCCTTATAGTGCAATAGTTGTTAGACATATACTGAGGGACTGGACATTAAAAGATTTTGAAAACTAAACTTCCCAATAAGCAATGGGACATCTTCCTTAACTGCCTGTCACCTTTCAGCACTAACCTCAGCAACAGAGCTGTCTCCACTGCCCCTGCATGCTGCCCCTGCCTCTGCCTCTGCCTCACTCTCAATCTCAACCACCTATATCAGGAGACATGTATGCATTAAGCATTCTTTCATATTGATAATTGAAATAAGCTCAATGTAGATTGTTCATATGAAGATTTCTGAGATGCTTTCAGAAAATACATGGTTTAGGTGGTTGAATCAGAATGGTTCGCTTGACCCAATGTTAGTTTCCTCAAGGATCACAATGACTCTTGCTTAGAGACTTGTTGCTCTTGTGGTTAGTGGTAACTGATTTACATTTTTTGTACTCGCTGTGATATATCGTTTTTATTATTGTTGCTTGTTTTTTTTCCACAGGTACACTTGCACTTATAGCGGTTCATGTTGTTTAATTGTAACTTGTTTAACTACATGCTCTTATGGTTCTTCCCTTTGGCACTTACTTTGGTTGTTCACAATGTGTGCTTCATGTTTTGGCTACTCGCAATGTTTTTGTGGCTATCTTATTGTTATGATCAGTGACCTATGCACTTTGTAAAGCTCTCTCTTGGAAGTCGCTTTGGATAAAAGCGTCTGCTAAATGAATAAATGTAAATGTAATTGTTATCATCGCATTCTGCCTGAAACAGACGCCTAGGTCTGAACACGGCCAAAATCACAACATATTTCAGACCTAGATTAAGAAATCAACAAATGCTGTTCCACTTGTAATGGGTAAATAAAGTATGGTATTGCCTAGTGCTAGTTGTACGTAAATAGCTAGCTAGCCTATCTATAATCATAATGTTTGCAGAAGGATCTTTGTGACTTAATGCTATTATAGTCAGAGAATGTCTCATAAGGGTGCTTTGGCCACTGAAGCGAAAATTTGGGCAACTCTGACTTTTCTCTTCCGACAAAAAAAAACGTTTTATGTCCATCTCGAACAGCCGATACATGGGGCCTGTACTACGAATCAAGATTTGCCGTTAGCGAGGTAACTTGAGCAATCATCTCAACACACCCATTAATTAGGCTCCCAGAATCATCCAGAAGCAATTATTTACTCTCTTAACACAGAAACCAGCAGGAACGCTTCGATTCTATTAGCAGGCAGTCATTTACATATAAATAGTTTTGTGTAGGAGTGCGTCTGCTGTGGGAACTTCCTCCTCCCAGATCTGAAGCAGCAGACTCAGCTGCCCTTCTGATGTCTACTGTCACTCAAGGTTGCCACCCGTCCCGTATAATACGGGACCGTCCCGTATTGAACAATACAATTTACCGTCCCGTACTGAGTCAATACGGGACGCAATATGTCCCGTATATTCGTGCTAAACCTACTCTAATGCTTACGTTACGTTTTCACATGCTCCTACATGAGAAATAATATAATAAAACCAAGAGTTTCACGAGACATGGTAACAATGACGTTGAGTGACAGTGACTGCCTGTCATTCTGATACGTCTGTCTTGTGAAAATCTTGAATATCAGAATGACAGGCAGTCAAGCAACGTCATTGTTACCATGGTTACGTAGACTCGGACGCGGGGCTTTTAAAAATGTCGGCTAATAACCCTACCTTCGGCCCATGTCCGCCTGTCAAACGAAAGAGGCTTTCAAAATATAGAAGTGAATGGCAGACGGAGAACGAGTGGGTGAGTCCCGTCATGGGAAACGAATTCAAGGCAAACTGTAAAGTTTGCCACAGGATATTTTCTGTCGCCCATGGTGGCCTGTCAGACCTGAAACAGCACTCAGAAGGGGACTATCACGTCAGGGCAGTTACAAACCCAGTATGATGAATTAGATAACTAGCTAACCATTAATTCCAACAGTATGCAACACAGTATTTTTTAAACTCAATGTGGCATATAGCTACTAAGAACACTTAATACATAACATTTAACTTACTGATTGGATGCATGCAAACGTTTAACTAAAAGGACACATTTGAATACGGTAAACCAAACTAAGAAGTCCCACGCGTAGTCGATGATGATTGTAATGACTTGGCATTCTAATAATCAAGTTCCTGCCTCGATCTCTTAAAAGAGCCCTGCTCTTTTGACAGTTGTTCTGATCGGCTTGACAGCAAAAAATATTCTGAACTTAATGCATTTATCTTCACAACTAATTGTATTGTTAATTTAATTTCACAAATACATTAAATATCCATCATAGTGGTCTTTGGTGGTCTACCAGGTCATTTGCTATTTCTGAGTTTATCCATGGTTTCTTGCTTCTTCCAAATTAAATAGTTAATTTTGACAGACCAAACATATTGCACATGTCCAGGATCTGGTGTTTTAATCCTTAAAGCCCCCACAAAAAAAATATATATATACTTTACTGTGATTCATATTTTGTTCAACAGTAGACTTCCAGTATAAGATTCAGTATAGGATTGTGAAAGAAAACTCTTCAAACTGCACAGATGCCAGTTTAGTTATGTTTAGTCATAACTAAACTGAGGGTCAGATGGCTGAGCGGTTAGGGCGTTGGGCTATTAATCAGAAGGTCGTTGGTTCGATTCCAGGCTGTGCAAATTGACGTTGTGTCCTTAGGCAAAGCACTTCACCCTACTTACTTGGGGGGATTGTCCCTGTACTTACTGTAAGTCACTCTGGATAAGAGTGTCTGCTAAATGTAAATGTAGTCAAGATCAAACATTTAAACCACTTAAATGTAAGAAAAACAAAATTTTCCATTTAGGGCATCTTAAATATAATAGATGCAGCTCTGCATTAATTTTATGTTTAGAGTGGCAGAGGAATTTAAGTTGATGCATAAAAACCACAATTTGGTTAAGAAAACAATCACCAGAATGCAGGAAATGAAGTATTTAACACCCAAAATCTCCTTGGGAAAACCGTTCAACCCAGGGTTTTCTGTACTACGACGGTGGATCACTTGTTACCGGGGTAGGTCGCCATGGTAACACATGCTGAACGGCTAACCTGGTCGGGTGCAGGTTAAGTTGGAGATCAGAGATCAACTGGTACAAAAGCCCCGCCCACTAACTCATTCTTGAGGATAATGCCGTCACCGTTCATAGAAGATCCTGTGGAGCTTGGTGCGCGGATAGTGAGAGGTGCGCTCAGAAGAGCAAGAACATTTAGAGACCGACAAAACCCTTTCGCATTCCCTCATGAGTATGTTTATGAAAGATATAGATTCTCAGCAGAGGGAATTACGTATCTTTGCCAGCTTCTTGAGCCGTATGTTGCCAATGCGACACATCGAAGCCGTGCGCTCACAGTCCCACTATATATAGCGTTTCGTTATTTCGCTAACTACTTTTAGTGTGGGCGGAGAACCTGAGCAAGAACACGGTCTGCCGCTCAATTTGCAAAGGATTTTCTTCAATGGCTGTTGCCACCATATTCTGATTAATGGAGTGATGAAAAAGAGATATCCAAAGTGCCCTTTGTAAAAACGTTGTACTCTAATATCTTGACAAAATGAAACAAGGATTTTCATTCTGTCTTCATGCAATGTTCTGATTTTCGTTCTGGAAATGTATGCAAATTATATCATATTTTACAACTTAATGCATCATTTGCTCATTTAAACATACATTTACAGGAAACTAGTAATGAAAACAATATTTGACCTAATATTAGTTATCAACTGGGGAGGTTTCATGTTGATATGTTATCCCTATTCACTAGGGTGTTTCCCCTTAACCCATTCTGTTGTCCTTGGGTTGCTTTGAGCCTTTTTCTAATCATTTCCATATCAGAAATGTGTGTTTCTTTCAACCAAAACATTTCAAACCAAAAAGAACAATGTGTATGGTACCATACAATGCGATTCACAAGTTAAATAAATGATAATTTCACTACTTTCATTGAATTTGGATGTTTCATTCACTTTTATAGCATTTTTCAAAAAGAATAAATAGGACATTGAAAGAAAGAAATGGTGAAAACCCCCACAAAAGACTCAAAATGCACAACAAAAAAAGCCACAAAAAGGTTTAAAAAGACCAAAACGTAGAACAAAGTTTAACAAATACATCCTTATGTGTTCTCCCTTCCCTAGGAACACAGAAACGCCAGCCTTGTTTTTTTTAATTAAAAGCCTCTTATACTCTATATCGAGCTCCAGGGTTCTTTTATACAGGACCCTCACATTGTCTGCTCCAACCTGAAACAAAGAACATTGTCTCTTTGCAAGGCACACTTGGAGAAAGTTGAAGGTGTCCATTTGACTACTGAGTTTCAAGGTTCATTGCTTATAATTTGTGTCTTTGTCTTGGCCTTGAAGTGGAGGCCTATAGGATCAGGAGGAGGAAGATGTTCCTTTAACACCGCAATTTAATCAATTGAATCATATTTGAAATGAGCACTGTAAGGACTTGTGTCTCATGTTCAGACCACCACCATTAGCAAGTCATTACAGACACTTCAATCACAGCCACACGTTCACACTCACCATCTGTATTGCAAGTGGTAAATAAAACTCAAAAGTGTACCCCCAAAATGCTCTCTGAGCAGGCAGACAGTTTCCTGATCATCTAGGACCTCCACTTGAGAAAGTACATGGCATATTTGATCAATATTCAGCAACCACATATGGCATACATACTGGCGTATGACTATTAGTTTCACTGTTACCTCTGTATGGCACAGTGGGACAACAATGGGTGGTGGCAGCAACACCACTGTATTTCCTGTCACTGCAGAAAACAGTAATACATTTCACTCCTACAATATTCATAAATAATTGTTAAATGAACATGGTCACATAGACCACATAGATAGTCACATACTTGAAATATACATATGCTTGGGTTTCCGAGCTGCTGCCACCAGGGTCTGAAGAAATGCCCCCTTCCACTCCTTCCATCATGGGGCGACCCTGATAGCTGGAGAGGGCCAGCTCCTCAGCAGGAGCAGGAGCCTTGTACTTGTTTGCCTTAAAATATGCAAGTAGGTATTGCCTACTGCTACTTACCGTTTTGAATTATGGTTTTATATTTATTTTTTATTTGCTCCCACGATCGTTTGCCACTGCCAGGGTGGCAAATAAAATAATACAGCAACAAAAGTTTAACGTTATGGAATGCACACATGTAATTATGGTCACATCTTGTGTCTGGGGCACAAGATATCAATAAGTCATGTAGCTTACGCATTTACAGCGTCTGCTATTTTCTGCCAGCTTGGCAGCAGCGACTTTGTTGATTTTTGTCTGTATTATATGTCTGTATTCCTGATATGTTTGTATTACAATATTTCACGCAGGAGGAGTAGACACATTTTGGAAGATTGTTGTCGGCTCCTCCTGCGTGAAATGTGCGGCTCTTGTTTTGTCCATGTTTCTGATTGGACATACGGTGCAAACACCGCCCCTTTATGTGAACGCGCACGTCTCTAGATTGGAAAGATCTGGGTTGAGTTAGAGAGTTGATAACCGCTGTCGTGATACCACTTATCGTGATTGCGATTGTTACGCCTTGCGTAGCCGGGTAACTGAAAGTGATCCAGAGCATGTTGATCTTGATTCGTAGTACAGGGTCCCGTTCTCCGTACGTCGCTTATTACATCCGAGATCAAATGACACATCCAAGATGACATCATCTTGCTTATCATGATCTGGCTAATTCGGTTCTTCGAACACACTTGTTGTTTATGATTAGTATAGCTGGATTGAGTTATACATTGGTCTAAAAGGGGGTATGTATCGATAGTAGAAACCTTGATCAGCAACACTGCTATTGGCTGCTCACATAAGTCTATGGCTGCTCACCGTGGCCAAAATGAGCGCCCTGTTTTTTCCGCAACAGAGCCAACAGAGCAACAGCTTGCTCGAAGGTTACTCCGAATTAGAAGATTTTATCAGAACGGCTGGCAAAAAGTAGCAGACCAAATTAAATGTAGAGGAGTGACGCGTTTTATCGCTTATTACAGTAAGCTAGGCCTATGTTTTTTTTATTTTCATACTTTCATATTTTCATTTATCATGTTTAATGTCATATGATGTGGTTTCAACAAATGTATTATGTAAATGACACCCTCAAAAAGTATAGGCTAGCATATCGCGCTGTGCTTAAGGAGCCTATCTATCACGCAATGAGCAATTAATTCGGTTTCATGTTAAATTCTGCTAATTATTCTTGCACCTTCTGCAACAGGTTCCTGTAGTAAAAATGGACAAGACATGTCTGTGACAGACTTCCTGTATCACCTCTGCTTGTAAAGCCTCAATCTATTCGTGTTTACATAAAATAAACCTGCTCCCTAGCAGGTTTAAGATTACGGACCTGTTGCTATGACAGCAAGTCCAGGATGAGCTTCGAAGAACCGAACAATCCAAGATAATGACAAATCGTCAACAATCAAATCCAGCTAACTGAGTTAGCGACGTTCGGAGAACGGGCCCCAGGCCCCTGTCGTCATGCACTAATATTTTGATAGCAAATGTGGGGGCGTCCAAACAACCTTTTTTTTTAAGTGGGGGGGACGTGACCCCCCCCTGGTTATATTGAGGCGACGCCCATGTATGGCACTGACGCAACTATGCTTGTGTCGCAAAACCAATATGCACAGTTTCGAAAAAGTATTTTGGAGCTTGTATCAAATTACGAAACCACGTGATAGATGACGTTCAATGCTTCAAACGTCACAAACTGTTTCGAAGTTTTGCCACTCTTCTGAACCAGAGCCATAGAAGGAACGAAGCCACCGCTTCTTGTTAAAGACAAATCTCACATTGCCAGAGAAGCAGCACCAGGGCCCCGTTCGTCGTAAGGGTTGAAGCTAAGTTAATCAATTGTCCTTTTAGTCCGTTAACATTAGCGAGATGAGTGAGAACAGTAAATATCGGTTCGTCAACGGCTGATCCGCATCCAAATCATGTGGTTAATTTCAATCAGGCTAAACTTATCAGGGAAATTGCACGTGCACGTCCTACTTCAAAAGGCAGGAAAGGTCGATCACCAAAACCGTGATTTTCTAACGGTATGATGGCGGAAAAGACGAAAGAGAGAGCGGTGATCGGCTATTCTCGCCATCCGAGCAAACTATTATAATGAGTCTCTAGACAATAAGCATATAATCATGGCTAAGTCAAACACCGCCACCGCTGCCAGAGCAAACAAGCAGCTTGGGAAACAATTGCCGATAAGCTAAATGCGAAAGTTTTGGGGAAATGTATAGGCTCATCTTAAGTGCCTCATTAACCCAATCAATCAGATCACATTTCTTTAATTGTGCCTGCTGGTATAGGCTTAATGGAAATTAATAATCGAATGAGATCTTGCTAGCGAAAATAATGATCTCAACTCTTTCAGAATAAGTAGGCTAAATAAAAACAAGGCGAAAGAGTATCTAATTGATACGAATTCATAGACAATTATGAGGATATATGTAGGCTACTGCGCTTATATCATGTACTATATATGTGTATATGCATGTAGGCATATGTGTAAATCCCTCTTTGATGTCATTGACTGGGACATGGCCAGGGAATATGATGAATTGATTCATCAGCTGGTTAAGCGCCAAGTACACTTTTCTTACAGCAACGCATGCTGCGGCTTTGCCAATGTTTTCTGCATCGCCTATACTGTATAAAAATGTAGCCTATAGCCTACCTGACGCAAAAAACCTCAAGGCTATGCAGTCTGAAGCACAGTTAAAGTTTCAAGTAGCTTTATTGTCAATTCTTCACATGTCAAGACATAAAAAGGAATCGATATGACGTTTCCCACTCTCCCACAGTGAAACATATAAAAAGCACAGGCACAACAGATAAGACAAGACATTTCGTAAAACATAGCGTTACATATTCACATACAGCAGCATAAGCTCATAATAAAGCATAAAGCTTGCTGCGGTGTGTGATATTTGCAATGTACGGCCCGAGAAGGTCTTGCAAATAAATGAGTCCATGTCGGCTGAATCGATATCGCTCAAACAAGAACTCATCCGTGTGAAATAAAGGATCTTGGCAATCTCGAAGAACTCTATTGGTATGGAAAACTAATCGAACTAAATTATAGCTCCTTGGTCAACTGGGTCTCTCAAAAAGGGAGCTGCCATGTTATTTTCTGGGGGTGTGGCAAGCTTATCCAGCTACACTTACGTTAGCCTGCTCTGGAGCAGGTTAGTGCTAATTGATATGTTACTATGGTGATTTATCGAAAGTTGCTTCCACGAACCAAAAAGAGGGGCGTTTTTTATCTTAGCCTGAAAATTAGCTCGCTAAACCGCTTAGCGAGCTACGACGAATACCCCCCAGGCATCACTCGAGTTTCTTCCATCAGTCATAATTATTTAGCCAAATCCGTATTGTAATAATTATAAATCCGTTCACTTGAGTGTTGTGTTATTTTATTGAAATGAAACGTAACATGATAGGACTAGGTAGGTCTATACAGTGCCCAGAAAACAAATGTTGATGATTCGTCAACATTGTCAACAGTATGCTAATAATAATTTGTAAAAGTAAAGTCCCCCCAGTTCACAATAGGCCTACATATCACAAATGTTAAGAATAAGAAAAAATCAGTGTAATCTAGTTTAATTGATATAAAAACCGTATCGTTTAAAGTCCGTCCACCCAGGTCGTCTTCCAACGGCTTTTTCGGTGGTGTAGCTGGTTAAAGCGTTGCACGACAATGTATTGATAAAGCAATTCTGGGTACCCGAATTCGCGCCCCATTGCAGGGAACCTTGGAAGATATTCTTTAACTTTTACTGTGAGATGCATTTGCATTTTAAGAATGTGGCTGCATTATTTGACTCATAAATGAAATTAGTAATCAATCATCCTATTTGCATTTTAATTTTCTTCTTCAAGAGTGCTCAATCTTTCACTTTAAGAACGTGGCTGCAAAATCGTGACCACAATTCAAATTAAAATGAATTTCCAGAAATGCATTTTCATTTTAAGAACGTGGCTGTAAAATCGTGACCACAATTCAAATTCAAATGCATTTGCAGAAATGCAAAATGAACGAAAAAGCATTCTGAGCGGCGCAGCAGAGTGACGTCAGTAGTCGCTCTTCTTCAGCTCCCTGCTGACCGAGCTATCCATCTTGTTCGGTAGGGGGCGGTGTGCACATCTGCATTGCATTACATTGCAAATGTGCCGGGAAATTGATTGAATTGCCGGGTCTTTAGAGCAGCGTTCCCCAACCGGTGCCCACCGGTCCCGGTCCGTGGGTCATTTCGTACCGGGCCGCACAAAAAAGAATTAATAACATTATTTCCTTTTAATTGATTATCAGAGTCTGAAAGACGTTTTATTCTGAAAAATGACCCGATTCTCTCCTTCTCCGTAGGCCTTTTCCCCTGAGAAAAAAGCTCTGCAAAGACGTGTGTTTACTCATTTTTTAGCAAGTTTGTGGGCTTTATTGAACGGTATCATGCGCGTCTCTTCCTCTTGACACATGACAAGTGATAGTTACCACTCAATGAAGCCTGTTTGAAACAACAACTCTATCGGTGTTTTGGATGAAGGCTATCCTGAGATCGCCACTAAAGCACTGAAAACCCTGCTTCCATTTCCAACATCAAGCGGGATTTTCTGCCGTGACAGAAATCAAACAAAATTTTGGAATAGGCCTGAACTGGATATAAGGAACGCACTTCGGGTGTCACTGTCGTAGCTTATAGTCACACACAACAGTGGGACTGACACATCGAAAGCTAGCTAGTAACAATATAACGATGGAAAACCAGGCTTAGAAACTTAAAGATGGGTCAATTGAAAAAAACGGCTGTTTATGTTACATAAAACTCAAAAAACTATTTTTCGCTCAAATCAGCTAAACTATTTTTCTCGCGCGCTCCGCGCGCTCGCATTAGGTGTGGAAGTCACTGACTAGGATCACATCAAACCCAGAATGTACATGCATTAGCAGCCCAGCTGTCCAGGGCCTATCTTTCCTCCCAGTCCGTTCTGCCGGTCCGTGAAAATATGTCTTACATGAAAGCGGTCCGTGGCGCAAAAAAGGTTGGGGACCGCTGCTTTAGAGGACGCATCACAGACCATGGCGCTCCCTCAAATTGTGCAAACACTGTTAGAATTAGCTGAACAGGTAGAATCTAATAATATATCTGAGTCTGATGCCCGTGACTGAGTAGAACAAGTCATAGAGAGCTTGGCTGCATACTCTGCCGTCACAGATTTACACATTAATAGTAGCTCTGCCACTGTTTTATTCATTGTTTGACATCAAGTTGCTCAGTCTGTGATGCGTCCTCTAAAGACACGGCAATTCAATCAATTTCCCGGCACATTTGCAATGTAATGCAATGCAGATGTGCACACCGCTCCCTACCGAACAAGATGGGTAGCTCGGTCAGCAGGGAGCTGAAGAAGAGCGACTACTGACGTCACTCTGCTGCGCCGCTCAGAACGCTTTTTCGTTCATTTTGCATTTCTGCAAATGCATTTGAATTTGAATTGTGGTCACGATTTTACAGCCACGTTCTTAAAATGAAAAAGCATTTCTGGAAATGCATTTGAATTTGAATTGTGGTCACGATTTTGTAGCCACGTTCTAAAAATGAAAAAGCATTTCTGGAAATGCATTTTAATTTTCAAATTTTACATTTCAAATTTAATTTTGGTATCTATTTGCTGGGGCATGTTTTGAAAATTAAATTTCTTTTTCATTTTAATTAAGTGAAAGATTGAGCACTCTTGAAGAAGAAAATTAAAATGCAAATAGGATGATTGATTACTAATTTCATTTATGAGTCAAATAATGCAGCCACATTCTTAAAATGCAAATGCATTTCTGGAAATGCATTTGCATTTGAATTTTGGTAACGATTTGCTTCCATATCGTTCGCCCGTCCCTACTTAATATTGTTCAAAATGCAGTTGTCTGATGAAGTATGGTGGACAGAGAATATTTTTAAAGAATTGCTGTGTGAAATCTTAATAGAGGATGATTAGCCTTAATAAACCATTCTGATTTTTTAATAATTGGAAAACCCTAGTTCTTATCCTCTATATGGTATGATAGTTCAGGTGTGTGATTTAAGATGAATATGAATGTAATATAAATATGCATATGACAACAATTTTGTGGCACCGAATGGAATAATTACTCGAGCTGGAAAGAGTCAAATGGCCAAATGATTTGTGTTGTTATTATATATAAGTGGAACCATCCACTAATTGTCCACACATTTGGCCGGCCAAAGAAAACCAACGCACTCATGGACCGGACGCTTCCCTTGCACACGTTCCTCCCTCCTTTCTCGTGTGGTTCAGAATGGCTTCGCGAAAGGATTCCGGCGCTACTCCGACTGCCACAATGGCTTCAACGGGGAACACTTTGGACTCTCCCGTAAAGCAGATACAGATAGAAGGACTGGTGAGTAGCAAATGTGAAGCGTCTGTTGTTAGCTACAAAGGCCATTACAAAGATATCTCGAAACGTGATGGCTCTGCCTAATACAATAATGTTAGCCTACCATCATGGCGGGCACCAAACGCCTCGTCCCGCCGGAGTGGATAGCTGAAATCCACTCTGTCTGTATTCAAAGATTGCGATATTATGTAAACACTGCAGAATCTAGGGCTGTCCCCGACTAAGATTTTCTTTGGTCGACCAAGACTCCACTAAAACGTCTGAAAATCGACTAATCGAAATTTGAAACGCTTTTATTTTCACAAAAAAAAAAACGTACTAACATGTTCCCGATCTGACTCAATGGCTGCTGGACATTGCAGATTCAGCCGCTAATAGCCTACTAATAATAAGACTCCTATCACCAGTCCTGTTGTAACTTTATGCCGATGGCATTTAGTAGCCTATCTTTTACAATGTACTACAAATTAAAGATATTGTTTGTTTAACATGCAAATCATCAGAGCGCGCTTATCACTGCCTGAAAACTTGCAGCATGCGAACTTACGTAGAAGCTGAGTGGGGAACGGTGCAACAGAAAGATTTTGTTGTCTTGGCCGGAGAAGATAATGTCATTAGATTTGGATGTAATTCTTATAATAGGCATATTCATTTTTCAACCCAGCGCGTAAGCATGAGCGAAGTAGTGCTAGTCCAACTTACGTTTTTCAGGTGGTAGGCTACATCATATTCGACGTCGAACTATGAAAAATAAACCGTTGTTGGCAGAGTTTGCGTTCAACGTTTTTCGAGTCACCCGGTACTTTGTAAATGTAAATGTACTTTAATGAAATGCTGCCATACCACAGATTTCTTTGCCATTTTGACTAATAACACAGACAAAGTAGGCTATGGCAGAGCTTGTAGTTCGGCAGCCAATTGTGCTCGTGCCTTGTGCAAAATACCAAAACAAAACAAAGCGCAGATTAACGAAAGGGAAAACAGTTACACCTTTTCTTTTAAATTATATATTTTCAGAGTTGCTTTATTTGTCTTAAATAATATAATCTACAATTTCTGTAGAACATTGAGTTAATTCAGCAATGATGACACAAGCGGGAATCAGATCTCACACTGCCATATGGCAGCTCGACGAAAAAAATCTTAGTCGACAAGCATATCCACCAGAAAATTGACTAGTCGACTGAGTGGGGACAGCCCTAGCAGAATCATGTACATAAAAGCACAGTTCTGTGCGAATTAGATTATTTTTGTGGTGGAGGCAGGGGAAGAGCCAGACATTTTAAACATTAGGGGCTTTGCCCAAAACCTTAGTCCGAGTATCGTTTTGATGTGTGTAGATCAGACCGCCACCCCTCTCCCCTTGGCTTGAGGCAACGGCCCCGGTGGATGTAGGTGGTATTGCACTTCCGGTTAGGCACCCGGCTCGTCCGGTCGTTTTTATCCGATTAAATCCAGTCAAAATATCCAAAACTATCTCCCCCAATATTTTTTGTTCGATTCTCGAACCTGGCTCATACTACTAACTTTTTCATCGAATTATTTTTCCTGATTTTTGCGAAGTTTGAAACCAATCCGAAATGGGTAAACTAGCACCCCATTTATTTGCTTACGTCAAGAAAAGTTGCCTGCAAATGTGCCCGCGGATACGAACAGGGCACGAGCACAAAAGGAACATTATTGGGGGGGTGGGGTTAAAAATAATTCCTTCATTAATAATTTGTTACACAGAACTTTATATTAAATATTAATACAAAATGATTCACACCTTCACAAAATCAACAACAACAAACAAACAATTTCTGCATATGCAGGTAGCAACGCTAGTGCTAAATAACTATTTAACTGGTTGGCTCCATGACGCCGGGTAAGTAGCTAGGGCTCCTGAGACTGCTCAACAAAGACAAGTGGGTTCCCCTTTGTTCTTATCAGTTTAAGACATGTCCGTAAGTACCTAGCGAAAAGTAGCCTCAACTTTCCTAGACCTTTAGCGGCGGTACTAATGCTGAAGGCTTGCTGATATAGCTGTCTGTCTTACTAGAACAGCGTATGTATGCATCGTTGCTAACGTGTGCTGACGTTGTGACTGGTGTGTGTGTGTGTGTGTACGTGTATGTGAGAGAGACGCGTGAGCGACAGAGAGACGGCGGGAAAGCAGGGAAAGGAAATGCAGCTGAACAAATACGCTGCGTGTTTTAGCCTAAATAGTGTTAAAACCATTTTTTTACGAAACGCAATATGTGGTGGCTGGTGTTTATTCTGTGGTGCAACGCTGTGTTGATTCTGTGGCGCAACGCGTGTGGGAAACACTGCACTGGTATTCTTCGAGCCACTGGTGTCGAAATTCATATGTCAGTATCATTCGCACTCACATGCTCCGTTTGACATGGCGAATTGTCCGCTTCATTTTAACATGTCAGATTTGAGTATGCGATTGCTGCGTGCGTCCTGACGTGAAACTTTAGGCTACACCATTCCGGGGGGGGGGGGGTCGCGGGGCTGCAGGGCCGAAGCCAATTTGATGTGTTGAATACTCAGCACGTTTTAAAACGTATTCTTAAAATACACATTACAGTTTTAATAAATGCTCATAATAAATCATAGCATATATTGCCTAAAACCTAAGGTAAGCACAAAAATAATCAGTGATACATTTGCGACCCATTAAAAATTATGGTCGCAATGGACTTTCAAAAGATCGCAAATGCGACCATTTCGGTCGCAGTGTAATGCCTTGTATCTAACCATGTAAAATATTTCGGCCAAAACTGTATTACATCCAGAAATAGCCATGATCTCATGTTAGTTGGGTCATCTATAGCAGTTCCGTGACCATGGAGAGCGAAGGTTCGTTTCTCACTTGATTTGTCATCGATAAAGGTTCAAGAAAATAAATAAGCCGGGGGGCCCCTCAAAAAAATGTGGGAACATTTTGTGAGAGCCCTATATCCAAAATGGCTGCCGTCAGCCAAGCTGGAAATGAACTTTTTAATGGTTTTGCTCACACTGCTGCATAATACATGGTTTCTGAGACCATTTGGGTCAAGAAATTCGTAAATGATGTAGATTTATTGATTTGACCTTCAAATTCAATTGGCGGCCAATTTAACTTGAGCTGAGAACGCACCAATTTAACTTGACCTGCAGGTCAAGTTAAATTGACAGGTTAAAAGGACATGCGCTGCACGAGTGATTAATTGCGATGACGGCTCCAATAGAAGTTATAGCGAGCACATAGAACTTTATATACATTTTCGAATCAATATATTTATTCCCAGGTGTTTTGCAATTTTCTTTTCTTTTCTTTGTGCCTACACTATATATTAGCATTCCAGGTTAAGAATACCAATGGAGGCTGGATTGGAAATCGTTAATCAAACTTTTGCCTACTTGAAACATACTATTGAGAACATATTCGCTGACATGCAGTGCACGCGTGATGAACACAGCTTTAAAAAAATAATAATTATCGCTGATTTTTTTTTTGCCTTAGGCGCTCGGGATTTGTTATAGGCGCTCGGGAAAACGGCTTAGGTGCGCGTCCAAATTTTCTCTATGCAGGAAAAACCCTGAGCCGGCTGGGCTACTGTAACTGGTCTTCCCAAGAAAACTACTGAAAGACTACAGCTCATTCGCAACTCTGCAGCTAGATTATTAACCAAAACTAAAAGGAGAGAACACATTAGTCCTGTCCTAGCTACTTTACACAGGTTCCCTGTTACCTTCAGAATTTACTTTTAAAGTCCTTTTCCTCACATACAAAGCTCCAAATGGACAAGGACCTAGCTACATTGCTACCTCTCTTACTAACTACACACCAGCTAGAACACTGCGATCATCAGATGCAGGCCTATTACAGGTTACCAGTATTTATTTGACAGGATTGGAAAGGGGTTAAAACAATAAACAGCATTTCAATTGATTGAACTCGCCTAACATCAGCAACACATTTGCTGTATACAGCGATGATGCAGGGTGTTGGAAAGCTCTAACGTCGTGTTCATGGGTACTACGAAAATATTGAAAGTGGCTTTAAGTAAGATGTCAGATACAGGGCGTACACTAACCTTTTCCACTGGTTGCACTTGCGCTACTAACCTTTTCAGTTACTGGCGCATAACATGATTTGGTCACACAAATTATTCATAGTAAGCCGCTCTGGATAATAATGAACAATAATGAACCTGTATTGCATACAGATGTGCACTGTAAGGTTCCCATGGCATGAAAATGTCACTGTGAGGTTATTTAACATTAAAGGAGACATGACATGCTGTTTTTGGATGCTTTTATATAGGCCTTAGTGGTCCCCTAATACTGTATCAGAAGTCTGTTTCCCAAAATTCAGCCTTGGTGCATAATTACAGCCACTACTAGCAGTCCCACAAGGAGCTTTCCTCAGAACGCGCTGTTTTGGTGTCTGTAGCTTTAAATGCTAATGAGGAGCGGAGGGGCGGCACCATGCGCTAATGTTTACAATGGATGTATCGCAATGGCTGTAGCCCCGTTGCTGTAAGATGCCTCGAATTTGCCCATTCTCATCTGATAACCCTGGTTTGCAGAGGTACACACTCAGTCATTTCAATGAGGGGAAAGGCGGATATCGCATGCGCCATAACACCAACAGCAGAACGGTTATCCAAATAACACAAGTGTACAACACTCACGTTACAGCATGTGTATTCACACACATACTTGATGCTATCTACCTTTCCATTAGCGACAGTAACTCAGCTGTTAGCTGCAGAGCTAATGTTACAGCCACATTCTAAGGGTAGCAAGCTAGGTAACCATATACAGTAAAGCTACAAAATGATATAGAGTTAGTTAACTTACTTGTCCGAGGTTAGTAGCTGGACGAAGGAGAGTTAGTACTGATACAGAATTTAATTTCAGCCAGTTTTGTATTAGCTCAAGTTGAGGAAACAGTCGTGGCTGAAGTGTTTGGCGCAGACATGCAAAACAAATGGTGTGTTTTGCATGCACCTACAACAGAAGGTGTGTAGGTGCATTTCCAGAGAAAATAAAATTAAGATACTGGGTCTTCAGAGGCTCGGATCAAGGAATTGTAAAAAGATTTTTGTTTTCCTTTGTACTTCCAAACTGAGCAAATGTAATGCTTCGTTCGTTTGCAAGCCATGATGTCTCTCGAGGATAAAAACACTTGCACGGTCGTAGCTCAGTTTCTTATGGGCGGGCCAGATTCTCAGGGCGGGCGAAGCAGAGAGAGGGGAGGTAACCTTCCTCCATGTGACGTAACAAAGAGATTTTCAAACAGAGCAATTGAGCTTTCATTTTCTGAAAGGCAGGCTAGGGGAACTCATATTAATGTTAAATAACCTCCTAAAGTGAAGTTTTCATGTCATGTCACCTTTAAAGTTCCCCTAGCCTGCCTTTGGTCCCCCAGTGGCTAGAAATTTCGATAGGTGTAAACCAAGCCCTGGGTATGTTTCTCCGCCTTTGATAAAATAAGCTCAAATGCTTAGATCTGAAAATCTTATGTTGTCATAAGGGGAAAGGTTACCTTCCCTTTCTCTGCTTTGACCGCACAGAGAATTTGGCCCCCCCAATGAGAAGATGAGCTACGACTGTGCGAGCGCGATATTGTTTTTTCCTCGAGAGACATCATGGCTTGCAATGGCAGTTAACCCACACCACATCTCCTCCTCATAGCATTTACAGCTATAGACACAGAAATGGCACGTTCTAAGGAAAGCTCATTGTGGGACTGCTCGTAGTGGCTTTAATTCTGTACCAAGGCTGAATTTCGGGAATGAGACTTAAGATACAGTATTGGGGGACCACTAAGGCCTATATAAAAGCATCAAAAAACAGCATGCTATGGGACCTTTAATTACTTGCCATCTTTTAAACCACATGCCTTCTTGTTTTCGTTAACATTAATTGTGATAGATTTACTGCAATAGAAAATACAGTAGGCCTACATTATGAAGTGCAAAATGAATTTATTTTAAATTTCAGCATGTTATGGTTGGGGCACAGATGGGCAGACTCCTGAACACTTACTCTTATCTCCCAAATAAACGTACCGGTACGTTTATTTTTTTACCCGAAAAATCCATCCGGTACGTGCTTATTTTGGACGGTACGTTTATTTTTTGGGGGAAAATCGAGACATAATTTTAGAAAATTCCATGCATTCTTTTCGGAAGGGAAGATAAATTTGAACTCTTTGATGTGAAAACGTAGCTAGCTACCTTAGCTAGCTAGCTACTGGCAAGTAGCTTACATTAGCTAACGACGTTAGCTACCAACTGAAGGTTGTCTGTGCAAGCTAGTAAATGTTAGCCAGAGCCTCATTATGGCTCTGATGTTAGCTCTAGCTACTGTACACTCACATAACGGTTCCCATTCAGCACACCAGCATGACAGTCACAACCTATAGACAACGAGCCTCTCATCGTCAAATAAAAATCCCAGGGTATTTACTTTTTTATATTTGCGAACTCAAGTAAAGTAAAAAAGACATTTACCTTTAGCCTTCTGCTGTTGTGTCAGTGTCAACTACGTGGTTACAGGTATATCACAGCACCTGCAATTGTGCTGCGCGGCAGTCGTGTCTACTATAAGTTTGTTTAGGTATACCAGTAGTCATGGTATGTTTGTTATTTGACAGCTTTGTAACTGTATTTCCAAGCTACAGGCATTGAAGTATTTTCCTAGCAATGCTTTATTTGGTAGTGGTTGTCATGTAGTCACTGTAAGCTGTTTTAGGAAAAGTTATAGTACTAGTACATGTATGTTTGTAACTAGACAGACTCTTTTCTTTTTTTTTTTTACTTTGTAATAACTATGTATTTCCAAATTACAAGTGTTGAAGTATTTTCCTAGCAATGCTTTGTTTGCTAGTGGTTTTCATGTTAGTCATATCGACTAAGTTTTTGAGAAAGTACCAGTACTATATTTGTAACCAAACAGCCTCTTTAAAAAAAAGAATTCTAACAATGATTATGTATTTCAAACCAACAAGTGTTGAAGTTTTTTCCTAGCAATGGTATATTTGCTGTCCATTTCTATTCCTGATTGCAAGTGACAGTAAAAGATGCGCACTTACACTGGTAGGAACACATTTTGATAGCATATGGACACAGTTTGCGTGTTGATTTGGCAATTTTCCTGGAGGTACTTTTATTCCGGGGGGTACTTTAATTAGATTTTGAGGATTTGTCTGGGGGGTACTTTTATTTCATTTTTTTTTTTTTTTGGGTGATAAGAGTAAGGAAAAATAACGCCCACATGCAGTCGGAGGTGTTGCTGCATCACGGTATATGTAGGCCCAACCTGTCTCGACACATCGCGTGCTTCATGCCGTCATTGTGAAGCTTCAATGTTTTGTGTTTGAATTGTTTTGACGCTGTTACAAATTTAGACAGTCTTGCAATTGAAGGCCCACAGAATTTATAGAACACACAGTGCATTGCTCGTCTTGGTAACTTAGCTCTAACCATTGCTGCCGCCGTCAGTATTGACAGTATTGCCATGGCAATACTACTTTTGAAACAAGTATTGCCTCATTTGCCTGGAAATACTACTTTTTCGCAGACCTTATGAGGTTTATTTAATTTAGAACACTTAAGTAAACTGTAATGACAACCACATTTGATGTAGTGAGGAATCTGAAGTGATACGAAAAATGTGACTTTTCAATAGGCTACACGTTGCGCCTTGCGCTGGCGAAAAAGTTTGGCAATACTACCTATACGCTGGTAATGGCACCTATGACCACTGGTGTTCTTTGAGCCACTGGTGTCAAAATTCATATGTCCGTATCATTCTAACTCACATGCTCCGTACATGGCGAATTGTCCGCTTCATTTTAACCCGTCAGATTTGAGGAGCCTATATGCCATTGCTGCGTGCGTCTGGACAAGAGGTAGATTATTATTTTTTAAATCAACTTTAGGCTACACCATTTCGGGAGGGGGGCGAGGGGGTCGCAGGGCTAAAGCCAACTTGATGTGTTGAATGTTCAGAGCACGTCGTTTTAAAATTTATTCTTAAAATACACATTACTGTTTTAACAAATGCTCATAATAAATCATATTTTTTTATTATTTTTTTATTAAAATTAAAAATTTCGATCGCAATGGCATTTCAAAAGGTCGCAAATGCAACCATTTCGGTCGCAGTGTAGTGCCGCTGAGATATTAGATACATTAACTGTAAATTAACAACGATGAAGAGAAGTGTCAAGAATAAGAAAAGATGAAGAATATGAACCGTTCTAAATATATAAATACTCATTCTCAGATTTAGTCAGTTTGCTTCAGATTCTTGGAAATCAATATTCTCAGGTCATCTGCGTGGCCCAAACCGAGGTCCGGATCACTTGAGTCCAAAATATAAATTGCAAATAATTAGAGAACAAAGATTTGTGAAGTCAAATTTAATGCATTGAAACCCTGTAGCTGGATATTCAAGCCCTCTAGCAAGGCATCCATTGAACATTTTGTTCATGGCCAGAAATAGCAATTTCCTAGGACTAAATGATGGTTGTCCATCACCATATTTCACAGTATTTGTGTTAAGAAACACAGGTCCCTCTACCTTTTGTATGCACATACATTTGGCGACTCCCAGATGTAGTATTAACTTTTTTTTGCAATACTTATGCTTTGCCACCAGGGGACACAATTGCTTCATTGGTAGACACATTTTACCAGTGACTTTCAGCAGCGAGAGCACAGCTATTTGCTTTGCTTTTAAGACCAGGACCTTGACTTGCCAGCAGTAACATCTTTTTTTCAATATCCTCAATAAATTGCCATTGCCGACTGCAGAGCAGAGTTTCAGTATGTGCATATAATTAACAGGGTTTTTCCTGCATAGAGAAAGTTTTGGCGCGCGCCAAAGCCGTTTTCCCGAGCGCCAATGACAAATCCTGAGCGCCAAAGGCAAAAAAAAGTCTGTGATAAAAGAATAAAATAAAAGCGGTGTTCATCACGCGTGCAATGCATGTCAGCGAATATGTTCTCAATAGTATGTTTCAAGTAGGCTACAGCCGAACCTTCTTTCTGTTTTGATCAATAGTAATCGAGTTGATAAGTGTGTAATCTTGTCTAATCAATACGCAACTGTGAGGTGCGCAAATGGACAGAGTGGCCACTAAACTGTCGTTCCGCTGCGAGGGCCAGCCCGACGTGCACGAATACACCTGTACAAATGCAAATGAAATTTCCACTCAAAATGCTGACAAAAGTTTGATTTACGATTTCCAACGCAGCCTCCATTGGTATTCTTAACCTGGAATGATAATATATAGTGCAATGTTTCCTCTATGACTAAATTTCTGCCGCCACGGTATCAGAAATCAGACAAAATTTTAGGCCGTCTATCAGCAGTGATTGTTAGAGTGCATGTCGGAGAATTGCACGGACATGCCCTTCACACCGCAGTTGAGATTGCGTGTGTGCGTCCTTGAGAACTTTAAGTCGTATAACTGATGTTGTCAGTTCATGTAAGCCTGTTATTGTATAAGTATATAGTTCTTGCAAATTTAAATCAAGTTAACTGGCGATTTTCGTTGTTTGTATTCTTCCCCTGCTTGCTAAATTGCACATGTCTGTTGATTCGATAGCGATTGCTGCCCTTGCTCAGGTTTGTATTTTAGGTGCATTATTATGCTGAAGTAGTTTTAATTAATAAAAAGTGGGTTTATTGTTATTATTTGCAATTAGATGCAAAACACCTGGGAATAAATACATTGATTAGAAAAAAGAAAAAAAAAGTGTATGTATGTGTGTGTATATATATGTATATGTGTATATATGTGTATGTGTATGTGTATGTGTATGTGTATGTGTGTATATGTGTATATGTGTATATGTGTATATATATGAAAAAAAAGTGTATATATATACACACACACACACACACACACACACACACACACACACACACACACACACACACACACACACACACACACACACACACACACACACACATACTCGTCTTTCCCCCTCAGGGGGTCCGCTAGATTTTAGCCCACATATGGGGCCCACCCTTTCCAATGGTCCTACACCTCTGTAAAAAATCAGGGAATGTAAAGTGCAGTTCCTAATCACAAATACCACTTCAAAGTAACATAATTCACAACTTTGGTACACCAGTGTTATGGACACTTGTGGGGTCATGTTTTTAGCGTACAGCAATTGTGGGGACCACATTTACACACATATACACGTTTCTAGCTTTTGTATCTTAGAGGGGACAGACAGTCAAATGTTTTCTAGCTTTTGTATCTTAGAGGGGACACAGTCAATAAACTATCTGGAGACAACTGTTTTTCGTATTTTGTCCTTGATTGGTAGGTGAAATTGCAGGACTTTGTGATTTACATTTTTATTTCAACTTCTACATCTGGCATCTAGTCTCCCATGCTCTTCTCCCTCAACAATAACCAACCTCCTGAACATCAAGTCAAGATCAGTCACTGTGTAGTTAACCTCAGTAAGAAACTGTCATTAGGTAGACTGGGCAGTACTCACAAAACACTAATTTGTTCACAACATTTATTGAACTATTTTTTTTTTTTACCATTTATGAACTTATTAAACCAGTGTTATGACTGTATTCCTACAAAGTAGGATCCCTCCCTCCCTCCCTCCCTCCCTCCCTCCCTCCCCATGTATTTCTCAAAGATAACAAACACTTCATTGGAATCCTCCCTCCCTCACATTTTCCTTCTTAGGGAACAAATACGGTTTTTGATATAAAATGTTACTGCTTTCCAGTCTCTATTTCTTAGGGCTTGAGGTTCAGCAGTGATGCAGCGCTGACAGTCCATTTTTCCTGGAACTTTCTGCATCACTATGAAGTTGTTCAGATGCTTTTCTACGGCAGCCGATTCCTCTGGCATCCAGCTTCGTTTCACAGAAGTTTGTTTACCTAAGTGGACATACAAAGCTTTTATCATTCTTTCAGATGATTCCAATCACTGATCACTTTCCTCTGTTCTAACCATTAAGTCAACACGTGAAATGCCCAACAAGAAACTCGCCATCAATCTCCTTAATTTTGCTAAGCTCACCTCTCTTTTTTCCAGTCTCGTCTGTGCTTTGGTCGTCCCTTGTGGAAGTACATGATAGTGGGTCTTCCCTGCAAGCATCTCCTGACCCTTGTGCTCCTGGAGTACGGGCACCTAGATACAGAAGGTTTTATAATACAGATAAATCATAATCTTTAAGATGCCACCTATTACATCTCTTCTAAACAGTATGATTTCTCTGAACTCGCCTCTTTTTTTTGCTGACTTCTTCTTGAGCTTGCCTTTGTTTTGGTCATCACATTCTTGCATGGAGGTCACCCTGTCCCCATCTTCTGACCTCTGTGTTTCTGGCATACTGGCATGTTCTGTAGGCACCGAAAATATTTAGATCAACTAACCTTAATTGTCAATAAAACTGTCAAGACTAGGATGTTTATCATGCATACTAAGTAAAATGGTGAGAACTAGTGAAATCTACAGGCATTCAACTTTCCAAATCAACATGCAATGGTCATACATTTTCATATCTAATAAATCAGATCATAACGCATTAAGAAAAACAATCACACACACCTCCAACGTCTTGGTCTGAACACACCTCCATGGATTCATCCGCCATCTGCATCTCTGTGTCAATATCAACAGTCTCTAAAATGGTAATCGACAATAGGCATGAGTTGGAAAGCTAAAACTTGTGATGAACTCCCCCGGCACATGGATACCAAAGCACTACAAAAATGTGGTCTAATTTATATAAATACTTAACCTAAACATTTTATGGTTATGGTTAATTCTAGCTCTTTTCACCAGTATGTAATGTTCTGAGTATGACAACTTCTTACTACCATACCTGAATTCTCTGTACTTGATTCAAATTGTTATTACATTATGCTCCTTTAACTTCCCACATTAAAAAAATGACATCCACATATCTGAACAGTTAAAATTCAAAATATACTGTTATATTTTCACCATATAATTGTGCACTAAGACTAAAATGTATTTTAGACTTAATACCATTTGGATCAATGTGAATCTCATCCAGACTTTTCCCTTTGTATTCTCCAAGCCGTCCCTGTTCTAGTGCCATGAGAACTTTGCTTATTTTAGCAAGCTGGAGAGTGCCCTCTGGAAGGTGGTAGTGCTTTCTGTGGACGTCAATGTTATGTCCAAGAAAATCTGCCAACTGATCAAGTTCTGTAGTCTTGAGATTCAGAACGGTTGAAAGAGTTGCAATGTGTTTTCTCAGTTTCGTTGAGGTTAGTGCTTTGCGGTTTTTGACATCAACACATTCATGCACAAACTGTCTTATGCAGTCACAACCCCTGATGTAATGGACCGATTTTGGCAACACAAACAAGAATCCATTTTCTTTCAGCACACCACATTCTTCTCGCTTCTCAATCAACATATCGAGCGATTCCCTCATCAGTGGAGTGAGAAGAACAGGGACTTTCCTTCCTCTCTTTCCTACTATGGTTATCCGGATAAAATGTTTGCAAAGCTTCTGTTCGAGTTCTGTGAGAGCTAAGTTAACATCTTCATGTGCCTCTGATACATCTCTTGTTAAATACGAAGTCAATGGCATTCTGGACACTTCTCCTTCCCTCCGGCGGTTGAAAAGGATTACTTGCGCCAGGGTCACCTTAGTGAGGTCTTTCCAGTTCTGGGGTGAAACCTCTTCTTTCAGGGCATTCAAGTGGTGCTGCTGTTTTGCAGACAAATGAGAATGGAGATTCAGGACATCCTCTGTGAAGGGCAAGAGTTGAGGAGCATTCCATTTGGACTGATTAATTTGAGTTAGAGCTTGGCTTGCTATGTCAAATCTCCAACTCTCTTTGTATAGCTGTGCAAATTCGTCTGCATTTTGAACTGCTTCCTTATCTTTTTTTTTCAAGCCTTCAGATTTTATAAACATGGCCAAAGAATGCAAGTTGTGTCCAACTTTTGCGAGCGTAAGTTGGACGGTCAAATTTTCCAGTTTCATCACTTAACCCAGCCACGTGTCTTGCAGCTGTAACAGCGTGGTTATAGTTTTCAGGTTTGATAAGCTCTCTCATTGTCTTCACAGGTGTAACTTCTTCCGCTGCTAGCATCAGCCGCTAGCATCAGCCTAGCAAGCTCTCTCAGCTTTTGTCTTATGTACTGGTGCTGGCTGGTTGCCCTTTCATTCTTTGTGAACAGTCTTTTCCCATACTCTAAAATACAGCAGTCTTTTTTAACGGCAAGAGTAATCTTGTCTTGAATCATACAATTTAAGAACTTCCAGTATGCATCGTTAAATCCAGTTGGAGCAGGTTCAGCAAAAGCACACAGTGCTTGGACCCTTGTCTTACCTGGTTTGGAGGTCAGCCTCTCAGGGTTCAATTTGCAGACCTGAAAATGTCGCCACATTGTTCTTTTTTTGAACAATCCAGAGCAGTACACACAATGCAAAAACTCATGTCCTTCCGTTTCTTTCTTTGGCTGCTTGCATGGTACGAGTTTGCCTTTCTTACTCTCCAAGACCTCCCTGTTATTCACACAGTTACCTTTATTTCGGATATAGTCCAATTGCACTTTTCTTTCTTTTGAGTTTTTTGTAAAACTAAGGGCTTTTGCAACATCGATCTCATTGCTGTGCTTACGCTGCAAGTGTCTGGACATTTTTTGAACTACTTGTTTACAATAAAGGCAGTGGTGTTTCTTGTTGTATCTCCTAGAACCATCCTCATTTTTTGAAGCAGGACTGGCAAAGACAGATGGCATTGAAACACTTGACTCCTTATTAGTACATGTTTGCTCTATTTCCTTGTCATCAAGATTGACCATGCTATGCTTTGAGCTGCTCTGACGTGTAGACTTTGATCTGCTCTGACTCGTAGATGTCATTTTGTTATTTATATTTTCCTGGGAAATCGTTAAGCTGCAGTCACTGTCTGTGCTTTCCTCATTAGGATTGGGTGCGTATTCTTCCCCACTATCATCACTTGAGTCTAACAACTCATCTCCTATAGGACTCATTTGAATCTTGAAAGAAAAAAAAGACGGTAAACTTAAAAAGATATGTCAGACTATGTACAACACAAGTACATTTACAAATAATGTGATACTGGTAAAACTTAGTGTAACAGCTTGAGTGTAAAATGTAGAATAAAGCATTAAAATGCACACCCATGGCTATCCCTAGCGGCTGAGTTTGGTCAAGCAAAAATCCCTAATTTGCACGTTTGCCTCTCTAGTTAATAAACTTGATTTTGAGAAGCACTACCCTTTAAGCGAAAAGAGTAAAAGGTGGCTTACAAGATGGCCTATGCTTGTTCTTGCCCTTAGTGAAGCGAGTCTGAGTGAGGGATCCGTTGTATTGTCATCCATCTGCAACAAGACAGTTGTACATTTTCACTCACATCCTAATAAAATAAATAACTAGAGAAAAGATGGTTTGGGAAATTCAACATATTGGTATTCAAAGCATTAACGGCATACCAGAGTGTCTTTAGTCTTTACATCAGTTTCGTCCGATTGGACACTTGAACAATAGTTAAGAGACTCCTCATAGTCAGTGTCTTCCACTATGCTCTCATTTGAATCATAGAGAGCATCATTATAGTCTGGTACTCTGTCAATCATCTGAAAGAAGAGAATTGTCAAGGTATAGTCAGTATGGTCAGATCCTATTAAAACCAATCACAAGGGAAAGGGCAAATTGTGTAACATTATTTTACAGGTATTCAAAATATCAAAGGCATACCAAAATGCTTTTTGTCCTCCTCAGCATTGGCACAACTGGATGTAGACCCAGGTTATTCAAAAAATAATTGGTTTCATCCGTTTCATCAGCTTCATCCGTTTCATCCGTGTCCGGATAATCAACTAAAGAAAAACCTCTGACAGTACACATCTAAGTAAAATGAAAAACAAAATCAGGTTATCCAACGCCACCACCGGCTGTCCCTCATAACCATAGAGGACGCAGATACGGCTACTATCCTTAAGGGCCCGCTCACCAATGTCAGTCTGATTGCTACAGAGACAGAACTACATACATATCTACATAACACCATTACCTCTGGGCTAGCATCATCACTGGACGTCGTATGGTTAAGGCACGCCTCAGTCTCTACTCCCACAGCAGGAGCCTGCAAGATAGAAAAGCAAGGCTCATTAAGATCTGGTCAATATTGTTTGAATGGATATCTACAAAAGTCACAACTGAAAACCATTTCTGAATTAGCATCACTTAAAGCCAGGTGCAAGACCTGGTCTTTTCTAGATGTCTCAATAACACACAGGGGGCTGCAATGGATCACATTCAAAATATTGGTTATAAACACTCAACAGCTCAACATGCGCAACATTATGGCTCTAACAACTGGAGTTTAGATACTGAAAGGTGTTGGCCAAATGGTTTAAAATCACTGACAATGTCATCTACACGGGAGGGCCCCATAAGGACAAGACTAGTTTCCAAGAAGAGTGTGTGTGAAGTTAAAAGGACCCCATGAGGACAAGACTAGACACCAAGATGTGTGTGTCTGAAGTTTAAAGGACCCCATGAGGACAAGACTAGCAACCAAGTGTGTGTGAGGTTAACTCCATCTGAATCCAAAATCCAAATCCATGCCCAGAGCCCCACGAGGGCTAGACTAGAAAGGAAGGTGTGTGTCAGATTAACCCCGCTCCCTCAATCAGAGGTCTACCGATCACTCAAAACGAGTGAGCCTGCTTGAAAAGCTCTATCAGAAATGCAATGTGAACACCTAACTTTCTTGATCATGGAAGTCCATAGGATAGGAATAAGCCATTCTGGTCCTGGAGGTCAAAACACTTCTGGTTTTCCTGTTTTACATGGCTGGTGCTGACATTCACCTGATAATCAAGCTCTGAATCCCTCTATTCAGAAGGATGGAAACCAGAAGTGTTTTGGCCTTCCAGGATGGGAATTGCCTATCCCTCACAGACTGCACAGGTCACCTACAGTCAACACAGTGTGTGACAATGGTGACCGTCTACATAAGTCCCTTACCTCTGGGCTAGCATCGTCACAGGACGGCATATGGTTAAGGCACGCCTCAGTCTCTACTCCCACAGCAGGAGCCTGCAAGATAGAAAAGCAAGGCTCATTAAGATCTGGTCAATATTGTTTGAATGGATATCTACAAAAGTCACAACTGAAAACCATTTCTGAATTAGCATCACTTAAAGCCAGGTGCAAGACCTGGTCTTTTCTAGATGTCTCAATAACACACAGGGGGCTGCAATGGATCACATTCAAAATATTGGTTATAAACACTCAACAGCTCAACATGCGCAACATTATGGCTCTAACAACTGGAGTTTAGATACTGAAAGGTGTTGGCCAAATGGTTTAAAATCACTGACAATGTCATCTACACGGGAGGGCCCCATAAGGACAAGACTAGTTTCCAAGAAGAGTGTGTGTGAAGTTAAAAGGACCCCATGAGGACAAGACTAGACACCAAGATGTGTGTGTCTGAAGTTTAAAGGACCCCATGAGGACAAGACTAGCAACCAAGTGTGTGTGAGGTTAACTCCATCTGAATCCAAAATCCAAATCCATGCCCAGAGCCCCACGAGGGCTAGACTAGAAAGGAAGGTGTGTGTCAGATTAACCCCGCTCCCTCAATCAGGGGTCTACCGATCACTCAAAACGAGTGAGCCTGCTTGAAAAGCTCTATCAGAAATGCAATGTGAACACCTAACTTTCTTGATCATGGAAGTCCATAGGATAGGAATAAGCCATTCTGGTCCTGGAGGTCAAAACACTTCTGGTTTTCCTGTTTTACATGGCTGGTGCTGACATTCACCTGATAATCAAGCTCTGAATCCCTCTATTCAGAAGGATGGATGGAAACCAGAAGTGTTTTGGCCTTCCAGGATGGGAATTGCCTATCCCTCACAGACTGCACAGGTCACCTACAGTCAACAGTGTGTGACAATGGTGACCGTCTACATAAGTCCCTTACCTCTGGGCTAGCATCGTCACAGGACGTCGTATGGTTCAGGCACGCCTCAGTCTCCACTGTCACATAGGGAGCAAGTGTTTTTGTCACCTGGAATTTTAGATAAAAAAAACAAGAACTAATACATCAGATCATAGAGCTGAGAGATTATATGGATATCCTCATACACATATATAAAGACCTATATATTTTAATTGATTGTTGACTTCCTTTTACCATCGAGAGAAATACAAATTGGCTGGACTAGACGTGTTCAAACACTATAAATGATCAAAATATGCAACCATATCTTATCTAAATCACTCACTTTTTCACGCCATGGCCATTTTGAATCCCCATAGTTGTAATTTATTTCAGTTCCTGCTTCTATATTTTGTACAGCAAATAGGCACAAATGTGGCATGCCATTTACTATGATTTTTTTCATTATGCAGTTTGGAGATTTGTGGTTGTCATTTACTAATCTTCCAAGAGATCCGTCTTCACTGGTTGCAATTATACTAAAAAGGTAAAAGTGTCGCAAATTAACTGACTGCATGACGTGATGGGAGGATGCCATGGTCTAGATTAATCTATTCCCATTAACCTTAAGTATCAATACTCAATCTGTGATTGCTGTTATAATCAAAAACTGATTCACTAAGCAGGTGATTAAAATATTGTTGCTTTTACTTATGCTTTTAACTATTCAATTAACTATTGGTTTTAGATTTAAACTACTTAAATGTCACTGATGTCTACCAAATATTTAACTTGACATGCTTACCACCAGTTACGTTTCTGCCATTCAAATTCAAACAGAAAAGTACACTCCGTCTGTGAGTAGTTTCTTGACTGGCATTCTTCCAATGATACAAGTTCACCCCTGTACTCCAACACGAAAGCACCTGATTCAATGGGCTAGGTGGTGAACACTCCTCTACCTATAAGGTCACAAATAAATGTACATGGCTGTTTGCATCATGGGTTCAATCATGCGCCAAACAAATAAAATCATAAATATAGTTACAAGGAACAACTTGGATTCCTCCTGAAAGTTGCGTACAATTTGAAAATTGACATGGTATAGACACATGTATATTTAAACTTATTTGAAACAATATCCCATTTTTAAATTTAAAAAATCCTACCTTTGTAGCTGTCAATGAATCTTTCCACAAACAATGGCTTGTCCCTCGATGACAAAATATGTGAAGTTGCATCATCAACAGGCCGCATCCTCTTCCTTTTGATCATTGTGTCTGGAGTTTTAAATAATTACACAGGTATCCAACATCATCTTTTGATAACTTATCAAATGGATGTCCAACATCAAACCCCAAATTACCTTTAGATCACTCATGCAAACTTGAAATGATTAAGGCCAGGTACCCCATTTTTTTTTTATTAATCACATCAGAATGAGATGCTTCAGGTCTGCCTGTCATTTTTCACACAGCATGAAGGGGAACATCCATGTCCAAATACATCCCCCTCACACCACTATCTTATCTATTATGCATATTTTTATCTATCTCCCAATCAACCGATCCCCCCACCCCCAATTTACCTATCGATCCCCTCAAACTATCATCCTATCTACCTACATCACCCCCGATCCCCCTCGCCCTCCATCTCGGTCTACCTATCTTGGCTTAGTTGGTTGGTGCTAAATATCTAACGCTACCCCGCTTATTTTTACTACCCTCAGTGATGCAGTTCAACTCAAAAGCACTACTCAACATTACGTGTACACGTCCTTTCGACTAAAATCGCATGAATGATTGTAATAATTAATGTGTTCTCTATCACTTCAGTTAGCATAAAAAGTTAGCTAAATCGCTAGCTTTAACTTAACAGGCAGGTGTATGGATGGTTATAAAGCCTAGCAAGCCAACTAATAATTACCACCTTCATTAATGCAATTTCACTTTACTTGATGTGTTGTACTGCTGTGAGTAAAACTGATTTAGCAAAATTTGAAACAATTCGTTGGCTTTAGAGCTAGCGTTAGCTGTCATGATATAGCTAGCTAGCTAATAATTACTAGCCTACCTTCCTGAATGCAATTTCACTCTAAAGCACCACGACATATCATACATACACATCTTAGTAAGATGATCTTACTACTCACCTCCGTTTTAGTTTTGCTGTGAAGTGGTTCCATGGACAAATAAGTAGCGTTAGCTCTCTCATATGCAATTAGGTCTTCAGAACACGTGTATCGTCAAACGTTGATAAGATAAGAGATAAGATAAGAGTCGACTGACACGCACGCGCGACAAGCTACAAGATTGGTTAAGGGCGGGACTTCTGTGATTCTATTGGCTAAGCGCGCGGTAAGAGCGGGACTCTGTAACACATCCGGAAGTGTGTGTGTGTGCTGCAGTACCGCGAAGATCCTTCAGGGGCAATATAGAGCAAAAAAATAACACACACATACACACCCTTAACTCATATTTGCTACATTTCGGGACATTCAAAGAAAAATCGACAGGCATATCAGGGGAGCCTCCTGAGCTAGTTTAAATGATAATCGGTGTGGGGCCCACCATTTTGGGCCCCACAAGGTTTTTGGGCCCCGTCCTACTGGTGGGCTCCCTGTCTTTGGATCCCTTAAAGTAACAAACACGAGGCCACACACACACACACACACATATGTATATGTATATGTATATATATATATATGTGTGTATATATATATATATATATATATATATATATGTGTATGTGTGTGTATATATATGTGTGTATATATATGTGTGTATATATATATATAAACCCACTGCCCACTTGGGGCCAGTGGGTTTGAAACTTACTGGCCCCAAGACAATTTTTACTGGCCCCCCTCCAAAAGTTGTAATTTATCATTGTTACAACAAAACAAAAGACTTCTAAGTTGTGTTATTCTGTTAACATGTTTAACCATTTATTAAACACATCCTGGATATAAAAAGAACAAAAATGAAATCACATTTCTAGTGATAAAAAATAAAAAGGTAATAGTCAGCAAAACAATTGACTTTTAACCTCAAACATGACGTGCTCTCTTCCCCGCTGACAGCCATCTCTGCACAACTCTGTCAGGCTGAAACTGAAACTTCTGGTCTCTCAATGCTAATATATAAAAGCTTCCATAGCATTTCATCAGTATGATACTAAATACCCAAGTCGACACCATTCTTCTGCTGCGGTTCAATAGCCTGGGGGAACGAGGTGAACGGCTGGCCCGTCTTAATTACGTGATATGCCGTTGTTAAGTCGTGCAATAACACGATGGGCATCTACATTTTAATTCCTGACCAGCATGGTCAACGGCCTGGAAGATGGATTGTCAACCATCCGCTTAGCTGTCACGCAAACCAGGTGCTGTATGCTAGCATGGCTGGTCAGGGATTGTTTTAGAAAATTGTCGGTGCCTGTGTAAAAAGATCCACTTTTTTCTGCTTTAGACGGGAACATACGACAGACGACACAGTGCATCTTCGTTCCATAAATAAAAATGCTTCCGTTTGAGCTCGTAGCTCTACTTTGCTGCCATCGTCACTTTATTGTCTCGCGCCAGTTGTTAAACATGTATCGAGATTAGAGAATTACAATTTGACAACCACTCGTCACTCACTACTCAACTCTTGATTTGCCAACTGTGCGCCCCACAAGCTGAAGTTATTTATGCATTTAGCAAAACATATGAAGGATGTTAACTTTTACAATGCAAATTTTTTTTTCAATCAATAATTTGTAGTGGCCCGATCAGGCCAGTGAGTTGCTAGTTTAACTGTTCCAACGTTACCTTTTACTGGCCCCGGGCCATCGAGCCATCGTTATTGTCGAGCCCTGACATGTCAACGTTTAGTACACATGTCAACGTTTGTCTGATAAATCTTTCTTTCTAGTTGAGGTTTGCAAAAAATAAATGGAAGACCTTGAGGGACGGCTACAAAAAGGAAAATAATAGGGAGAAAGAGTGGAGCAGGAGTGGAGCGGTAGACCATGGAGATACGCTGCTGTCATATGAGTTTCCTAGCTCCATTCCTAGAGTTCAGGGAGACAAGTGGCAACTTCCCCATCGAGACAGAGCCCACTAATTTTGAGAGGATGCTTGATGCTCTTCAAGCACCTGCACCTCAACCACCACAACCACAGGAAGACGAGGATGAGCTTTTTTTTTTTAAGCCTCGTCCCCTCTGAAAAGATTGCCACCAGAAAATTTTATTTTCACCACTTGTTTTGAGGCAGAGGCTGAGATGCGGGCCACAGTGACATTGGCCTACTAAATGAAATATTTGTCACTGACAGAACCTTGTGTCCATTTAATGTAATTGGTACTATGAATGGTTGGTATACTCTTAGTTTAAACATAAACAAAGGATCTGTAATGTTTGGACTTATCACTCACAATCTGGAGGGGTGTTCAGTATTGTTATTCAGTCACCAGAGCCACAGAGAGAGAGAGCCCCTGAGAGACAGCCAGAAAGAGACCTGTTCCAATTCCAAGCTTACTCCCAGTACCTGATGGCATTTGGTCAGTGGTGAATAGCCCAACTGGCTTGTGTGTTATGTTGGTTTTCCATAATCCCTTTCCAATAATTCAGGTGGTTCAGTACAATGCGGGTATCGATTCCAGACACGTGGTTGCATCCTGTTTTTTTATTTGGGGGTGAGGGGAGGTCAGGCTGTGAGTGATGTAATGGTTGTCGGGATCAGGAATAGGTGTGTGTTTCTTTATCTGACCTTGTGGCAGTGAAAAGAAAGCCATTCGCAACAGTTACAGAGATAGAAGACAGGGGAAACTTCAGGTGTCCACATTTCTGATTGGTTTCTCCCTCTCTTTGTCACTCTCCCCTTGACCTGTTGTCTGTGATTCAGCCACCCCATAGACAGAGACAACAGGCTGGGAAGGGATAGGTTATCCTCTCGAGTTCAAACCGTTATCATTGTTGGGTATTTACATTGCGCGATGGCAGCCGAGCTGCGTTGAAATAAATCATCTGTTTCCCCAGTAGATTAGAACAGGACAGGTCCTCGGGCCAGGGCTTGAGACAAGGGCTCCCTCCCCCTGGCAAGTGATATTCTTTTTTTTTTGCTGTTGCAAGGCTCTACCTCATCTAACCTTTTCCACTGGTGGCACTGGCGCAGAACATGATTTGGTCGCACAAATGATTTATAGTAAGCCGCTCTGGATAATAATGAATAATAATAAACCTGTATTACGGGGGGGGGGGACAGAAATGACATGCCGTCGTGTAAATAACATAAGGCCATTTAGTTTGTTTAATAAAAGAGCAAGCTATTGACCTGTTTTATAGGAAAGGTAACCTTGAAATGACTTAATTTGTGATCTGGCGCTATATATATATATATGTATATAAAAAAAAAAAATATACAAATAGTCATATAAATAAATAATGATAATAAAAAAAAAGAGAAAATTAGCTACGACTTGGGGTGGGCGATATGACCAATCTTCTATCACGGTATGAGTAATTTTATATCACGGTATAGTAATTGTTCTGTAAATTCAATTAAGAAATGGTACAAAGTAACCATAATTCATCATCGCACTCGATTATTTATTACAAACAAAAACAACTGCGTCACATGAGACAACACTTGAGTTAAAAACAAAAGACTCCAAAACGTTACGAGTATGAGCGTTCCGATTGGCTGATGCGCATTCA
Source organism: Osmerus mordax (assembly GCF_038355195.1). NCBI lineage: Eukaryota > Metazoa > Chordata > Actinopteri > Osmeriformes > Osmeridae > Osmerus > Osmerus mordax. The sequence goes on from NC_090055.1 coordinate 14,058,676, forward strand.
TGCCATCCTCAGATGGCATGACTGCCAGAGTTTTACTATCCATATCTAACTTCGGTTTCAGCGTATCAACCTCGTTAAAGCTCGGTCGATATGTTAAAGCCTCAGTTTGATATTTCCCGGCATTACCTCACACTCAGTTAGTAAGTAGTTAGCCTTCACTAGTCATCCTAGATCAAGAATGCTAGCAACGCCACCAGTGTAATTTTACAACAATAATTTTACAGCACAAGACATAAAACTTGAACAACAAATCGAATTGTTTACCTGCAGAATGGGTCATCAAATATATAATTAATTAGCATCGGCATGAATGTAGTCCGCTTAGACAAAATACACTCCACATCGAAAATTCCGTCAGACCAATGCAAATGTCCTTCAAGGTCAAACGAAAATAGCAAATCAAATAAAAGTTATACTACAATTCTAAATATCACAAGAATGCTATTTATTTACTGACAACATAAGTTATACGACTTACAGTTCTCAAGGATGCACACACGCAATCTCAACTGCGGTGTGAAGCGCATGTCCGTGCAGTTCTCCGACATGCACTCTAACAATCACTGCTGATAAATGTACAGCCTGATTTCTGATACCGTGGCGGCAGAAATTTAGCCATAGAGGAAACACTGCACTATATATTATCATTCCAGGTTAAGAATACCAATGGAGGCTGCGTTGGAAATTGTAAATCAAACTTTTGTCAGCATTTTGAGTGGAAATTTAAAAAAATGGCTTTGGCGCGTGTCAAAATGTTCTCTATGCAGGAAAAACCCTGCTGCTTTTGTTGGCAAGTGTAAGCAAGCGTTAATGATGTCTGAAAAAACGCCAGTGGGGTTGATTTGCCGGACGAAGAAGAATTTGTAAGAAAAGGGGGCCTCTTCTGTTGTTTGGAAATGGTTTTATTTCAAGTTATCCGACATCAACCAACAAACAGTAGCCTACTCTGTAAGTTGTCGTGTGTAGGCCAACAGAATACATTTTACATTTAATCATTTAGCAGACACTCTTATCCAGAGCGACTTACAGTAAGTACAGGGACATTCTCCCCGAGGCAAGTAGGGTGAAGTGCCTTGCCCAGGGACACAACGTCATTTGGCACGGCCGGGAAGTGAACCAACAACCTTCTGATTAATAGCCTGACTCCCTAACCGCTCAGCCATCTGACTCCCTATAGAGGATTCAGCCATGTAATAACTGTTTATAGCTAACTCACTACAAATATTTAACAGTTTTCTTGCAATCCCATAAACATAGGCTACTGTTGAACGCTAAAGTCGCTCTTCCGTGGCAAAGCACTACAAAAGTTGAAAAATTAAACTCATGCGACACAAGTTACCCAATCCAAATCCGTCCGAGTGCGGTAGATTAGCCGCTGCGGTGCGGATTGCATTGTCATGACATTGCTCAACTGTTGAGACCACATCTCCAGAGGTGTCATTAAAGTGTTATTTTCATTTTAACATTACAGTTCCTTTTATGTAAATCAACGACTGTCCCAGACGAGTGTCTGAGTGACCAGTGACAAAAAGGGGTTGTATCATTCAGGTGTCTGCCATTACAGCCCTACATGTGTTAAGACTGACTCCCGCTGTCAACCACCGAACATTATTAATGCCTGTGGGCTTGACCTAGCCAGTGCTGCTTGGATACTGGTGATTCATATGCGCCTCCTGCCCTCACTTCCAGTTTTTTTGTTTGTTTTATTCCTCCTCTTTGGCTATTCTCATTTATAATATATATTTTATTGAAACTGTTTTTGTACCTGCTCTCCTTTTGTGAGCTTAATGTATTTACTTAACCAATGAGTCAACATTCCTGACACTTGTAACATACATAAGAGCTAGAGTACATTTTTTAATGGTTAATGGGCTGCCACCAGGAACCAGGTCCCTGCATTGAACCAGATGAATTACCTCTCAGGTTCTCCAGACAAATAAATAAAGAAGTAAATAATATAGTGGCAAGCTGAAAATTTTCGTTGTTTGTACTGGATCAAGGCAACTTTTTTTCCTCTCTGCCCCTTTTCAGAAATCCTATTGCAGTGTCTCTCCTCTGCTTCACCTCTTTCTCTCCTCACGCATGCGTCTACTGAAAGCAAGCTGACGGGCACACACACATGCTCTCTATCACACACTAACCCCTTCCTCCCTCTCTCCCCCTTCCTCAGGTGGTCTTGAAAATAATCAAGCATTACCAGGAGGAGGGTCAGGGCAGTGAGGTGGTACAGGGTGTGCTGCTTGGCCTGGTGGTGGAGGACAGGCTGGAGATCACCAACTGCTTTCCCTTCCCCCAACACACAGAGGACGATGCTGACTTCGACGAAGGTAACCCTATCCCCTATGAGTGTATACACCCATTTTTCGTGTCAAAGTTGGCAATGAGGACCAAGCACTCCATATTGTCAAGCCGTGGCGGTATATTTGATCAATGTTGTCAGTTAAGCGTCTGTATGCGCACTCATTTCTGTTAAGCCCAATTCTGTTAAGTTAAGAATCTCCCCCGCCCCTCCAGCATCCTTTGTTCAGAATACATTCTTGCAACCATTAGCAGCCCTGGTTTTTCCTTTGTCAAAGAAAGTGACAGTCAAACGGCATTAGCGCCACATCGGCAGCCCAGCAGACGCCATCCGAAGGGAAGATGCTTTTCCAGATCCAGCAGATCTGGTGTCTCTGGCTAACAAGCAGCAGCTGAGGAATTTTGAGGATGGGGAGGAGGGGAAAGATTGCTAAAAGTCGTTGAAGTAAATGGTTAGCGTTAACAGGCACCCAGTGGCATTTGATTTAGTACAGGCATTCTTCCACTGTCCCTCCTCTCCATCCTCGCCATGGGCCTTATCCCCTGGTTAATAAGGTCAGCGTTGGTCTCCCCTGCCCTGAGCTACAAGAAACCCTGTTGCGTTGCCTGTTGCGTTGCCTGCTCGATGACATGCATGACAGTATTGAACAAGTTGCAGGGGTGACGCTCTCTCGTCGCCTCGCTCTCTCGTCGCCTCGCTCTCTCGTCGCCTCGCTCTCTCGGCGCCTCGCTCTCTCTTCGCCTCGCTCTCTCGTCGCCTCGCTCTCTCGTTGCCCCCCCAACGGCACCCCCCCGCCCCCCTGGAAGGTCAAGTTAATAATAAAAAAAAAAAAAAAATATATATATATATATATATATATTAATATATAGCTCACATAGGTTGATTAAGGTTACCTTTCCTACGAAACAGGTCTATAGCTTGCTCCTTTATTAAAGATCCTGTAGAGTGGACCTGGAAATTAAGTTTGCCACACCACAGAATAATGTTTTATTAACTACCCATCCAAATTCGAATGAAAAAATAACACCGACAAGTATGTTAAATTAGGCTTTGAAATTGTGAAAAAATCAGCAGTCTTCTCTGCTTGAGACTTGGGGGGGGGGGGGGGGCGTGTCCGCCTGAAGGAGCTGAAGCTCCGCCCCTCGCTTCCAAGTGCCTACCTCCGACCCAGATAATGGACGCTATGTCAAGCCGAACAAAACCGTATAGAATTAGAATTTATTTGTTCAATAAGTGAAACATACAGATGCATATAAATGAAATGTTCCCCTGAGCTGTAACAGTAAAAATGGACACCAGAGACAGCAGACAGTGAGCTCTCCAACTAGGCTACTTCTAACACATTAGCTACCATTTCACCAAAATACCATCATTCTACACAGAGTAGCCTAATATCAATTTAGCGGTTTGCACTAACTCATAGCAGAGATACCTCTGGAAAAGTTATCTAGCATAATTATAACAAGCACACAGAACTGAGTGATGAACTGCTGGCGGCGGTTGATGGTCCAGGTGCGACTGGAGGATGAACGGCCGGAGGGGCGATGCTCGGTACGGCTCCGCGCTGCAAGAGAAGCTGTGTGTTGGTGAACCCCATCTGTCTCTGGTCCATGTTAAAACTGTCCGCCGTGAAATGGTCAGTGCAGAGGCGGCTGTTGGAGTTTATCCGAAGCTTTCCATGAGCGTGGCTCTTCACAAAATCTATCCACCTATTTTACCTTTCATTATCAATAGGGAACTTAAATGGCGTTGCAGCGCAGCTGGAGTTCTTGCATCCAGGGAAAATGCAGTTGTGGGTGGTGGGAGACATCCTGGAGCTAGCTAGCTAGCTGATGTAGGCTACAATAACAGTACAGCAGGAGGAGCCATTCAGTGATCTGACATAGATAGGGCGACATGACGTAGATAGGGCATTTTTTGGCCCCGCCCATTAAAACCTGATCTGAAAACGGAAGAGAAACTGTTCTTCGGTTTAACTCCACATTTCAGTGTGACAAAGTTTTAGCGCTTTGCACATTCTTTCAGGAACTCATTTCACACATAAATAATGTACTTAGAAGTAAAACACGGAATTTACTTTACAGGATCTTTAAAGAAACTAAATGGCCTTATGTTATTTATCTTATTTACCAGACAGCATGTCATTTATGTCTCTACATGGATAACCCAACCCCCCCCCCCCAAAGCTGTAAACCTAGGGAATACACTGTTGTGTAATATTGTATCTATATTATAGGGCACAGTGTTTCCCACAGAATTCAAATCCTATTAGTGGTGGTAGGCAGGGGCAGAGCCAGACGTTACATTAGGGGCTTAGGCCAAACCTAGGTCCTTGTCTCATTTTGATGTGAGTGGAAATAAGGACTTAAACAAGTAATGTGCGCGTGCAGTACCCGTCAGATACATTTTTTTTTAGCATTAATTTTAGCTTTTTTTTTTTGCTTTATGTAATATAAACATTACATTGGACTCATTGTTATATTTGACGAATGAATTTAACTATGAATATAATTATATTTAACTTCAATGTATCAGTTTTGGACAAATTTGCGCAGAGAATTATGATACTAAGGCCCAATCAGGGTTGCAAAGGGGCGGAAAGTTTCTGCAAAGTTTCCACGGGAATTTTGGCTCGGGAATTTTGAAGAAAGAAAATGTGACAGTTTTTTTTGCAAAAGCATATAACAGGGAACTTCAATGTAGTTGAGAACAAGACTATGCACGCCTAGCTCAGCTGGACCCTGAATGCAGCTGGTTGGGAACATTGTCTGCCAGAAACATCAACTTAAACGTAAAAGTTTCTGTTGTTTTTGAACGTCTTTGTCATCAGTGTTGCGTCTGAAAGTTTCAGCCCTATGCCTGGCAAGTGTGAGAGTGCCGAATTGCGAGAAGAAAATAAGCATGAGACATGAATAATATTAGGTTTTCATTGGCCAAGTATGGTATTTCAGACAGATTGAGATTTCAATTATAGCTCGCAACATATTGAAAGAAATGTTTGGAGCTGTGAACTTCGTTAAAAATTTTGAATTATGAGCTGAACTAGTTCATTTTAAAATTTATGCACTATGAATCAAATAAAATTTATTTGTATAGCCCTTTTTACACACAAGCATGTCACAGAGGGCTTCACATACACCCATAGAACTGCCCCTCAACCAACCTAAACCCTCAAGTGAACTATGAACTGAACTAGTTCATGTAGAAAGTGAACTTTCCCAACACTGTTTGTCATTACCTAGCATATTGAGTACTTGGTAAACTGAAGCCATGTTTATTTGTATACAGTAGACTAACTTTTTACAGCAGTGAGAGTAGGATGTATGTATGTCCACACAAAAGTTGTATTATAAATGTTTGCATGCATGTCTGCTTATGACAAGCTAAATACAGTTAAATTACCACAACATTTCCAGTTTATTCCTGTTAATTCCCGTATATTCCCGTTAATTCCTGTGGAAAATGTCCAACTTTGAATATTCCTGGAATTTTGCAACCCTAATCCCAATGTCTCGCTTAAACCCTAAGCCCTGAACCTTCACAGACTTACTTGACGTCACCTAGTAAGTGATTGAGTGCAAGAGGCTGCAAGGGCTCAAAATGCTATGAATTGGAATGGGACAGCACTTTGCTGGATTGGGCCTAACCGTTCGTAAACTCCGGATTGATTCGTTCGTCCTGCGCATAATCAGTGCGCTGTGCAATGAATAATTTTTGTTGCCATGTTAAACAGTAAAAAAAAAAAAAAAATAAAATATTGTGGCTGTCCTCCCCAAATTAATGTAGAGGAAACACTGGGGCAGGAGCTCACACACTTGTGTCATATAAACTGTAGAAACACAAGGTGAAACTGGCTGCAGGTAGGCCATATCAAGTGCACCTCAATTATCTTATCAATTTTACGTAGCAGATCTCCTAGTGCAGGGGTGTCGAATCCTGGTCCTAAGGGGCCGCTGTCCTGTGTTTTAGATGTTTCCCTGCTCCAACACACCTGATACAAATGAATGGTCGTTATCAGGCTTCCACAGAGAACGAGTGATCATACATTTTACATATACATTTAGTCATTTAGCAGACGCTCTTATCCAGAGTGACTTGCAGTAAGTACAGGGACATCCCTGCTGCTCCACTTTTCTCCGTTTAGCACAAAGCATCATCATTTATAAGCTGCGATAGCAAAACTTCTAGCAGACAGCCCTTACCCCAGCCAGCATGGTAGTTAAACACCAAACTTCATTGTGATGAGATTTAAGGCCGAATTATACTTCTCCGACTCCGTTACGGACGGACGGAGTCGGACGGATTGGTTAAATTTATAGTACTCCTAAGGCTGTGGGTGCTGAAAACAATTCACTGCCAGAAGAGTAGGTGGCGCTGCACTGCGATGCTAGCTAGGTTATCGAAAAGTCGGAGCAAATTTACAAATTAGCCGTTTCATCAATAAAATAAGCACATTTTCAGCAACTACACTGCCCATTTCTCGTCACATTTTAATTCAGATGCTGATTTACAGGTACTGTTTAGCTGAAATATGAATTGTAAACTTACAGCAATGGCGATCAAAGGATTCTGTTTGTCTTGTTGGTCACGGCAACCCCGCCCCTGACGCAAGCGGTTCTTAATACGGACCAATCACAGCCAAGGGGTATCCGTAAAATGACGGACGGACAGTCAGGAAAATCAGGAGGTGCACGTAGAGCTCTCGAGGGGCTCAGAGAGGGCTCGGCGAGGGCGTTTCACGTCGGAGAGGGCGTTCCCTCTGTCCGTGTCCATGAGAACGGAGTAGTGTAAATCAGCTTTAACACAAACACACCTACCCTGGTAATAGCACATTTCTCCCCACAGTCTTTGAGGCTGACCCTCTGTCCCTGTGCCCTAATGGTGGACTTTCTCATCTCACCCAGGGTTAATTAAAGTCAGGGGGCTTAAAGAATGCATCAGCCATGATCTCTGCAAGCTGTTGATTCACATCCCTTGTGTGTGCTGTTAATCAGTATGCCACCCACGTGCATCTATTCACACTTTCTACCTTGAAACATGGTGGGGCTTTGTGATAACACTTTCATAGGAGTTAGCCTTTCAATAGATCAGATTACCTGTCGCAATGGAGAAATTGATTTCTTCCTGTTCTTTCCCTTTCTTGGATTCTTGACTAATTAAAATAACTAGTGCACAGTGCCCGTGATGCAGTTGGTGCTTAAGATTAGGGATGTCACGAGAACCGATACTACCGATACCTTCCGGTTCTAAAATGTCCAAACACCGACGATGCCCATTTTTTTGATGCCAGTGTTAGCAGCATCGGTTCCGGAACTGATGGGGGCAGCATACGTTTCAGTGTTCCAGTATTTGTTGCACTATAAGCATTAATTGCACTTTATGTTGTTCTATGCTATTTTGCACATGTTTTTATGTATTATGACATTTTGATATTTTTCAAGTATTTTAGACGTGAGTTCTAAATATTTCCGACAGTCCACACAGCGCAAGTTATTTATCCGAAACGGAACAGTAGCTAGCTAGCTTTCGTTAGCTTCCTGGCTAAATTAGCTAGCATAATACTCGTAGCAATTCTACTATCATGCTAGTGTTACTTGTTAATGCCGAATTATACTTCTCCGACTCCGTTACGGACAGACGGACGGACGGAGTCGGACTGATTGGTTGAATTAGCCTTCTCATTAGTACATTTTGAAGCCATACTAAAGCGTTTGTCGCATAGTTGTCAATCGGAAAATATTCAGTTGTAATGTTCGAAATCGCATATGTGAGACCCGCATTCGAACGATCACATATGTGCGACGCTACTCCTTTACGGGTTAATAAAGAAGTTCAAGTACATGGAATCGTAAAACAAAATCTTTTTTTAACGTGGTATCGAAATCAGCATCGAGAATCGTGTTATTTTACTGGTATTGGCACCGACTACTGAATTTTTGGTATCGTGGCACCCCTACTTAAGATGTCAGTGAAACACACAAATACAGATTACCTGAACTATAAATAATGCACAATGCCCGTGATAAAATTTGGGGCACACACAATTCCTGGAATTATAGATGGGGCACAGTGCCCACAATGATGTCGGTGACACACACAGATGTCTGGAATTATAGATAGATGCCTGTGATGCAGCTGGTGATGACAGTTCTGCTCAGTGGCTTTGGTACCTATATTTCTTATATCACAATTGACACTGTCATCTCTGAAGTACTTGTTCAACCTCATCTATTCTAGTCACTTATGCGCATCATAAAAGCAATTTTGCTGTTTTAAACAAATTTCCAATGCAGCAGACAAATGGAAGGCTACATTATCAATTGCTTATTTTATGTTGATAAATGTATTATATTGGTTCTCTGTTAAAGATCCTGTAAAGTAAATTCCATGTTTTTCTTCTAAGTACATTATACACGTGTGAAATGAGTTCCTGAAAGCATGTGCAAAGCGCTAAAACTTTGTCACACTGAAATGTGGAGTTAGACCGAAGAACAGTTTCTCTTCCGTTTTCAGATCAGGTTTTAATGGGCGGAGCCAAAAAATGCCCTATCTACGTCATTTCGCCCCATCTACGTCAGATCACTGAATGGCTGCTCCTGCTGTACTGTTATTGTAGCTTAGCTGGGGTGGATGAGGTCCGCCCGGAGTTCCTTAAGGCTCTGGATGTTGTAGGGCTGTCTTGGTTGGCAAGACTCTGCAACATCGCGTGGACATCAGGGACAGTGCCTCTGGACTGGCAGACCGGGGTGGTGGTTCCCCTCTTTAAAAAGGGGGACCGGAGGGTGTGCTCCAACTTTAGGGGGATCACACTCCTCAGCCTCCCTGGGAAAGTCTATTCAGGGGTGCTGGAGAGGAGGGTCCGTCGGATTGTCGAACCTTGGATTCAGGAGGAGCAATGTGGTTTTCGTCCTGGCCGTGGAACTGTGGACCAGCTCTATACCCTCGGCAGGGTTCTGGAGGGTGCATGGGAGTTCGCCCAACCAGTCTACACATGTTTTGTGGATTTGGAGAAGGCGTTCGACTGTGTCCCTCGGGGGCTCATGTGGGGGGTGCTCCAGGAGTACGGGGTACCGGACTCCCTGATCGGGGCTGTTCGGTCCCTGTACGACCGGTGCCAGAGTTTGGTCCGCATTGCCGGTAGTAAGTCGAACTTGTTCCCGGTGAGGGTTGGACTCCGCCAGGGCTGCCCTTTGTCACCGATTCTGTTCATAACTTATATGGACAGAATTTCTAGGCGCAGCCAGGGCGTTGAGGGGGTCCGGTTTGGGGACCTCAGGATCGGGTCGCTGCTTTTTGCGGATGATGTGGTCCTGTTGGCTTCATCGGGCCGTGACCTCCAGCTCTCACTGGAGCGGTTCGCAACCGAATGCGAAGCGGCTGGGATGGGAATCAGCACCTCCAAATCTGAGGCCATGGTTATCGACCGGAAAAAGGTGGAGTGCAATCTCCGGGTCGGGGAAGGATGGAGCGCGAGATCGACAGGCGGATCGGTGCGGCGTCCGCAGTGATGCGGGCTCTGCATCGGTCCGTTGTGGTGAAGGAGCTGAGTCGAAAGGCGAAGCTCTCTATTTACCAGTCGATCTACGTTCCTACCCTCACCTATGGCCACGAACTGTGGGTAGTGACCGAAAGAACGAGATCGCGAATACAAGCGGCCGAAATGAGTTTTCTCCGCAGGGTGTCCGGGCTCTCCCTTAGAGATACGGTGAGAAGCTCGGTCATCCGGGAGGGGCTCAGAGTAGAACCGCTGCTCCTCCGCGTCGAGAGGGGCCAGTTGAGGTGGCTCGGGCATCTGATAAGGATGCCTCCTGGACGCCTCCCTGGTGAGGTGTTCTGGGCACGTCCCACTGGGAAGAGGCCCCGGGGAAGACCCAGGACACGCTGGAGGGACTATGTCTCTCGGCTGTCCTGGGAACGCCTCGGGGTCCCCCAGGAATAGCTGGTGGAAGTGGCCGGGGAGAGGAAAGTCTGGGCCTCCCTGCTTAGGTTGCTGCCCCCGCGACCCGACCCCCGGACAAGCGGAAGATGATGGATGGATGGATACATCGGCTAGCTAGCTAGCTTCAGGATGTCTCCAACCACCCGCAACTGCATCTTCCCTGGATGCAAGAACTCCAGCTGCGCTGCAACGCTATAAGTTCCCTGTTGATAATGAAAGGAAAAATAGGTGGATAGATTTTGTGAAGAGCCATGGAAAGCTTCGGTTAAACTCCAACAGCCGCCTCTGCGCCACTGACCATTTCACGACAGACAGATTTAACATGGACCAGAGACAGACGGGGTTCACCAACACACGGCTTCTCTTGCAGCGCGGAGCCGTACCGAGCATCGCCCCCCCGGTCGTTCATCCTCCGGTCGCACCTGGACCATCCACCGCCGCCAGCAGTTCATCACTCAGTTCTGTGTGCTTGTTATAATTATACTAGATAACTTTTCCAGAGCTATCTCTGCTATGAGTTAGTGCAAACCGCTAAATTGATATTAGGCTACTCGGTGTAGAATGATGGTATTTTGGTGAAATGGTAGCTAATGTGTTAGAAGTAGCCTAGTTGGAGAGCTCACTGTCTGCTGTCCATTTTTACTGTTACAGCTCAGGGGAACATTTCATTTATATGCATCTGTATGTTTCACTCATTGAACAAATAAATTCTAATTCTATACGGTTTTGTTCGGCTTGACATAGCGTTCATTATCTGGGTCGGGGGTAGGCACTAGGCAGCGAGGGGCGGAGCTTTAGCTCCTTTAGGCGACACGCCCCCCCAGTCTCAAGAAGAGAAGACTGCTGATTTTTTCACGATTTCAAAGCCTAATTTAACATACTTGTCTGTGTTATTTTTTCATTCTAATTTGGATGGGTAGTTAATAACACATTCTGTGGTGTGGTGAACTTAATTTCCAGGTCCACTTTACAGGATCTTTAAAATTGTCTTACCACCACAAACATCTAGACAGTTAGTTCATAACATCACATGCACAATGGTTTAGCCTGCTGTCATTATTGTGGGCCTAATTGATCATACAGCGCATGTACAGTTCTACCTAAGGGGTGTTTGCTATGTTTAATACGTTTGTAAGTTTTCCTTTGTGCAGTGCTGTAAATTTGTCTTGTATTTTCTGTATCGCATTTGTATAAATAAGACATGACTACTGACCGTGGAGACTAAACACGTACGAACATTGTTCCTGTCGTAGGCCTGTTTGTGGTTAGCTAAATCCATGCCTCAAGAAAACGACCAAGGAGGCTTAAGTGGTAGGAAGTGTCCATGTCTGTGATGCCACTGGTGATTTATAATGCCGTAGCAAATTTGCAATGGGCAGGCAATTAATTTGTGTAACAAAATTCACTGATCTATTGTAAGAATCCACTTTATTATGTTCTGTTATCTAGCCAGCATTTCATCCATAAAGAAAACCCTTTGAGCAGCTGATTTTATATGACAGCAGTCAGAACTGCTAACCTGGCCATATCTGTTATATCTGTGCTTCTAAATAACAGTAGGCTATAGGGTACCCAAAAATGTATTTTTGAAGTGCCAATTGAAAGGTTGTCCAGCAAGTGATGATGTCTAAAGCAATGAAAACCTAATATTGTTCATGTCTCATGCTTATTTTCGTCTCGCTATATACATATCGTTTCGGGTCCAGAGCGAAGAGAGCAAGGCAAACTGGCTGCAAATCTTTTCATTTGATGTAAAAAAAAAATATCCAAACAATGTCAATTGCTGCACTGGACTCCGTTGGATTATAAAGACCCCTGCAAGATATTAACTTTGCTGAGAGCCCGGTTTGCAGGGTGCCCACTGGGCCAGTGGGTTTGAAACTTACTGGCCCCAAGACAGTTTTTACTGGCACCCCTTCTAAAAGTTGTATTTTATTATTGTTACAACAAAACCAAAGACTTATAAGTTATGTTATTCTGTTAACATGTTTAACCATTTATTTAAACACATCCTGGATATAAAAAGAACAACAATGAAATCAAATTTCTAGTGATAAAAATAAAAAGGTAATGGTCAAAATGGGCAAAACAATTGACTTTTAACCTCAAACATGACGTGCTCTCTCCCCCGCTGACAGCCATCTCTGCACAACTCTGTCTGGCTGAAACTGGGAAACCTCTGGTCCATCAATGCTAATATATAAAAGCAAACCAGGTGCTGTCTGCTATTAGCATGGCTGGTCAGGGATTGTTTTGCGAAATTCTCGTTGCCTGTGTAAAAAGATCCACTTTTGTCTGCTTTAGACGGGAACAGACGACGCAGTGCATCTTGGTTCCATAAAAAAGTTGCTTCCAGTTGAGCTCGTAGCTCTCCTTTGCTGCCATCTTCACTTCAGTGTCTCGCGCCAGTTGTTAAAAAATGTATTGCGGTTAGAGAATTAGAATTTGACAACCACTCGTCAATCACTACTCAACTCTTGATTGGCCAACGGTGCGCCCCACGAGCTGCAAAGTTATTTATGCATTTAGCACATTTCAAAACATGCAGGATGTTTAAGTTTTACAATGCAATTTTGTTTTTCTTCAATCAATACTTTGCAGTGGCCCGATCGGGACAGTGAGTTGCTAGTTTAACTGTCCCAACTTACTTTTTACTGGCCCTGGGCCATCGTTATTGTCGAGCCCTGCTTTCTGTTATTGTGGGAAACTAAACCACAGATTCCTGTCATTATTAGAGAGATATGGTGCTGTCCTTCAAAGGGTCTGATCCACAGGAACAAGTGTTTACTGTTGTGTGCTTGGTTGGAAAAAGTCCATTAGAAAACTAGGGGACACAACCAGAACTGCCCCGCTATCCTTCTCTCTCTCTTTCTCCTGCTTTTTTTCTCTTTTCCTTCCTCCTATTCTCTCTTTCTCTCTAATTTTGAGAGATCTAAGGCAGGGTTTCCCACAGCACTTTTCAGTTAAGGCGGCCGCCTAAGCAACACACACCTGCCTTCTTAACTACGTAGTCCCCCCAAAAATTCATAGCGATATCCGCCGTTATCCTGTTTTCTCCCTTCCATTCCAAATCCTTCTCTGCAGAACGCATCAGTCTATTGCACAAACTAGCCCCCCCGCATTAGTCTATCGCACAAAATAGTCGTTTTCCCCCTCCCCGATCTGACGGCAAACCCCACCCTACCTTGGGACTCAGGTGGCTGAGCGGTGAGGGAATCGGGCTAGTAATCCAAAGGTTGCCAGTTCGATTCCCGGTCATGCAAACTGACGTTGTGTCCTTGGGCAAGGCACTTCACCCTACTTGCCTCGGGGGAATGTCCCTGTACTTACTGTAAGTCGCTCTGGATAAGAGCGTCTGCTAAATGACTAAATGTAAATGTACCACCTTAACTAAACAATTTTCTGCGGGAAATCCTTTAAGGTAAGCATGGCCCTTTGAATCAGAATCAGAATCAGAAAGGGATTTATTCGCCATGAAAGTTTGCACAGACAAGGAATTTGCTTTGGCAGGAAGGTGCATACAATAAACATATACCTAAAATTTAAATATGTGGACTAACTATACTAAGGGTACATAAACTAGCAGTACTAAGTGGGATAAATATAAGTTGCCGTAAATTACAATATAAAAATACAAATATTACAAAAAATACAAATGTACAAGATACCATGTTGTGGTGCAGTGCAAAAGCAGTGTGTTTTAAGCAATAAGTCATTTGAGTCAGTGTGGTCCCTTGGCCTTGTTGAAGAGGCCAACAGCGGAAGGGAAGAAACTGTTTTTGTGGCGTGAGGTATTGGTCCTGATGGACCGCAGCCTTCTGCCGGAGGGGAGTGACTGAAACAGGGAGTGTCCAGGGTGGGAGGAGTCGGCCACAATCTTCCTCGCTCGCCTCAGGGTCCTCGAGGTGTGCAGGTCCTCGAGGGTAGGCAGATTGCAGCCAATCACCTTCTCAGCAGTACGGATGATACGCTGCAGTCTGCTCTTGTCCTTGGCAGTGGCAGCAGCGTACCAGACGGTGATGGAGGAGGTGAGGATGGACTCAATGATGGCTGAGTAGAAGTGCACCATCATTGTCTTTGGCAGGTTGAACTTCTTCAGCTGCCGAAGGAAGTACATCCTCTGTTGTGCTTTCTTGATGAGGGAGCTGATGTTCAGTTCCCACTTGAGGTCCTGGGAGAGGATAGTGCCCAGGAAGCGGAAGGACTCCACAGTGTTGACTGGGGAGTCACACAGGGTGATGGGGGTGAGTGGGGCTGTGTTCCTCCTGAAGTCCACAACCATCTCCACTGTCTTAAGAGCATTGAGCTCTAAGTTGTTCTGGCTGCACCAGGTCACCAGGTTGGCCGCTTCCCACCTATAATCAGACTCGTCTCCACCAGAGATGAGCCCAATAAGGGTGGTGTCGTCCGCAAACTTCAGGAGTTTGACGGACGGATGACTGGAGGTGCAACTGTTGGTGTACAGGGAGAAGAGCAGAGGAGAGAGGACGCAGCCCTGAGGTGATCCGGTGCTGATGGACCGGGAGTCAGAGACTTGTGTTCCCAGCTTAACGCACTGCTTCCTGTCAGACAGGAAGTCTGTGATCCACCTGCAGGTGGAATCAGGCACGTTCAGCTGGGAGAGCTTGTCCTGAAGCAGGGCGGGGATGATGGTGTTGAAGGCAGAGCTGAAGTCCACAAACAGGATCCTGGCATAGGATGCTGGGGAGTCCAGGTGCTGTAGGGTGAAGTGGAGGGCCATGTTAACTGCATCGTCCACAGACCTGTTGGCTCTGTAGGCAAACTGCAGGGGGTCCAGTAGAGGGTCAGTGATGGATTTAAGGTGTGCCAGCACCAGGCGCTCGAAAGACTTCATTACCACAGAGGTCAGGGCGACGGGTCTGTAGTCATTATGTCCTGTTGGCCTTGGCTTTTTGGGCACAGGGATGATGGTGGAGGACTTGAGACAGGCTGGCACATGGCATGTCTCAAGGGAGGTGTTAAAGATGTGGGTAAACACCGGAGACAGCTGGTCAGCGCAGTGCTTGAGGGTGGCTGGAGAGACAGAGTCCGGCCCAGCTGCTTTGCGGGGGTTCTGCCTCTTGAAAAGTCTGTTAACTTCACCCTCCTGAATGGAGAGAGTCGTCACTGTAGAGGGGGGGAGGTGGGAGGCCTCCTGGGTGGGAAGGGGTAGTTCAAGACTGTCCAATTGTCTTTCAAATCTGCAGTAGAACTCATTCAGGTCGTTGGCCAGGCGGGAGTCGTTAGTGGAGTGGGGGGCTCTGGGCTTGTAGTTGGTAATTTGCCTGAGCCCTCTCCAGACAGAAGCAGAGTCGTTTGCAGAGAATTGGTGTTTTAGCCTCTCTGAGTACAGTCGTTTAGCCTCCCTCACCGCCTTGCTAAACCTGTTCTTTGACTCCTTGAAACTGTCTTTGTCCCCACTCCTAAACGCGGCCTCTTTCTCTGACCTCAACCTTCTGAGTTTAGCTGTAAACCAGGGTTTGTCGTTGTTGTAGCTTACCCTGGTGCGTGTTGGTATACAGCAGTCCTCACAGAAGCTGATGTATGATGTCACAGCCTCTGTGAGCTCATCCAGACTATTGGTAGCAGTCGTGAACATGTCCCAGTCAGTGCAGTCCAAGCACGCCCGCAGATCCTCCATAGCTTCACTGGTCCACTGTTTTGATGTCCTCACAGCAGGCTTACAGCGCTTTAGCTTCTGCCTGTATGCAGGAATCAGGTGGACCATGGCGTGGTCAGAGTGACCCAGTGCTGCTCGGGGGACCGCATGGTATGCTTTGCTGATTGTAGAGTAGCAGTGATCCAGGGTGTTTCCTTCTCTGGTAGGGCATTTGATGAATTGTCTATATTTTGGGAGTTCTTGAGTGAGATTGCCTTTGTTAAAGTCGCCTAGCACAATAACCAAGGAATCCGGATTTTCATGCTCCACACTCAGTATCTGGCTGGCGAGCACACGTTGAGCCTCGTTAACGCTAGCCTGCGGAGGCATGTAGACGCCAACCTTTGGTGCTGCCTGCTGCCATCAGTTCCACTGTTTTATTCATCCCCTGCTTTGTCTCATTGGAGATTCTGCCCTGGCTAAAGTAGGGATCAGAATATATTACTGGAGATTGGTGCTAATCCAGGTGTGCGGAGAGAAGGGTTGGGCAGGTTCAGAGTGAACCTGAGCTCACACACACCGCAGACCATTTCACGCTCATTTGTAGTGTTTTGTAGTTGCGTTTCTTGGCAGTCAGATTTGCTATAGATATGGTTATATATACATACAGTATAGCAAGAGTATTTTATGATAATTGTTTTATGCCAGGGTAGTTTAACCAGCCCAAAAGCATGTTTTGGGTATGAATATTCTCCTGGCCACGGTCTCCTACTGCCTCAATTGCACACACACACACAACCTTACAAGGTCAGTGTCTACCAGGAACCAGGCGTGTTGCAGTTGCTCTGGAATCAGTACAGCATTGATGAATGTGTGAAACCTAGGAGTAAATGGCATATCGAGTTCTTGTTTAGCGAGTGTTGGGAGAGGAGAGGGCTAATTTTCCTGCGGGCTGCCTGCTCCGCGCTGCCTGCTCCGCTGTAGCCGACAGTGCGTGTCCACTACAGTGGCGCAAATCGCTTGCCTTCCCACAGTGCACCACGCTCGGGGGCGTGTCAGACAGATGAATGCAGAGTTGCAGTTCTCTAAAGTCACTGTTGTAGTTCGTATAACGTCATTGCAAAGTGCTGTAACCTGGCATAACATAACATATACATACACAGAACATAGATTACATATATAAAAAGCTAAAATAGTTAGTGCGGGCACGGACTAGCAGATGGCAGGCCTCAGGCCAGGACCATTGGCTTCTCTATTCTCTATCCCCTAGTCTGCCTCGAATCTGCCTCCAAGTCTACCTGTGGCTACGCTACATGTGCACGCACACAAACGCTCACGTTAGGACTGCGGTCTGTGGTAATTTGTCTTGAGAGCTGCGTCTCAATGTATAGTATTTAATAATGTTTCTGAAAAAAATTGAGATTAAACAAAAGTCAGTAGTCACAGACAATACACAGGGCTTGAAATTGCAACCATTTTGGTCATGCATGCTCCCAAAATTGTATCTGTGCGAACTAAAAATATGTTTGGGAGCATTTGTGCGAGTGCAAATAATCGTTATGGTGCGACCTGTTTTAATTTCTTTACCGAAAGCTCGCTAATTAGCCTACTGCACATTATATGCCTGCTGTGAGTTGATTGTGACTGGTCCACCGTTCTTTCCAGCATTGCATAACCAGTTAAACTTCATCTTTACGTTCTTAACCAACCCTCTACGGACACAATGAAGCTTGAGTCGCAATTGACTAGTACATTTTTTATTTTACTCGCCAGACTTTTCACATGAAATGCATGAACAATGCAACTGAAAAAAACACACAAACAAACGTAAACAAATGTACATTATCTGTCTGAATGATCCTTTATGTTGCATATAGATTTAATTTTAATTTAACAAAAATTGCTAACGGCTTTCTCTTGCCACTTGACTTCAGCCACCTCTCCACAGCTGATGATGGATCATCCTTCTGAAGCTCTGGTCTGGGGCTTCTGTTGAAATGAAGATCACACACATTGCAAAACTGTGTGGAAGAAAGTTTTGGCCATCTTCACTAGAATGGTGTGATCAGTTTAGGCTCTCTGTTTATAAGTATTAGACAAACGGCTGATTGGAAAGAGAGTTTAAAGAGCACCTTGACATAAAAAATGACCAGTTCAGATACACAGCGGTTTTATCTAATTCTCTGAGGCATGAGGATGTGAGACTGCTGCGGACATCTGATTTTATTCTCTTTTGGGCACTGAAGGCTCTTTCGCAGTTGGCAGAGCTGATTAACAGAGAAAGAATCATCTGAACAAGGACAGTAATGTTAAGTTGTTTTGATAACAAAAAAATGTATAAAATGTTTTCTGCTCAGACTGGAGTTGTAGCTTTTTTTGCATCCATCTCTTTGTGCGTGACGAGTGCCGTAAAAAGCAAGTCGATATTTTTGTAAGAGAAAGCAACAGAGGCAGTGTAGCTTTTCACCTTCCCTTGCGACAAAAAATCTTATCTAGCGACGAGCAACAAATCTAGCGACTTTCCGTTACTTTGGCAATCTCCGTTTTCGTTGTTGAACAGCAGCAAACAGCAGCAAAATAACTAATTGTCTGTGTTGTCATAGCAGCCAATCATGTTAACTCGCAGTCAAGCGACAGTGTGTCATTCAAATCTGCGCTAAACTTTAATAACAGGTGAGTGAAATGAACAATTTACTATCCATTGGCTAATTAAAGATAAGTCGCGTAGCGTGAAATTTGGTCGCATCTGCGAGTGATTTGCTCGCATTGTAGAGGGTTGTTAACTTTAATGCAGATTTGAGGTTCAAATTACCCGTCAATCACTCCTTGTCACTGCGCTCTGTTGTCAGGTGACAGGGAGTGAAAAACTTGCGCTCAACATTTGAAGAGCTGAGAAGACGATATGAAGATATTTGGTGGGTGCTCTTACATTGTTGCTGGTGCTCCTAAATTTAAGTTGGGGAGCACCAGTGCTACCAAGTAAAAAAAAGTTTATTTCAAGCCCTGATACAAGAGGACCAATAAATGAGGATCTGTGGTCCAGACCTTTCCTACTGCGGAAATGTGTGACTGGACTGTATTTGAATACCCTTATTATAGAGCACAATACACTTTTCAAGTGTTCTAATTGTATAACTCAATTGTAATCTACATTTACATTTGACATTTTAGTCATTTAGCAGACGTTCTTATCCAGAGCGACTTACAGTAAGTACAGGGACATTCCCCCTCTAGGGGTTGACACGCAATAACAGTAGCATAGCAATGCAATTTTGATTGCATGGGGCCAATAAGGTAGCTAGTTAGTACATAGCAGTACATGACAGAGACACACACAACAATAATATAAAAACAAGCTAAATGTAGTATAGCCAGCTGCATAATGTCTTACCAAATTTGTTTTATCCAATTTTAGCCTGTACTCCTATTGTTTTAAGTCTAGGATAACACTGTCCACCCTACATGTAGTCTTCTGATTCCAAAAGTCTTAATAGTCCAATCTTGTGTTATAAGGACCACCGTCATTTCCCATTCTTATCTCTGTGGTCCAACCCTCCTCCCATAATATTCTGTTGATGTTTAAGAAGTCCCACTGTCAGGTTTCTCCGCAGCAAGAGACTTGGAGCTACGCAAGAGGTCAATACAAAGATGGAACTCTCCTCTTTTTGTCTCCCAACGCAGAACAGGAAAAGCGTCAAGGGAAGATTTATGACACACACACACTATTGTCGTGAGAGTGTGAGAGTGTGAGAGAGAGACTGTTTTTAACTCACCAGCCTGGGCAAAAGGGAAGTGGGGGTTGTTGCACATGGAACAAGGACACGACCACTGTCTTCTTTTTCTTCCTTTTCACTGTCACTCGTACGTATCTCAGACCGTAAAAATAGGAATGACAATGACGATTCAGTTCCTCCAGGGTTATTTATTTACAGACATTAAGGAATTGTCCTTAACCTCTTTCTCTCTCTCTTTCTTCAGTTTCATCCCCATATCTCACTCTCTCTGTCCCTCCTTCTCTCTGCCCCTCCAGTCCAGTACCAGATGGAGATGATGCGAAGCCTGCGTCACGTCAACATCGACCATCTGCATGTGGGCTGGTACCAGTCCACTTATTATGGCTCGTTTGTCAGCCGTGCCCTGCTCGACTCCCAGTTCAGCTACCAGCATGCCATCGAGGAGTCTGTTGTCCTCATCTACGGTAAGGCCTTGGCTCCACTCTCCCTTGGCCAAACATTGGACAAGCCCAAGCCTGAATACACAAGAACTCACTTACAGTGGGAGCTCAACCCCATTTTACAACAAGGCTCATATTGAATCTGAATGACCCTAGTCATACAGTCTGTCTTGAATGGTTTTAATGGAATCTTAGAGCAGCGCTCCAATCATAAGATGCAACGTAATTGCTATTTGTGATCACACAGCCCTACCTGTTCATATAATGGGATTTATTATTATGATTAGTATTCTGAGTATAGTATAGGCAGCAATATTGGAGGTATTTCATTTATCTCTCTGTGGAATGGGAACCTTTACACCTACTGTGTCAAGCAGACCAAATGTACTTGGTTGCCTAGTTGAGGCTTTGCATAAGTAAGTGCTGGTGTTAAACTCTCTGACAGCACTTACAACTAGAGAGGGTACAATTTCTTGGGAAATTGTAGGGTGTCCTTTCTTGCAGATGGGTCCATTTATTAACTGCTATTTTTACAACTGATATTTCTGTATATTTTATATAAAAATGCCTACTTATTATTTATGAAGATCCATAGATTTAAAAGCATAGCCTACATTTGTTGCTGCTCATGTACAATTCAAAATACAAAAAGTGAAGTGTAGCATGTCCCTGTACTTTACTGTAAGTCACTCTGGATATGGGCGTCTGCTAAAATGACTAAATGTACTGTAAATGTAGAATGAACTTAACTTATATGACTAAAGTTTTTCACCTTACGTTTTTCCCTTCTACAGTAGTGATATTTTCAGAATCAGAATGGGATTTATTCGCCATGAAAGTTTGCACAGACAAGGAATTTGCTTTGGCAGGAAGGTGCATACAATAGACATATAGGGACCTTAAATTTAAATACATGGACTATCTATACTAAGGGTACATAAACTAGCAGTACTAAGTGGAGTAAGAATTAAATTAAATATACAATAAAATATAAGTTGCTGTAATTTACAATATGAAAATACAAATATTACAAAAATACAAATGTACAAGATACAATTTTGTAATGCAATGCAAAAAGCAGTGTGTTTTAAGCAGGAAGTCATTAGAGTCAGTGTGGACCCTTGGCCTTGTTGAAGACGCCAACAGTGGAAGGGAAGAAACTGTTTTTGTGGCGTGAGGTATTGGTCCTGATGGACCGCAGCCTTCTGCCGGAGGGGAGTGACTGAAACAGGGAGTGTCCAGGGTGGGAGGAGTCGGCCACAATCTTCCTTGCTCGCCTCAGGGTCCTCGAGGGTAGGCAGATTGCAGCCAATCACCTTCTCAGCAGTGTGGATGATACGCTGCAGCCTGCTCTTGTCCTTGGCAGTGGCAGCAGCGTACCAGACGGTGATGGAGGAGGTGAGGATGGACTCAATGATGGCTGTGTAGAAGTGCACCATCATTGTCTTTGGCAGGTTGAACTTCTTCAGCTGCCGAAGGAAGTACATCCTCTGTTGTGCTTTCTTGATGAGGGAGCCGATGTTCAGTTCCCACTTGAGGTCCTGGGAGAGGATAGTGCCCAGGAAGCGGAAGGACTCCACAGTGTTGACTGGGGAGTCACACAGGGTGATGGGGGTGAGTGGGGCTGTGTTCTTCCTGAAGTCCACAACCATCTCCACTGTCTTAAGAGCATTGAGCTCTAAGTTGTTCTGGCTGCACCAGGTCACCAGGTTGGCCGCTTCCCACCTATAATCAGACTCGTCTCCACCAGAGTGAGCCCAATAAGGGTGGTGTCGTCCGCAAACTTCAGGAGTTTGACGGACGGATGACTGGAGGTGCAGCTGTTGGTGTACAGGGAGAAGAGCAGAGGAGAAAGGACGCAGCCCTGGGGTGATCCGGTGCTGATGGACCGGGAGTCAGAGACTTGTGTTCCCAGCTTAACGCACTGCTTCCTGTCAGACAGGAAGTCTGTGATCCACCTGCAGGTGGAATCAGGCACGTTCAGCTGGGAGAGCTTGTCCTGAAGCAGGGCGGGGATGATGGTGTTGAAGGCAGAGCTGAAGTCCACAAACAGGATCCTGGCATAGGATGCTGGGGAGTCCAGGTGCTGGAGGGTGAAGTGGAGGGCCATGTTAACTGCATCGTCCACAAACCTGTTGGCTCTGTAGGCAAACTGCAGGGGGTCCAGTAGAGGGTCTGTGATGGATTTAAAGGGCTGATTGACTGGGTTTTTGGGGTATTTCACACTGTTCCTTAAGGTCTCCGAATAGGGTATGTAACATTGGTTGGGCTGAAAATGGCCCGGGTGCTGTCATATGCCCCCTGAAATTTTCCCGGGAAAAAACGCTAGGTTTTCTCCTTTTATGGTATGCTCATGAATATATAGATGAGCTGCGTGCTGATTGGTTGGTTTACAACGAGTGAAGCTGTGGAGCAAAGATGCAACACGGCCAACACTCACTGAAACAACGAAGGTGGAGACTTGAAATAAAAACGTATAAATAAATCTATTGTGTGTCTACACAACACTATTTTCAACAGATTGACTAGATATCATTTGAAATTATTACGTTAGTTGTTTCCACTTCTGTTGTCGAAGCAAACTGGATCGACGTAGGTGGGTAGAACATTACAGCTTAGCAACCAAACTATATTGTGATTCAACTCAGCTTCAGTTAGCTAGATAAAAAATAACCTGCAAAAGATCTGGACAAACATGCATCGTGAATTGTAGATTTACATGTACAGGTTTTTTATTCAAATGAAAGTCAGGAACATGAAATAACGCGTTAGCCCCATTGCCAATAAACTAATTCATCACACATTAGCTTGCTAACGCAAGAGCATAGGTAAACTAGTTTACATGCCTACTCTAGGCGTTTTCGCTATCTAGCTGTTCTTGCATTCCTTGCAAATCAGCGATTATTAAAAAGCAGATGAGCTAGAGCAGGGGTGCTCAATACGTCGACCGCGATCTACCAGTCGATCTCAAAGGTACTCTGGGTAGATCGCATGACATAAAAAAAATTACGTCAGCCTATCATCCATCCCGTCACTTGAATGATAGACAGGGCAGCCAGTCAGATGACATTTGACTTTTTCTGAGACTTAGGTCACTGCGCATGCACTAATGCAAACAGCGCTAAGTGCAGCAAAACTGACAAGCTAGCTAGCGAGTTACCTCCAATTTTTAGCCCTCGGTTTTCACAAAAACGTAATTTAAACTTCAACCATGCAACGGAACGTAAATAAAAATACAAGCAACTCAATCGCTACCAAGACGAAACTTTTGACACCTACGCTGTCTATGTAGTCCAAATATTGACTGAGGCTTAGGGGTGGGAAAAGAAAGAATAAGAATATATATGTGAGAGAACAAAGGTTGTGCCCTTGCCAAAGGCAAAGCACACCCAATAGTAATAACTAGAAAGTGTATTTCCTGCACAAATGTGTTGGAATGCTGAAAGCTGAATTCTTTTTTTTTCATTGCTGAAAATAACAATGCTAATAGCTGAAATACAATGCGGGAGAAGCTGAAAGCTGAACTGTTAAACTGTAGAAGTAGTAGAAGTAGAATATTCGTTTTAGTAGCTGAAATTATAGTGCTCTTAGTCTTTTAATGAGACGAGTTGACTGAATAGCTGTCTTGTGACCCCACTAATCAGCTAATACCAATCACCTGTGTAAGAGACTGAGTGGCGTGTCTGTGTGGTTGCCACGGTGATGGTGCAGCTATGATTGCTAACGCGCTGAGGGCGAGAGAATAACAGACATTTACCAAGAATCCACACCTCAAACAAGTTAACCTAGATGCAAAACTATACGTCCAATCCCAATAATAATGATATTTTCCGAGACTCAAGACTCTGCCGAAACCATAGATATCCTTTATATGTCTGTGTAGTCAGAAATACGACTCTACCGGCAGTTTCAAAAACGTGTTCCTTCTGCTTTCCTGGTGCGTGTCTGTTTGGTTGACACGGTGATGGCGCAGCTGTGATCGCTAACGAGCTGGGCAGAGAGAATAATATACATTTACCTAGCATCCACACCTCAAATAAGTTAACCTAGACGCAAAATGATACGTCCAATCAAAAAAATAAGGATAATTTCGGAGACCCAAGACTCTGCCGAAGCCAGAGATGTCCTTTATATATCTGTGCGGTCAGATATACGACCCTACCGGCAGTTTCAAAATCTTGTTCCTTCTGCTTTCTCTGACGAATTTGTCACCAGATTTGCATTGGTCTCTATGGGGCGAGAGTTGGACTTTCTCGCTTTCGTGGGGCTCTGAACAAATGTGTAAGTCTGTTGGATTCCACAGACAACCGTGTATGACCAACACAAAATTAGCTATCTATTGATCCAAAAATGAAGCATGAAGAGTGAAAATTGTTAGCCTGGTCCTAACCAGACTCGTACATTTCATTTGTACAGAGTCTGGCCTCGCTCCATTGACAAGCGTTGACTTCCTTGTAGGCGGGTACTCTGTTGAAGTTTAAAACTATTAAATCTGCCCAGAGCCACTCTGATCTGCCATAACCAATCGCTAGTGTTCGCCTTAGCCAATTCCTTCACCACTACTGTAACAGAGCTAGCTGCCGTAGCTGGAAAATCAAACAGTTTCCGAACCCTGTGGGGAGGAAGGCCACAACATCATGGCCACCAACAAAACTCAGCAAAACTTGTTCTTGTTCCGGCTTTAGTTTATAGATATTCGGCAGCGTTGCCACAACGGACTGAATGACTTCGCTCGCATCTTTCTCCGCCGCCATTACGGAACTACAACACAATCTAGCGCACGACAGCCACTCCCTCTGTTCGATGATTGGCCGGTATAAAATTAACCTGAGACATCTGACTTACTTACCTCATGGCCAGACCTAGTACAGAAGCAAAATCAAAATTGGCGGATGTACGTAGGAGGGCAGAGCCAGGCTAGAAAATTGTGGCAATGCTGGCAAACTAGAAATACTTTTTGAAACTGATTTCGAAGCTCCCCTCCACTCTAACCATTTCAGTCAGCACTCTAGGCTCTCACATACACACCCTTGTAAATCTCAGAAACGGTTTGAAAAACTCATGAAACATAATCAGTGATGTAAAAAAAAGTTTAATAGATATCAAAAAGCTGATTTAAAAAAAATAAGTTTAGGGTTTGGTCAACATTTTTAAGTTTAAATGGTTGCTGTAGCTGAAAGATTGAGGAAGAAGAAGGATTTGGAAGTTGAAGAAGTTTAAAGATCCTGTAAAGTGGACCTGGAAACGAGTTTTAAGTTCGCCACACCACAGAATAATGTGTTATCAACTACCCATCCAAATTCTAATGAAAAAATAACACTGACAAGTATGTTAAATTAGGCTTTGAAATCATAAAAAAATCAGCAGTCTTCTCTGCTTGAGACTGGGGGGGGCGTGTCTCCTGAAGGAGCTGAAGCTCCGCCCCTCGCTGCCTAGTGCCTACCTTCGATCCAGATAATGGACGCTATGTCAAGCCGAACAAAACCGTATAGAATTACAATTTATTTGTTCAATGAGTGAAACATACAGATGCATATAAATGAAATGTTCCCCTGAGCTGTAACAGTAAAAATGGACAGCAGACAGTGAGCTCTCCAACTAGGCTACTTCTAACACATTAGCTACCATTTCACCAAAATACTATCATTCTACACCGAGTAGCCTAATATCAATTTAGCGGTTTGCACTAACTCATAGCAGAGATACCTCTGGAAAAGTTATCTAGTATAATTATAACAAGCACACAGAACTGAGTGATGAACTGCTGGCGGCGGTGTATGGTCCAGGTGTGACCGGAGGATGAACGGCCGGAGGGGCGATGCTCGGTACGGCTCCGCGCTGCAAGAGAAGCCGTGTGTTGGTGAACCCCGTCTGTCTCTGGTCCATGTTAAAACTGTCCGCCGTGAAATGGTCAGTGCAGAGGCGGCTGTTGGAGTTTATCCGAAGCTTTCCATGAGCGTGGCTCTTCACAAAATCAATCCACCTATTTTTCCTTTCATTATCAATAGGGAACTTAACCTGTTTTTCGTGCAGGCCCGCCCACTGGCCCGAAACACTGCCCCCTCCTCCCCCAGTTACTACGCACTAAATGTTAATAATACATTTTTTAGACTACTACACATGTTATACATCATTGGAAAGCTACGATTCTTGTGCTTGTAGATATGTAAACCATTTCAAGATTGAGTCACAACAACAAGTTTAGTCAACGTGTTTGTCCAGTCACCACTTTGTAAACAACACCAAAGCCAAACGTCTCTACTTACCCTCAAAGGTTCAGTGTCGTCCAGGTATGCAAACAACACATCAAAACTTGATCTGCGTACATTCCCAAGGGTTCAAAGTATCTAACCATGTAAAGTAATTCGTCCAAATACAATGTTTTATATTCATGAATAGCCATTACCCTTTGTTTCATAATGCAAGTTAGCCGACGGAAGAAACCACTTGTTCACAAAAGTGTTCTTTTCTCCGGTTAGCAACGGAGTATTTACGATATGAAGGCATCAAAATGTCCGTTGAACCCTCCCCTTTCGATTGACACCTTGTTTGACCCAATAGGAGCTTCCATGCCCCGTTGACAGCCCTCTAAAGCCAACTAGGTCTGTGCGTCCTGCCCCCCCCCCCCCCCCCCCCACTAGTTCTAAACAAATTTTTCGAACTGGCTTTGACGGGCTCTGAAATTAGCTTGTTAGCCTTGTAGCTGAGAGCTATCTGAAAATGCTAATACCTCATTTGTATGTCTCTGTGGAGCCTTCAAAATAAAAGTCGATTGCGCAATATGGTTGACAGAATCAGTGTTCTTTGTGCGCCAATCCTGGGAATCAGATAAAGCACTCCAATGTGTTCATGCTTCAGTTTTTGTGTTTCAGTAATACTAATTAGGGATTTAGCTATTATATATGATAGTTCTAAGTACCACCTTTCATTAGAGATAACAGCTATGAAAAATAATCCCTTTTTATCCTAAGTATTTGACCTTGGTTACAAAGGGTCATTTTGGAGTCTCCAAAAGGCCCTTTTAGAAAACGCCTGGATGTACTCTTATAAAAACACGTGTCAAATATGAATATATTGTGGTATTATGTTTGACTTTTGATTTGAATTGGGTAAGGCTTCAACCTGTGGTCCAATTTAGTCTTACATTTTACATTTACATTTAGTCATTTAGCAGATGCTCTTATCCAGAGCGACTTACAGTAAGTACAGGGACATTCCCCCCGAGGCAAGTAGGCTGAAGTGCCTTGCCCAAGGACACAACGTCATTTTGCACGGCTGGGAATCGAACTGGCAACCTTCAGATTACTAGCCCGACTCCCTCACTGCTCAGCCATCTGACTCCCTCTTCCAGCTAATACCTACCTCCTTTAGGCCTCTTCAGGCCTCTGTTTTCAAAACAAAATCTAGGCAGAAATATAAACTTTCACTTTCCTTGCGTTCAAGCTTCTATTACTCAACACTAGTAGGACTGACAGGGTACCTGACAACAGGGGAAATAACTTGTCAGCTTTCAAAGGAGACCATTTACATGCATGTACTCCAAATGGTTCAAGAACAGCTTTCAATTTACTTTGGGTATGCTGTTTAGGCGTTTTCAGGCAAATTTAACAGGATTTTGAAAAGGTTAAATGGCGTTGCAGCGCAGCTGGAGTTATTGCATCCAGGGAAGATGCAGTTGCGGGTGGTGGGAGACATCCTGAAGCTAGCTAGCTAGCTGATGTAGGCTACAATAACAGTACAGCAGGAGGAGCCATTCAGTGATCTGACGTAGATAGGGCGAAATGACGTAAAGAGGGCATTTTTTGGCTCCGCCCATTAAAACCTGATCTGAAAACGGAAGAGAAACTGTTCTTCGGTTTAACTCCACATTTCAGTGTGACAAAGTTTTAGCGCTTTGCACGTGCTTTCAGGAACTCATCTCACACGTATATAATGTACTTAGAAGCAAAACATGGAATTTACTTTACAGGATCTTTAAAGAAGTTTGAGAGGATTTGAAAAAAAAACTCAATTGGAAAACCATGTTAAAAATATTATGAATATTGATTTATATTAATTCAAGCATAAGAGGTACCAAGCTGAAAAGTCATAGCAGTCATAGCCTGAAACTGCTGAATTTCTTGATAGCTGAATGGTTTTAATAGCTGAAGATTTGAAGGTGCTGAAAGGTGTCAAGGAAGAAATAGAAGAATAAGACTAGAAAGTGCGTTTCCTCCAGAAAATGCGTTGGAATCTTAAAGATGAATTATTTGTTTTTAAATTGCTGAAAATAGGCTACAGAAATGAGAAAATATCCGCAAGCTGAAATGAATTTCAAAAATGTGAGTCACACAAAAGAGGCAGTGTGGAAGCTGAACTTTATCATCTAACAAAGCTAAGTGCTTAAATACAATGCGGGAGAATAAGTTTGAACGTTGTGAAGAAATCAAAGAAATAATTGAATTTCAAGAGGCAATGTGGAAGCTGAACTGCATCATCTAACAAACTAAGAGCTTAAATAGCCTACAATGCGGGAGAAGCTGAAAGCTGAACTGTTAAACAGAAGTAGGCTAGCTAGTCGTAACAAGAATATTATAGTTTTAACAGCTGAAATTATAATTGGGATAGTAATAGCAGTAGCAGATGTAGCTTATCATTGAGTGCGTTTACTCGGCTTTCTTAGTAGGATTCAATGTGTTGATTGAATGAAACACAGCAGTAGGGTCGATACAGGAAGACACGGCGACACTTTGTTGCAGAAGGATGATGGTGCAAGTTTTGTCCGTGGAGCATACAACGATTAATAAAAAGAATCATGTAGACGCGCTTATTGAGTAATCGCATAACTAATTACACATGTAAACGGAGTAATCGTATAATTGGCATAAACCGACAATTGCTAGTAATCGGGTTTCTCATGGTCAAGTACACACTCAGTGGTGTAGTAGAATAAAACAGTTCCATTAGCAATAGTAGTAAAAGAGATATTAGCAGCACCTGCAGTCACCTCTTGTAAATTGTATCAGGTTGAAATACTATCAAACTCTGTCTTGTGACTCCACTAATCAGCTAATACCAATCACCTGCGTGAGACTGAGTGGTGCGTGTCTGTCGTTGCCACGGTGATGGTGCAGCTATGATTGCTAACGCGCTGAGGGCAGAGAATAACAGAAATGTAGCTAGAATCCACACCTCAAAGAAGTTAACCTAGACGCAAAACTATACGTCCAATCCCAAAAAATACGGATATTTTCCAAGACCCAAGACTCTGCCGAAACCAGAGATGTCCTTTATGTCTCTGCGGTCAGAAATACGACTCTACCTGCAGTTTCAAAATCTTGTTCTTTTTGCTTTCTCTGACGATTTTGTCGCCAGATTTTCATTGGTCTCTATGGGGCGAGAGTTGGACTTTGTCTCGCTTTCGTGGGGCTCTGAACAAATGTGTAAGTGTTGGATTCCACAGACAACGGTCTACGACCAGCACAAAATTAGCTATCTATTGATCTAAAAACGAAGCATGAAGAGCGACAATTGTGGCAATGCTGGCAAACTAGAAATATTTTTTCAACGACATCCGAAGCTCAGGCCTCCACTCTAAGCGTTTCAGTCTGCACTCTAGGGTTTCACGTACACACCCATGTAAATCTCAGAAACGGCTTGAAAAAGTCATGAAACATAATCAGTGATATTGAAAAAAGTTGAATAGATATCAAAAAGCGGAATTATTTAAAAATAGTTTAGGGTTTTGTCAAAATGTTCACGTTTAAATGGTGGCTCTAGCTGAAAGATTGAGGAAGAAGAAGGATTTGGAAGTTGAAGAAGTTTAAAGAAGTTTGAGAGGATTTGAAAGAACTCCATTGGAAACCCATGTAAAAAATATTATGAATATTTATATATATATTTATATATATATATATTTATATTAATTCAAGCATAAGAGGTACAAAGCTGAAAAGTCATAGCACCCATGGCCTGAAACTGCAGATTCTTTTGATAGCTGAACGGTTTTAATAGCAGAAGATTTGAAGGCGCTGAAAGGTGCCACGGAAGAAATAGAAGATAAATAATAATAATAAAAATAAGTTGAATAAAGATTCAAAGAACAATACTTGGAATGCTGAAGCAGCATTCCAACAATAATAATAATATATATGTGAGAGAACAATGGTTGTGCTCGCCGAAGGCGTGAGCACACCCAATTACACACACACACAAACTCAGTGCTCACCTCCAAGTCGGCCTCAGGGTCGTGGTGTCATGTACTCTAATTTCCCTCTGACATAATAGGCAGGAGTGATGTTCCTCGAACCTCCAGACCAGCTCCACAGGCAGGCCTTATTCATCTTTGATGAGAGCTTGCATTAATGTCAATCAATAATGCATACCTAAATGGAAGAAAAAAGCCTCTAAGGAATCGACATTATCACCAATCAAGACCAAGCGAGA
Organism: Osmerus mordax; assembly: GCF_038355195.1. Taxonomy (NCBI): domain Eukaryota; kingdom Metazoa; phylum Chordata; class Actinopteri; order Osmeriformes; family Osmeridae; genus Osmerus; species Osmerus mordax. The sequence goes on from NC_090055.1 coordinate 14,089,112, forward strand.
GAGAATTGATTTTTTTGTTCCTCCTCGCATGAGTCCAGTGAGTTGCTTTCCAGTCAAGCCTTGTGAAAAGCCTGTTTTCTTCAGTTAGACTGTCGGATAACTTCAGAGTTCACGCAACTGGGAGGCAGACAGGTCAAGGTAAAGTAGAGGAAATAACAGGGTGAACATGGACCGTCCTTCAAATCCTGAGACTCACAATAGCTGAGTCATCAGTTCACTTATTCAAATCGCTTATTTCACCTGTGATTTAATTGGATTACCTTGGGTAAGATCAAGTAAAGTGGGTTTTCATCCTTCCATAACAGGATTCTGATACCCCCCCACACACATACCGCTCTTTTGCTCTTTCTCGCCCCAATGTAGACCCTATCAAAACGGCTCAGGGCTCTTTGTCCCTCAAGGCCTACAGGCTGACACCTAAACTGATGGAGATCTGCAAGGAGAAGGATTTTACACCAGAGGGGTGAGTTGTTGCGATATACACACAAACACTGTATTCTAGAATGTAGCAATGTGCCATAATACTTTTAACAAACGGCTCACACACATTCATAAGAAAAAACTCGAGCCACACAAGATGTGAGATTCTACATTAATTGTAAGGCAACTCAGGCTTGCCTATCCACAGGGGAAACCATCAGTGGCTTTTAGAGAAGCCTGCTGAGGACTATGATTTCAGTCTGTCAGCCGTGTCAAGTAAACAAGTGTACAATGTTTATTCTCATCCTGACCCTAAGGCTGATAGTAATTGCTTTCAAATTGCATCTGCAAATAAAGGGAATTCTATCTCTCTGACCCTTCCTGCCCTTACCTCCCTCGTTCTTTATCTATAGCGCCGTCTATTTTTTCACCCTCCCCATGTTCTTTCTTTCTGCCGCTCTCTCAGTATCGCTCTCATATTGCTCTCTCTAATGCTGTGTAGAGCCCGCCAGATTTATTGGCAGGCCGATATTAGTCATTTTCCAAACTATCGGTATTGGCATTTACAATGGCCGAGAAATTAATATTAAAAAAAAACGGACGAAACATTCTTCAACCATGTTATGAGTGTTGGTGTTGCATAGTTTGTCCACAGGAGGGCACTCTACAACATCCCTGTTGGCAACACTCATGTTTAGAACGCCACAAACCCTACAACCAGCTGATCCAGCCTGGGTCGGGCAGAGTGGGAAATCTGTTTGTTTTGTTACGTGTTTCTGGATATATCAGATGTTGACTATCAGATGTTTTAATTACCAAATACTTGTATCAATATCGGCCTTAAAAATCCTTTATCGGTCAGGCTCTAATGCTGTGTTCACAAAGAAATGGAAGCAAATTATTTGCATGTCGAGATTACATGTAAAGTCAATGCAAACACAGTATCAGTGTTGAAATGTCACTGACGTTTTAGAAGAAAAGGAGGTCAAGAGTATTCTAACTGTCTGTGGGCATCCTCTGCTATACGACACTACTTTGTATTCGTTTATAGTAGTCAATCCGGACATGGTTGACGATGGGGAAAAAATTGTTGGCTCTGAGCGATTTGCGCGAATTAACACAAATGAACGTGAAGCGAAAATTCGCTTCATTTGCACAAATTTGTTTTGCTTTTGGTGTGAACACTGCACAAGTTCAGTTGTTCTGCCATTGATCCCCTGCATGAGCATGAATATCTCCTCTCCTAATTGTTTCAGCTTTTATCGGTGCAGTCTGGGGCTGCTTCAGTAATAAGACGGTTGAGTAGACAGGTTGCTACCACCTGCGGCAGAGAATACCCCAAAATTATGAATTTGACATGGTCTAAGGTCTCGTGGGGATAATTAATGTAACACATGCTCTGCATCTTGATTGGGGGGTAGTGATGAATGAAGGGTAACAGAGTCTTAGTTTGTGAAGCTCACTTCTGACCGCCAGCAAACTGTTTCCCCTCCGTCCTAACTGTTGACACAATAAGCCAGTTGTTACCGTTCTGGTGTGGCGAGAGAAGTTTTGTTATTAGTTGATTGCTGTTTATGCTTTGATGTTTTCTCTAATCTTGATTGTGTGTAACATAACGTAATCTGAATGGGTTGAATATAATGGGATCATAAGATGAGGCCAAAAAGCACACCTTTACATAGGACATGACAGACTGTTCTGATGACCTAATTATCTATCAAAGGACCAAACTTTATTGTCCAAGGATATATTACCCCTATTCTCACTTGTTCACATATGCAGAGTCATAAAAAAAACATACTCAACAAACATGTAGCAAAGTAACAATCAAATATTTACCCCCCACGTCTGTCTCCCCATCAGACTGAAGAAGGCCAACATTGGGTTCGAGCACATGTTTGAGGAAGTGCCCATCGTCATCAAGAACTCCCACCTCATCAATGTCCTGATGTGGGAACTGGAGGAGAAGTCCACCGTGGCTGACAAACATGAGCTGCTCAACCTCTCCAGCAGGTCAGTCAACCAGTCCGGCTCACACAACGCAGTCATTTACAAACTGACAGGACTTATCCGCTGTGCAAGATGTCTTAGCACAAGCATACCAGCCCAGCAGTCGAGTGAATGGTTTAGTGTTGTCACAATACCAAAATGTTTACTTCGATACCAATACCAAGTTTAATATCACGATACTCAATACCAAAACAATACTTGAAACTGAAACAATACTGATTCAATACTCGATACCTAATAGATCAAAAACAGACAGTCCACATGGGTTGATCACATTTTTGACTTGACAGACAAAATGATTGATTCTACCAACAGGCCATTTCCACTTAAACGTTACTCCAGTAACCCTTTTTTTTTGCCAGGGGCATTATGTTAGCTGTGCTATGTTCACTAAATTTACGATGGGAGTGTCTCTTTTAATTGGCCATTCTGTTTGAGCCACCTTAAATGTAGCTCGCTCGTAGCTCTACCATGCTATTTAGCTAGTGACTGTTTTAAAATGCACCAAAATGAGTCTGTAGTTTAATATATTTTTGTCGTTTTGGAACTCACGCTTTGTAATATGCTTGCTTGTCATGCTATTTAAGTTCGCTATAGGTTTTTACTGCATAGCGGCACAATTGTTCTCCCCAAAGTTGTCAGATTGCCTGACTGCAACCTGCCCCCCACACATCCTTTTTTGTTGAATGTTTTCCTTTGTCTCATTCTCCAATCTCTGACATTTGTCATTGTCATATCCTCCTCAGAGCACCCCTCACCCCCAGGGAGCTAGTGTAAGGATTAGAGTGCTCCGGCCTCCAAGCGACCAAATAATTACACCTTTCTGTATAGAGACATATGTGAACAGAACTTCTTTTTTTCCCACACTGGCCTTTTATTTTCCTGTGGCCCAACTTGCTCTCAGTGAGAGGTACCAGGGACTCCAAGAACTCAGAAAAGAAAGGGAGGCAGAGAAAGGGAGTCGTGACAAAAAAGCACGCCAGCGGAAGGAGGATGAGGGGAGGAGGGTGAAAGTAGCAGCAAATGTTTTCTGTGGAAGGGTTCCATTTGTTCACTTTTACTGTGTAGAACTTGTGTGGTTTCTGGGGGAATTTTGCCATTGTCATGCACAGTGTTCAGTAGCTCCTTTTCCATTAGCTGCCCTGAGACCACTTAGCAGACCTGCAGGTGTTCATTGGGCCCGTACAGTCGTCATAAAGCCTCTCAAAACAGGAAATTAATAACTGCTTAAATTCCAAGAATTACTTTGACTTTTTTAATGAAAGCAACTTATAAAAATGTATTTTCGAAATAAAGAACAGTGGGCCTCATTCACCAATATCTTCCTAAGTTATTCCTTAAATTTGTTCTTAAAGTTCCTAAGAAAAATCGACTTGTGATTCATGACGTTCCTAAACAGCAGAATTGTTCGCAGGTGTGGTCTTAGAATGATGAATCCCAATATTTCGTAAGTTGAAAGCTCGTGCCCCGTTGCTCCTATTTAGCATAGGTAAACGCCCCGTTAATTCCCATAAAAGGGCGTGAGATGGCAGGGCCATGTGCACACTGGCGGTGGAGGCCTCGACAAAAGACATAAAAACACAAAGCTCGCGACAAACGACAACATTTGTTGGTTTGTTGTAACTGTCTTAAAAATATTTTACTCGCTGTGACATATATTATTGTTGCTTGCTTTTTTCCACAGGTACACTCTTGCACTTTTGGTTCTTGCTGTTTAATTGTAACTTGTCTAACTACATGCTCTTATTGTTCTTCCCTCTGGGACTTATTTGGTTTTCACAATGTATGCTTCATGTTTGGCTACCTGCAATGTTTGGGGCTATCTCGTTGTTATGATCAGTGACCTATGCACTTTTGTAAAACTCTCTTGGAAGTCGCTTTGGATAAAAGCGTCTGCTAAATGCATAAATGTAAAACGTAAATGTAAATCATATTTAATAGCGTCAGCGGTGGATACAAAGCAGTAAATAAAACCGATGCATGGAATGCAATTACTCATGCAGTGAACGCTGTATCTGGAGAAGGGCGCAGAACTGATGAAGTGAAAAATAAATGGTTTAACTTTAATCTGAATTCTGAAGCAAAAAAACATATTTCAAAACATAGCCTAGAAGACAGTTGACTGTTACAAATATCCATGAGGACTGCTCTTGGTAGCCTAAAGCGTCCCAACCGTTACTCGTCATTATGCAAATAAATAAGATGGCATGGTTCCCTGTTAACATAATTGATGTGAATTGAAGGCAAAGCAAGGCTAGTTTATTTATATATGCCTAGCACAATTCATGCACAATGGCAATTCAAAGTGCTTTACAAATGAGCTTAAGTGTAGTGTATAAAAACAAACAAACATATAATTATGTGTAAAATAATGACAATTATTAGTTGCAAAATTATTAAGGAGAGAAATATTCGATTTTAAATTAGAACGGACGAAAACGGTATAACTACTTATTTTGCGCAAACTTGTCAGCTCTCAATTATGTGTAAGAGTGCTCTTGGGTATGCGTGAATTCTGTTCTTACCTAAGAACAAATCCCAAATAAGAAAACATTGATGAATGCCAGAATCTTCGTGAAAAACTGCATAAGTGGGACTTAAGAAAAAAATAGTTTCTAAGAACATTTGGTGAATGAGGCCCATTGAACGATTCATGGCTGCATTTTAAGAAACTCCGCTAATTGATATGCAACTCGTGAACCTATGAGTTGGTGTCAAATTTGCCGGAGGTACAAGTGCCTTGGGAGTGTTACTATTGGTGTGGAAGCCACCTCTCTTATGCCTGTGAAAAAATACTGAACCACGTGTAACGCTCCAAACATCACTTTCTTACACAGTATGTGTTTGATAGTAGAATAGCAAGCATGAGTTTTTAACAAAGAAGAGTGCAGCTTGGTTTACAGGAGTTCTGAGTTTGATTGGGAAGGCTGTGGGTAGAAAAAGCAACGTGTGTTGTGATGTAATTGCAGCAACCACTTGGAGAAGAGCCTGCAGCTTCTGATGGACAGAGTGGATGACATGAGCCAGGACATAGTCAAGTACAATACCTACAGTCGCAACCTCAGCAAACAGCAGCAGCAGAAACACCAGGTAACACTCGTGCATGCACAAACACACACTCAAACATTTTAAATGGCTTCATCTGTCATGGATGCCCACAGAATGTTGACTGACTAGCCAATACAGTTGTCAGAAGAATAACCAGTGTTCACCTCCAGGTGAACACCGGGAGGATTTTTGAAAGGAAATAAAACGCATTAGTCGTAAAAGTAAAAGAGTCATGGGAGTCATTGTTGCATGAAGAAACGCTTGGTCAATCTGTTTATGGTCTAATCACAGAGAACCTTCCAGAACACCACTTCTTGCTAACACCTCACTTCTCCCTCCGAACAATCCCGGCCTAGCCATTAACACCATCTCCTTGGTTACCTTCATGATCCATCATGTTTCCTTGCCCTCCCCCCCCCCCCCCCCCCACACACACCTTTTCTTTATCTCTTTCTTTCTTTGGCCCTTTGTCCAATCTCTTCCCATCTACTACAGGGCCTGCATGTTGATCAGATGGAAAAAAGGGAACTTGTTCATTGTCATCATTTATATTGAGGTATTATCGTACCGTGAGATTTTTATATCGCTACATCCCTACTAAGGGGTGTTTTCTATTTTTATATTATTGTTTGTATTTTTTCCTTTGTGCTATGCAATGCTGTAAAATAGTCTTGCATTTTCTGTGTCGCATACTCATAAAATGACACGGCAACTGACCGAGTAGACTAAAATGTTCCAGTCGCTAGATATAGCATATCCATGCCTTAAGAAACCGACCAAGGAGGCTAAATTGTCGGAATAATGCCCATGTCTGTGATGCGCGCGCTGGTAATTTTAATGTCGTAGTTGATTTGGTGTTGAGTTGTGTGCACATTTGCAATGTGCAGGTAGTTTTGACATCAGTAAACACATTGATTACAGTAACAAAATTCACTGATCTATACTGAAAGTATCCACTTTATATTGTCGTTCTGTTAGCTAGCCAGAATTTAATCCATGAAGTATAGGCTACCCTTTAAAAGCAGCATTGCAAACTAATTGTAGCTAGGGTTGCCACCCGTGCCAAGATTGTTCTTTTTGAGCGACAGTCCGAGAAAAACTATTCAATCCCGGGACGTGGATTGTCAAAATGTTTTTCTAAATTTGATTTTCATAGTTTCAAATAAAACCTCATTTGGAATGTCCTTCTACTGCTATTCTATTTTCTTCCTGGTGGTGGGTTTTGTGTCCGTAAGCTGGTAAAACACAGCGACGACTGGCCATGTGTATACTTTTTTTTGGGATGGGTAGCAGAAATACAAAAGCTTACTTACCATCCACCAAAACACCCCCTGAAAATGTCGAAAAGCTAATCCAAACAACATCAATCTCGGCACTGCACTCTGTTGGATTATAAAAGGGACACCTGCAAAAAATGTACTTTGCTGAGTTCCCAGTTCTCGAGGTACTCGTTGGAAACTAAACCATTCTAATACGTACACAGATACAGATTCCTGGCATTATTAGAGATAGAACCCTTCAGGTTTCCGCCATCTCCTGCCTCTGCCTCTCTTCCTCCTCTATCTTCCTAAATTAACAGGGCTTTTAGGGATATCCAGGGACAAAGCACATCATTGATTTACTGGCTGTCAACCACACACAAATCACGTCATTCCTGTCACACATAACTCCTGTCTCCATCTACCTCTTCATCTCTTCCTCTTAATTTCACCCCACACACACACACACACACTACTATCCTCCCACCTCTTTATTGTCAACTCATCTTCTTCCACCTCTCCCTTTCGTCTCACCTCTGCCGTCTCCTCCTCCCCCCCAGTATGTCCAGAGGCGCCAGCAGGAGAACACCCAGCGGCAGAGCAGAGGGGAACCCCCCTTGCCCGAGGAAGACATCAGCAAGATGTTCAAGCCTCCTCAGCCCCCTCCACGCATGGACACCCTTCTCATCGCAGGTAAACACACACACGCCCTTCCAAGTCCGGTGAAAGTGACCTTTGGTTCAGTAATTATCTCACCATTATGTTCAAATTACATTCTTATAAAAGGTTATTGATGTTTCCCCTCAACCCCCTCCTGACACTTCCCTTTCTTCTGACAACCCACTTATTGTGTGGCGTGCATCCCCAACAGGGCAAATTAACAATTACTGCCAGAATGTGAAGGAATTCACCTCTCAGAACCTTGGGAAGCTCTTCATGGCTGAAGCTTTGCAAGGCCACAACAGCTAGAACAGAGATGAAGAGAGAGGCTCCAGAGATGCTCACCCGCCCTCCCACAAGAAGCCCCATCATTGGATAATTGCCGTGCCAGATCTGTTAACAACAAACCAGTGACCAAACAGCATATTGACAGCATATTGACCGAACAGCATATTTTGAAATTGTTTATACCAATTGAAGCATTTGCTGCTGATCCTCACAGAAATACTTTTATGTAATTCCAATTAAAAAACATTGCATCTCCTTTTATTTTGCCTGCATTGCTTTTACCCTGGGTAGCAGGTGGTGATTACCTATTAATAGCCAGTTACCCTGGACTTCATAAAAATAGTTGTCTCATCATTTAAAACTATTGTAACATATTGAGTGATATCCCAACTTCCTCCACTAAAATGAGCCTGTCAGCATTGTGTTTAATCAAGAAATAATTGTTTGCTACATTTGCAGTCCACTCTTTTATAATATTCCAAGGCGTTGTTTAACAATGTCAGCGGCTGCGGGTGCGTTGTGTGAAATGTACAACTTGTTCTGTGGCCTGTGTCACCGGTGCCTGATGATTAACAGTAATTACAAGTCAGCAAGTGATATAGCATTATTGGAAAGAGAGGCACTTGCACACAAATAACTCAGTTTTCTTTGCGACTTGACAAGCTACCTGGCAGCCCTTCATATTTTTTAAATAATCAAATTAGTCTGGTTTGTCATTAAATTGTGGTAGATCCAAGTGATTTGTATCAATGTTGAATACCCCAGTTATATAGGTTTACGTGTAACTACAGAATTTGTGTTTGAATTACGTTTTCGGCTTATTTTGTATATTTCTCCTTATGTGGAAAATGCAACCAACAAAGCATAGCATATGTTCCTTCATAATGTCACGCACAGAAACTTCATGATAAACGGATAATGTGCTACCAAATTCAGTGCATACAGGCAGCAATACATTAGGATCAATGTAAAGTGACAATAACAATCTTGAGTGAACTGTGTACCTCATAAAGCTCAAACACAGGATGGAGTTGTGTGAATGTGTACACAAACAAACAAAATTTGGTTCTCTTGTGTCAGGCATATGTACTGTTGTAGAAATCAAGACGTCCGTAGAAGGTAGTAAAAAAAGGAGTCGAAGACCAAATATCTTTCAACAGCTTAAGGCAGCTTGATGGTTTATTTCGGAAAGGCAATAGCGCATTCACAAGACATACAGAAAAGACAAAGACCAATGCCCCAAAACTTTTATAGGCTAAATGAGAAGAATCCCCCGCCCTGGATGATATGAAGGAACTATCTCAGGAAGTCCCTAGATTTCCTAGTATTCTAACTTCCTCCCCCCATCTTTACCTTTTAGGCACTGTTTTGGCTAGTAAAGATGTTGATGAACTTCTCCACAGCTGAATCCCCCATCTTTCAAGTACTCCCCCTCCAATGTCCCATCCTGTCCTTGGATCCCATCATAACAGACTCTGCTTCTCTTCTCTATCACTCCTAATTCAGGCCTGGTTCAGCAACAACTGATCACTATTGGCAATGAAGGTGGTCTCATGAGATAAGAGCTCTTAGTAACTTTGCCTACTCTTTACCCCCTGTCTCATTCCCTTGTCCTTTCTTGACAGGCCCTCTTGAGCCTAACGACCCCATCATAGGCCGTTATTAAGGATACCATTTCCTTTCTCATACTTAGTTTTGCCAAATCATACTCATCTGTTTGGAGAAAACCAGTTTCAAGCGGAGTTTATCAACTGTGCAGTGATTTTCACCTATGCAGTTAGGAGTCAGCAATTTTAGGCCCCAGAACCTAGTCTGGGGTAACCTTCTCTAGTTTGCCTTGCCACCCCATAATCAATCTCCCACGACAGTACCTACTATCCCAAGCCTGGGCCTATTTAAATAAACTATTGTTTTAGCCTTCATATCTACGTTCAAGAGCATCTTTATCCAGTTCCCCATTTTTCAAACAAATATAGTGTACATACTCCCAAGTTGGGGGCGTTGAACCCACAACCGTAAGCCGTTAGTATGCCCAACTGAGTCATATAGGACTGTTGTGATGTAGGTAGTGGGTCTCAGGCGCTAAACACAGTGGATACAGTTCAGAATCAGAATTGGTTTTTATTCGCCATGAAAGTTTGCACAGACAAGGAATTTACTTTGGCAGGAGAGCCTACCTAGGCAGCCATTTTCGGCGCCAACTAGAAAGTTACAGCATAACATGAGGAGAGAGGAGGAGAGAAAAAGGCAACACCCAGACAATGCTCCTAGAGGAGTACAGTGTGGGAACAGACAAAAACCTCAGCACATAAGCACAACAACATTTACAAAAACACGTGACTTGCAACGGGGAGTGGGGGGTGGGGGGGGGCGGTAGACAAGCAGCATCTGGACCTGCAGCCATGGTAGGCGCTGGACACAGACCCGCCAGCCACCCTGGGGAAACAAGCAGGCGTAGGCGTTGGATGGGGGTGGGGGGGTGGTGATATCTGTAGTAGGTAAAAGTTAATGTGTGAGTAGGTCTGGGTTGGCGCCTTCGACCTAGGCCACAATCAGTCCGATTCTCCCTATGAAGATTGTGTTGGCCAGGAGACATCCTTGGTCATGACCCGGGCAGAGACCAAACCACAGATGTCGGTGGGGGGGGGGGGAGGGAGGAGCAAGATAGTCTCGCTTCAGCGCTCTCCAGGGGAGTTGTTTTCCAGCCAAGGCCTGTGCTGGTTACGGGGCCGAAAGTGGATAAGATTGGTGTAGTTGTTTTGACGAGTAGCCGCAACTCAATTTTCACGTCCACCCTTCAGGAAAGTCTCCATGTCCTCCATCTTCCTTTGCAGAGCCGCAAACTTATCCCTGTTGTAATCAATGCTGCGTTGTAAGTTCACAGTCTGAGCTCCAACAACTCTGCCCCATCAGCGACACAGGCCTTCCCTAGTCACACCTTACAAAGACCCAACTTATGGCTATGCAGGCATATTAAAACAGTATAATGACAGTTTATCAATGATATAAATGTCACGGAGATCTGAAGCAATTATGTAGTCGCATAATGGCTATAGAAAGCGGGCTAACATTTTAAAAAGCACGTTTTACCCTATTTAACGTTACACCATGAGCAGCTTTGGTGCGACTGATGGAGTCAAATCAAAATGCATAAGATAAGATGATTATTAGTTCTGTCAATTAATGTTGGCCAATTATCTTTGTAAACGTCAGAGTTTGTTGAAATTTAACAAAATATTCACTTAAACACAATTCCAAACGTCTTGACGATTTCCTCCACAATTCAAATGTCCGATCCCCTACACACAATTCAAACGTCTTGAGCCCGCCTCTCCTTCAATTTCATTGGTTGAATCTGTAAACCAATCCTTTCTGCCCTCAGAACATTTTTGAGTAACCAAAACTCCTATCTGCATATTGCAACAGTATAATGACAGTTTATCAATGATACAAGAAACATAATTAATAGATAGGCATATTTCTCCTGGACATAACCAAGGGTTATGTGCTCATGAGCTTAATATTGCAAGGTATAGATCAAACGTTGTTTATTATATTCAGAACATTTCAAACACTATAGAAGTCATAAAGTAATCAGAATCAGAATGGGATTTATTCGCCATGAAAGTTTGCACAGACCAGGAATTAGCTTTGGCAGGAAGGTGCAAACATTAAACATATAGGAATGTAAAATTTAAATATGAGGACTAACTATACTAAGGGTACATAACTAGCAATGGAATTATATTAAAATAAACTATACAATAAAAAATAAAACATAAGTTGCAGTAATTTACAATATAAAAATACAAATATTACAAAAAATACAAATGGTACAGGATTGTATTGTCCAGTGCAAAAAGCAATGTTGTTTTAAGGGCATTAAGTCATGAAGTCAGTGTGAACCCTTGGCCTTGTTGAAGAGGCCAACAGCGGAAGGGAAGTTTTTGTGGCGTGTGGTATTGGTCCTGATGGACCGCAGCCTTCTGCCGGAGGGGAGTGACTGAAACAGGGAGTGACCAGGGTGGGAGGAGTCGGCCACAATCTTCCTCGCTCGCCTCAGGGTCCTCGAGGTGTGCAGGTCCTCGAGGGTAGGCAGATTGCAGCCAATCACCTTCTCAGCAGTGCGGATGATACGCTGCAGCCTGCTCTTGTCCTTGACAGTGGCAGCAGTGTACCAGATGGTGATGGAGGAGGTGAGGATGGACTCAATGATGGCTGTGTAGAAGTGCACCATCATTGTCTTTGGCAGGTTGAATTTCTTCAGCTGTTGTAGGAAGTACATCCTCTGTTGTGCTTTCTTGGTGAGGGAACTGATGTTCAGTTCCCACTTGAGGTCCTGGGAGAGGATAGTGCCCAGGAAGCGGAAGGACTCCACAATTAATTTCCAACCCTTTATTCAAAAACAGAACGGAGAGTGGAAATTCACAGTGTAAAAAAACTTCAGAATGTGCAAACAGGCACACAATTTTGAAAAAGTTATTAATATTAGCGTGGATTTAATGCTATTTTCCAAGATGAGCAATTTATTTGAGTTTTGTTTAAAATTTAATTGAAAATTGAAAGGTTGTGGATGTAGGCCAGACTTTATTAGAATAATCTGGTGTATATTTAAGATTTTTTGACACAATTTTGAAAAAAGTTAAGATTTGCAAGGATTAAGCTATTTTCAAAGATTAGTGATTTTCTATCATTTTATTTGAAACTTCATTGAAAAAGTAAAGGCTGTGGAAGTATACCAGACATTGTTAAGATACTCTAGTGTCTGTTTGAGGTTTTATATTCCTAAAAATATTATTTAAAAAAAAATTAAAAAAAACGCGATGCTGCAAAGTAGCGTCTTCCGAATGTGAGACGAATGTCGAACATGAAACTAACTTCACCTCGGTCAATTAACACACTGTTTCGATGTATTTAGTGTGAAATGCTCCCACACCTTGGATGACTTGGGTCGTACTGATTTCTCTGCCTCCGCCATGTGCTTCAGAACAATGTTACTCAACAACGTCTCTCCGATGGCCTTTCCTCTACCTCCGCTCCGCACTCAACGAAACTTTTTTTTTTTATACTCAAACATCTCCGCGACATATTGAGTGGCGTAATAATTGCGCGACACAACGAATCGATAATTACATTTGTTGCCAACGCTTTTAATAATCGATTTTATTTGTTGTTGCAGCCCTAAAGTCCACAAACAGGATCCTGGCATAGGATGCTGGGGAGTCCAGGTGCTGTAGGGTGAAGTGGAGGGCCATGTTAACTGGATCGTCCGCAGACCTGTTGGATCTGTAGGCAAACTGCAGGGGGTCCAGTAGAGGACTGCAGGGGGTCCAGTAGAGGCTGCAGGGGGTCCAGTCATCACTATCTTTAATTGTTGTTAACTGATCAATGGTTTAAGGACAGACCTCTTCATTCCCCTGTTCGAGTTCTCTGGACCTCAACAACAGGAGTCTATTTATGTTAGTATTGGGAGATAAATTTAAGGGTCCCCTCTTGAGGATTCTCTGAATCCTCACAAAAATTTACTTGGTCTAAAAGATGGTTAAATGTAGGAGTCCCCTCTTGAGGATTCTCCAAATCCTCAAAATGTACTTTGTCTATAAGATTATGCAACAGTAGTCAGTGGGGGCTTCAATAGTAGTGAGGAGAGCCTGCAACGGAATGTATATCTGTGCTGCCTTGCCTTAGAAAAGGGCAAGGGGCACAGGTCTTGTAAAGGCCTACTCTGGCCACACACACACACTGGGAGGTGTCTGTGGGGACGCTCTCTAGGGAGCATCATCATCAAGGACTCGGGCACGGCTGTCTTGGTACTGCATTACACACAAGCTTCACAGCACAACAGGAGCACAAAAGTACAGCAATGGTGGTCAATATGACAGCAAACACTGGAATGAGGAAGGAAATAATTATTTGTTTCAAGGTTTTGAATGATGGTGGACATGTTGTTGGAGGCTGGGAGCAAAGTGGCACCTCTGCCTCCTTTCAAGTTTAACACATTGCACATCCCTCCCTCAGTGCCTATAAGGTCATCTAGGGCCAGACCATGTTTTATCAATACCAGACGGTGGTTTTGCACCTCTGCGTTCAGTGTTTTGAATCCTGCTACAGTGAGATCTGCAAATTTACTTAGTGAATAGGAAATATTATATACAGTTAGGTCCATAAGTATTTGGACATTGACACAATTGTCATCATTTTGGCTCTGTATACCACCACAATGGATTTGAAATGAAACAATCAAGATGTGCTTTAAGTGCAGACTTTCAGCTTTAATTTCAGGGTATTTACATCCAAATCAGGTGAACGGTGTAGGAATTACAACACATTTTATATGTGCCCCCCCCCCTTTTTAAGGGACCAAAAATAATTGGACAAACTAACATAATCATAAATCTAATTGTCACTTTTAATACTTGGTTGCAAATCCTTTGCAGTCAATGACAGCCTGAAGTCTGGAACCCATAGACATCACCAGACGCTGGGTTTCGTCCCTGGTGATGCTCTGCCAGGCCTCTGATGCAACCGTCTTCAATTCCTGCTTGTTCTTGGGGCATTTTCCCTTCAGTTTTGTCTTTAGCAAGTGAAATTTATGCTCAATTGGATTTAGGTCAGGTGATTGACTTGGCCATTGCAGATTATTCCACTTCTTTGCCTTAAAAAACTCTTTGGTTGCTTTCGCAGTATGCTTCGGGTCATTGTCCATCTGCACTGTGAAGCGCTGTCCTATGAGTTCTGAAGCATTTCGCTGAATCTGAGCAGATAATATTGCCCGAAACACTTCAGAATTCATCCTACTGCTTTTGTCAGCAGTCACATCATCGATAAATACAAGGGAACCAGTTCTATTGGCAGCCATACATGCCCACGCCATAACACTACCTCCACCATGCTTCACTGATGAGGTGGTATGCTTTGGATCATGAGCAGTTCCTTCCCTTCTCCATACTCTTCTCTTCCCATCATTCTGGTACAAGTTGATCTTGGTCTCATCTGTCCATAGGATGTTGTTCCAGAACTGTACAGGCTAATTTAGATGTTTTTTGGCAAACTCTAATCTGGTCTTCCTGTTTTTGAGAATCACCAATGGTTTACATTTTGTGGTGAACCCTCTGTATTTACTCTGGTGAAGTCTTCTCTTAATTGTTGACTTTGACACAGATACGCCTACCTCCTGGAGAGTGTTCTTGATCTGGCCAACTGTTGTGAAGGGGTTTTTCTTCACCAGGGAAAGAGTTCTTCTGTCATCCACCACAGTTGTTTTCCGTGGTCTTCCGGGTCTTTTGGTGTTGCTGAGCTCACCAGTGCGTTCTTTCTTTTTAAGAATGTACCAAACAGTTGATTTGGCCACACCTAATGTTTTTGCTATCTCTCTGATAGGTTTGTTTTGATTTTTCAGCCTAACGATGGCTTGCTTCACTGATTGTGACAGCTCTTTGGACTTCATATTGAGAGTTGACAGCAACAGATTCCAACACAAATACCATACTTGAAATTTACATTTACATTTATTCATTTAGCAGACGCTTTTATCCAAAGCGACTTCCAAGAGAGAGCTTTACAAAGTGCATAGGTCACTGATCATAACAACAAGATAGCCAAAAAACATCGCGAGTAGCCAAAACATGAAGCACACATTGTGAACAACCAAAGTAAGTGCCAAAGGGAAGAACCATAAGAGCATGTAGTTAAACAAGTCACAACCAAACAACATGAACAGCTATAAGTGCAAGTGTACCTGTGGGAAAAAGCAAGCAACAGTAATAAAACAATATATCACAGCGAGAACCAAAAATTTAAATCAGTTACCACTAACCACAAGAGCAACAAGTCTCTAAGCAAGAGTCATTGTGATCCTTGAGGAAACTAACATCGGGTCAAGCGAACCGTTCCTAAGTACCGTTGTACTCCCGGAACAAGTGCGTCTTGAGCCTTTTCTTGAAGGTGGAGAGACAGTCAGTGTCTCTGATGGAGGTGGGGAGTTGATTCCACCACTGGGGGGCCAGACAGGAGAAGAGCTTGTGTTGGGACCGGGCGGTCTTGAGCGGTGGGACCACCAGGCGGTTGTCTGAAGAAGACCGTAGGTGGCGGGTGGGGGTGTAAGGCTGCAGGAGAGACTTGATGTAGACGGGTGCAGTCCCGTTCACTGCTCGGAAGGTCAATACCAGGGTCTTGAATCTGATACGGGCCATGATAGGTAGCCAGTGGAGAGAGATGAGGAGCGGGGTAACATGGGAGCGTCTGGGTAGATTGTAGACCAGGCGGGCCGCCGCGTTCTGAATCCTCTGAAGAGGGCGGGTTGCACATGCTGGGAGACCAGCGAGCAGAGAGTTGCAATAGTCCAACTTGGAGAGGACGAGTGCTTGGACTAGCAGCTGGGTGGAGTGCTCAGACAGGTATCTCCTGATCTTCCGGATGTTGTAGAGGGTGAATCTACACGACCGGGAGACCGCAGCAATGTGGGCCGTGAGGGAGAGCTCGTCGTCCATGGTAACCCCAAGGTTCCTGGCAGAGGATGAAGGGGTCACCGTCGCAGATCCCAGGGTGATTGAGAGATCGTGGGAGATGGAGGGTTTAGCCGGGATGATGAGAAGTTCTGTTTTGGCGAGGTTCAGCTGGAGGTGGTGCTCGGTCATCCAGGCGGAGATGTCTGTGAGGCAGGCCTCAATCCTAGCTGAGATCCCCGGATCGGTCGGGGGGAACGACAGGTACAGCTGCGTGTCGTCAGCGTAGCAGTGGTAGGAGAAGCCATGGGAGGTGATGATTGGTCCAAGTGAGGTGGTGTACAGAGAGAAGAGGAGGGGTCCAAGGACGGAGCCCTGTGGGACACCAGTGGAGAGCTGGCGAGGGCCCGACAGTTTGCCTCCCCAGGAAACCTGGTAGGATCTTCCCGACAGGTAGGATGAGATCCACTGGAGTGCAGTGCCAGTGATGCCCATCTCAGAAAGTCTGGCGAGCAGGATCTGGTGGTTAACTGTATCAAACGCTGCAGAAAGGTCCAGCAGAATGATAACGGATGACCTGGAAGCCGCTCTGGCAGACTGGAGGGCAGTGGTGACTGAAAGGAGGGCAGTCTCTGTGGAGTGGCCAGTCTTGAAGCCCGATTGGTTGGGGTCAAGCAGGTTGTTCTGAGAGAGAAAGTTAGACAGTTGGTTAGATACAGCACGTTCAATTGTTTTTGAAAGGAAGGGTAACAGTGATACCGGTCTGTAGTTCTGGAGAACGGCAGGGTTAAGGGAGGGTTTTTTGAGTAGAGGGGTAACTCTAGCCTGTTTGAAGGCAGAGGGGAAGGTGCCAGAGGTGAGAGAGGAGTTTAGGACATGGAGAAGAAAAGTTATGATGGAGGGGGAGATGGTTTGAAAGAGAGGGGAGGGTATAGGATCAAGGGGACAGGAGGTGGGGCGATGAGAGAGAATGAGGTCAGAGATCTCTGCCTCAGACAGGGGAGAAAAAGAGTTTAGACATTTAGTTGGGTCAGTCATGGAGGGTGAGAGGGTAGGAAAGGTGGGTTTAGGGAACCGACTGCTAATGTCGGCGACTTTTTTCTCAAAGAAGGAGGAGAAGTCGTCTGCTGTCAGGGTGGAGGGAGGGGGTGGGGGAGGTGGGTTAAGAAGGGTGGAGAAGGTAGAGAAAAGTTTGTGGGGGTTTGAAGCAGAGTTAATTTTGTTCAGAAAGTAGAGGGTTTTAGCACCAGTTATGTGAGAAGAGAAGGATTTGAGGAGGGAGTGATACTTATCAAGGTCCAGACCGCCTTTGGACTTGCGCCATCTCCTCTCGGCTGCCCAAAGGGTGGACCGTTCTTCACGAATAACATCCGTAAGCCACGGGCAGGAGGGAGAAGATCGTGCAGGCCTGGTTGACAGGGGACAGAGAGAGTCAAGTGATGCAGTTAAAGTGGTTAACAAGGTGTCGGTGGCAGTGTTAGTGGGGTGGGACGAGAACTCGTCAATGGGGGGGAGGGAGGATGTTACAATAGAGGAGAAATGGGAGGGGGATAGGGAGCGGAGGTTGCGCCGGAAAGTTACAAGGGGAGGGGAGGTAGAAGGAGTTGGAGGGAGAGAGATAGAGAATTGGATAAAGTAGTGATCAGAAATATGCAGTGGGGTTACAGAGGTTAAGTCAGTGATACAGTTACGTGTCAGGATGAGGTCTAGCTGTTTGCCTGCCTTGTGGGTCGCCGGTGTGCTCAGCAGCGTCAGGTCGAAGGAGGTCAGGAGAGACAAGAAGTCGACGGCCTGAGTTCCTTGGAGGTGGATGTTGAAGTCCCCAAGGACTATCAGGGGGGTTCCATCATCCGGGAGGACGCTGAGGAGCATGTCCAGCTCCTCCACAAAGTCGGCTAGCGGGCCTGGTGGGCGATAAAGAACAATTAAGCAGGCTTTGATAGGATCAGTTAGCATCGCATAATGGTGTTCAAATGATTTGGCAGTAACAGGGAGTGGTGTGGATGTGTATTTAATATGTGGGGAAAGAAGCAACCCTGTCCCACCACCCCGCCCGGTTGAGCGGGGTGAGTGAGTGAAGGAGTGGTTGACGGAGAGAGCAGCTGGAGTTGCAGTGTTCTCAGGGCGGATCCATGTCTCTGTCAGCGCAAGGGCATGAAGAGAAGCATGAGATGCAAACGCTGGGATGAAGTCTGCCTTGTTCACAGCGGACTGGCAGTTCCAGAGCCCTATAGAAAGAGAGAGGGCAGGTGGAGAAGATCTGGATAGGTAGCGAAGGTTAGAAGTTGACCGTATATACTTTGTGATATATCTACGTCTACGGGTAGTGTAATGAACGGGAATGCTGAAGAAACACATGCTAGCTATGAATATGTTGTAGGTGGATTAGAATACAAATAGGGTGATACTTATCAGAAGAGGTGATCCACCACGTCGGCCATCCTCGGTGGACTCCCGCAGGTAGACTCCCTGTCTTTGTTCGACCGAGGCTGCCAGACGAGGCTGCCTCTGCAGTGCTACTCGCCTAAATATGCTAAAGGCGCAGCTGACAATGGCCCTAATTATGTAAACAAAGCCAGGGTCTCACTCGGCGGCAAGTACCCTGAAACTCGATCTCTAGCTAGCTACCTATTGACCAATTTAGCTGCTATACCCTTACCCTCTGTCAAAGAGGCAAATAATTAGCAAAACACAAATGAATGAAACAAACTCTGGTTACTTACAGTCAGATGGCAGTCACGAAGTACACTCAGTAAGACACTATTAGCTCTGAATCTGATTACAGAAGTCAGGGCTGATTTAACCAAATTCTACAATGGCCCTAATTATGTAAACAAAGCCAGGGTCTCACTCGGCGGCAAGTACCCTGAAACTCGATCTCTAGCTAGCTACCTATTGACCAATTTAGCTGCTATACCCTTACCCTCTGTCAAAGAGGCAAATAATTAGCAAAACACAAATGAATGAAACAAACTCTGGTTACTTACAGTCAGATGGCAGTCACGAAGTACACTCAGTAAGACACTATTAGAAATGAACTCTAGACCTTTTATCTGCTCCTTGTCAATGAAATAACGAACTCCCTTTATGAGGGAATAACATACACCTGGCCATAGAACAGCTGAGCAGCCAATTGTCCAATTACTTTTGGTCCCTTAAAAAGGGGGGGGCCACATATAAAATGTATTGTAATTCCTACACTGTTCACCTGATTTGGATGTAAATACCCTGAAATTAAAGCTGAAAGTCTGCACTTAAAGCACATCTTGATTGTTTCATTTCAAATCCATTGTGGTGGTATACAGAGCCAAAATGATGAAAATTGTGTCAATGTCCAAATACTTATGGACCTAACTGTATGTCTTACATTGGGACACACCTAAAAAATGGAAATGTTGAGATTTGTCATTTGGGTGTGCTTTGACTTCGGCAAGGGCTCAACCGTTGTTCTCTCACAATATATTTATTCTTCTTTTTATTGTTTCTTTTCGCACCCCTAAGGATGCCTCAATATTTGGACTACATAGAAAACGTTGGGTTCAAAAATGTTGTCTTGGTAGCGATTGAGTTGCTTGTATTTTTATTTACGTTCCGTTGCATGGTTTAAGTTTAAATTACGTTTTTGTGGCGAAAAGTGAAGCTAACGGTGGCTAACTTGCTAGCCACAGTCACTGACGTGACGTTAAACATCACTAACGTCACGAAAACACGCGTGACTCCCAGTAGCAGAACATTCGTTTTGCAGTTCGTTAACTTCTGGGAGATGGCTAACTGCTTTACTGCAAGGCGGCTGCAGAAACGCCACAAGCCAAGAGGCCAGGGTGATAACTATTTACTCATTTTACTTTGTGATATGAAACACAATTGTTAAGTGTAATATACAATATAAGCTGATATAAGGAAGTATATCTACTTTCGGAAACAGTAGTCTACTGTTTCACTGAAGCATTAGCATCATGACATTAGCCTCTGTTGCCCGGGCAACACATACTACAGCGGCCTATGATGCATCTGTTTTCAATCGTTAAAATAAACATTCCTCACAAAAAAAAATTGTTGTAGGATTTATTATGACATTAGATTACAAGTAAACGATTTGTTGGTGAAATTATCATTACCTGTGGTTTCAAACCAGTGTAGCTCACTGGAACGCTGTACCGTAGCCTACGCGAGACACACTATTATCTAGCTTGCTCTAACAAAAACATCTCCACAGCTGTTTAGGAAGTCAAACAGCGACAGAACATGTTCGGCACTCCCCTTACTTAAATCAAAAGTCTTTCAATAGGTGAAACTATCTGACTACTAACCTGAACTTCATTGCCACAGCCTAAACTTTGTCAATCTGTTCATGAAAATTATTAATTTCAGCCTAAACCGTACAACGGAACGTTAAATCCAATTCAACCAACGCAATCGCTACCAAGACAAACACAGCAGTAGTCTAGTACTGTACCGTAGTAGTACAATTTACCGGGGCAGCTTGTAAAAATGTCATTATAAAACGGACCCCTTTGCAACCGACGCAAGCAAGCACACCCTACAATTTCCCCAGAAATTGTACCCTCTCTAGTTTAATTTAGAAGACTTAAGTAAACTGTAATGACAACCACATTTGATGTAGTGAGGAATCTGAAGCGATACAAAAACATTAGACTTTTCAATCGGCTACACGTTGCACCTTGCATTGGCGAAAAAGTTTGGCAATACTACTTATACTCTGGTGATGGCACCTATGACCACTGGTATTCTTCGAGCCACTGGTGTCGAAATTCGTATGTCCGTATCATTCTCACTCACATGCGCCGTACATGGCGAATTGTCCGCTTCATTTTAACATGTCAGATTGAGTAGCCTCTGCGATTGCTGCATGCGTCTTGACGAGGTTGATTTTGCTCAGAGCACGTTTTAAAACATTCTTAAAAATACACATTACGGTTTTAACAAATGCTCATAATAAATCATAGCATATTGCCTAAACCCTAAGGTAAGCACAAAAATAATCAGTGATACATTTGCGACCCATTAAAAATTACGGTCGCAATGGCATTTCAAAAGGTCGCAAATGCGACCATTTCGGTCGCAGTGTAGTGCCCTGCCTTGAAGGGTTGTACTCTGTTGAAAACTATTGGATCTGCCCAGAGCCACTCTGGTTCTGCCATAACTAATCGCTAGCGTTCGCCTTAGCCAGCTCCTTCACGACCAACGGAGCTAGCTGGAAAATCAAACTAACCCGGTGGGGATCAAAGATTGTTCTTGCTCCGACTTTAACTTCTGGATATTCGGCAGCGTTGCCACAACGGACCGAATAGCTTCCCTCGCATCTTTCTCCGCTGCCATTACGGAACTACAACACAAACTAGCGCACGACACCAATGTCATCGTTCTCAGCCACTCCCTCTGTTCGCTGATTGGACAGGTAGCAAATTAACCGGAGACATCTGACTTACGTACCTCAAGCCCAGACCTAGTACAGAAGAAAAATCAAAATTGAGCGGAAGTACGTAGGAGGGCAGAGCCAGGCTACTGCAACACAACACGTTGTGAAATGTAAATGCAATCGACTGGGGGCGCTGTTTAGCATATTGTAAATGTAAATGTATTGCATTTGAATATTCTCCACTCAGTGTTACAGGACCATGAAATACTTATAGTCAGCTGCAAATATGGAATGACCCCCAAAAAAATCTAACAAAAGGTTTCTCAATGGTTTACAGTAGTATCAGATGTACTTAAAAACATCCTAAAAGTTTACCAAAGTTCGACTCCAAGAAAGGCCCCATTTTCAAAATGGCGGCCGCCAGGTCCTTAACCCTTGTGTTATCTTCGGGTCATTCTGACCCATCAGTCATTGTGACCCACCGTCGTATTGCGACAACTTTACCGCATACAAAAACAAAGTGAAGCATTTTTTTTTAACTGTTGGGCTGTCTCAGACCCCCAACTTTGCGAAGGTTAAAAGAAAATTATTTTTATTTCTTTTTGTATTGGGTAAAATTGGGTAAACACAACGATGGTTCGTTATGAACCTTTGGGTCATGTGACCCGAAGGCAGCACGAGGGTTAAAATGACCATTACTCCTTTGTATTCCTCCTAAACCAAGAATACTGATGCCTGATACATGTTTTGTCCATGTTATTTTCTAATGAGCATATTTGCATGATAGATAAGTGATTACAAGTACAATTATATATGAAAGCAATTGGTTACAAGCATATTAATGCGAAAGTTAAATTTCCCTTAAGTAATTGCATATTTCTCCTTTCTCATATCGTTTTGCCTAGTGTTGGTGGTTTCTGTGGTTCATAACCATTCTTTTGATTCCAATAAAGAATAAATTCATTAGAACTGTGTGGTACTGTAAAATTAGTCAAAACAGGGGTGCCACCTTTCCAATCCACACCATGATCTGGAAGTAAACTGTTTGGCAGTGGTATTTGGTTGAGGACTCAGTTGGAGGCAGATGTTTTGGGGTAACAAATTATTTGGTGGTAACGATTTTCTTGCTAAAAAGGTTGTAGCGCAAAGAGGCAAGTGAATCGGTACTCTTTCCGCCAAACAACACTGCCATTGCCTTGGTCCCATGGTCCTCTATGAAATTCCTTGCTTGATGTGTGTGTGAGCAGAAATACATTTGCACGCACAGGACTGGATGGTTGATTCACCATTCACAAGTTTCTGAAATGCTGTCTGTTTGCCAACACAGAAAATGTGTGAAGTTGTATCAGGCGTGAATAAACAGCAACTGGGAACAAGTCACTACCCAGATGTTACATTTACATGTATTCATTTAGCAGATGCTTTTATCCAAAGCACCTCTGAGAGAGAGATGTACAAAAAGTGCTGGCAGATGGCAGCGCCCAGGAAATGGAAGGACTCCACAGGGTTGACTGGGAAGTCACAGGGTGAAGGGGCTGGGAGGGAGTGAAAACTAATACAAAAATCATAAGCCATTCAGGGCCTACACAAAAAACTCATTAATGACACGTTGCCGTGCTTCAAAGCCAGCCAGATACTGGTCATGCTGGGGATCGTGGGCCTGCAGGGGAGGCCCATCAACTTCTTCCTTACCATCTTCCTCCAACTGGTCTTCTTGAGGACCCAAGGGTGTTGTAGCCCTTACAGCTATGTTGTGGAGCATTGCAGTTACTGCAATAACTAAACAACATTTTGAAGGGTGAAAAAGAAGACCTCCAGCCGACTTGTGGAGACATCGGAATCTCATCTTCCATTTGCCAAGAGTCCTCTCAACGATACTCCTGGCCACACGGTGAGCTTCATTGTATCTCTCATCAGCCTCGTTGTGGGGGTCGGCGACAGGAGTAAAAAGGTATGGCCTCAATGGATACCCACTGTCCCTGAGATGCAGCCATCCATCCCTGGAAGCTTGTGCCTCCTGGCCAACAGAGGAGTTTCAAAAAACAAAAGAATCGTGGCTGCTGCCAGGCCATCTCGCCACAAGATCAGTGATGAGCCCCTGATGGTCACAGACAACCTGGCAGTGGATGGCAGCATAGCCTTTCCTACAAAAATAAACGTGGGCCTCATTGGAAGGGGTGAGAATTGGAATGAGGGTGCCATCAATTACCCCAATGACTTGGGGGATGTCGTGTGTCTGGGAAAAAAAATCCTGCACCGCAGACTTGTCCCCTCTTGTTGTGGGGAAATGGATGTGGTCTGGGATGTGGCGAAATAATGCTGATGTTACAGCCTGCACTGATCTTGACACTGAGGCCTTGGAGAGCCCATGTCCATCGACAAGCACCTCCAAAAAACTGCCAGTGGCATAAAAGCGTAACGCTGCCAGTAGCTGGGTTGCAGGTGTGAGTACATAGGACCTCAGTGTTGGCCTCTCTGCAGGAGCATCACGATGTCAGCCCTTCTGAGCCGGTATTTATGGAGTACGGCAGAATCGTCAAAGATGTCCAGTGGACTCATCGTCGTCCTCACAAAGGCATTGAGCCTTACCAGCCTACTTCTGGGCCGCCGCCACCGTCTCTCTCTCTCTCTCTCTCTCTCTCTCTCTCTCTCTCTCTCTCTCTCTCTCTCTCTCTCTCTCTCTCTCTCTCTAGCTCTCAAGCGAATGATTTTCTGTATTGCAGCCATGTTCCGTTTGAGAAGTAGGCTAGACCTCTTCTTTATATACCGTGAGAATGTAATGGACGGGTCTGTATGTCAATTAAAATGATTAGAGTCATCTGACACATCTAACACTCATAATGAGTAGAATTGATCAACCATCAATTAGAGTTGATTATTCATGTTGGAAACAATGATTCCATGTTGAAGACATGGGATGTTCATTACTTATGTGTTTGTCACATTGTCATTTGTGGCCAATGTGGGAATCATGATATTGCAAACATGTTCTTGGAAAGCTGTTGGCCTATTATTGCAAGATTGTAGATATAGTCAACAATAGAAAATAAGACAGTAAATATGTTGGAGATTGAGATGCTTGTATTTGTACATTGTATTATTTAGGCTGCTAGCTGTGTCATGGCATGTGTGATACCATTTAAATGCTTGTTATTTTTACTTTGTTGCTCAATAAAGTAGTAAACATAGGAATCATATAGATTTGCCCATGGAAAGTGGAGTATCAAGAAGAGTTAAAAACCAAGGCACAAGATATCAGAAATATTTGTTTTATTTCTGAGTTTGTTCTCCCTGCTCCTGCTCCTCACTTGGATCTATAAGATGAAAAAACAAAAGCATGTAAGGATGGGACAGGCAACACTGATTATATGATACAATACACAATTTAGCCTTTACTTAATTAAAATGAACATTGTATGCTTAGGCTGTAAGGTAACCTATACACTACCTTGTTGGTTGGACAGAAGAATGGGCACAGAAATGGAGGGCCTCTCAAATTTCATTTGCTCAAGCAAGAGCTTCTTTTCCTCAATTTGGAGGCGAGCCCTCCTGATTTCCAGGACCTCCTCCTGAAATCTTGCATCCCTGGCCGCTGAGTCCTTCAGGGTTTGCTGAATTCCCTTCAAAATTCTAATTTTCTCTCCTTTCCAGCTCCACTAGATCCTGACTGCAGGCACAGGTGGCCTCTCAAACCTGGGTGCGGTTGAGACCGCCGTCTGCAGCACACCGGAGACCAGGGGACCAGGGGAGAACAGGGTAGACCAGGAGAGACCAGAGGACCAGGGGAGACCAGGGGACCAGGGGAGACCAGGGGACCAGGAGAGACCAGGGGACCAGGGGAGACCAAGGGACCAGGAGAGACCAGGGGAGACCAGGGGAGACCGGACAATTAGGGTCATGTGCTCTTGAGGTGCTGGCTGTGGGAAAAACACCCCCACGGATATCCACCCCCCCAGTGATTCCGTCAGTGGAAGTGACAGCCATGATGTGAATTGCCCTCTCCTCCTCGGGTGTCAGTGATGTGGCAGAGCTTGGGCCACCACCAGTTTGGCTCAGAGAAGCCCTCACTGCAGCTGCCTTTCTTTTTGAGAGACTGGAGAAATCTTGTCACTTTTTCCGTATGTCTGTTCCCCCTCTCCTGACCCCACTGACTGCCGTCAATTTTTGGCCGATGTCCTCCCACACCTTCGTTTTCTGTTTATTGGTGTGGGCACCTTTAAACCTAGAAAACAGTACATCTTTATGGTTTTCAACTTATTCAATAAGAATCGCTATTTCTTCAGGCTTGAAGCCAGCTTTCCTTTTTTTTCAGACGCCATTGGCCTTTCATCAAATGGTTTGGGCGTTAACTGAGCATTTTTATACTCGTCACGGTGATTGCAGGGTCCTGAATCGTTATTTTGATCGTAGAGAACCCTCGTAACAGCTACGATCCATCGTTATCAGGAAACGCAGCCCAGGACGTGTTTCATCTCACTGATGTTGTACACTTTAGTAGCTTTATAGAGGTAGTAGAGGAGAGGAGAGGAGAAGAATAAGTCTGTATCCTCTCCTATCAATGTTGTGGGGTGATGTTCTGAGGCCTTGACTGCAGCTTTGACTGCAGGCATTGATAACAGTGCAGTCCTTCTTCTCCAGCTCCTCGGTCATAAGATTGATAAATCCTTGTTTGTTGCAAGATCTGGAAAGGAAATCATCCTTTCTTCCCACAAACTCAGTCTCTGCATTGAAGTTAACGATGGGGTGAGTGTTTTCACTACGTCTCTGATGCGTATTGTCTTTGATGGAAGGACCTTCGCTATAACTTCAAAAACAACTGTTGCTTTACCATAATGGTGTATGGTAAAGTCTACATGACTGTGCAATGGCACCGTAACTGTCACCCTTTTTCCATGCCAAGCGGTGAACCAGGGAGCCACTGTCAAGGACATTGGACTCAGTTGGTGGGATGGAATCCAGGACAGTTTTGTTAGATTTCTTGCTTGAGAACTCAGTGACTGCCTGCGCTAGTTGGGGCTTGTTGGCTATACGGAAGATTCCCTTTCCTTCAAACAGGGATGTAGGAAATGAGCTCATAGCTCATTACATCTTCCAGTGAAAACTGTTCAGTTTTCGACATGATCAGGAACCGTTGGAACAGCAAAGCAGGTTCAATGATTCGGTCTTGGGCAACTTTGATGGTGGAGCCCCTCCTGTTGCAAGACTGCGGGAAAATAACTGTTCCCAGGGAGGATGTGTGGGGGGGTGGGTGGTTTACGTAATCAAGGATGAATTTTGTTCGAGCAAAATGGTAAACACTGTGCTGCCAACAACATTTCAATGAGGCAAGCAATATCAAATGTCAGTATTCTCTTCCACCATCTTCTGAATTGCTTAAATTGTGAATTTAGTTTTGTTGGGTTTAGTATAATGTCACCTATATACTCAAAAACATCTAGGATGCATTACATATGTATTACCTTATTCCAATTGAAATGAGTGACCATTTTAGAGGGTTCACACACAGGCCTCTGTTCGGGCTAATTCAGAATTAACTTTTACATTGAATGTCAAGTCTATGTTTTAGCAAAAAAAAAGGGTATGTGTCCAAAAACACCCACTGAGTAGGAGTTACATGACATAGGCTTAATCGTTTACACCGCTCTGGATAAGAGCGTCTGCTAAATGACTAAATGTACACCTCTGGTTCACCCCAAACAAAGATAAAACCTTACAGTAATCTCACAAAATCCTGTATTCCATAAGTATGTAATCATGTCAGTGCAATTTAGACCGATGTCCAATGGATTCATAGACCCAGAAAACCTTGGGGTTTAAACATCAAAATTACTTGGCTAGGTCAAATAATGAAGGAGTTAGGATATTTTAAGGGCTTCCAGCCCATCTTGGACGCCAGCTTGAAAATTACACCTTTTTAGTGGTCAAACTTTGGTAAACTTTTAGTATGGTTATTAAGGACACCTAATACTACAAAAAACAGCTGAGAAACCTTTTGTTAGAATTTCTTTAGGGTTAGGTGTTTGTTTTTTCATATATGCAGCTGCCTATTAATTAAGTAGTGAAATAATTATATATGTATTTTACATCAAATGAATTGGTATTTTAATGAATTCAGGACACATTTAATAACACATTTATGTATTTAATTTCAATTTTAATTAATTAATGACACATTTAAGTAATTATTTAATGGTGTATTTATTTAATTCATTTTGGCACTTTTAGTCCTCCATACACTCCTGCCCTGAGAGCAGCGCTAGTACTAAAAATAAAAATACAAAAACAATAGCACAGCGCTATCTTGCAGCGCTAGAGCGGGAGATTAATAAGTTGTAAGAAATGTATGAATGAATAAATGAAATGTCACGGAGATCTGAAGCAATTATGTCGTTGCATAATGGCTTTATAGAAAGCGGGCTAACATTTAAAAAAGCACGTTTTACCCTATTTAACGTTACACCATGAGCAGCTTTGGTGCGACTGATGGAGTCAAATCAAAATGCATAAGATAAGATGATTATTAGTTCTGTCAATTAATGTTGGCCAATTATCTTTGTAAACGTCAGAGTTTGTTGAATTTGAACAAAATATTCACTCAAACACAATTCCAAACGTCGACGATTTCCTCCACAATTCAAATGTCCGATTCCCTACACACAATTCAAACGTCTTGAGCCCGCCTCTCCTTCAATTTCATTGGTTGAATCTGTAAACCAATCCTTTCTGCCCTCAGAACATTTTTAAGTAACCAAAACTCCTATCTGCATATTGCAACAGTATAATGACAGTATATCAATGATACAAGAAACATAATTAATAGATAGGCATATTTCTCTCCTGGACATAAACAAGGGTTATGTGCTCATGAGATTAATATTGCAAGGTATAGATCAAACATTGTTTATTATATTCAGAACATTTCAAACACTATAGAAGTCATAAAGTGATCACTATCTTTAATTGTTGTTAACTGATCAATGGTTTAAGGACAGACCTCTTCAGGAGCAGATGTGCTGGTGATTTCACCTCTTTCTGTTCAGCGGACCATGAGATGACAATCCATCAGAGAGCCGAATGACTTCCAATTCCACCATCTGAATGCAAAAATACTCTATTGGAAGAGATGAAAGTATTTTATTATTAATGTTCAGCATTAAACTTTTAACCCTGTACTGAAAGTACTTTCATCCTCCAATTATATTTTATCATTCAGCAGATGAGTTCCCCTAAGCATAGAAGAGATTAGGGATTATTATTAAAAAAAAATGGATGTTAACAGGAAACAGAATGAGGCTGTGTCTGTGTAAACACTGCATTTGGTCCCACACTTAATTAGGATGAGGAATTTGTCACACTTCTGATGGAGAAGACAAAAGCTCAGCATGTAAGATATATAAATTTGCTCTCATCTAATCAGGCTGGATTCAAATAATCAGCATTGACCTCTGGGGATTTATTGTGCCATAACACAAGTGATTTCTCTGGTCTTTTAGACCAGGTTGTCTGCAGTGAGAGAATCTGCTGGTTGATTAAAATGGAACCAGTTATCTTCCTGTCAAAACATGACACATGAAATTACCATGGCAACAGTGAATCCTAAATGCAATGGCTTTTAGACGATGCAAAGTCACTCTTGCAAAAAAATGTGTCAAAAGAACAGGACTTACGAGTATAGAAGATCGGTTGAAGGGATTACTTAACCTCTCCAAGAGGGGAGCCTAAATGTGAATTTCGGCCTGAAATTACTGAATGATTGTAGATCAGGACCTAAAGCAAAAAGATACTGATGGTTGAGACTGTATTTTGTGATGTTCAATGAAACTTCAACTCTTTTTTTATGTACCCCCCATGGATATTACCATGGAAACAGTGGATCCTAAATGCAATGGCAGAAGCTGCAAAGTGGCTCCCTTGCAAAAATCCAAACCGGAATCCTTAGAATAGGATTGACGATTAAGGGATATTGTTTGGAGGATGATATAGATAATTTATTAGAATCAAGACACTTGGACCATTTAGACTACTCAATGTTATTGCTGGATCAATCAGATGTTCATTAAAAGCAAAGTTAAATCACTTATCTCAGTGTAGTTCCCTGAGGCTGACTTTTAAATCACACTTTAATACTGTAGCATACAATGGAGTTAAATATAATACAAATACTGTCTTTTGAGGGGTTTCTGGAGTTATAGTATATCGTTGTTAATAGTGCTACATGCCTGATAAAGTAATGCTCTGCTTCAGGTTCACCGGTGGAATCAAGCACTCATGAAATATGCTCAGTGATATGACGTGTGGCATTCACTCTTTATGAATAAGGATATGTGGAGAACGCAAAGAACAACAGACTTGAGGATTGATATCCACTCCCTTGAAACCTCCAATACTGGCCTGGACTACACAGCTTCAGCCACCCAATTGATGGAGTGAAATGTGGAGAACATCAACATTACACACAATGCAGCTGGATTCATGGCTTTCCCTGGCTTGGTCAACTGGGGAGGCCTCAGTATTGGGATAAAATGTCAAACAGTTTGCATTGCAGTTAACCAGATTATTGGATGGAAACAATGTTTGAGTCATATTTATCCATTTTATTTTCATTCATTTTATTTAACCCTTAAGAACCCGGACCCATTTCTCCTTCAAGTAAAATTATGGGGGACATAAGACAGATTAAATAGACATCATAGAACACATTTCTGGCATTGTGTTCAAAATACCTCCTCCTAGTGTCAAATATCTGAGTCCTGTTCCATAAAGGCAGCTCAAAAAAGCTGGACTTACAGTTTTTTCCAATTGCTTAAGCACAATTTTGAAAACAGGGCTCACTTTGTCAAAACACAACACACGATTCACATAACCAGACACACAAGTAGCAGAACACTTCCAATCTTTTGCAAAATGAAACACTTCGTTCAAAACTATATAATCATTTATAAAAAAAACAATTCTGTCACTGTATGCCACACACATGGTTCATCAAATTTGACTGTTTGAACCTGTGACACACTGTTGTGTGTTGTGTTACTTTTACAGTAACTATTATTTTCTAATTATATAACCTGCTTGATTTTGTCAGAGATATTGTTACAGTAGAGTACATACGTAAAGTATGAGAATATATTGACTAAACACAACAAACAAGACTAGTACTGCACACTGATGAAAATATGTACTGTACTCTCCACATTGTCTACGTAAAGGTTGCATTTTGTGAAGAAGATCAGAACATATTTCAAATCAAATACTGTAGCAGGCTACATACTGTAAACACAGCAAATACATTTGTGGAGACGAAAGAAAGCATACAGCAAATGAAATACAGTACATCGTTTCAATCATGGACTGCAGTGAATGGGTACAAAAAAATTACTGATGTAGTGCATATAGTAGGCTACATTTGACTGTACTGTACTGGAGACAGTAGAGAAAAGTAGTTTTCACCTTTGCTCTTGTCGAAATGTCCAAATTACTGTTGTAACAGTATATCTGTTGAGGTTGGGCTGAATTCTCTGTCCAGCCTCTCTCAATGTTGCCCCATGGTTCACAATATGGTCAACCAATGTTGCTTGAATTTCATTAGATAGTGTAAATTTGACCCTATTCTTCCAAGGCCTCCAGGTCTACCTCTCCCTACCACTCATCCTCCATGGGCTCCTCCTCTCATCCTCATTCTCCCTCTTCCTGCAACATTGCCTGTTGCCTTTTTAAAGTGCTTACACCTGATTGGTATGTTTACAGTTAAGCACTTTAGTGCTTAAAGATCCTGTAAAGTAAATTCCATGTTTTGCTTCTAAGTACATTATATACGTGTGAAATGAGTTCCTGAAAGCATGTGCAGAGCGCTAAAACTTTGTCGCACTGAAATGTGGAGTTAGACCGAAGAACAGTTTCTCTTCCGTTTTCAGATCAGGTTTTAATGGGCGGAGCCAAAAAATGCCCTATCTACGTCATTTCGCCCTATCTACGTCAGATCACTGAATGGCTCCTCCTGCTGTACTGTTATTGTAGCCTACATCAGCTAGCTAGCTAGCTTCAGGATGTCTCCCACCACCCGCAACTGCATCTTCCCTGGATGCAAGAACTCCAGCTGCGCTGCAACGCCATTTAAGTTACCTATTGATAATGAAAGGAAAAATAGGTGGATAGATTTTGTGAAGAGCCACGCTCATGGAAATCTTTGGTTAAACTCCAACAGCCGCCTCTGCACTGACCATTTCACGGCGGACAGTTTTAACATGGACCAGAGACAGACGGGGTTCACCAACACATGGCTTCTCTTGCAGTGCGGAGCCGTACCGAGCATCGCCCCTCCGGCCGTTCATCCTCCGGTCGCACCTGGACCATCCACAGATGACAATCTCCAGTGGCACAATCCCATTACTCAGCCTGTTATTGGCCCCTTTCACACGACGCAGGCTCAGCCAACCACGGCCTGTCTAGCATCTCAGGGGAATGGACTGGCTGTTGATTTTCTAAGGCCCTCTTCCATACTCTCTTTCTATCCAATACACATAAAAACAGACATGCACATGTACACACACACACTCTCTTTGAATTTGTCTAGTGTTACCTGCCATGCTCCAAGTGGTTATTCTATGGACAACAGAAAACCTTATTTGGCATTCAGAACACCAACGCTATGGCAAAGCTGCCAACTCACCTGCTCAGGTTGCAGTGCTCCTTGGCCGACAAAAGCCAACAATTACCACCCCTGCATAAGTAAATGCTGACCCCTATGATTGACACTCTGGATAAAACTGCTGCTTTTGTAAAGTAATATTGTACATGGTTACAATCTTGACACGCGCTCTTCAGATAGGCTATTTAAACAGTCACCTATCAAGGCATATTGAATTACTATTGCAAAGGAGTATCTATTTTCCAACGGATTTATAAACAAATAGTGTCAATGTGGATAAATACCATTTAGAATAATGTTTACCTTGTACAGTGACACTAATGTTCAGACATCAAATGCACATATATCAATATTAGTGCAAGGTCAGTAGTAATTGGACCATTTGTCGATAATTGTTTGGTAAAAAGATTGTCTTACTTGATGTTCACCTTCCTTTTGCTTCCAACAATTGGGAAACGATGTATTCTGCTAAAAAAATTAAGTAGAGATGAAAAAAAGCCAAATGATCCATAGTAGTGGGTAGCGACACAATATGAAGTGATTTATCTAAGAATTGAAGAGACCATTACAATGCCTTGACTGACACTCTCTCATTTAAGGTAACATAAGGTGGTTAGAAAGTACAATGTCAATCGTGTCATGTCAGCTATTTCATAAAGCTTACATACAAATATAGATCTAAAATGAAGGACACAGTAAAAATTGAACGTTTTTAAAACTGTGTCTGATTAAAGATCTATGGATGTGACAGGGATTGACAACAGAGGGCATTTACGAATGCGTGTGTATTTGCGTGTTCCTTTAAAGGACTGTGTGGGAACATTCCATTTTCTTGCATCCCAACCGTAAATGTGTCTTTAACATCTGCTATGGAGTTTGTGCTGACCTTCAGAAGACAAATTGGGAATGAATCTGTGCAAACAGCTTTGGGCTTGATTCATTAAAGGGAGTTAGATTAACTAACTAAAGTTCGGGAGGAAGACAGCGCACCAAGACTCCTCCTATACTCCAATCAAGCAAATCGCAAAAGCACGGAAGAATGCGCACCAACTCCAATCAACTTCATACGCATCAGCCTAGCGAAAGCACGGAAGAATGCGACCAAACTCCCGGTATCAATTACGAGGCTTGTATAAAGTGTCTTCCGTTGCTCTGATCCTTGTGCTAGCATGTTTTTGTCACCCTCCCTCCCTCCCCTTTTCTCTGCTTCTCCCTGTCTATCCAGGCTCCCCGGGGGATCCGGTTGAGCCGCTGCTCGGCCGTGACCCATAAGGACTCTCCGCCACACCCCGAGTCCATACCCGGTACCTATTCATGAACCATCCACATCACCCCCCTGGTAACTATACATGCACCATCCACATCACTTCCACCATCTCTGCATCCTCTAATCACACTCTCATCCTCCCAGGAACCCAGGCCCGGCTCTGCTACCGGCCTCCATCAGCACCAGGCTCGGCCCTGCTACCAGCCTCCACCAACCGCCTCAGGCTCGGCTCTGCTACCAGCCTGCGACACCCTGCATTAGGCTTGGCTCTGCTACCAGCCTCAGGGAGGGAGAGACAGAGGAGAGAGTAGGAAGGAGAGAGGGAGAGAGATATAGGGGGGAAGAGACAATGAGAATGAGTCACAGACTGGGGGACCCTGGCCACTGAGGTGTGAGGCTGCAAATTAGTCAGATTTCAGGTCGAAGATGGAAAAAGGAGGAGAGACACCTTTCTCTCACTTTCTTTTATATTCTATGTCTCTCTCCTTACTATTTCTTCTCCTCTTTCTCCTCTCAACTCCTCTTTTGTTGCACTTTTACCTTTCCTCCAGTGCCCCTCACATTGGCCATAGATACTTACCTTTTGGTCAAAGGGAAGTCTAAAGTATCGTTGTGGCACAGTCTAACAATCTTAGAGGTGTGGAAATTAGATATATAGGGCCGGTTGCCATGGTAACCACCACCTCAGCCTTACAGGCTTCCCTCAACGAGTCCCACACAGACAGACAGCTTGGTCTCAAGAGAGATCTATAAGACTTGTTTCGACTAAGGACAAATTCCATTTCCTAAGAACACCTGTTGTTTTTAAATTATAATTCATAATTTTGGAACACGGAGGCCCTGTGTTAAAAAGGCTTAAAAATGAATATCACTAATGGGTGCTTCGTTGTTGCGCTGACAGCTGGGTCGGTAGGAGAACAGAGATCCAGAACTGTAACTTTTTTTATGGAATGGAAAATCTCCACCTCTTTGGACAGCAAGGCACATTTCCTGCAGATGTACTGATCTACAGCCTAGGTAGACAAGTGCATTAAGTATACTGACTTCGTTTCAGATTTGACTATATTATACGACACAAACGTTTTTGTGGAAGTATCATGAAACCATTCAAACATTACCAGAGTTGCCACTGGAACTTCTAATGGCCAACAATCTGGCAACAGATTAATCTGATCACATCTGATCACACAATAAAGTTTTTTAGATACATTTATTTTCCTTCCATGGGCTTCCATGGCATCCATATCAAAGTAAGATCATGGTTAGACCATTATTTTGGATGGTACTGTGCTCTTCTGAGTAACTCCTCCTTCGGGGAGAAGATTGGCTGTGAACCAAGATTATCATCATAAATAAATACACCTTGGACTGAGCTGAATCTGACCCTGGGTCTGGCATGGTACTGTTCTGTGGGCTCCTGTAGAGGGGACTGAGCCTCAGTTCTCTCTTTTCTCACATTCTCTCCACCTGTGCCAGGGATCATGAGGGATATCTGACTCCTCCTCTCGCTTCCAATTCTTTCTATCTATCCCTCCATCCGGTACTGAACCTTTGGAAGTTACGTCAACGCTAGTCCATAACACGCAGTGCAACAGTGAGGAAATCTTCCACCGCATTAAACACCCCTGCCTAAGGTATACTCGACAAGTCTCCTCTCAGACCAATCTGGAAAATGGCTGACGTAGATGAGGTACTATACCATGGAATTGGCATCCCTCCGCAACAAAGTGTGGCGGGAACCTCACCTCAGATCCATTGTATTTCCAATGTAGCCTATTTTGGTGAAATCCTCCCATGTTATCTAATCAGAGCTGGAGCTTTTGCTGCTCTCCTACAGAGAAAAGGGCTAGGACTAGGGATGCACCGATACAATTTTTTAAGGACCGAGTACAAGTACCGATATTTCTTTTCTGGTACTCGTCGATTAGCCTGGTCCTAACCAGACTCTCGTACATTTCATTTGTACAGAGAGTCTGGCCTCGCTCCATTGACAAGCGTTGACTTCCTTGTAGGCGGGTACTCTGTTGAAGTTTAAAACTATTGGATCTGCCCAGAGACA
This sequence comes from Osmerus mordax, assembly GCF_038355195.1. Taxonomy (NCBI): domain Eukaryota; kingdom Metazoa; phylum Chordata; class Actinopteri; order Osmeriformes; family Osmeridae; genus Osmerus; species Osmerus mordax. Next base: position 14,124,592 of record NC_090055.1, read on the forward strand.
CTCTGATCTGCCATAACCAATCGCTAGCGTTCGCCTTAGCCAATTCCTTCACCACTACTGTAACAGAGCTAGCTGCCGTAGCTGGAAAATCTAACTGTTCCCGAACCCCGTGGGGAGGAGGGCCACAACATCATGGCCACCAACAAAACTCAGCAAAACTTGTTCTTGCTCCGGCTTTAGCTGTTGGATATTCGGCAGCGTTGCCACAAACGGGCCGAATGGCTTCGCTCGCATCTTTCTCCGCCGCCATTACGGAACTACAACACAAACTAGCGCACGACATCAACGTCATCGTTCTCAGCCACTGACTATGTTCGCTGATTGGCCGGTTGAAAATCAACCTGAAAATCTGACTTACGTACCGAATGGCCAGACCTAGTACAGAAGCAAAATCAATTGAGCGGAAGTACGTAGGAGGGCAGAGCTAGGCTACTCGTCGATACCGATACATGTAGAATTTTTTGGGGGATGATGGGCAGTTTTCCAACCACAACACAGTGAGACTAATGAATGTAGGACAGCTTATTTATTATTACTCGAATGAAAAAAGCATTTTTATGTGCTTATCACAAACTTAAAGCACACATTTCAGTGAGTGTCCAATAACCTTCAAAGGGCATAATTACTTGTAAGAAAGGCTGGTGGGATCAGCCAATAGGAGACCGGATACGCTTGTCAGACTTTTATCAGTTAGAGTTATTTAAATGACGGTTAGTCTTCTGCAGTAATACCGCACTAAGTTTTCTTTTATGCTCGCAGTAAGCAATCTTTAATTTAGTGAAATGCGGTGCGTTCATGATAAAATTATGTTGGTTGTTGTTTTTAGTCTTCTGATTGTTTAACCTTATTTAATTCTGTAAAGTAGCGGTCTAAGTCTATGTAGCGGTTGGAGAATTGTGTATACTGCGCTGTGGATTTAGTTTAGTTTTCTACAGTGGTCGGATTTTATTAATATAATGGCGTTGGTAATATATTATTTGTGGTACCTATATTCTGTAATATGCTGTGTCGGGAGTGTGATCATTTTCTACGTTATGTGTTGTTTTAGCAACACCACACTCACTCATTTAAGAAACGGAAAACTCATTTCCCAGCAATAAATCTACAAAAGAAAGCCGTGTCCAAGAGTTGTGTTCTAACAGACACCCCGGGAGGGAACACAACGCACCAACCAGCTACATATATTTAGTTATTTCATTTCTCACCTACATTACCATTGTCATAATATGTTTTTTTTTTTTTTTACGTGAGGTATCGGTCTTTGGTATCGGGGTATTTTTACGAGTACAAGTACATGAGCCTGGTATCAGGCCCGATACCGGTATCGGTGCATCTCTAGCTAGGAATAAAAGATTAACCCTCGTGCTGCCTTCGGGTCACATGACCCAAAGGTTCATAACGAACCACCGTTGTGTTTACCCAATTTTACCCAATACAAAAACAAATTAAAATAATTTTCTTTTAACCATTGCAATGTGGGGGGTCTGAGACAGCCCGACAGTTAAAAGAAAATGCTTCACTTTGTTTTTGTAGGAGGTAAATTTGTCGCAATACGACGGTGGGTCACAATGACTGATGGGTCAGAATGACCCGAAGATAACACAAGGGTTAACTGGTATCAAAATTGCAGTCTGGATCAGTGACTCATCAAAAGAAGCACCAAACCTTTACAATGATGCTCAGGTAATGTCAGATCAGTGTGCATACAGTTAACATACAGCGCTGGGTTCCCCAGTGGTCTGTTATTTATGCTGTTATTTCCAGATGAGATTATATTTAAAATGTGAGATAGATGGTTTAATTTACTACCATGATGTTTAAGTCAAGTTCTTTTCTCCTGTCAATGTTTTATTAAAGATCCTGTAAAGTAAATTACATGTTTTGCTTCTAAGTACATTATATACGTGTGAAATGAGTTCCTGAAAGCATGTGCAAAGCGCTAAAACTTTGTCGCACTGAAATGTGGAGTTAGACCGAAGAACAGTTTCTCTTCCGTTTTCAGATCAGGTTTTAATGGGCGGAGCCAAAAAATGCCCTATCTACGTCATTTCGCCCCATCTACGTCAGATCACTGAATGGCTCCTCCTGCTGTACTGTTATTGTAGCTTACATCAGCTAGCTAGCTAGCTTCAGGATGTCTCCCACCACCCGCAACTGCATCTTCCCTGGATGCAAGAACTCCAGCTGCGCTGCAACGCCATTTAAGTTCCCTGTTGATAATGAAAGGAAAAATAGGTGGATAGATTTTGTGAAGAGCCACGCTCATGGAAAGTTTTGGATAAACTCCAACATCCGCCTCTGCGCCACGGCGGACAGTTTTAACATGGACCAGAGACAGACGGGGTTCACCAACACACGGCTTCTCTTGCAGCGCGAAGAAGTACTGAGCATCGCCCCCCCCCCGGCTGTTCATCCTCCGGTCGCACCTGGACCATCCACCGCCGCTAGCAGTTCCTCACTCAGATCTGTGTGCTTGTTATAATTATACTAGATAACTTTTCCAGAGGTATCTCTGCTATAATTAGTGCAAACCGCTAACTTGATATTAGGCTACTCGGTGTAGAATGATGGTATTTTGGTGAAATGGTAGCTAATGTGCTAGAAGTAGTTGGAGAGCTCACTGTCTGCTGTCTCTGCTGTAAATGTTTACTCCTGTGTTACAGCTCAGGGGAATATTTCATTTGTATGCATCTGTATATTTAACTCATTGAACAAATGCATTCTAATTATATACTGTTTTGTTCGGCTTGACGTAGCGTCCATTATCTGGGTCGTAGGTAGCTTACTTGAGAGAGGGGGCTGAGCTTCAGCTCCTTCAGGCGACACGCCCCCCCAGTCTCGAACAGAGAAGATTGCTGATTTTCTTATGATTTCAAAGCCTAATTTAACATACTTGTCTGTGTTTTTTTTCATTCGAATTTGGATGGGTAGTTAATAACACATTATTCTGTGGTGTGGTGAACTTGAAACTCGTTTTTAATTCCACTTTACAGGATCTTTATTAGGCAATGACCATTCGGGAGGGGTTGAAGTAGATTGAAAACACATTGCCTTTGATGTCGAATTTTCACTTTTCTCCCTCTTCATGTCTAATCACTGAGATCAAATATTCATACAACAAATGCAAATATTGGATCAAGAACCTTAACATTGTCCTTTCATTTCGTTGTATCAAAGGTAACATCTCTCACGGTAATTGGAACAAGATCCAATAACATTCTTTCTCTTTACTATTTAAATCAACTCCCACACATTAATATGGAGGGCTGTGTTGTAAACACCTTCTGAAGTCCAAGCCTGCATTCATGACCTTCATCACTCATTAATTACTGCTTAAGCCGCTTTCCTAGATCAACTTGCAGAGGACGATTTCTGATGTGTAATCACATCCAACTTTATCCGATTTATAACCTACCCATCATTGCAGTGTAGCCTGATAATTAACCCCAAATCAAGATATCTGCCGATTAAATCCAGCAGCCAATTTCTTCATACTTTTCAAGTGTAATAAAAAGTGTGAGAAAAACAACTAAAATGTGATTCATAAATAGGTTTATCCAAAGCGACTTCCAAGAGAGAGCTTTACAAAAGTGCGTAGGTCACTGATCATAACAACGAGATAGCCCCAAACATTGCGAGTAGCCAAAACATGAAGCATACATTGTGAAAACCAAATAAGTGCCAAAGGGAAGAACCATAAGAGCATGCAGTTAAACAAGTTACAATTCCATCAGAGGCTGCAGTTATTATTTCCCAAGCATTACTTCATTTTGGCACGTCACTAGTTTATCATTGCATTGCAATGATTCATTTCAGCAAGTTGGATATATATATCCCAAATAATATCCTTGAGTACAGTAATTGGTTTGTACTTTTGGTAAATCCATTAATAGTATAAATGGAAGTTATTGTGCAATTGCTATTAACAACAACACGGTCGCAGAAATGTCATGTACAGTCAGGTTGAATGCATTGGTTGAGATGCAGACCTGTACATAACATGTTGACTAGTCTGCATGAGCAGATATGGTTGCGGTCTCCATTAAGTCTGAAGCATGCCCAGTGGCGCCTTAATGCACGGGCTTACCTGGGCTTAAGCCCGGGGCCTCGACCAATCAGGGGCCTCTTAATAATAATACAAAATAATAATGATGATAAACGTCCGTATTCGCGATGTCATTACTCTGCTCTACAGTGGCCTCTGGTGTTGTATGTGGAGGCAGGGGAGGCCCCCCCCTCCCCCTTATCTAAACAAAATGTAACAAAATGTAACAAAAACTAGAGAGGGTACAATTTGAAGTGTGTGCTTGCTTGCGTCGGTTGCAGATGGGTCCATTTAATATGAAACAAGCTGAACCCCCTTTGAGACAAGCCATTCTAACAACGTTGTCACCGGCAGTATTTTTCTGATGGAATCGCGATTCAAACGGTACCATCTGCTAACTGAAAATATGCCCTCAAACGCGACTTTTTGGTCTCAGTCTAGAGCCCTGCGTGGAGAAGCTGAATTGTGCTACGAGCAAGCTAGCCTAGCTGCTGTTGCTAGCCAAACTTCACTGAGGTTATTGTTTGAATGCGCCAGAAATTAACGTTTCTTTTGACAAAGTTTAGGCTGTGGCATTGAATACAGCGACGCACCACACAAGCTTGAGTTTAAATACATAATTTATTGTGACATTACTTACTGTACATGCAAGTCTTGAATTTCTTAAATGTATAATGCTGCTAGTACACCACGGCACGATACGATACTTGCTGTGCAACAGCAATGCACGTTGTATCCATGCGTCGTTGCTAACGTGTGCTGACGTTGTGACGTAGGCTAGCACTGAGTTCCCTTCGTTGACACAAGGCACTTTTTACCACAAAAACTGAATTTCAGCCTAAACCGTGCAACGGAATGTAAATAACAACACAAGCAACTCGTGCGATTGTGCGATTAGCGTGTGGGGGGCCTCAAAAAAAGAAAAAAAAAAGTCCATAGCCCAGGGCCTCAAGTGCTATTAAGACGCCCCTGAGCATGCCGTCCTTTCATGTAACATGGATTAGAACATACTATACTTATCACCCTATCTGTGCAAATGTACATTCGCAACTATAGTGATGCTGATTTTATGTAATTACTAGACTTTCATTGACATTGATGGATGAATGCCTAGTGCATGTTTTTAGTTGTCTCTATAGGCCTACATACTGCACCATAATTGGCAACTATATCGCTCTCCACCTTTCAATGGCTGTCTCTCATCAAGGCTGCTTATGTTATCCCAGAAGCTGCTGATACTAGTAATTCCCCTAGTTGAATAGAGGGATAGGTGTATCAGGTAGGCTATCTGAGTGGCCAAGGGAAACTGAAATAACAAGCTGGATTCAGGATGACAAATTCACAAATTATTCACTGCAAAAGGCAGGAAAAGAGAATGCTTTGACCATGCTGCTGCTCTTTGGTCATGCAGCCATCTAACGACCAACGCTCCTAGAATTAATTTTTTTTGGTCACACGGTGTGTCTTGCTCAGATTCCGTTTTGCGCAGGTATTTCCTTTGCAGAATGGCACTTGGATTTTACAAAGTAGACAATGCTTTTCGTAGGCAACCTCTTGGGGTCTCAAGAAAATGAAAAAAAGAGAAATGCAAAGGTAAGTTTATTGACCTCAGACAGAGTTTGGAGGGATAGATGCAGGAATGTAGTACCACCGGTATTTGAATATATATATTTCCTAGATCGTAAACTTATGTTTTTCTGTAACATATGTCATCATACGCAAAACCACTAATGGTTGCGTAAGAAGTCTTCAACTTATTTTATTTTATGGGTAACACTTTACAATAAGGGTGCACTAATGAGCGTTCATTAATGCTTTGACTAATGCATGAATCATCATCAGGTGATACATAACTCAGAAAGTACTTAATTATGCACTGATCATGAACACATCATTTGTTAATAGGGAGTCACATATGATTTACTATTAATTAAATCCGGAATCATGTATCAATTCCTATTGATATTAACACATTAACTGATAGGTGAGTTAACTATAGGGTGACCAGATTTGGGTTTGTGAAAAAGAGGACACTTCGTCGTGGGGGGAGTGCTGGTCGTGTATTGCATTCCGCACTATCTGATCAAAATGATAGTTCTCTCTACAGTCAGAGCTCGCGCAAGAAGGTGGAACTTAAGGGAGATGCCCTTTCCAAAACTTGTAAGGGCGTAATAGTTTGAAAAAAAACACAAATATCCGACGAGGCAAAATCCCGGACAATTTTTGAATCCCTGCCGGACGCATTTTTTAGGTCTCGAAAAGAGGACATGTCCGGGTAAATGAGGATGTCTGGTCACCCTAAGTAAAGATATTTCTACACTACGTCTGCTCCGTTGCTTGCTTTCACCATAATATACAACATATTGGCGACGAGGATATGGCACTACTCAGCCTGACACAACCTCTACCATTCTTACAATCGCCAGGTGAACCTAACAATTACTTTTGATACCTGGCTGAAAAGTTTTGAGACGTACTTGTCCGAGAAGGATTTGGCGGACAAAAGAAAGCGCGCGCTCTTGATTCACTGCATTGGTGTGGAAGCACAACGAATTTTCTACAATCTCGAAACGGGGACATCATACGAAGAAGCTATTAAAGCCTTGAAGGCTTTCTTCATGCCCAAAGTTACCGTTGTGGCTGAAAGGAACAAGTTACGTCTACGCAGCCAAAACGTTGGTGAGTCTGTTGTTCACTATATTGCTGCCCTGCGCGAGCTTGCCTCCACCTGCGAGTATGGGGAGGTGACAGATGACATGATTAGAGACCAACTGGTCAAGAAAACCAACAGTTCCAGAATACAAGAACGTTTGCTATTAGAATCTGGATTGACTTTACAAAAGGCTGTCACGCCTTGCTAGCCAAATAGAAACTGTGCTTGCCGAGGCAAAAGCGATGACTAAGAAAGATGATGGAGTTGTTGGGGCTGTCCAGGGAACTACTTTTCGCGGCGGAGGAAAACGAAAGACCTCGCAGCATCATTGCATCGACTTCCGTTTCGCGCCCAAGTAAAATTAAACTGCACTCCCACTCCGCGGGAAATAAGTGCTACCGTTGCGGATCATCCAGTCACTTGGCAAACAGTTCTTCATGCCCTGCCAAGTCATTTACCTGTAACAAGTGCCACAAGACAGGACATTACGGTAAAGTTTGCAAAAGCATGCCTGCATCCACTGTAAAAGAAGTTTCAGATGTCACTGTGTTAAGCATTGGGAATTAAAACGATTTCCAGACAAATAAACTGTGGTGCAATGTGTCACTTAAAGCAGCAGGTGACACTAGTGTAAATACGAAATTATTAATTGACACAGGATCTGCTGTTTCCATTATACAGGCATGCAAATTCCTCACCTTTAGATGAGACTCACCTTTTTGAAACCAAAATGGGTCACCTACGACATTTGTGCAGATCCGATGAGAAAATATTTGGGGGGGGGGGTTGTGTCCTTGGCCAACACAGCATTTTACCCGTGCTTCGCAACTTTACAACTGTCTCTGGAACCAACCGTCACTCTTAATGCCTAAACCTCACAGCCAATCAGGGGCAGAGTTGGGAGAGGTTTTCTAGGGGGGGGGGGGGGGGGGGGGGTCCGGGAGCATGCCCCTGGACCCCCCTAGAGGGTCGGGGGTTCGCCTTATCGTTCTCACCTTTTTTACCCCTGACCTGTTTGCATGCCTGATTGCATGCCTGATTCCTTGCCCGCCGAGACATTAAACATTGCCGTAGTTCCATCTATTATCCACGATGCAATGGCGAAGTTGAAAGATGGAACAGATGCTTCAAAGACTGCCTCCAGACAGCAGACATTGAGGGTAAACCTTGGAAGCAGTTTACTACTGATTTCTTGTTTTCTTATCGTGCTACTCCCCATGCAATCACCCAAGTCTCCCCTGCTGAACTGCTGCATGGTCGCCTGATGAACACCAAATTGAACATTAGGGGCTTGCCTACACGTCTTTTGCAGTTGGATGATGCAGAACGGAGACACTGTTAAGAAGAAACAACTCAAATCAAAGGAGTACACTGGCAAACGCCGCAGTGCACAAATCCCGACTTTTCAGGTTGGTGGCTTTGTGCGCTTTAAAAAGCCTACTCTGGTAAAGAAAAGTGCTCACAAGTTTACAAAGCCACTGCAAATCATTGAACAGAGGCCCTGCAACCAAAATCTGTAACGCAAGTCATCTTGCCCCTGCCTTGCCAGTCAACATGCCTGTGCCTCACACTCCACATCATCCTGATGAGACGCATGAGCTGCTGCAGGTCACACCGCCTGCTACTGCATTGCCATCTAGGAGAACTGTTTGTGTTCCAGAATGGCACAAGGACTATGTAACAGACACTTTTCCAAAAAGAAGAGGGAAGAGATATTCACTTTAAAAAAAAATGTTACATTGTGTTCTAGAGCTGTGTGCACTGAATGACATTGATCTGTTGTATCATTTGTGATAATGTTAATATTCTGCATACGTTATGCTTTAGGCCAAGGGTTCACACTGACTTCATGACTCAATGTCCTTAAAACACACTGCTTTTTGCACTGCACAACACAATCTTGTACCATTTGTGTTTTTTGTAATATTTGTATTTTCTGTATTGTAAATTACTGCAACTTATATTTTATTTTATAGTTTATTTTAATTCTAATTCCACTTAGTATTGCTAGTTATGTACCCTTAGTATAGTTAGTCTTCATATTTAAATTTTAGATTCCTATGTTTAATGTTTGCACTTTCCTGCCAAAACAAATTCCTTGTCTGTGCAAACTTTCATGGCGAATAAAACATATCATTTAGTCATTTAGCAGACGCTCTTATCCAGAGCGACTTACAGTAAGTACAGGGACATTCCCCCCGAGGCAAGTAGGGTGAAGTGCCTTGCCCAAGGACACAACGTCATTTGGCATGGCCGGGAATCGAACCAGCGACATTCTGATTACTAGCCCGATTCTTTAACTTCTCAGCCACCTGACTCAAAACCCATTCTTTATTATGCTCAAGGTTTAAATACTGAACATGTTAAATCTTATAGGTTGAAGTACAGTCTCTTAAGGTAAAGAAAATACATGCAGTATATGGTCAATACTGAAGTTGTGATTGTTCTGCCTAATGAAGTTCTTAATAGGTAGGCTAGTTGTACAATCTGCCACCGGCAGAGGTTCTTTAAGAAAGAGGGAATGACTGGTATATCTTACAATCCACTAGGGGTGCTACGCTAGGATAATGAGAGACCTGAGGAAAGGTATGTAAGTTTGAGGGATGAAGAAGTGAAGTAAAGATAGTTCTACACTACGTCTGCTCCGTTGTTTGCTTTCACCATAATATACAACATCCAATGCCATTGTCCTCTCCTTTCCAGCATGAATTGGATAAGTTACTATAGTTATAGTCTCCCTTGATACATGGACACATTCCTATTTCCATTGTTTCACCAAGTGTGCTGGTTGTGTGAGTTCCCTGCCTGCTTTTTTCCAAACCTTTCTACCCAGTAACTTTGACACTGTTCTCACCATGTGAATGTTTTATAGTGTGACTTGACTTCTCTTTGCTTGTATAAATGGTCAGAATGATCTCTTCCTCTAATCAATCATTCTTTCTCTACAAAAATTGAGAATCCATGAGAGAGGTGACCTGAGTAAATGATATGCCGGATTGCCTCTCTCCCACTGTAATGGGCTTTGGCAGGATCCACCTGGTCTCTCCAGAGTGCAGAGAAGATGTCCCTGTAAAATGTTTGATAGGAGCTTTATGGCTAGATTGAGCTGAAGTCGGGTGAAGTACAGAGTTAATGTTTATTTGACGTATGACGTAATAAACATAATAACGTTATCAACATAACATCATCGACACACAAACATAAGACAATGAGTGCGTTTACATGCACACTAATACGCCGATCATAACCTGATAATGGCAATAATGCGATTATTAAACTGATCATGTAAACACCTTTATCTCATTTCCAAAGTCGAGTTAAGGTCTTAATCGGTGTATTCATAACCCGATAAAGACACCTGGATTTTTGCCCAATCATTCGATTCTTTGATGCATGTAAACACCTTACTCGGCTTTCTTGCGGGTTCTGGAAACTGCGCATGTCTGCCACTTGTTTTGAAGTCACAGCGCGTATGATTTAATTTATCCTAGCCTATCTAAATAAACAACCACATACATTAAAAACATCTGCATTTTGTGATGGGTAGCTAGAGCTACAGCTAGCATAGGCGTACTGAGCGTAGATGCCTGAATCATAAGATTATGACGTCTTCCACTTTTCCGTTTCTATTTAAAGTAACATGAACGCCGTTGTCATTTGATTCTGCATCAAATAAAGTAACATCCTTTTTACAATAACATACAATAAGCTATCCTCAAACGATAAGCAAAATAACTAGTTGTTAACACGGAGAAAGGATAACTGTGTTTAACGTGTGTTTGTGGCGCTAGCATGCTCGTGCAACAAAGTTGTTACTTAGTAACAAGTAGCGACGCCGAGCAGAAGTTTGTAATATGTAGCTAGCTAGCCTAGTAGGACTCAATGTGTTGATTGAATAAAACATACAGCAGTAGGGCCGACACAGGAAGAAACTTTGTTGCAGAAGAAAGATGGTGCAAGTTTTGTCCGTGGAGCATACACCGATTAATAAAAAGAATCATGTAGACGCGTTTATTGAGTTTTCGCATAACTACTTACACATGTAAACGGAGTAATCGTATTATTGGCATAAACCGACAATTGCTAGTAATTGGGTTTCTCATGGTCATGTAAACGCACTCATTAACAAAGACAATACCATACAGCTCCATCTAGTATTCTAGAATGGAACCGGAAGAATCCAGCCCACCAGCACTACGCAGCTGATGGCCCTGAACCCCCCAGAACATTCTTCAACAGACCATTTTATAGATACGACAGTTCTCAAAAGTCATTGGTCCATCTTACAGACATGCAGCTATACCAAATCTCTTCTGTCACTGGTTAAACCCTTAGAACAATACAGTTGAATCCACATTGTCTTCAGACCAACTGCTTCTTCCCCCCAGGTGACAAGAACTCTTCCAGGTCACCCAGACTTCACGTCTCTAGACTTCACGTCTCCTAGTTAGGTGTCATAAAACAACAGGTGGCATCTCTACCAAATGGAGTTGAATCAACGTTCATTGTATCAAGCTTTTTATCCAACTGTAAACTTCTCTTAAAACACATTCATTGTACATAGGCCCAACATTTAATTTACAACCCCTTAACTGCTGATACAGATAAACATTCCGGAGTGGTTCAGTGGTTATTTGTACCATAGTTGTTGAATTTATTTTCAGATAACACAGAGATAGGTAACTTTCTTAACAGCAACTTGTGCAGGCTCAGTTCTTAGCCATTGTTATTTGTTTGCAACATTAATTGATCACGCAGATATAAACAGAATAATCTGTTTAAAATAACCAACAAACATTTAGAAGAACATATGTCCAGAACAAGGACTTGATGAATACAATACAACAAGCATATTGTGTCCATTACTCCCACCCATGTTAGTGTTTGGCCAATAGAAACTGATATGATTGTGACACACCACATCAATCTGTCATGAATAGGCCTACCTCGCTTCACTCGGGGCGCGACTAACCGTTCCTTCTCCCGCTTATCTTGGCTTGTTAGCCAGCTAGCTAGCTGGCGAGCATGGATACACATTTTAGTCAGTCCACATTGTCAAGTGACGCTCAGGCCAATCTAGCTAAATTGAGAAAATATGACGACAGTTATATTGACTTTGGTTTTATTGAGAACAGCGATGGGAGATCAAAATGGGTCATGTGTCTTCACGTGCTAGCAAACGAAGCCATGAAGCCAGCCAAGCAAAAGCGACATCTGATAACAAAACTAAATAGTTTTTCTGTCGAAGGAGCGAGGGATACACCCGCCAGAAAACACGGATGGTGAACTTGGCCACAACTTCAGAGAAACTCTTATTTGGTGGCTCAACTGATTGCTAAAAGCAAGAAGCCACACACAATCCCAGAGGAAAATGTTATTGCTCAAAGGTTGCTATTCTACTATCCTGGCTCTGCCCTCCTACGTACTTCCGCTCAATTTTGATTTTGCTTCTGTACTAGGTCTGGGATTTCAGTGTATTAGTCGGTTTTCAGAAACAACATTTTTGTAGCCCTTACAAAAAAGAAGTATACTTCAAGTTTATTTTGTAAGTATACTTATTATAAAAAGTATAGTATTATCATGTTACTTAAAGTATACTAGCAGTGTACTTATTTATATACTATTTTTGTACTAAGTAAACTGAATTGGCCCACTTTTTAGGTCACTTAGTACACTTTAAAGTACACTTATAGTGTATTTCAAGGTTTACTTTGGAATACTGTAAAGTAGCCTGTGTAGTGCACTTTCAGTTCATCAAGTATACTTCCTAAAGTACTTCAAAGTATACTTTGGAATACTCTAAAGTAGCCTGTGTAGTGCACTTTCAGTTAATCAAGTATACTTCCTAAAGTACTTCAAAGTATACTTTGGAATACTCTAAAGTAGCCTGTGTAGTGCACTTTCAGTTCATAAAGTATACTTCCTAAAGAGCCTCAAAGTATATTTTGCAATACTTTTAAGTACTTTCAATTAATGTAAGTACTTTCAATTAATGTAAGTACTTCAAGAAGTAAACTCAATAAATTAAATTTAGCTATTAGCGTTATTTCGTTCTTCAGTCAGTTTGACAGTATAACCTTCAAATGCAAAATGCAACCCTTCTGTCTGCTTTTTGCTTTTTCTTAAGTAGCTTTTTCTTTTTTTCCATTAATACTCCAATTGATAATTATTCGTATAAGATTATAGGGCTTCAGAATATTTTGGCAGTAATTAAGATTACAGCTTCAGTACCAAAAAAGATTCAATGTGCAATGCATAATAGATTTTCATAGACATGAATAATTAGAATGAGATGGATCAAAAAAATGTAACCTGTAATGTACTTTAAAATTATTTTGACAGTTTTTGCTGTATAATAATAGAAAACGTACATCCTACTCCAGAAGAAATGTATACCATTTTCTGTTTCTAAGCATACTTCTTAAAAGTATATCAAAAGTGAACTATTTTCAAAGCATACTTAAAAGTATATCAAAAGTGAACTATTTTCTAAGTATACTTCTTACAAAAGTTAACTATTTTCAAAGCATACTTAAAAGTATATCAAAAGTGAACTATTTTCTAAGTATACTCCTTAAAAGTATATCAAAAGTGAACTATTTTCTAAGCATACTTCTTAAAAGTATATCAAAAGTGAACTATTTTCTAAGCATACTTCTTAAAAGTATATCAAAAGTGAACTAAAAGTGTACTATCCATATTTTAGTATACTTATAGTATACTTTAATATACTAGTATACTACTTTGTAAGGGAGGTCCAATCAGCGAACAGCAAGGCTTGTGGGGAGAGCCCTCAGCATCTCCGTGTTGCAAAGCCGAGCAGTCTCCTGAGGCGCGTACCGCAGGCGTAACCCATCCTCATCCACATCCCTCAACACGTCAGGGAAACATGAAGCCACAGAAGCAAAAGAGGTAGTCTGGGGCACGGTAGTTAACCCGTTCTCATCACAAACATTATATCTCTTTAGACAGTATATGTGACAGACACGATATTGTCGTTTCCTGTCTGGCGTCAACACCACATAATCAGTTTCACTCAACTTTTGTTTTATCGGATAGGGACCCGAAAAACGGGCAGAGAGGGCAGAGCCAGCGATAGGCATCAACACCATGTCACCTGGTTGAAACGAATGTGGAGAAGCCTTCCTGTCAAAACGCTGCTTCATGCGTTTCTGGGTAAGAGACAGAGAACCCTTGGCTATCTTGCATGCCTTCACTAACCGCTCACAAATTCGACAGACATATGCCGACACCCCGACTGACTGTTGGGTAGAGTCTGCAATGTGGTCCTTCAACACTTTTAGCGGGCCTCTTACGGTATGCCCAAAAACTAATTTGGCCGGGCTAAAACCGAGGGATTCTTGGATGGTCTCTCGGATAGCAAACAGAACGTAAGGTAGGCCCTCATCCCAGTCTTTCTCTGTGTCCATGCAGTATTTGCGTAACATCAACTTTAAAGATCCTGTAAAGTGGAATTGAAAACGGGAGTTTTAAGTTCACCACACCACAGAAGAATGTGTTATTAATGATGAAGAAAATCAAAGTACTAAGTCCTTATTAATCCAGTTTTTTAAGAAATAGGGTATTTGACAAGGAGGAGACCAGTTATCTGACCCGGGTGGAATTCACACCTCAGAAACGCACAGAATTAAGCAGATGCTAAAAAGAAAAACTCTGCTTACCTTATAATTTATTTATTTTTATTTTTAGTGGCCACTGCGTTTATTTGAGGTGCTCCCCCCTCCAGGACAGGACCACCGGTTCTCTCCCCCTTGTCCCTTCGTGGTCGCCAATTGATGAAGAAAATCTAAGTACTAAGTCCTTGGGTTAATTTTTCTAAGTTTGAAAACAGCACAAAAACTTCCAGAGTTTGATGCAAAGTGTTTAATCAGAATCCAATACAAACATGGTGATTCCTTTCAAACGTGAGCCAAATTCTGCAGAATCAGACTGATCACACTGGGCGCCTTGTTGTTTACTATGGTGGGAACCTAATCTTGTAGCCTTCTTTCACACCCAGCTCCAATCATCAAAAATAACACTTTTGGGGCTTCATTTTCCTTCTATATCTTAGGGGAAATACTAAACAATCAAAGTGGTTTTGCATCAGGCTTTTCCAGTAGTGTAACATATAAAAGTATAAAAGTACAAAGGTGATTAAAAGGCATACTTCAATAATATAATCCATACTCATTCTCCATCTTTCATAATTACAGCAGTGTGATATTATTCCACTTCATTAACTACCCATCCAAATTTGAATGAAAAAAGACACAGACAAGTATGTTAAATTAGGCTTTGAAATCGTGAGAAAATCAGCACTCTTCTTTGCTTGAGACTGGGGGGGCGTGTCGCCTGAAGGAGCTGAAGCTCCGCCCCTTGCTGCCTACCTACGACCCAGATCATGGACGCTACGTCAAGCCGAACAAAACGGTATGGACTTAGAATTTATTTGTTCAATGACTGAAACATACAGACATGCATATAAATGAAATGTTCCCCTGAGCTGTAACACAGGAGTAAAAATGGACACCAGAGACAGCAGACAGTGAGCTCTTCAACTACTTCTAGCACATTAGCTACCATTTCACCAAAATACCATCATTCTACAGCCTAATATCAAGTTAGCGGTTTGCACTAACTCATAGCAGAGATACCTCTGGAAAAGTTATCTAGTATAATTATAACAAGCACACAGAACTGAGTGATGAACTGCTGGCGGCAGTGGATGGTCCAGGTGCGACCGGAGGAGGAAGGGCCGGGAGGGCGACGCTCGGTACGGCTCCGCGCTGCAAGAGAAGCCGTGTGTCCCTGAACCCCGTCTGTCTCTGGTCCATGTTAAAACTATCCGCCGTGAATGAAAAGGTCAGTGCAGAGGCGGCTGTTGGAGTTTATCCGAAGCTCTCCATCAGCGTGGCTCTTCACAAAATCAATCCACCTATTTTTCCTTTCCTCATCAATAGGGAAATTAAATAGCGTTGCAGCGCAGCTGAAGTTCTTACATCCAAGGAAGATGCAGATCCGGGTGGAGGAAGACATCCTGAAGCTAGCTAGCTAGCTGATGTAGGCTACAATAACAGTACAGCAGGAGGAACCATTCAGTGATCTGACGTAGATAGGTAATTTTTTGGCTCCGCCCATTAAAACCTGATCTGAAAATGGAAGAGAAACTTTTCTACGGTCTAACTCCACATTTCAGTGCAACAAAGTTTTCACGCTTTGCACATGCTTTTAGGAACTCATTTCACACGTATATAATGTACTGAGAAGCAAATCATGGAATTTGCTTTACAGGATCTTTAAAGTCTGGTGCCACCGCTCCAGTGCTCCCTGGCTTTCTGGGTGGTAGGCACTGGAAACCTGGTGCGTGATGGACAAGGACTTCAACGCCTGTTTAAATAGGGAGGACAAGAAGTTGGTTCCCTGATCTGACTGCACAACTTTTGGCAACCCAAAAGTGGAGAAGTACTTGGTCATACCAGCCATCACAGCTCTCAAGGTTATTTTACGCAGAGGTATCGCCTCCGGATACCTAGTAGCGGCACACATTAAAGGAGATGGAGGGATTACCTGGTTCGGTTTTCAGGTAAACTGACACATGTGACACGTCCGACAGTAAGTCGAAACGTCCTTTTTCATGCCAGGCCAAAAGAAATGACGGAGAAGTCTATCATAGGTTTTCGTGACGCCAAGGTGGCCCGACCATGGTATGTCATGGGCTAAACATAACACTCGCTTGCGTAACACCGTTGGCACCACTATTTGGACTACAGTGTTCCATTCAGGTCCCACTCTGGGTTTCCATCAGCGCATCAACAACCCATGGTCAGAGAAATAGTCTACACTCTCCAGATTGTCGTTTCTGGCGGGCTGTCCATTGGAGGTAAAACATTTGGCCAATCTCACGTCTGAGTTTTGAGCCGCTATGAGTTCCAATCGTGTGATGGGCAGATAAAACTCCCCAGGGTCGACAGGGCCTGCCCTGTCCTCCTCTGGCACTGTATCAGTGTTACGGCCTGTAGGGCCTGGTGTTAGTGTTGGTCTGCCCTATTGTGTTTGCCCCTCCCTTTTTGTTCTCCTCCCTGTCGTTGTCCACAGGTGGCTGTCCACGATTGGCTGTGCTCGATCCGGATTCCGACCAATCCCGATCCCGTCCGTCTTCCCCGCTGCCTTTAAGACCCCGGAACTGTCTTCAGAGCTGGCAGTCAACCATTCGCGTTCTGTTTGTGCTCCTGCTAAGTTCTGTCGGTAACAGAGTCATTGTGTTTGTGTTTTGTGTTGTTCGTTGGTCGCTCACAGGAGAGTAAGCCGCCCATGGGCCTACACTCCTATCACGCAGCTTACTCCCTTGTTAACGCAGCGGCCCGCCTGGTCTACAATCTACCCAGACGCTCCCATGTTACCCCGCTCCTCATCTCTCTCCACTGGCTACCTATCATGGCCCGTAACAGATTCAAGACCCTGGTATTGACCTTCCGAGCAGTGAACGGGACTGCACCCGTCTACATCAAGTCTCTCCTGCAGCCTTACACCCCCACCCGTCACCTACGGTCTTCTTCAGACAACCGCCTGGTGGTCCCACCGCTCAAGACCGCCCGGTCCCAACACAAGCTCTTCTCCTGTCTGGCCCCCCAGTGGTGGCATCAACTCCCCACCTCCATCAGAGACACTGACTGTCTCTCCACCTTCAAGAAAAGGCTCAAGACGCACTTGTTCCGGGAGTACAACGGGAGTACAACGGTACTTAGGAATGGTTCGCTTGACCCAATGTTAGTTTCCTCAAGGATCACAATGACTCTTGCTCAGAGACTTGTTGCTCTTGTGGTTAGTGGTAACTGATTTAAAATTTTTGTACTCGCTGTGATATATTGTTTTTTATTATTGTTGCTTGTTTTTTTTCCACAGGTACACTTGCACTCATAGCAGTTCATGTTGTTTACTTGTAACTTGTTTAACTACATGCTCTTATGGTTCTTCCCTTTGGCACTTACTTTGGTTGTTCACAATGTGTGCTTCATGTTTTGGCTACTCGCAATGTTTTGTGGCTATCTTGTTGTTATGATCAGTGACCTATGCATTTTGTAAAGCTCTCTCTTGGAAGTCGCTTTGGATAAAAGCGTCTGCTAAATGAATAAATGTAAATGTAAATGTAACGCACTAGGCAAGGAACGGTGCCGCCCCATGTAATTTTTGATAGAGAGGCATTATTTGGGTTAGGCAGCCTATTAAGCACTCAAGTTACGCGCCGGTGCCTTTACACTCGTAGGCTGGGTAATGATGTGGTTGGTTTGGACGACACGGTGTTGGGCCCCATGTTCCGCGAGGACAGTGTAGCTGGTTTGTCCCCCTGTAGCACCGACCAGAGGCACACTGACCCTCCCGAAACAACGAGGGAGGTGTTTCCTGTGTCCAGAGAGCTCTTTGTGCGTACGCAACGAGAAGACCCCTCTTTGGCCAGCTGTTATTCTTCAGTGGTAGACCAGGTGGAAGCTAGGGGGCAGGTTACTGAGTATTTCCTGGAGGATGGGCTCCTGTTGCGCAAGTGGGCCTCCCAAAAGGGGGAGGATAAGAGTTGGAGTTCTGTGTTCCAGATAGTAGTATAACTCGCTTTTTGGTCGGGTGTGTTGACCCTCGCTCATGACCTGCCCTGGTCAGGGCATTTGGGTGTTACTAAGACATACCTTCGAGTTCTACAACATTTCTTTTGGCCGGGTTTGAAGAAAGATGTGGCAGGGCACTGCCGAACTTGCCGAACCTGCCAAGTAACCGGAAAACCGAATCAGGTTGTTCCTCCCGTTCAGCTCTGCCCTATCCCGGTGATGGGAGAGCGCGTCATAGTTGACTGCGTTGGCCCACTACCGAAAACGAGGTCTGGGAACCAGTATCTGCTAACGATAATGTGTGCTGCCACCCGCTACCCAGAGGCCATCCCTCTGCGCAGGATAACAACCAAGGTGGTTGTTTCTGCCCTGAAGTTCTTTGCCATCTTTGGTCTCCCCAAGGTGGTACAAACCGACCAGGGTTCGAACTTCCTGTCCAAATTGTTTGCTCAAATAATGAAGACGCTCGCCATCCAGCACCAGGTCTCAAGCGCTTACCACCCGCAGAGCCAGTGTGCGTTGGAGCGTTGGCATCAGACACTCAAGTCGATGCTAAGGAAGTACTGTATAGATACAAGCAAGGATTGGGACGAAGGCGTGCCTTTTGTGCTCTTCGCATCCAGAGAGACCGTACAGGAGTCGCTGAAATTCAGCCCAGCCGAGCTTGTGTTCGGTCATACTGTCCGTGGTCCGCTGAAGTTATTGAAGGACCACGTTATGTCCCACATTCAGGGTCCCCGTCCTGTGCTTGACTACGTTAGTCAGTTTAGGGAAAGGTTGCACGGAGCGTGTGAACTGGCTAGACAGAACTTGGAGGTGGCTCAGGGGAAAATGAAGAAGCGCTTCGACGAAGTGGCTGTTTTGTTCGACCTAAAACCTGGTGACGAGGTTTTGGTGTTGTTGCCAGTACCAGGTTCGTCTCTCTCTGCTTCTGCGGCCCATACGTCATCGAGAAAAAGCTCAGTGTGACCGATTATGTAGTGAAGATGCCCGATCGCAGGCGTCGGTCACGGGTATGTCACGTAAACATGTTGAAGTTGTTCCATGCTAGGGAACCCGCGGCCCCAGTCGTGCCGGTGTTGAGCGTAGTTGTTGACGACGCTGAGGATGATGTGTCGTTGTTGCGCCAGCTACCTCAGCAAGGAGCCCGGCTCGACAACTCGGCAGTGCTGCGCTCTCTCCCAACGTACCTCAAGCATTTAGACGACGCAGAGAAGTCGACCTTCTCTGCGTCGTCTAAATGCTTGAATGATTTCCTGGCCCCTCGGTGTTGTTTACCTGGTCTGATGAGTGCAAGTCTGCGTTTGCTACTGTCAAAGCCCTTTCGTGTAGTTCTCCTGTTCTCTCTGCCCCAGACTTTAGCAGGCCTTTCAAGCTGGAGGTGGACGCGAGTGCCCCAGGGGCGGGAGCCGTGCTGATCCAGGAAGACGCAGATGGAATTGATCACCCTGTCTGTTACTTTTCCCGGAAATTCTCCAAGGCCCAGTCTAGGTACTCCACCATAGAGCAAGAGACCCTGGCCCTTCTGCTAGCCCTACAACAGTTCGAGGTCTATGTGGGTTCCAGCTCCCAGCCTCTCGAGGTGTTTACAGACCACAATCCTTTGGTCTTCCTACAGCGCATGTACAACTACAACCACAGGCTCATGCGTTGGGCCCTCTTAGTACAGGGCTTCCACATAATCATTCGTCACAAGGTCGACAGACTCACAAGACACAAGAGAACTGAGTGGAACACTACCACCGGCGAAAACAGGAGCAAGGACTGTGCTAGCCAGATCGACGTCATTCACGTCGTCCCCCCGTCTGCGGGCTTGTGCGCGCGTAAGCACACAGTGGGGAAACATGCCAGGGAAATCTACGGGCAGCGAATCTCCGTTGGACAACATAGGCTTGTTCAGAACCTCGATCATGGGAACGATGCGGCCA
Source organism: Osmerus mordax (assembly GCF_038355195.1). Taxonomy (NCBI): domain Eukaryota; kingdom Metazoa; phylum Chordata; class Actinopteri; order Osmeriformes; family Osmeridae; genus Osmerus; species Osmerus mordax. The sequence goes on from NC_090055.1 coordinate 14,144,818, forward strand.
CCAGCAATGTCATTCCCTAGGATCATTGACACCCCACTGCCGGGGAGCTGAGGCTGCACCCCGACTCTAAACTTGCCACTTATCAAGTCGGTCTGTAGGTAGATGGTGTGGAAAGGCACCGGTACGCTTCCCATCTCTATTCCTTGGATAAAAACACTCGATCCACAATACGACAGATCTGACCACGGCAATGCACTGGCCAGAACGAGAGACTGAGCAGCGCCCGTGTCTCTCAGTGTCTTAATTCGATTTCCAACCTGACCCTCAGTCAACGACACCGGACCCTCGAATATGAATGGGGCGTACGTAGGGTCGGGAACCCGCTCCGAAACAGCATGGACAGTCGGTGGGTGAACCGTACTGACCAACCCAACACTCTTCTGCTTTCCCTCTACAGGGCTATTTAACTGTTTCCCTTTTAGCATATGGCAGTTGGCAATAACGTGACCTACCCGGTGACAATAGAAACGAGCGGTCCCCCTTACTCCGTTGATATGTTACTGGACCACGGCGGGGCTGAGACACAGGGTCAACCACCTCCCTGCCTTCGGGGTGTGGTAAGGAAAAAACAGTTTTGAGAACAAACTTGTCTGCCAGCACGGCCGCTTTAGCGAGTGACATCACTTGTTGCTCGTTCAGGTACACCACTAAACGGTCAAGCAGACAGTTCTTAAAGTCCTCTAACAGCATCAACTCTTTCAATGCATACTGGTCCGTAACCCTGCTGGCCGCACACCACCTGTCAAACAGAGACTCCTTTTCTCTGGCGAAATCAACATAGGTTTTTATGGAGGACTTCTTATGGTGCCTGAACTTCTGTCTGTAAGCCTCCGGGACGAGTTCATATGCCCGTAACACCGAAGCCTTCAGAACCTCGTAGTCTGAGCTGTCTTCGAGAGTCAAAGACGAAACAACTTCCTGAGCTTTTCCTAGCAACTTACTCTGAAGCAACACGGGTCACACCTCCTTGGGCTAACGCAGAGACGTTGCAACACGCTCAAATGCGCTAAAATAGGAAGCCCCTTCTGCCTCCCTAAAAGGTGGAACTAAGGCAATGTTCCTACTCACATCAAAAGACCCTGGTGCAACAGGCAGTGGGTCATTTCTCTCAGCCTGCAACTTCAGTTCTCTGATTCGAACGGCTTTGTCAGCCTATCTCAAGCTGCTTGACTTCTAGGCGAAAGTCTAACTCCATCTGTCTCTCTTTCGCCTACCTTTCCAGTTGGAGACGGGCTAGCCTTACCCGAGTACGTGCAGTATCACCTAAACCAACAATAGATGCCGAACCAGAACCAGGGTCATACCCCAGTAAGGTAGGAGGAGAACCTACCTCCCTGGTCAGACACAGATCTGTGGAGACTAGCCGGCACACTAGAGACGGGAGTACCTAGCTTCACCGGCGCCTCCAGTACATGGGATGTGACCGACCCCGTCAACACTAGCTGCTTTAACAATGGCTTTTGGCGCTGTAATGCCGAAGTGATCCGCTATGGAAAACAGGTCTATCTTACGACCCACTACACCAATCCCGTTGTCCATCCATCCATCTATCCATCATCTTCCGCTTGTCCGGGGGTCGGGTCGCGGGGGCAGCAACCTAAGCAGGGAGGCCCAGACTTTCCTCTCCCCGGCCACTTCCACCAGCTATTCCTGGGGGACCCCGAGGCGTTCCCAGGCCAGCCGAGAGACATAGTCCCTCCAGCGTGTCCTGGGTCTTCCCCGGGGCCTCTTCCCAGTGGGACGTGCCCAGAACACCTCACCAGGGAGGCGTCCAGGAGGCATCCTTATCAGATGCCCGAGCCACCTCAACTGGCCCCTCTCAACGCGGAGGAGCAGCGGTTCTACTCTGAGCCCCTCCCGGATGACCGAGCTTCTCACCCTATCTCTAAGGGAGAGCCCGGACACCCTGCGTAGAAAACTCATTTCGGCCGCTTGTATTCGCGATCTCATTCTTTCAGTCACTACCCACAGTTCGTGACCATAGGTGAGGGTAGGAACGTAGATCGACTGGTAAATAGAGAGCTTCGCCTTTCGACTCAGCTCCTTCTTCACCACGACAGACCGATGCAGAGCCCGCATCACTGCGGACGCCGCACCGATCCGCCTGTCGATCTCACGCTCCATCCTTCCCTCACTCGTGAACAAGACCCCGAGATACTTGAACTCCTCCGCTTGGGACAAGATCTCCTCCCCGACTCGGAGATTGCACTCCACCTTTTTCCGGTCGATAACCATGGCCTCAGATTTGGAGGTGCTGATTCCCATCCCAGCCGCTTCGCATTCGGTTGCGAACCGCTCCAGTGAGAGCTGGAGGTCACGGCCCGATGAAGCCAACAGGACCACATCATCCGCAAAAAGCCGCAACCCGATCCTGAGGTCACCAAACCGGACCCCCTCAACGCCCTGGCTGCGCCTAAAAATTCTGTCCATATAAGTTATGAACAGAATCGGTGACAAAGGGCAGCCCAGGCGGAGTCCAACCCTCACCGGGAACCAGTTTGACTTACTACCGGCAATGCGGACCAAACTCTGGCACCGGTCGTACAGGGACCGAACAGCCCCGATCAGGGAGTCCGGTACCCCGTACTCCCGGAGCACCCCCCACATGAGCCCCCGAGGGACACGGTCGAACACCTTTTCCAAATCCACAAAACATGTGTAGACTGGTTGGGCGAACTCCCATGCACCCTCCACAACCCTGCCGAGGGTATAGAGCTGGTCCACAGTTCCACGGCCAGGACGAAAACCACATTGCTCCTCCTGAAACCGAGGTTCGACAATCCGACGGACCCTCCTCTCCAGCACCCCTGAATAGACTTTCCCAGGGAGGCTGAGGAGTGTGATCCCCCTAAAGTCGGAGCACACCATATACAGCGTTGACAGTACACTGCTTCCCCCTCCTGAGTCGCCGGATGGTGGTCCAGAACCTTTTTGAAGCCGTTCGGAAGACATTCTCCATGGCCTCGCCAAACTGCCCCCACGCCCGGGTTTTTGCCTCCGCGACCGCCAAAGCCGCATTCCGCTTGGCCTGCCGGTACACATCAGCTGCCTCTGGAGTCCTACCGGCCAACAAAGTCCGATAGGCCTCCTTCTTCAGCTTGACGGCTTCCCTCACCTCCGGCGTCCACCACCGGGTCCGAGGGTTGCCCGCCGCGACATGCACCGACCGCCTTGCATCCGCAGCTCCGGTCAGCCGCCTCAACAATGGAGGCCCGGAACATGGCCCATTCGGACTCAATGTCCCCGGCCTCCCCCGAGACATGATCGAAGCTCTCCCGGAGGTGGGAGTTGAAGCTCCTTCTGCCAGGGGATTCTGCCAGCCGTTCCCAGCAGACCCTCACATTACGTTTGGGCCTGCCAGGCCTGACCGGCGTCTTCCCCCACTATCGTAGCCAACTCACCACCAGGTGGTGATCAGTTGACAGCTCCGCCCCTCTCCTCACCCGAGTGTCCAAGACATTCGACCTCAGATCCGACGACACGACTACAAAGTCTATCATTGAACTGAGACCTCGGGTGTCCTGGTGCCAAGTGCACATATGGACACCCTTATGCTTGAACATGGTGTTCGTTATCAATCCCGTTGTTTGTGACTAAATATGTCACAAGGAATTCAAAAGGATCCCGGACGAGCCCCCATTTATGTTACGACCCCTCTGGCCTAACACATAGGGAATGGTGGTGCGGGGAAAATGAATCGCAGCGGTAGCGGGACAATGATGATTTGTTTCAGGGTCGTCACAGGGGAGAGAAACAATGGAACAACGAACGGTGCCAAAGAAAAAAACTGAAAAGTGCCCTGTCTAAGAAACCATAAATGTCCCTAGACTAAACATACATGGGGTGGCACCCGTTCCTTACCTAGTGTGTAAAACAGGAGGTTTACTGCGTGATGGTGTGTAAGCCCATGGGAAGCTTGCCTATTCCAAAGCCCCCCCCTGTGCAAGGAAACAAATATCGAACATGAAGCACGATACCAGGTGTCGGCCTGAACCAAAACAGAAAAAACAAGGTTTTAACGCTTACTTTTTAACAGTAGGCTACGTAGAAGGACAAAACTAAAACGTAGCCAAAGGCCTCACAGACCATATGAACTCTCTCCTCTCTCAAACAAATAACAGCTCTCGATCAACCCAAAGAACACTGCCCTCCCGAACAGCGAACCGCGCCGGTCTTTTACATGGGCTGCTGGACCGCTGATTGGAGGTGGGCCGATTGAGGGCGGGCCGCTGGTCACGCCAATATCCAACCACCGACACACCGGACAGACACACCCTGCAAGCAGCTGATGGGGAAAACAAAGAGGAGAACAGAGGCCTGTTCCATAAAGCGAGTTTACCAAATAAGCCAGACTTATGTCAGTTAGTCTGACTCATTTCTAGTTCATTCGGTTCCATAAAGCTAGCTCAACGTAGTTCGAACTCAGTTACTATGGTAACTTATGCTTCGAAACTAGCCTGGTCCGGGTCAGGCTAATTGTCAGGCTTAGACCGTGTTCTTGCTTAACCAGACGTTCCTGTAACACTGACCCACGGACATTCTCATTTTCTTATTCTCATCAGTTCAATATGTAGGCTACATTTATAGAAAATCTACTTAAATAGCCTACATAGGCTACAACATTTAGCCTAATGCATTAAACAATGATGAACAATGATTTGATACACACTGTAGGGCTGTTTTGGCAGCCCCTTTGTCACTGGTCACCCAGACACTCGTCTGGGACAGTCGTTGATTTGCATGAAAGGTGGTCTCAACAGTTGAAGAGGAAGGTGGACCGAGGAAGACTCTGAAATTATCATTAAAAGTTGTGTTCTTGTAAATATACAGTTAGGTCCATAAGTATTTGAACATTGACACAATTTTCAGCATTTTGGCTCTGTATACCACCACAATGGATTTGAAATGAAACAATCAAGATGTGCTTTAAGTGCAGACTTTCAGCTTTAATTTCAGGGTATTTACATCCAAATCAGGTGAACGGTGTAGGAATTACAACACATTTTATATGTGGCCCCCCCCTTTTTAAGGGACCAAAAATAATTTTAAGGACAAACTAACAATCATAAATCTAATTGTCACTTTTAATACTTGGTTGCAAATCCTTTGCAGTCAATGACAGCCTGAAGTCTGGAACCCATAGACATCACCAGACGCTGGGTTTCGTCCCTGGTGATGCTCTGCCAGGCCTCTACTGCAACTGTCTTCAGTTCCTGTTTGTTCTTGGGGCATTTTCCCTTCAGTTTTGTCTTTAGCAAGTGAAATGCATGCTCAATTGGATTTAGGTCAGGTGATTGACTTGGCTATTGCAGAACATTCCACTTCTTTGCCTTAAAAAACTCTTTGGTTGCTTTCGCAGTATGCTTCGGGTCATTGTCCATCTGCACTTTGAAGCGCCGTCCTATGAGTTCTGAAGCATTTGGCTGAATCTGAGCAGATAATATTGCCCGAAATACTTCAGAATTCATCCTACTGCTTTTGTCAGCAGTCACATCATCGATAAATACAAGGGAACCAGTTCCATTGGCAGCCATACATGCCCACACCATAACACTACCTCCACCATGCTTCACTGATGAGGTGGTATGCTTTGGATCGTGAGCAGTTCCTTTCCCTTCTCCATACTCTTATCTTCCCATCATTCTGGTACAAGTTGATCTTGGTCTCATCTGTCCATAGGATGTTGTTCCAGAACTGTACAGGCTCTTTTAGATGTTTTTTGGCAAACTCTAATCTGGTCTTCCTGTTTTTGAGACTCACCAATGGTTTACATCTTGTGGTGAACCCTCTGTATTTACTCTGGTGAAGTCTTCTCTTAATTGTTGACTTTGACACAGATACGCCTACCTCCTGGAGAGTGTTCTTGATCTGGCCAACTGTTGTGAAGGGGTTTTTCTTCACCAGAGAAAGAATTCTTCTGTCATCCACCACAGTTGTTTTCCGTGGTCTTCCGGGTCTTTTGGTGTTGCTGAGCTCACCAGTGCGTTCTTTCTTTTTAAGAATGTACCAAACAGTTGATTTGGCCACACCTAATGTTTTTGCTATCTCTCTGATAGGTTTGTTTTTGATTTTTCAGCCTAACGATGGCTTGCTTCACTGATGGTGACAGCTCTTTGGACTTCATATTGAGAGTTGACAGCAACAGATTCCAAACACAAATACCATACTTTAAATGAACTCTAGACCTTTTATCTGCTCCTTGTCAATGAAATAACGAACTCCCTTTATGAGAGAATAACATACACCTGGCCATGGAACAGCTGAGCAGCCAATTGTCCAATTACTTTTGGTCCCTTAAAAGGGGGGGGCCACATATAAAATGTATTGTAATTCCTACACCCTTCACCTGATTTGGATGTAAATACCCTGAAATTAAAGCTGAAAGTCTGCACTTAAAGCACATCTTGATTGTTTCATTTCAAATCCATTGTGGTGGTATACAGAGCCAAAATGATGTTTTGTGTTTGTGTCAATGTCCAAATACTTATGGACCTAACTGTAGTTCTAAACAGCTTTTAATGTCATGTTTGATATGATTTTGTTTCTTATTTCACGTATTACATTCTAGTCATAATTTGAATACTGTAACATGTACATGTACAGGGCTTGCAGCAGACCAACATGTGTTTAACATGTTCCCTTGTCTTGCAAGGGCACCACTTGGTCTACTGCAGCCTTGATTAATGATCCAATTTGAATTTGTATGTGTTAGACAACTTTTCAGTCATATGACCGGTGTCCCCATTTTAGTCAGGTTTGGGTGTATATAGGAAGAAGTTTTTACCACTAACTTTGAGTTCTGTTTACGGTACAGCTCCGGTGCGTTAGGCGCCTAGTCTTCATTGTGAATACCTTTGTTAACCATTGCTCTGAAGGTATGTTTTGTATTTGATGATATTTCATTATCATTGTATTGATTATCTTACTATTTAGATAATAAACTATTATTGTGCATTTGAAGTTACTTGTTCTCCTTGAAACGTATCTATCACGCTACGGCGGTGAAAACTTTGATCTAGTCTGGTTGATGCGGCTAATACTGATTATAAACATAGACTTTTGAAGTAGGCTTTAACTTAAGGCCTCTGAGTCACTTACGGTGGATCTCCACGCTCCGAAGGAATTTACCGGAGCCTCTGAGTGATCGGTTTACATACTAGGTCTACTATGGTTAAAATCCATATTATAGTAATGATAAACGACTGATTAGTGAACACGCATACTTTAGGGTCGATGCTCTGATCAAGCAGACGATTTTTACCTACGCCAGAGTTTCATGTCATTAACTGTTTAGCGCTCAAGGTTACAGGTAACGCACTTGTTCACATTTCTAAAATTGGAGTCAGATATTAACGAGTCAATTATCTCCCTGAGAATCTAACCAGAATTGAATTGGGTTTCCCAAGCCGGGGACAAACACCAAGCGTCTCCGGCCTTACGAGATCTTCCCCAACCTACAACACCATAGCCGTGATTTCAAATGTTTAGGCATCAGGCATATGCCTATATCTCAATCTAAATTATCAGAGTATAATTATCATAGCTATATAATTGTTAACAGTAGCCTACAATTGCAAAACGAACCTATGGATGCAGCTTGTGCATGCCTACCCAGACTGCATGTCACTGCCTACAACTGCTGACACACAGTGCTTGTCTTATCCACCACTCTCTCGCCTGTACTACTGTATTGCTTGTACTGTAGTGCAGGTTTACAGCTAAAGCACTGTAAACCTGCTGTGAGGACATCGAAAAAGTGGACCAGTGAGGCTATGGAGGATCTGTGGCCGTGCTTGGACTGCACTGACTGGGATATGTTCATGACTGCCTCCAATAGTCTGGATGAGCTCACGGAGGCTGTGACATCATACATCAGCTTCTATGAGGACTGCTGTATACCAACACGCACGGATTCCTCCGTAAGGAGGAAACCTATTGTTATTGTTAGTTTTATTAGGATTCCTCCGTAAGGAGGAAACCTATTGTTATTGTTAGTTTTATTATTATTAGGATTCCTCCGTAAGGAGGAAACCTATTGTTATTGTTATTTTTATTATTATTATTATTCTAGTTCCATGGGAGTCAATGGCAGCCCCTAGAACCCTTGGATACATTTTTGTTAAATTTGGCACACTCATTAAGGACAGTTCCTTCTATACTTGGTATGTCACAAGGAAGACACTACAACATGTTACCATGTGCAAAGGCTATTTCATATTTCCAAAAATGGTTGATATAAAGCACACGCGCGGGCTTGGCGAGACGCATACACAACATTTCAGGCAATTGTGGGCTGACCAAGCCCCCACTCATTCCTTGGCTTGAAGTGAAGGCCCTTGTGGATCTTGATGGTAATGCATTTTAGAAAAAGTTCTCAAAATCCTGAAACATTGATAGTATAGGCCAGGAGTAACTACCACACCACAAATGATGCACCATTATCCATAGGTGGTGCTACGGCCAGGCCCCAATTGTCCATTTACCAAGTGATGCCATTTGCATCCCATTTGTCCCAAAATTCAGAAATTCATTAGATATACCTTATTTTTCATGAGAAACAAAAAAGCCTCAAGAACCTATAACAGCCGCCATATTGGATTTTTTTGTACAATAAAGATGTAGGAAACACGTTTTTTCGCTACTCGTCCTACACTTTTTGTCCAATCTTCCCCAGAATTGGCAAGTATCATCGTCAGAGCAACCCTCACTGAATTCTTCAACGGATTTTTGAATTTCAAAACTGTTTGTCCGGTACAGCCAATCAAAATCGTCAACAAAGCAACCAAACAGGAAGTTTGATCAAATCTCAGCAAATCTTTGAAATATCAACACCAAACTTGATGTGTCACGTGGAAGACACTACATCATGTTCCCATGTGAGAAGGCAAATTAATATCTTAAAAAATGATTTAAATAAAGGAAATCTAATTGATTTCTAACGCTAAAATAATGCTTTCCACATCCGCTAGTCAAAAAACTCTGATTCAATAACAAGTTCATGAAGACTCTTGAGAATGTTTAGTACACAAATCTCAGAAAAAGTTGACTTTAAGATGAAAAGTTGAATTTTGGTGAATATTTGAAAAATGCATGCTTGGCTAATTGTTAAGGAAATTTCCAATGAAATGTCTCCCCTGCTCCTCAGCGCGCGCGCTCCACATTCTCACACACTCAGCCTTTCCCTTGACACACGCGCAAGCTTGGCGAGACGCATACACAACATTTCAGGCAATTGTGGGCTGACCAAGCCCCCACTCATTCCTTGGTCTTAAGCAAAGGCCCATGTGGATCTTCATGGTATTGCATTTCCGATTTTGTATGCAATGGTAAAAAGTTCTCAAAATCCTGAAACATTGATAGTATAGGCCAAGAGTAACTACCACACCACAAATGGCCCAATATCACCCATAAGTGACACTACAGGCCACGCCCTGATACACAAAGATACAAGGCTTTCTGGAATGGGTAGGCTCACCAAGCCCCCTCCCTTCACTCCTTGGCTTGAAATAAAAGCCCTTGTGGATCTTGATGGTATTGCATTTTAGATTTGCTATCCCATTGGTAAGTCTACAGCATGGATGTTTCTATACAGTGACAATTTGTGAAGAATATACATTTTTTTCAATGGTTCGCAATGTTAGGAGGAATCCGCCATTGCTGCTTGCAGCTATATTTATTAGGGGCCAAGCAGCGAAGCTGCGAGGCACCTATTGTTATTGTTAGTATTATTGGGTGTGCTCAAGCCTTCGGCGAGAGCACAACCTTTATTCTCTCACATATATATTTATTTATTATTATTATCTATTTTCGCCCCCCTAAGGATCAGTCAATATTTGGACTACATACACAACGGCGGTGTCAAGAGGTTCGTCTTGGTAGCGATTGCGTTGGTTGTATTTTTATTTACGTTCCGTTGCATGGTTTAAGTAGAAATTGCGTTTTTGTGGTGAAAAGTGAAGCTAACGGTGGCTAATTTGCTAGCCACAGTCACTGACGTTACTGACGTCACTACGTCACTAACGTCACGAAAACACGCGTGACTACCTGTAGCAGAACATTCGTTTCACATCTGTTAACTTGGGGGATAGCTAGGCTAACTATAGCTTTACTGCAAGGCAGCTGCAGGAACGCCACAAGCAAAGAGGCCAGGGTGATAACTATTTACTCATTTTACTTTGTGATGTGAAACACAATTATGAAATGTAATGTACAATATTAGCTGATATTATTAAGGAAGTAGGCCCACATCTACTTTCCGAAACGGTAGTCTACTATTTCACTGAAGCATTAGCATCATGACATTAGCCTCTGTTGCCCGGGCAACACATACTACAGTGGTCTATGATGCATCTGTTTTCAATCTTTAAAATAAACATTCCCCACAAATACATTTTCGTTGTAGGATTTATTATGACATTACATTACAAGTAAACCATTTGTGGGTGAAATTATCATTACCTGTGGTTTCAAACCAGTGTTGCTCACTGCAACGCTGTAGCCTACGCGAGACACTACAAAAACATCTACACAGCTGTAGGAAGTCAAACGGCGACAGAACATGTTCGGCACTCCCCTTACTTAAATCAAAAGTCTATCTAACTGCTAACCTTAACTTCATTGCCACAGCCTAAACTTTGTCAATCTGTTCATGAAAATAATTAATTTCAGCCTAAACCGTACAACGGAACGTTAAATCCAATTCAACCAACGCAATCGCTACCAAGACGAACACAGCAGTAGTCTACTACTGTACTGTAGTAGTACAATTTACCGGGGCAGCTTCTCCACACAGGGATAGCGCACTTTGCGTGTTACTGTTGTTACTTAATGATCGCTACCAGTGAGCTTTTCATGAAAGCGATTTTCCACTAAATAAATGTCAAGCTTATTTACGTTTTTGGGGGCATATTTTCAGTTAGAAGATGGTACTGTTTGAATCGCGATTCAATCTTCAACTGCCGGTAACGTCGTAGAATAATCTTCAAAGGGGGTTCTTTATTCACGAATGAATGCAATGAGTAGGCTAAATGCATGAAAATATCACGAGAAGGGAAAAACTTAAAAGGACGTTTACCTCATAGAGCTTAGGTCAATTTTTACACCGGTCTGCCAAATGTATTCGTTTTGATTCAACGATGAGGATGCCTTTTGCATGGGAAATGAGAAGATCTATTTCATTCTACACTTCACTCGTATTTTCAGTTGTAAATGAGCAGCAAAAAAAAATGCTTTTATATCTATGTAATCTTTATAAATAATAAGTATGCATTTTTATATAAAATATACAGAAATATCAGTTTTAAAAATGTCATTCAAAAACGGACCCCACCCTACAATTTCCCCAGAAATTGTACACTCTCTAGTTATTATTATTATTATTAGGGTTCCTCCGGTAGGAGGAAACCTATTGTTATTGGTGGTATTATTAGGGTTCCTCCGGTAGGAGAACCCTATTGTTATTGGTGGTATTATTATTATTATTCTAGTTCCATGGGAGTCAATGGCAGCCCCTAGAACCCTTGGATAACTTTTTGTGAAATTTGGCACAATCATTAAGGACAGTGCCTTCTATACCTACACCAAGTTTCATGTATCCCATCAGACCACTCTAGCGCCACCAATGGGTCAAAGTTGGACTTGTGTTTACACACGCAACTTTTGAACCGTATGACTGATTTTCAAAAATGAGGTACCATTGGATTCCCTGGATCAAGCCGAGTTCAACGCACCCTATGACGTCAATTTCCGGTTATATAGATTTTCCGCTATTTCCGGTTGTATCAAAAACCTTTGAAAGCCTACTCCTCCTACAATTTTTGTCATATCTTCTTCAAAATGACCAGAGATGATCTTCAGACCAAGTCTCACAAAAGTTATCCCATGGCGTTTTGATTTTCTAAACCGTTTGTCCGGCACAGCCAATCAAAATCAGCAAAAAGTAACCAAACAGGAACTTGGGTCAAATCTCAGCAAATCTTTGAGATATCAACACTAAACTTGGTATATCGGTGGACGACACTACAACATGTTACCATGTGCAAAGGCAACTTCATATCTCAAAAAATGATTGATATAAAGCAAATCGAATTTATCGCTCACGCTAAAATAATACTTTACACATCCGCCAGTAAAAAACTGATACTCTGATTCAATCACAAGTTCATATGAAGACTCTTGAGAATGTTTAGTACACAACTCTGAGAAAAGGTTGACTGTGAGATGAAAAGTAGATTTTTGGTGAATATTTGAAACATGCATGCTTGGCTAATTGCTCCCCGCGCGTGCTCCAAATTCTCACACACTCAGGCTCAGTCTTCCCTTGACACACACATGCTTTCTTGAAAATGTGTGCTGACCAAGCCCCCACCCTCGTTTTTTAGCCCATGTTTCATTTCGCTTCTAATCGCAGCTCGCCGTTACGAATATAAATTATTTTTCGGCGGCCATTGTTGTTTTCAAATGGAATTGGGTGATAGCCGTGTTGGAGGCAGCCACTTTCGGTAAGTCCTATTTTTACACATTTTAAGCTAGAATTAATGATTGGGTTTGTGAAAGTACACTACTCATGAATTATGGTATACGTTTTAGCACTTTTATACCTTTTAGATCGTGATTCTGAAGTGACGGAAAACCGAACTCGAAAAGTACTGTAGCTACTGTAGCTCTAGCTTTTTTCCTCTGTTTTTAATTAGTGAGTCATTTTGCATCTCGGCGAATTGTTCATCAAAAAGGTCAAGGAGAGCAGCATTTAGGAGAAAAAGCAATTCCCCACAGACCTGTCGGCTCATAATTTTGATTTGGGGCGTGAAAGTCTTTGTAATAAGCCTATGCGGCAGGGAGACCGTATAGGCGCGTCATGATCATAAGTTCAACCTTTTTACAGTTACGTCTACACGAAAAAGGTCGAGGAGGGAAGCCTTTAGGAGATGTGGGAATTGTGCTTTTAGCCAGATGCTCCAATTATTTTTGTGATTTGTGGACTTGCAATTGGAGTTATACTGCGTCCCAGGGGTACATTGTTTTGACGTTAGCCTCAGAGTCAGGATCGGCTCGCCCACTGGCAGTGTGTAAACAATTTTGTATTTCACTCAATTCTACTCCAAAAACGTCAGGGAGGACTGCTTTTTGTAGACAAGGGCCTGCTAAAGATAGCCAGTATATCTGATTTTTCAAGGCGAGCCTGTTTCATTCGTCATATGCCCTGAGAAAGCGACCTACGTTAGCCAGGCTAGTTTTGCCAATTTCAGTAAGTCAGGCTAATTAAAGATCTCTGACAGTCAGAATCACTGTTTACAGGCAAAGGTCGAGCTGGTCTTTTGTCAGATGTGTATATATTGACCAGTTTAGAGGTAAATACTCTTGCCAGAGCCTGGAATCGAACCCGTGTTTTGAGTGACTTTGCATGGGACATTTGACAACCTCAAGAAAAGGCTCTTGTCTTCATTTGTAATGCACCTAGACCATAAGGGGCAATTCTGGGGCCACTTGTAATGTTTGAAAGGCCAGTTACATTAAACATTATTGCTGTCATATACCATGTTCCTTTGATTAAACGCTGCAGCGTTTATTACACAATGATCATTTGTGGTGCAGCGTTTATTCAAGGGCAACGTTTAATTAGTAAGAGAGATTCAGTGAATTGTAGCTGCAGTGCGGCCATAGACAAACACAGAATAGACAAGGAGGTCAAACAAAAGCCCAGTGTAAAATGTATGCCGCGCGTGTGTCTACTTTGTGTACAAATCTGACGCAGCATGCCGAAACATTCTTACACTTTAGCTTTTAAACAGAAAGCTGTGCAGAAAGCACTCACCACCAGCAACAGATCTGTAGCACGCAAACTTGGTGTTGATGAAATGCACATTCAGGAATGGTTAAGTCAGCTACTTCGCTATATTGTACACAATATGTTTAACTATATCTACAGGCCTGAATGCAATTTTCGCAATTGCATTACAATAATGTATAATTATTTTTCAAGTAATGTCTTAATTTTGAATTATATAATTGTATTCAGTATTATTACGTGACTTTATTTTGAAGGCCTTTTGGGACGCTCATGAGTGAGAGAGTCGACAACCTAACAGCAAGCGAAGCACAGACAATTTAATGCTCTGATAAAAGTTTCAAGTTCAAGTTTATTATCATATACTCATAAACATCATTTATAAGTAATGAAATTCTTTGTGCTCAATGTCCGTTCAACTTAGAGAATAAAAATAAAAAAATACTGGAGAAAAGGGGTAGAAAAAATAAGAAAATTTGTAGTGCAAAAAGATATTTCAAGGACAGTTCAGCATCCAGATGGCATGTGGGTAAAAACGATCCCTGTATCTGCTGGTACAAGTCCTTATGCTCTTCTATCGCCTTCCAGAAGGCAGGAGGGAGAAAAGACTGTGGCAGGGATGACTAGGGTCAAAAAATGATTCACTTGGCCTTTCTCCTGCAGTGCTGTGCAGATTTGACCACTCTTGTAGTGTCTTCCTGTCCTGGGCAGTGCTGTTGCCAAACCATGTTGTAATGCCACCAGTCAGTATGCTCTCAATGGTCCAGTGGTAAAAATTGGTCAGTATAGTGCAGTCCGTGCCAAATTTCCGCTGTCACCGCAGGAAAAAGAGCCTCTGTTTCGCTGTCCTTGTAACCACACCAATATGGTGGTCCAGCTCAGATCCTCGCTGAAGTTGATACCAAAAAATCTGAAACTTTTGACTCTCTCCACAGCTGTGCCCTCGATGTGAATGGGTGCATGTTCTCCCTGCAGCCGCCTGTAGTCCACTATCAACTCCTTGGTTTTTGCTACATTAAGCAACAGGCTGTTATGCGGACACCAGGATGTCATTGTTGCCACCTCTGCTCTGTAGGCAGACTCATCACCATTCTTGATGGAGCCGATAATGGTGGTGTCATCAGCAAACTTAATGATGGTGTTGGAGCTGTTAGTGGCTGCACAATCATAGGTGAACAGAGAGTACAACAGTGGGCTTAACACACAACCCTGTGGGGCACCAGTGCTGAGTGTTAGACTGGTTGAGGTGATGTTACCTAGCCGTACTGCCTGTGGCCTGTCTGTCAGGAAGTTCAATATCCAGCTGCACATGGAAGGACTGATGTTCAGGTCCTGTAGTTTCATGATGAGCCTGGATGGTACTATGGTGTTGAAGGCGGAGCTGAAGTCGATGAAGAGCATCCGCACGTATATGTTGTTCTGATCCAGGTGAAAGAGAGCAGTGTTCAAGGCCAAAGCTACAGCATCATCTGTAGACCTGTTCGGCCTATATGCAAACTGGAGTAGGTCTAATGCAGGTGACAGGCAGGATGTAATGTGGTCTTTGACTAACCTCTCCAAGCATTGACAACAGAAGTGAGAACAGGGCGGTAATCATTGAGACAGCTCACTGATGGTTTCTTAGGGACTGGGATGATGGTGGCCCCCTTGAAGCTATTGGGGACGACAGACTGCGACAGGGAGAGGTTAAAGATGTCAGTGAACACCCCTGCCAGATCAGGAGCACAGGCCTTGAGAACACAGCCAAGGATGTTGTCAGGTCCTGGAGCTTTATGCACATTCACTGTAAGTGATAAGTTTAAGGTTGTTATAGAGGTTGTTAGCAATCTTAGGAAACCTCTATTCCCTTGTGTACACTACAGCATCCAGCAAACAAAGTATGTTGTTTTGTGTCTGTATTTTACTTTGGTGAATGTTATTTACATGCTGCACATGTCATTGTATGTTCATATTAGGCTAATGTGGTCTTTATTTTCTCATTACAGCGTGAGTTTAGTTTTAACGTTGGATTTGGAGAAGAAGCTTCAAATAAACCTGTAGCAAGTAAGACACTTGTGCCTGCCAGTGCTTCATGGGAATTATAGTACACTACACTTGTGAATTACTTGTGTAATAAATACTGTGTTTTAATTTAAACCAATTAAATAACCGTTTTCAGATTTTTGAGGGGAGGCGTTTAATCGAGGGTGCCATTTATTACACAATGTTCATTTTTGGTGCAGCGTTTATTCCAGGGCAACGTATAATCAAATAAAAACTGTAGTTTTCTTCCCAGCATTGCAAACACTAACAGGCAAAAGCAGTGGTGCCCAGATATGTTTCATAGGACTGGCGAAAAAGAGAAGCACAAAGGTACAACATCCTCCCACTACCATTATCTCAAATTCACTCTCCTGAGTTTCCTCTATGTATATCCGTAACTGCTATAGTATGGGCCTACATGAAAGTTTCAAAGAAAAAGTGTAATAATTAAAGTAATAATGCAGAATACAGGAAATGGGAAAAGTGTGCTGGTGTGGAAAGTCCCCACAAACTGCAGAACACAGAAAATATTAGATTTTACATTAGATTGTATCAAGGCCCAATTGCAAAAGAGGTCCAAAGGATATTTACAATTGTAGTAGGCCATTAATGTTCAGGGGTGTAATTTGTTGGATAAGAAGCCCCCACCCCCAACTCCAGAGTTGATGTTATCTTTACATATAGATAGACATTAGCTCTACCGTGGTCCAGTTGCCCGCATGACTCTTGTCAGTTGTGTTTAACTGAGATTCTAGAGAGAGGTCAATTCAGGATGAGTTCCAATATCCATGGTTTTAAACCAGTCCCGGGGAACTTTGAAAACAGTATTGCTGTGTGTGGTATGTTTTTTGTAAAGTGTATCCACACTTTCATTAAGTTATTGTTGGATCTCTGCATGGTGTGCCTGACCAGAGCACAGAACACACTTGGTGGCATTTTGACCCTGTCAGGCCAACATGTCTGAAAGTTGGTACGCATGCCCTTATTGCTCATGGGGAACAAAAAAGTCTCAAGAACCCATAATGTCAACAGCATGGATTTTTCTCTACAGTGACAATTTGTGAAAAATTAAAAAAAAATGACTTAAAATCAGCCATTGCTCCAATTGTTTTGAAATGTCTTTTGTATCCTGTCAATTCTGAAAAACTTTGCAATATTGAGGAGGAACCCGCCATTGCTGCCTGCAGCTATATTTTGTTTTGTTACTTTATTATTTATTATTATTACTATTTTCCTTCCTCATTTTCTTTTCTTTCTTTCCTTTTTTTTTCTTCCTGGAGTTGTGAGGTGTAATTTAAGTAAATCATACTGGAAGAAGTTTTGAAATAAGTAATATGTAACCAATTGTAAAAATTAAATATTTGAGTGAAATAGATCAGTGCCATAGCAGCAAAAGAGGAGCAACTGACCTTACCAAAAGCATGCTCTACAAGCAGGTAGAATTAGGTATGAATGGATGTATGTTTGTTATGGGTGTATGTTTGCTATGGGGTGTGAGTGATAGGGTGTTTGGCTTGTCTGTCCACTTGTCCTTTACATGTAGAATGAGTGATGGGAGTGAGTATGGGGCGTGTGTGTTTATACACATTCTCATGCACAAAACAGCTATAGCCGCTTAGATTACATCTTTGCATCCAAAGAAGGAGATTTAATAACTTCTAAAATACACAACATTGTGATATCAGATCACGCGGCAGTTACTTGCATTATGTGCCCCCCATCAAATAGGTTATTGCATAGAATCTGGAGGATGAATATAAAATATCTGAAAGATGAGGAGTTTATTAAATACGTAATAAAAAACATTATTGAATTCATAACAATAAATGTTACTGATAGTAAGGAAAAGCCATCTGTTAATATTATATTGGATGCTTTTAAAGCATATATTAGGGGGATCATTATCTCCTTTTCGTCTAGAAAGAACACAGAATTAAATAAAAATTTAAACAATTAGAGACCGAAATCAGTCGAGCAGAACATTGGCAATAGAAATCTTGTTTAAAGTATGATATGGAACACTTGCAAAGATTGAAGCTAGAATATGACCAGCTGCTGCTAGAAAAAGCTAATAATGTTAGGTATAACATGAATAAATTCAGCTATAAATCATCAAATAAGACCGGGAGGCAGTTGTCCGCATTGGTAAAAAATATGTCTAAAAGAGAGACTATTACACTAAAAGATCCAGTGAACAATTCTCTGGTTAGGGATAACAAACGTATTAACCAAAATGTTGCTTCCTTTTATGCAAAACTATACTCTACAGAAATTAAAGGACAAACATAAAACAAAATAATTTCTTAAAATCAGTTAACAGTAAAAAGCTATCAGAGCAACACAAAGCTCTTCTGGCCAAATATATTTCCTTGTTGGAAATTAAAAAGGCAATTGACAGCTTCCCAAAGGGCAAGGCTCCAGGGATGGATGGGATACCAACTGAGTTTTATTCAACATTCTGGTCCCAAATAAATATTATTTTCCTGGAAGTCATAAAATACTCTACAACAAATGAAATGAAAAATCTGACTACCCTCGAGGACCTGCACACCTCGAGGACCCTGAGGCGAGCGAGGAAGATTGTGGCCGACTCCTCCCACCCTGGACACTCCCTGTTTCAGTCACTCCCCTCCGGCAGAAGGCTGCGGTCCATCAGGACCAATACCACACGCCACAACAACAGTTTCTTCCCTTCCGCTGTTGGCCTCTTCAACAAGGCCAAGTGTTCACACTGACTTCATGACTCAATGTCCTTAAAACACACTGCTTTTTGCACTGCACTACACAATCTTGTACCATTTGTATTTTTTGTCATATTTGTATTTTTATATTGTAAATTACTGCAACTTATATTTTATTGTATAGTTTATTGGGTGTGCTTTGCCTTCGGCAAGGGCACAACCTTTGTTCTCTCTCATATATATTATTATAATTTATTTTCCCACCCCTAACGCCGTGGCTACACCAAGCATGGAAATTTTGCCTTGCAGACTCGGTGTGGACTCAGCAGAGTTCTAATACATTGTAAGCAATGAGAGTGGCTACATCAGACGTGGAAACAAAATTTCTGTGCGGAAATTTCAGTGCGGAAAATGTATAAATAGACAGGCTTCTATTTTTATTATTTTCCGCAAGGTTTGCGTGGTCCTTTTAACCTTTTAAGAATCCTGTTAAATGTGCCTGAAAACGCCTAAACAGCATACCCAAACTAAATTGAAAGCTGTTCTTGAACCATTTGGAGTACATGCATGTAAATGATCTCTTTTGAAAGCTGACACTCTGAAGTTATGTCCCCTGTTGTCAGGACCCCTGTCAGTCCTACTAGTGTTGACGCACAGACCTAATTGGCTTTAGAGGGCTGTCAACGGGGCATGGAAGCTCCTATTGGGTCAAACAAGGTGTCAATCAAAAGGGGAGGGTTCAACGGACATTTTGATGCCTTCATATCGTAAAACTCCGTTGCTAATCGGAGAAAAGAACACTTTTATGTGAACAAGTTGTTTCTTCCGTCGGCTAACTTGCATAATGAAACAAAGGATAATGGCTATTCATGAACGTAAAACATTGTATTTGGACGAATTACTTTACATGGTTAGATACTTTGAACCCTTGGGAATGTACGCAGATCAAGTTTTGATGTGTTGTTTGCATACCTGGACGACACAGAACCTTTGAGGGTAAGTAGAGACGTTTGGCTTTGTAAACAACACCAAAGTGGTGACTGGACAAAGACGTTGACTAAACTTGTTTTTGTGACTCGATCTTGAAATGGTTTACATATCTACAAGCACAAGAATCGTAGCTTTCCAATGATGTATAACATGTGTAGCGTCTAAAAAATATATTTGTTAGAATTTAGTGTGTTGTAACTGAGGAAGGGGGGGGCAGCATTTTTGTAACGCGGGCGATACAGGACCACTAAAAGGGTTTTAACATAGAGTCTGGTA
The DNA here is from genome assembly GCF_038355195.1 of Osmerus mordax. NCBI lineage: Eukaryota > Metazoa > Chordata > Actinopteri > Osmeriformes > Osmeridae > Osmerus > Osmerus mordax. The sequence continues at coordinate 14,164,573 of NC_090055.1, forward strand.
ATAAATCTATGAAATGTAATCAATTATTATATATGTTGCTGTAAATAATGAAAGAAGCAATAAATCAGATTATTTCCCAATCCCTCGAGAGCCGTTTCCATGGAGATTTAACGTTTCTAACGATTTTAACTTAGATTTTTTTATTTGAAGATACGGCAGTTGTAAGTAGATTCAAGTGTTACTAGTAAATAATAAGATAGTTGACAGTGTTCAGGATGGATGACTTTATATTAATACATGAAATTGAAATACGAAGAGAGCTTTACGACCACGGTGACCCCAATTACAAGGACAAACGAAAACGAGATGCCGGATGGAGGGCTGTTTCGGAGGCAGTTGGGATAACTGGTGAGTAATATACTATAAGCAGCTATTTAACTGGCCAGTAGTGGACATTCCTCAAATAATTATGCGTAGCATTACTTAAAAATTGTGTTACTTAATCTAGTGCTAATTCTGAGAATATATATTTTTAAGTGGAAACTGAACTAAAATGAATCATGTTGTCAACAAGAAAGCTTTAATGAAAATACATTCAAAACCAAAAACAGGGAAACAGAGAAGGGGGGGGGGGAGAGAGAGATTGCCCAGTTTATAGTCAATATATATTTACAAAAAATATATGTACAATGTTCATCATTTCATCCAAACTTATTAAACAAAATTATTTACACATTATGTACACTATTTACAATTCCTTCTGGGGAGTTAAAGAATTCACAGAGCAACTCCCGAGTGTGAAGGGCTTCCCTGGGTCCTCTATTGCCACCCATGTGTCTGACACTCTCTAGACTGCTTTCGACATCCCTTTGACTCTCTATCAGCTCTCTGTCCCTAGGGTTGAGCAAATAGTTGTGGAGCACACATGCTGCCATGACTATCATGTCCACATGACACGGCAGCATGCATATCCTTGTATTGAACACCCTCCATTTGGCAGCAAGAATGCCGAACGCACACTCCACAGTCATTCTTGCCCTTGATAGCCTGTAATTAAAGATGTTCCTTGGCCTTGAAAGGTTGCTGCCAGGGTAAGGTCTCATAAGGTAGCGTTTTAAAGGAAATGCAGCATCCCCTACCATCATAAAAGGAACGTCACCGTGCTGACCATATCCAGGCAGGGGGGTGTCTTCTGGCACATTTAAACTTCTTTCATTCATTCCCCTACCCAGTGCTGAATTGGCGAACACCCCACCGTCACTAGCACGGCCAAAATGACCAACTTGAATAATTCTAAATCTTGAATCTGCATCCACTAATGCCATCAAGATTATTGAATTTTTTTTCAGGCAACACATACTACAGCGGTCTATGATGCATCTGTTTTCAATCGTTAAAATAAACATTCCTCACAATAGGCCGTAAGGTGAACCCTGTTATCGTTTCAACCCGCTCCACAGTCTGGCATCTACACAATCTTTAGCTCATAAAAAAGAACGAGTCCTGCTAAGCTACCAAAAAAAAGTTTGTCGCTGAAATTCCAGTCGATTGTCGATGCGTCTATGTTTTATGCAGAACTAGTTTCTTCAGAGCGTAATAGGATTTTGGTGGCACGGTTCGACACGTGATCCTTCTACACCAATAAGGTAGCTGCTTTTTGTCAACATGGATGGATATGGTTGTCAAATAGAGGATGGGACCTTGCACGTTAGTGTTTCCTATGTTTATTTTGCCGTGGCGGCCCGCCACGACTACATTTCTGCCGCCATGGTATCAGAAATAGGGCTGTACAAAATTTTAGGACGTCTATGTGATTGTTAGAGTGCATGTCGGAGAATAGCATGGATACGCGCTTCACACCGCAGTTGAACAAACACTGCGTCTTTGAGAAGTCGTATAGCTAACTTGTCAGTTAATTTAAGCCTGTTATTGGATTAGTCTATATTCTTGCTAATTTAAATTAAGTTAACTGGTGATCTGTATTATTCCCCTGCTAGCTAAATTGCACATGTCTGTTAATTCGATAGCGATTGCTGCCTTTGCTTACGTTTGTATTTTCGGTGCATTACTTTGCAGAAGTAGTTTTAATTAATAAATAGTGGGTTTATTGTTATTATTTGCTACAGAATGCTTAGCCTATCAAGCTCAAATGAAGCAGACAGTGTACATGCTTTCGAGTACCTTAATCGATAGGCTACTGACCAATGTCAATTATTAATACGTCAATTAATAATTGGCAGCATTTATGCCATTTAGAACATACTTTATGAGTGGAAGGTCTCTAAGTAGCCTAACCTTATTGCTTTAGGGGAAATAGTACGAAAATATGTGCAATATTACATTAGTTATTAAACTAGGCTATTACATTAACCTGGGGGGGGGGGGGGGGGAGACAGACTTATGTCGTTGTTGTAACATTCATTCATTCTTCCACAAATGAAAACACTGATCAACCATAAAAACAATCGTAATGAAAAATATAAAATATGATATATAAAACTGTACAAAACAGAATAAGGAATAACAGATTAAGGACACTCAGTCCTCACTGTCAGTGTCAGGACAGTTATCTCCCAGTTCCTCAGTTTCTTTTGTGTTGGCACAATTACAACAACGACATAAGTCTGTGCAACACAGTCCTGCAGAAAAACATGAACATCTGCCTGTCTCACATCCGCAGTGTATCACATGCAAAACACTGTCAGGGGCCGAATTTCTGTTACGTGCAAGGTCCCATCCACTATTTGCCAAACATATCCATCCATGTTGACAAAAAGCAGCTACCTTATTCGAACGGTTCGAACGATCACGTGTCGAACCGTGCCACCAAAATCCTATTACGCTCTGAAGAAACTAGTTCTGCATAAAACATAGACGCAACGATAATCGACTGGAATTTCAGCGACAAACTTTTTTTTGGTAGCTTAGCACGAATCGTTCTTTTTTATGAGCTAAAGATTGTGTAGATGCCAGACTGTGGAGCGGGAATCATTTTCTAAAAGACTTTTCGTGGTTCACCTTGCAGCCTACAAATACATTTTCGTTGTAGGATTTATTATGACATTAGATTACAAGTAAACAATTTGTTGGTGAAATTATAATTACCTGTGATTTAAAACCAGTGTAGCTCACTGCAACGCTGTAGCCTACGCGAGACACACTAGTAGCTACTGTAGCTAACAAAAACATCTCCACAGCTGTTTAGGAAGTCAAACGGCGACAGAACATGTTCGGCACTCCCCTTATTTAAATCAAAAGTATTTCAATAGGTGAAACTATCTGACTACTAACCTGAACTTCATTGCCACAGCCTAAATGTTGTCAATCTGTTCATGAAAATAATTAATTTCAGCCTAAACCGTACAACGGAACGTTATCGATTTCAATCAACGCAATCGCTACCAAGACGAACAGTAGTCTGGTACTACTAGTCTACTAGTAGTACAATTTACCGGGGCAGCTTCTCCACACAGGGCTATATCGCATTTTGCGTTGTTACTGACAATGATCGCTACCAGTGAGCTTTTTATGATTGAGCGATTTTCCCCTAAATAAATGTCAAGCTTATTTACGTTTTTGGGGGCATATTTTCAGTTAGCAGATGGTACCGTTTGAGATAGCTACTGCCGGTAACGTTGTTGTTAGAATAAGCTTCGAAGGGGGTTCTTTATTAATGAATGAATGCAATATGAGTAGGCTAAATGCCTGAAAATATCACGAGAAGGGAAAAACATAAAAGGACGTTTAAGACATAGACATTAGGTCCATTTGTACCCCGGTCTGCCAAATGTATTTGTTTAGATTGAACTATGAGGCAGCCGATTACCATTCCCTCTTGCAGGGGAAATGAGAAGATAACTATTTCATTCAACACTTCACTCTTAGAATTTTGAGTTGTAAATGAGCAGCAAATAAATTATGCTTTTAAATCTATGAAATCTTTATAAATAATAAGTAGGCTATGCATTTTTATATAAAATATACAGAAATATCGGTTGTAAAAATGTCATTAAAAAACGGACCCCTCTGCAACCGACGCAAGGAAGCACACCCTACAATTTCCCCAGAAATGGTACCCTCTCTAGTTGGGTGTGCTTTGCCTTCGGCAAGGGCACAACCTTTGTTCTCTCACATATATATTATTATTGTGAGAATGCTGTTAAGCATTCTCACTATTGTTTTCCTGTTTCTCTTTATTATTATTGTTGGAATGCTGCTTCAGCATGCCAAGTATTATTCTTTGAATCTTTAATCAACTTATTATTTGTTGGAATGCTGCTTCAGCATTCCAAGTATTGTTCTTTGAATCTTTATTCAACTTATTTTTATTATTATTATTGTTGGAATGCTGCTTCAGCATTCCAAGTAGTGTTCTTTGAATCTTTAATCAACTTATTATTTTTATTATTATTATTTATCTTCTATTTCTTCCGTGGCACCTTTCAGCGCCTTCAAATCTTCAGCTATTAAAACCGTTCAGCTATCAAAAAATTCAGCAGTTTCAGGCCATGGGTGCTATGACTTTTCAGCTTTGTACCTCTTATGCTTGAATTAATATAAATCAATATTCATAATATGTTTTACATGGGTTTCCAATGAAGTTTTCTTTAAAATCCTCTCAAACTTCTTTAAACTTCTTCAACTTCCAAATCCTTCTTCTTCTTCAATCTTTCAGCTAGAGCCACCATTTAAACTTGAAAATGTTGACAAAACCCTAAACTATTTTTAAATAATTCAGCTTTTTGATATCTATTCAACCTTTTTCAATATCACTGATTATGTTTCATGACTTTTTCAAGCCGTTTCTGAGATTTACATGGGTGTGTACGTGAAACCCTAGAGTGCAGACTGAAACGCTTAGAGTGGAGGGCAGCTTCGGATGTCGTTGAAAAAATATTTCTAGTTTGCCAGCATTGCCACAATCTTCGCTCTTCATGCTTCATTTTTGGATCAATAGATAGCTACTTTTGTGCTGGTCGTAGACAGTTGTCTGTTGAATCCAACAGACGTACACATTTGTTCAGAGCTCCATGGAAGCGAGACAAAGTCCAACTCTCGCCCCATAGAGACCAATGAAAATCTGGTGACAAAATCGTCAGAGAAAGCAAAAAGAACAAGATTTTGAAACTGCCGGTAGAGTCGTATTTCTGACCGCACAGAAATATAAAGGACATCTCTGGTTTCGGCAGAGTCTTGGGTCTCGGAAAATATCCTTACTTTTTGGATTGGACGTATAGTTTTGCGTCTAGGTTAACTTGTTTGAGGTGTGGATTCTAGCTACATTTCTGTTATTCTCTCCCCTCAGCGCGTGAGCAATCATAGCTGCACCATCACCGTGGCAACGACAGACACGCACCGCTCAGTCTCTCACACCGGTGATTTGTATTAGCTGATTAGTGGAGTCACAAGACAGAGCTATTCAGTCAACTCGTCTCATTAAAAGAGTAAGAGCACTATCATTTCAGCTACTAAAACGAATATACTACTTCTACTACTTCTACAGTTTAACAGTTCAGCTTTCAGCTTCTCCCGCATTGTAGGCTATTTAAGCTCTTAGCTTTGTTAGATGATGCAGTTCAGCTTTCAAGCAAGAAGGAAGACGATTTCGAAACTGCCGGTAGAGACATATTTCTGACCGCACAGACATATAAAGGACATCTCTAGTTTCGGAAGAGTCTTTGGTCTCGGAAAATATCCTAATTTTATTGATTGGACGTGTAGTTTTGCGTCTAGGTCAACTTGTTTGAGGTGTGGATGCTAGGTAGATGTTCGTTTTTCTCTCTGCCTAGCTCGTTAGCTATCACAGCTGCGCCATCACCGTGGCAACCAAACAGACACGCAACATGAACGTTTTTTAAACTGCCAAAGGAGTTGTATTTCTGACCGCACAGACACATAAAGGATATCTATGGTTTTGGCAGAGTCTTGGAATTAAATATACGTAATAATGTGGGTAATGTAGACCAGCGGACAGATTCGATATTTGATCTTTTGTTAGTTATGGCCATTCTAGTGACGCTACTGTCATCATGGCTGCTAATAGAACGGCGAAACCAGGTCACATACGGCCTAATAACTATCATTCATTACCTAGCTAGCTTTGTAACTGAAGAGTATTTACTTTTTATTGGCGATATTGACCACAGAGGTTAAGGAACAAAAGATGGTCTCCGTTTTCAATTTGAAGCAGTAGATCTAGCTTATGTAGGACATTTTCCATTGCATCCTCTCTCTAGCTTCACGCCTTCGGTTATTATTCAAGCCTACGGTGTTAATACAGTCTGTAAAAATACCACTTTGACACACTTGCAAGAAATGATCTGCTGGTTAGATATAGCATGATCTTATTATTTAAGTATAAAAAACTCACCAGGGACAACGACAACATTGGCAACCCTGCACTATAAATTATGATTTTGATGTCATCTTAAATTAACACATGACGTTGCGGCAACGTCCGCGACGTTACCTTCTGGCAACGTCGTGGCAACGTCGTGGCAACGTCGTAGCAACGTTATAAAGGGAATGTTGCCAGTTGGTCCCATGGACAACGTTGCCACGACGTCGTACCTTGGTCGACTGGTTCCGTTATTTTTAGACCCGGGGACAACGTTGCTGCGACGTCGTACCTTGGTCAGCTGGTTACGTTATTTTTTGGTCCCGTGGACAAATTTGCCACGACGTTGTACCTTGGTCGGCTGGTTACGTTATTTTTGGGTCCCGTGGACAACGTTGCCGTGACGTTGTACCTTGGTCGGCTGGATACATTAATTTTGGTCCCGTGGACAACGTTGCCGTGACGTTGTACCTTGGTCGGCTGGATACATTCATTTTGGTACCATGGGTTAAGTTGCCGTTAGTCGCTCTTTGGTCGCAGGACAACGGATCTCGAGTGCAATATAGTGGTTTATCCAGAGAAGGAGAGATCACAGTTCTGACACTTTTGCAATGTAGCCATAGTCTACATGAATTTCAATAACACACAATATTAAATGTTGCACCCAGCACATATAATTGTAGAAAATGCATGTAATTCATGTGCAGCTCAGCCCCAGCATGTCATTGGTCATCAATTTTCTCATATGCAGAAACATAGCTCTAATAAATAAAAGACTGAATTTGGAATATAATGTAGTATTTCACTAGTAGTATTTTACTATAAACATGTAGTATTTTACTATAAACATGTACAAAAGCAATCAATGTGTGATGTGTAACATGATTAAACAAACATTCTTTGTATAGCACACCAAAGCTGTATGACACACAATGCAAATTTGTGCTCCAATAATTTTGTAATACAAGATTGTTAAATGTGACCAAAAGGTAAGCGACTCTTAAGAGTTTCATTTCCAAAGACAAGTCATCACAGAATATTACAATTCTTCCTTAGCAAACCTGCCCCTCAGTCTGCCCCTGAGCAACAAATTTGCGCATGCCCATTTCAACGCATCGCTGAAACTGGGGTTTCAGAAGAGATTTTGCAGGGGTTCAACCGTCTTGTACGCATTGGATTTCAACTGGAAATTAGCTACTTCAAAGGTGAGTTTATTTACAGAAATAGTTTTAAATATAGCTGCAAGAAGCGATGCGGGTTCCTCCGCAAAATGGCAAAATATTATAAACATGTACACTGTAGAAGATCGAGACTTGGACAACAAGAGAGCAAAACTACTTAATGTTTGGCCAACAACAATAGGCTGAACGGGGATTTGAACTCATGAGCATAAGGTTACAAGTCAGTCTCTCTAGCCTCTCTGCTACACACCAACTGCTGAGATTTTATGATTAGTAAGGGCTGAGTATTAACTTTTTATAGGGTACTGAAACTCATCTTGAGTTGATCTCTTTCCAGACTCTCAGTCAATGCACAACTAACAATAGTCATGTGGGCAACTGGGCTAGGGCAGTGCTCATATTCAGCTCCTTGCGAGAATAGCCTGTGACAGTACAGCAGCCGACTCTCTGGTCCCATTAAACTACACAACATGCACAATCAGGGTGACCAACAAGATTATATTAACTAACAAACAATAACATTACAAACATCTAACTGAACGAACACAACAACTGAAATCCCTCGCACGGCTGTTGTAACCAAACTATTTTCCACAAGTCTTTGAGTTTTTTGACATGCTGTACTGCATGCTGGGTACCCAAGGGTGCTGACGCTGATTATCTAGCTGTGCTCCGACTGCGTGATATGAGTATTAGTTTTTGGTCAGCTTTGGGACAAAGGTTAAGAAACGGTTGACATTTCAAGGTGAAATTGCATGAAATTGCGCATGGTATTTCAGAATGATGTCTGCCTGTTTAACTAAACAAGTAATCAAAATTATGACAGGCCAAAAGACTGCCTGGATTCAAACCTGTGACTGGCACTTTGTAGGACACCATTTCAACCCACTGAGCTCCCTCAAGGATGAGAATACGTGGTCAGTTACTGTACAAAAAAAAGAAGCCGTTTCTCCTGTAGCACGGATTGTTCGATTCGGCCAAAGTTTAAACAGCTGTAATTCAATGATCTTTTGACATATCAAGGTGAAATTGTTCATGGTACTTCAGAACGATGTCATCCTGTTTAACTAAACAGATATTCAAATTTAAGACAGGCTCAACCACTGTGGCGGTATTCGAACCTACAACCTTATACTTAGCAGGTCACCGTCCCAGCCCATTGAGCTATTCTCAGTGTTGAATATTGTCATGTTCAGTTACTGTATGAAAAAGTAAGCTGTTTCTCCTGTGGTAAGCGTTGTTAGATTCAGCCAAGGTTGAAACAGCTCTAATTCAATCATATTTTGACATACCAAGGTGAAATTGTTTATGGTACTTCAGAGTGATGTCATCTTGAACCCTATTAGGTTTGAAAAACCATCATTCAAAATGACTTTTGATTTAGTGACACAAACGTATTGAGGCAATGTGTACATTTACATAAGTACACCCCTTTCAGCTATTTTGTATTTGATTCAACTGTCTTAAGTAACGTTTTTAGATACATCCATGATACATATCTGTTCAAAATTTCAAGTCAATTAGAGCTTTGGTTCAAGAGAAGAGGAATTTTGAAGGTTTTCCCAAATTATCACTGTACAGGAAAATCCATCATGGCGGACTTTATGGGTCCTTGAGGCTTTTTTGTTGAGCCATGCACACCAAGTTTCAGAAGAATTGGAGCAATGGGGTGGAAATGCCATCACTTTGAAAATCGGACTTTAGGGCGTGGCCTGTGGCGCCCCCTACAGTCGAAGGTGTCCCATATTTGGTGTGGGGGTACCCACTTGGATGTAGTATCAATGTCCCAAATTAGAAAATTTATGACCAGGGACTTTTTGAGATATTGGGGCGCAAGGAGAAGAAAAATAATAATAAATATAGCTGCAAGCAGCGATGCGGGTTCCTCTGCAAAATGGCAAAATATTATAAACATGTACACTGTAGAAGATCGAGAGTTGGACAACAAGGGTGCAAAACTACTTCATGTTTGGCCAACAACAGGCTGAATAGGGATTTGAACTCATGAGCATAAGGTTACAAGTCAGTCTCTCTATCCTCTCTGCTACACACCAACTGTTGAGATTGTATGAATAGAAAGGGCAGAGTATTAGCTTTGGTCAGCTTTGGGACAAAGGTTAAGAAATGGTTGACATTTCAAGGTGAAATTGCATGAAATTGTGCATGGTATTTCAGAATGATGTCATCCTGTTAAACTAAACAGATAATCAAAATGATGACAGGCCAAAAGATAATGGCTGGACTCCAACCAACTACCTTATACTTTACAGGTCACCATGCCAGCCCATTGAGCTATTCTCAGTGTTGAATATTGTCATGTTCAGTTACTGTATAAAAAAGTAAGCTGTTTCTCCTGTGGTAAGCGTTGTTAGATTCAGCCTAAGTTGAAACTGCTTGTACATTTCCTATAAAAACGGGACAACGGGATGACTGGGTTGCTGCTGTAAAGAATAACTTTCTCATCGTTTTTTTAAACAGGATGTTTGGAGTGCCATAACTTGTCATGGAAGGGAATTTTAAATCATGCCTAGCATCAGTGGGAATGTGTCCTGGCTTAGGTTACTGAAATGAATTTGTGCAACAGGCAAGGGATCCACCTGAACAATCAATTTACTTCATTAGTTATCTCTACCATGCGTAGACTACAAGTAGCTAGCTACTGTGGTGAACCTGGCTTGTTTTGCAGTGGTTTACACAGTCTCGCTAAACAGATGATCAGAGTGTTGTGATGGGCTCAAATAAACACGCATTGCTATGTTTTTACAACCGGAGGATTGATCGGAAGACTAGAAACCGTTTTGTCAGAATAAAAAATTAAAAACTATGCCTCTGACTGGTATTGAACCTTGATTACCAGCACAACATCTCAGCCAATTGAGCCATTCCCAGGCATGGAATACACAAAGTTCAATAACTGGATAATTTAAAAAAGCTGTTTCTCCAATGGCGAACATTGTCAGATTTGGTCCAAGTTCAAACAGCTGTAATTCAGTCATATTTTGACATATCAAGGTGAAACTTTGCATGGTACTTCAGAGGCATGTCACCTTAAAGCTTATTAGGTTTGAACCATCCTTCAAAAATACATTTGATTTAGTGACACAAACATATTGAGGCAATGAGGACATTTACATAAATACACCCATTTCAGCCATTTTGTACTTGATTCAATTGCCTTAAGTAACGTTTTTAAATACGTCAATGATACATATATGTACCAAATTTCAAGTCAATTTCACCTTTGGTTCAAGAGAAGAGGAATTTTGAAGGTTTTCCCAAATTATCACAGTACAGGAAAATCCATCATGGCGGACCTTATGGGTCCTTGAGGCTTTTTTGTTCCTCATGAAAAATGAGGCATGCACACTAAGTTTCAGAAGAATTAGAGCAATGGGGTGGAAATGCCATAACTTTGAAAATCTGACTTTTGGGCGTGGCCTGTAGCGCCCCCTATGGTCCGATGAGGCCCATAGTTGGTGTGGGGGTACCCACTTGGATGTAGTATCAATGTGCCAAATTAGAAAATTTATGACCAGGGACTTTTTGAGATATTGGGGCGCAAGGAGAAGAAAAATAATAATAAATATAGCTGCAAGCAGCGATGCGGGTTCCTCCGCAAAATGGCAAAATATTATAAACATGTACACTGTATAAGATCGGGAGTTGGACAACAAGGGAGCAAAACTACTTCATGTTTGGCCAACAACACGCTGAATGGGGATTTGAACTCATGAGCATAAGGTCACAAGTCAGTCTCTCTATCCTCTCTGCTACACACCAACTGTTGAGATTGTATGAAGTAAAAGGGCAGAGTATTAGCTTTGGTCAGCTTTGGGACAAAGGTTAAGAAACGGTTGACATTTCAAGGTGAAATTGCATGAAATTGTGCATGGTATTTCAGAATGATGTCATCCTGTTTAACTAAACAGATAATCAAAATTATGACAGGCCAAAAGATAATGGCTGGAATCCATCCAACTACCTTATACTTTACAGGTCACCATGCCAGCCCATTGAGCTATTCTCAGTGTTGAATATTGTCATGTTCACTTACTGTATAAAAAAGTAAGCTGTTTCTCCTGTGGTAAGCGTTGTTAGATTCAGCCAACGTTGAAACAGCTTTAATTCAATCATATTTTGACATACCAAGGTGAAATTGTTTGTGGTACTTCAGAAAGATGTCATCCTGTTGAACTAAACAGATAATCAAAATTATGACAGGCCAAATGACTATAGCTGGATTCCAACCTACGACCTTATACTTTACAGGTCAACATCCCAGCCCATTGAGCTATTCTCAGTGTTGAATATTGTCATGTTCAGTTACTGTATAAAAAAGTACGCTGTTTCTCCTGTGGTAAGCGTTGTTAGATTCAGCCTAAGTTGAAACTGCTTGTACATTTCCTATAAAAACGGACAACGGGATGACTGGTTGCTGCTGTAAAGAATAACTTTCTCATCGTTTTTTTAAACAGGTTGTTTGGAGTGCCATAACTTGTCATGGAAGGGAATTTTAAATCATGCCTAGCATTAGTGGGAATGTGTCCTGGCTTAGGTTACTGAAATGAATTTGTGCAACAGGCAAGGGATCCACCTGAACAATCAATTTACTTCATTAGAGTTATCTCTACCATGCGTAGACTACAAGTAGTTAGATACTGTGGTGAACCTGGCTTGTTTTGCAGTGGTTTACACAGTCTCGCTAAACAGATGATCAGAGTGTTGTGATGGGCTCAAATAAACACGCATTGCTATGTTTTTACAACCGGAGGATTGATCGGAAGACTAGAAACCGTTTTGTCAGAATAAAAAATTAAAAACTATGCCTCTGACTGGTTTTGAACCTACAACCCTTTGCTTACCAGCACAACATCTCAGCCAATTGAGACATTCCCAGACAGGGATTACACAAAACTGGATAATAAAAAAAGCTGTTTCTCCAATGGCGAGCATTGTCAGATTTGGTCGAAGTTCAAACAGCTGTAATTCAGTCATATTTCAACATATCAAGGTGAAACTTTGCATGGGACTTCAGGGGCATGTCACCTTAAAGCCTATTAGGTTTGAACCATCCTTCAAAAATACATTTGATTTAGTGACACAAACATATTGAGGCAATGTGGACATTTACATAAATACACCCATTTCAGCCATTTTGTACTTGATTCAATTGCCTTAAGTAACGTTTTTAAATACGTCAATGATACATATCTGTACCAAATTTCAAGTCAATTTCACCTTTGGTTCAAGAGAAGAGGAATTTTGAAGGTTTTCCCAAATTATCACAGTACAGGAAAATCCATCATGGCGGACCTTATGGGTCCTTGAGGCTTTTTTGTTCCTCATGAAAAATGAGGCATGCACACCAAGTTTCAGAAGAATTGGAGCAATGGGGTGGAAATGCCATCACTTTGAAAATCAGACTTTTGGGCGTGGCCTGTGGCGCCCCCTATTGTCCGATGTGGCCCATATTTGGTGTGGGGGTACCCACTTTGATGTAGTATCAATGTGCCAAATTAGAAAATTTACGACCAGGGACTTTTTGAGATATTGGGGCGCAAGGAGAAGAAAAATAATAATAAGAAGAATAAGAATACCAACAATAATAATAGGTTCCCTCCTACCGGAGGAACCTAATAAGAATACCAACAATAACAATAGGTTCCCTCCTACCGGAGGAACCTAATAAGAATACCAACAATAACAATAGGTTCCCTCCTACCGGAGGAACCTAATAATAAAACTAACGAATACAATAGGTTCCTTCCTACCGGAGGAACCCTAATAATAATAAAACTAACAAATACAATAGGTTCCCTCCTACCGGAGGAACCCTAAATATATAAAAATATTTTCAGAAATTGGATGGGGCATGCTATTACGTATATGTATGAAATTGAGGCTATTTAGCCTGTTTATGTGCTATCAGATTCACATTGTTTACGTTAGGATTTCGCTAGCTAGAGGTTAAACCCTCCAGAATGTTATGTTGAAATACTGAAAATGCATAGGCCTATATGTTATCAAAGTTTAGCGTCTCACAAATCACCCACAAAAGAATCAGTGAAAATAAACGAAAACCTTGTCGCAAAATATTTTATTTAGCCCGGAATTTTCAAAGACTGGAGGTATGGCGTGGCTGATCATGTTTTGATCACAGTCGGTCATGGCATTCACAGCAATGGCGTCTATAAGAGTATCATGTCACTAATTTTTCCAATTTGTACATGACATCTGTTTTTGGGTAAGTGTATTCGTTTTAACCTTCTTTAGATGCCTGATTTCTAAATATTTCCGACGCTTCCATGAGTTATTTTTCCAAAACGGAAGCTAGGTAGCTTTAATTAGCTTCTGTTATTTAGCAACCTAGCATAATACTCGTACCAATGCTACTACTTGCTAGTGTTACTTGTTATCCTACTAATTCTAAATGTTGAAGCCATACTATAGCGTTTGTCATATAGTTTTTGTCTATCGGAAAATAGTCGGTTGGAATGTTCAGAATCACACGTGTGACGTGTGCTACGCTGTGGGGCCCTGCTTTCGAACGATCACATATGTGCGGTGCTACTCCTTTAATATCAATATCAATATGCTAATACTATGTACATAAACTACATTCCACTTTCATTTCTGTACAGATGATCCTACCACCATCACTAGCACTGTGTCCCTTGGAAAGTATGGTAAAGTAATGAATGACCGTTTATAACAGTGACAATAAGCGTGAAGAACTAGATGGCGCCGATGATGGCTGCCTCGGTCGTTAGGTGCGCTCTTTTTTGTCTTATTTTGTCTGTTAATTCAGTGTTCTGCCAAGATTTCCGGGGTTCTCTAACTAGAGAAGTACTTCTAAACATCAGGACTACAACTCCTGTGGATTTATTTCCCACTTTTCTGCTTCCAGCGGCGGAATTAGTGGGAATTATAGTCAAAGCCACCCTCGGCTTTGTCCTAGCAGCGAAGCGCCGTAGGAGAGGCAAACGAGCCGGTGCTCTGGTGCGACTCCGTCGGCGTGGGGCACGCACAGCGTTACCGGGGATATTTCTCTCCAACGTGCGTTCACTGAGCAACAAACTGGATGAACTTCAGCTACTGGTGTGGAAAAACAGAGACTTTCATTCATCTTCCGTTTTGTGCTTTACGGAGACATGGCTGAGTGAACTGATCCCAGACTCTGCGCTACAGCTAGCAGGTTTCAAACTGCTGAGAGCGGATCGTAACCCTGTGCTCTCTGGCAAAACGAAAGGCGGTGGTATTTGTTTTTCACATTAACAGTGGCTGGTGTGAAGATGTGACAGTGATTCTGCAGCACTGTTCTCCTGATCTGGAATCATTTTTTATTAACTGTAGATCTTTTTACTCGCCACGAGAGTTTGCATCATTCATTCTGGTTGGCGTCTACATGCCTCCGCAGGCTAGCGTCAACGAGGCTCAACGTGTGCTCGCCAGCCAGATACTGAGTGTGGAGCATGAAAATCCGGATTCCTTGGTTATTGTGCTAGGCGACTTTAACAAAGGCAATCTCACTCAAGAACTCCCAAAATATAGACAATTCATCAAATGCCCTACCAGAGAAGGAAACACCTTGGATCACTGCTACTCTACAATCAGCAAAGCATACCATGCGGTCCCCCGAGCAGCACTGGGTCACTCTGACCACGCCATGGTCCACCTGATTCCTGCATACAGGCAGAAGCTAAAGCGCTGTAAGCCTGCTGTGAGGACATCAAAACAGTGGACCAGTGAAGCTATGGAGCATCTGCGGGCGTGCTTGGACTGCACTGACTGGGACATGTTCACGACTGCTACCAATAGTCTGGATGAGCTCACAGAGGCTGTGACATCATACATCAGCTTCTGTGAGGACTGCTGTATACCAACACGCACCAGGGTAAGCTACAACAACGACAAACCCTGGTTTACAGCTAAACTCAGAAGGTTGAGGTCAGAGAAAGAGGCCGCGTTTAGGAGTGGGGACAAAGACAGTTTCAAGGAGTCGAAGAACAGGTTTAGCAAGGCGGTGAGGGAGGCTAAACGACTGTAGTCAGAGAGGCTAAAACACCAATTCTCTGCAAACGACTCTGCTTCTGTCTGGAGAGGGCTCAGGAAAATTATCAACTACAAGCCCAGAGCCCCCCACTCCACTAACGACTCCCGCCTGGCCAACGACCTGAATGAGTTCTACTGCAGATTTGAAAGACAATTGGACAGTCTTGAACTACCCCTTCCCACCCAGGAGGCCTCCCACCTCCCCCCCTCTACAGTGACGACTCTCTCCATTCAGGAGGGTGAAGTTAACAGACTTTTCAAGAGGCAGAATCCCCGCAAAGCAGCTGGGCCGGACTCTGTCTCTCCAGCCACCCTCAAGCACTGCGCTGACCAGCTGTCTCCGGTGTTTACCCACATCTTTAACACCTCCCTTGAGACATGCCATGTGCCAGCCTGTCTCAAGTCCTCCACCATCATCCCTGTGCCCAAAAAGCCAAGGCCAACAGGACATAATGACTACAGACCCGTCGCCCTGACCTCTGTGGTAATGAAGTCTTTCGAGCGCCTGGTGCTGGCACACCTTAAATCCATCACTGACCCTCTACTGGACCCCCTGCAGTTTGCCTACAGAGCCAACAGGTCTGTGGACGATGCAGTTAACATGGCCCTCCACTTCACCCTACAGCACCTGGACTCCCCAGCATCCTATGCCAGGATCCTGTTTGTGGACTTCAGCTCTGCCTTCAACACCATCATCCCCGCCCTGCTTCAGGACAAGCTCTCCCAGCTGAACGTGCCTGATTCCACCTGCAGGTGGATCACAGACTTCCTGTCTGACAGGAAGCAGTGCGTTAAGCTGGGAACACAAGTCTCTGACTCCCGGTCCATCAGCACCGGATCACCTCAGGGCTGCGTCCTTTCTCCTCTGCTCTTCTCCCTGTACACCAACAGTTGCACCTCCAGTCATCCGTCCGTCAAACTCCTGAAGTTTGCGGACGACACCACCCTTATTGGGCTCATCTCTGGTGGAGACGAGTCTGATTATAGGTGGGAAGCGGCCAACCTGGTGACCTGGTGCAGCCAGAACAACTTAGAGCTCAATGCTCTTAAGACAGTGGAGATGGTTGTGGACTTCAGGAGGAACACAGCCCCACTCACCCCCATCACCCTGTGTGACTCCCCAGTCAACACTGTGGAGTCCTTCCGCTTCCTGGGCACTATCCTCTCCCAGGACCTCAAGTGGGAACTGAACATCAGCTCCCTCATCAAGAAAGCACAACAGAGGATGTACTTCCTTCGGCAGCTGAAGAAGTTCAACCTGCCAAAGACAATGATGGTGCACTTCTACTCAGCCATCATTGAATCCATCCTCACCTCCTCCATCACCGTCTGGTACGCTGCTGCCACTGCCAAGGACAAGAGCAGACTGCAGCGTATCATCCGTACTGCTGAGAAGGTGATTGGCTGCAATCTGCCTACCCTCGAGGACCTGCACACCTCGAGGACCCTGAGGCGAGCGAGGAAGATTGTGGCCGACTCCTCCCACCCTGGACACTCCCTGTTTCAGTCACTCCCCTCCGGCAGAAGGCTGCGGTCTATCAGGACCAATACCTCACGCCACAAAAACAGTTTCTTCCCTTCCGCTGTTGGCCTCTTCAACAAGGCCAAGGGACCACACTGACTCAAATGACTTATTGCTTAAAACACTCTGCTTTTGCACTGCACCACAACATGGTATCTTGTACATTTGTATTTTTTGTCATATTTGTATTTTTGTATTTTTATATTGTAATTTACGGCATATTTTATTGTATATTTAATTCTATTTTTAATCCCACTTAGTACTGCTAGTTTATGTACCCTTAGTATAGTTAGTCCACATATTTAAATTTTAGGTATATGTTTATTGTATGCACCTTCCTGCCAAAGCAAATTCCTTGTCTGTGCAAACTTTCATGGCGAATAAATCCCTTTCTGATTCTGATAATTGTATGAGCCATGGCTACCCTAAAGGCTATGTTTTGAAGCAAAAGCATGACTTAAAACTTTTGCATCACCAGATGCCATACCCCTAGGTGTCAACTGTGGTCTGGTGGAGGAGAACCCATAGGGAACCCAGGAAAACAGCTGGCAGCCAGGCAAGTGCAAATATAAGACACTCAAAAATATTATTAAATTACTCAAACCATTGCCAACTCAAACCATTGCCAACTCATTGTAAGGCATACCTAAGTTGTTCTGATCGTGGGGGGAAACATATTTGTCAAAACAAACAAATGTTGTCATACTAATGCTTTGTATACCCCATTAAGCTGTACCATTTTGGGCAAAGACCATTCAAGGTAACATTTGTTATGTACATCAATGTTACAGCTAATCTAGAAGAACCACAGTGTATGCCAATCATGCAAACTCTTGTAAACTTGTTTTATTTGTCCTTAATTACAGACACATGTTATGCTCCGGAAGATGGAGACATTGGAGGAGAACCAGCGAGAGGCTCTCCTATTCAGGCGACTACAGGGCAGACACACTGAAGAGGTGCCAGTGATGGACCTACAGGTGGCCCAAACACAGGCTGAACTCCAAGACCTTGAGGAGCGCCTTAAGGTGCTGGAGTTCCGAAAGAGAGTGGTAGGTGTTTGGAGATGCCATGAACTATGGCTTATAAGCAGCGTTCAAATTGGTGCTGACAATAAGTTCATGACTTCTAATTGCAGATGCTGTGATGAAGTGGAAGACGGGACTGGGAGAGAAGGCTGTGGAGCTCGTCATAGCGGAGACACTCAAACACGCCCTTGCTTGTTTTGCCCTGGCAGGCAAAACAAGCAAGGTGAATGAATCATTATTGCAGCTTCCATATCCAACCTTTCACATGGCTATGTGACAAAAAACTATGATCCCATAATATTTTTTGATGATGTATATTATTTTAGATGTGATTTTTTTATGACTTGTATAGCCCAGGGCTCTAGAGTGCGACCAATTTGGTCGCACTATGCGACCAAAATGTGTACGGATGCGACTACATTTTTTCCTAGGTCGCACCGGTGCACCTAACCTCCTCGCATCCGCTGTCTCTCCACAAACGAAGCGTTTGTTATCCTAAGACGGAACTGACACTCATGGTTGGATCATATCGTGGTCTAAACCAATCAGAGACAGAGATGGGGCGGGTCTTTGCCTCTGATTGGCTGTGGTCCAGATATTCCTGTAGCTCCGTGCTGTGTGATTGAAATTACGACCTGAGCACCAGTGAGTCAGTTTAGCAGACCTGGGCGTTGTATGGCCCGCGGGCCATAACCGGCCACAGGCTGTCTCAATCCGGCCCGCGTGAGGTAAATCAAAAATGTAAAATAAATAAATGTGTTGAGCGGTAGTAAATATGTAGTCCTGAAAGACTACAGTGATCAGGCGATTCACATATGTGCGCTTGCGTAACCTCACCGACAGGAGAGTTAGCTGTTGGTTAGCCCTCGAAAATTAAAAACTTTGCCACTGATTAACTTTTAACAAGACATGGACTTCTAAGTATCTGAAAGTGAAAGCTGTGAAGAAAAAAAACTAACGCAGACATAATAAGAACTTGACTGATTCAGTGGGCGCGGGCTGATGGTTTGCTAGTTGAACTGCAGACCCTGATCATTACCTGTCAGCTGTCCTTCGCATATCCACCTCAGACATTCAGACAGATTTCGATGCACTTGTTCAAGCCCACTGGATTTCTCTCACAGAACAAAATGAACTGAAAAAACGTATTGCTTTTTGTATAAAGTTGATCAATTCCACATCTTTAACATACTGCAAAACAACTTTTCAGTGTTTGTGAAGATTAACTGGTTACAAATAAAATGAAACACTGTTGTTGCCGTTTATACTGTTTATTACTTCTATAATCTTTCCTATTTGACCTACACCAAAATCTAAAATATTTATATAAATATTTACAGAATATCCTTATTCTTCTGATAACCAGTAGCAGCTAATCAAAATATATACTTTACTGCTTTTTACAATGGGAGAAAATGAATAGTGAGTGAGTAATACATCTCTCTGACTTGTCCTCTTCTGGCTAGGAATCTTCTAATTGCATTCAGGCATGCATCAGTGTCAAGAGAAGACGCTACTTCCAAATGCACCGCTCGAATGGCAAGACAGGTAAAGATTACACCTTACCTTTTTACGTGTCCTCTTCCCCTTTTTACCAGAAATGGGCCGAAGTAGTCGATGCCAACTCTCGTAAATGGAGGATCGTCAGGCAGAACTCTGCATTTTGGTAGATCTGCCATGAGTTGGCATTGCCGCTTGGCTCAATCTGCCGCCCACTCTCATAATCCCATTTTGTAGTACTGAGCTAAACACTAAGTCGTGTTTCTTTATCATTTTTCTTGAACTGATTCCTTCTTTCACTGCTAGATGAACTTGGTTCTGTCTTTTTCTTTGCTTTCAATTCTTTCAGCAGATTTTTCAATTTCAAAAACCAAGCTACTGCACGTTTTAGTTTTGTCCAGGATGAGTAATGCATCATCAGCTGGCCCAAAGGATCTTGGTGCTCTTGCATCTGAATGGCATGTGATTGTACTGTTTTGACCTCTGGATCATCCACCTTTATCATTTCCTCATCTGGATTCTTCGGCCACTGGTCTTCACCGCAGAGCAAGAAACTCGGTCCTGAAAGCCAGTTCTCACATTTCAAGAATGCTTCTCCAGACTGACCTCGGGAGACGTGATCCGCTGGATTCAGGCAGGTATTGACATACCTCCATTGTGAAGCTTCAGAGTGCTCCAGAAAGGATCGGTCACTTGGATTGTCGATCAGGTCATCATATATCTCTTGCCACTGGATTTCAGGGCTTGACATTAACTTTTTGAGGCACTTGTCCTTTGGACAAGTACATTTACGTTTCATTTGTCCATGCACAAAAGTCACTTGACCCTGATACCTTTAATACAATGGAGTGAAATACAACATTGTGCACACTGCCAGTGAGCGACCCGAGACTGAGGCTAACAACGTCAAAACAGGGACGCAGTCTCACTCAGATTGCCAAAAAATAATCGGACCAGCTGGCTAAAAGCAGAATTCCCATATCTCTTGAAAGCTGCCCTGCTCAACCTTTTAGGTGTAGAATTGACTATAAAATTATTAACTTTGTGACACGACGTGAAGACATGGCTGCCGCCTAAGACTATGCGGTCTACCGGGCGACATTTTCACTCAAATTTCAAGACTTTCGTGATCCAAATCAAAATTCTGATGTGACAGATCAATGGGGAATCGCTTTCTCTCTTAAAGGCTGTCCTCCTCGACCTTTTTGGTCTTTTTAAATCTAACTATTTGTATAATCCGTGTACTTCTCTAGCCATTATAAAGGCTACCCTTTCCCGGTTTTCTGCAACCACATTGCGCGCGCATCCCGAATGTTTACAAACAAATAATTTGTCTATAGATGAGCTGCACGCTGATTGTTTGGTTTACAACGAGTGAAGCTGTGGAGCAAAGACGCAACACGGCCAACAGCACTCACCGAAACAAGGTGGAGACTTGAAATAAAAACGTACAAATAAATCTATTGTGTCTACACAACACTGTTTTCAACAGATTGACTAGATATCATTTGAAACTAGAGAGGGTACAATTTCTGGGGAAATTGTAGGGTGTGCTTGCTTGCGTCGGTTGCACAGGGGTCCGTTTTTGAATGACATTTTTACAACTGATATTTCTGTATATTTTATATTAAAATGCATACTTATGATTTATAAAGAGCATTTATTTTTTGCTGCTCATTTACAACTGAAAATACGAGTGAAGTGTAGAATGAAATAGATGTCTTGTCATTTCTCCTGCAAGAGGCAGCCTCATCGTTGAATCAAAACAAATAAATTTGATGATAATTTCACCCACAAATCGTTTGCTTGTAACCATGGACGACGAGCTCTCCCTCACGGCTCACATTGCTGTGGTCTCCCGGTCGTGTAGATTCACCCTCTACAACATCCGGAAGATCAGGAGATACCTGTCTGAGCACTCCACCCAGCTGCTAGTCCAAGCACTTGTCCTCTCCAAGTTGGACTATTGCAACTCGCTGCTCGCTGGTCTCCCAGCATGTGCAACCCGCCCTCTTCAAAGGATTCAGAACGCAGCGGCCCGCCTGGTCTACAATCTACCCAGACGCTCCCATGTTACCCCGCTCCTCATCTCTCTCCACTGGCTACCTATCATGGCCCGTATCAGATTCAAGACCCTGGTATTGACCTTCCGAGCAGTGAACGGGACTGCACCCGTCTACATCAAGTCTCTCCTGCAGCCTTACACCCCCACCCGTCACCTACGGTCTTCTTCAGACAACCGCCTGGTGGTCCCACCGCTCAAGACCGCCCGGTCCCAACACAAGCTCTTCTCCTGTCTGGCCCCCCAGTGGTGGAATCAACTCCCCACCTCCATCAGAGATACTGACTGTCTCTCCACCTTCAAGAAAAGGCTCAAGACGCACTTGTTCCGGGAGTACAACGGTACTTAGGAATGGTTCGCTTGACCCGATGTTAGTTTCCTCAAGGATCACAATGACTCTTGCTTAGAGACTTGTTGCTCTTGTGGTTAGTGGTAACTGATTTAAATTTTTGTACTCGCTGTGATATATTGTTTTTATTATTGTTGCTTGCTTTTTCCACAGGTACACTTGCACTTATAGCGGTTCATGTTGTTTAATTGTAACTTGTTTAACTACATGCTCTTATGGTTCTTCCCTTTGGCACTTACTTTGGTTGTTCACAATGTGTGCTTCATGTTTTGGCTACTCGCAATGTTTTTGTGGCTATCTTGTTGTTATGATCAGTGACCTATGCACTTTGTAAAGCTCTCTCTTGGAAGTCGCTTTGGATAAAAGCGTCTGCTAAATGAATAAATGTAAATGTAATCTAATGTAATAATAAATCCTACAACGAAAACGTATTTGTTAGGAATGTTTATCTTAACGATTGAAAACAGATGCATCATAGACCATTGTTGTGTGTTGCCCGGGCAACAGAGGCTAATGTCATGATGCTAATACTTCAGTGAAATAGTAGACTACTGTTTCCGAAAGTAGATGTACTTCCTTAATAATATCAGCTTATATTGTACATTACAAATCACAATTGTGGGTCATATCACAAAGTAAAATGAGTAAATAGCAGTGGCGGGCCGTCAGGGCCTGCAAGGCCTTCTCTGCTGGCCTAAACATACTCAAAAAATATGTAAATTAAATTATTACAAAATGTTGTGGTTATATATTTTTTCTTCATAATTCCCCCGACCATCTTAATGTCGTTCCATAAATACACTGACAGAAATAACAACAAATATTCTCCGTAGTCTGTTCTGTTCGTGTCGTGTTATATCCGCTTGGTTGAGCTGCTGACAGTGTTGTTTATCGTGGTAGAGTTTTTATCCAATCATAATTCAGCTAGCTTGTGTTGTCAGGTTCTATGAAATCTGCCTGAGGCCTTCAGAATTAAGAGAGCAGGCTCCCGTGCGCTGTAAGTGAACGGAGAAGGTCAATTGCGATAGCAAATCAGATCTCAAGTCTTCGACACCAAGGCCAGCTAGAAGGCCTTGCGCTCAACTTTATGTACGCGTCCTGTGATTGGATAAGCACTCGTGAAAGCCTGAAAGAGGACAATCCGTTTGCGAGAGAGATCGATCCGTTCAACTGCTGTCGCTCATTGCTGTGAGTTTTCAACAAATTTAAACCCACGATGGCTGAAGTAGAAGAACTAGATTTGGTTGCCGATATACTTGCCACGCCATTTTCAAGACGGACCTTTCAGGAAAAGCTGGACCTTGTGAGAAGAGGTCGGCCAACCCCTATGCTAAGTAGCCTGTCCCAGCAGGGAAAGGGGTTTGTCCGGCATTTTCAAGCTAGCAACTATGAACGGTACCCGTGGCTCACAGCTTCAGAGAAACGCTGCAAATTATACTGCTGGGAATGCTTGTTTCTTGGAACTGATCGATTTGGTGTTTGGAGCCACACTGGATTTGCCAACTTAGCTTGTTTGACCAAGGCTGCAACAAGACATCAAAGCACGATTGGGCACTTACAAGCTATGGTGCATTTAAAAACGTTTGGTGACACCCGAGTGGATCTGCAACTCAGCGAACAGGTGCGCAGGGAAACGGAGCTCCACAACGAAAGGGTGAAAAAAAACAGGGAGATACTGAAAAGGCTGATGGATTGTGTCATGTTTCTGGGAAAACAGGAACTATCATTTAGGGGACACGATGAAACCCCCCAGTCCTCAAATAGAGGTAACTATGTGGAGCTTCTTTCTTTTCTTGCTGAACATGACCCAGACTTGCATTACCACCTGTCCACTAACAGGGTGTTTACTGGGACATCAGGCAAAATACAAAACGACCTCATTTATACTATTGCTGAAGTGATGGGAGAGGAGATCAAAATGGAGATCAAAGAGGCCCCTTTTGTAGCTGTGATGGTTGACGAAACCACAGACGTGGGTAACATGGCACAGCTCGCATTAGTCCTGCGCTATGTGACGGCCACTGGTGTCAAGGAGCGTTTTGTCAAATATGTAGATGTAACCAGTGGCAAGCGTGCTGATGATCTTGCCGCTCTTATTTTCAATTTCTTCGAAGAATATGAATGTTGTCTGGACAAAGTTGTGGCCCAGTGTTACGATGGCGCAGCAGTAATGGCATCTGGACTAAATGGAGTGCAGGCCAAAGTTAAGGAGAGGGCACCTATGGCCTTATTCATTCACTGTTATGCACATCGTCTTAATTTAGTTCTGACTCAAGGGGCCTCAAAGCTCAAACAGTGCAAGGTCTTTTTTGCCAACCTGAATGGCCTAGCTGCGTTCTTCTCCAGATCCCTGAAACGCACTCGATTACTGGATGACTTGTGCAAACGGCGTCTTCCTCACGTTGCGCCAACGCGGTGGCAATATACATCAAGATTGGTGAATGCAGTCTTTGAGAAGAGAGTTGCGTTGAAGGAGTTGTTTGATCACATCTTGGAACACCATGATGACTATGACGAGGACACTGTGCTTTGTGCAGATGGATTTAATGCACGTCTGGATGATTTTGAGTTTTGTTTTTTGCTTAACACATTCAATGGGATTTTTGAGTATGCTGATGTGCTTTTTGGAATGCTGCAGACAAAATCATTGGATGTACAATTCTGCATGGCAAGGGTGAACGAGTTTTGTGACACAGTTGAGCGAGCTAGGGGCAAATTCAGTGAGATATATGAAGAAACAGTGAGCATCTCGGGTGGTCCAAGCTGGCGCAGAGGTCAGGGCGCGGCGCAAGGCGACCTGCGTGCACACTACCAACAACTTCACATCAGCATTCTGGACAACATTCTTTCCCAGATACGGAATCGATTTCACGACCACGAAATGTTGATGTTTGGGGAGTCAGGTGGCTGAGCGGTTAGGGAAGCGGGCTTGTAATCAGAAGGTTGCCAGTTCGATTCCCGGCCGTGCCAGATGACGTTGTGTCCTTGGGCAAGGCACTTCACCCTACTTGCCTCGGGGAGAATGTCCCTGTACTTACTGTAAGTCGCTCTGGTTAAGAGCGTCTGCTAAATGACTAAATGTAAATGTAAATGTTTCTCTCCCTTCTCGACCCCCAACACTTTCAGACATACAGGAAAGGAGTTTATTGGACAAACTTGTTTAAGCTCACATAGCGTACTTTTGGTGGACTATAGTGGACAAACTTTGTTGACTCATCTCTTATAATCGCCTTTTATTTTTGAATTTTGACAGTATCCGTGATCTTAGTTTTCTACTCTTAATTGTGAATGCGAGCTTTTTGATTTTCAATGCTCCGGAAATTAAGTGTTGCTCGACTAGCCTATATTAAGGTGATGTAATGTGTAAGTGTGATTCTGTATGGATTCTCCAGCCGTGGTGTCAAATTGATGCTATTGTGAGGTGTATTAGTTTAGGTAGGACTAAGTATGACGTCACTGAAGGCCTAGGCGTGAAATGCACGGCCCGCCACTGGTAAATAGTTATCACCCTGGCCTCTTTGCTTGTGGCATTTCTGCAGCTGCCTTGCAGTAAAGCAGTTAGCTTAGCTATCTCCCAAAAGTTAACGAGCTGCTAAACTAATGTTCTGCTAGGGGTAGTCACGCGAGTTTTCGTGACGTTAGTGACGTAAGTAGCATCATTGACTGTGGCTAGCAAGTTAGCCACCGTTAGCTTCACTTTTCGCCACAAATCTTAATTTCTACTTAAACTGTAGCATCCCTTCAACTTGGAATAAACAGGCTTGGGAGTGTTTCCAGACGGGTGTACTTTATTTTAGACGAGTGTGCATAGCACCAACACCGACACCGTGAAAACTAAAGAGGGAAATAACAAAGGCAATTTAGCCTTAGATACAAATAATGCACTTTAGCATATGTGGCTAACAGTGTGAAAGACAAAGTTATTACAGGCAATGAATTCACATTAAATACAATTACAATGAACAACACACCTCGCTCCGCATATTAAAGGGTGCTATAAGGTAGTAATCCCGGGAAGGCCGCCGCCGTTAGCTTAACTTCAAATCTCTGGCTCCAAACATGCACCGTCCTGCAACGTGACTGCTCGCATCCTCTATTGAACAAGTGTGTGCGAGCGATCAATCACGTGTGCAGACAACACGATGCCAAAATAAAAGTCACGTAAAATAAAAGTAGGAAACAGGATTATCAAAATAAAACATTGCTATTAGTCATTTACACTCCCACCACTCATGTTATGAAGAGTGAAGACAAGGTCAACCTGGCTGAACGGCTCATACTTGAGTCCTGTCTGTATCAGTGTTTCTAAATGCGTGCAGGTGAGTATTACTTAATATCTAAGAAAGAATAGACTATGTCATAAGGGAATAAAGGTGTAGACAACTGGACTGATTACTCACTCTCGAGGAGGAGAACTAGTTTCTGGATGGGCCTTTCTATGATCAAAGGTTTGGTAGGGCGATCTTGTTTTGCTGATGTTCTTTCTCCTACTAACACCTTGACGCGACGCACTAGACCATCGCTCCCCTTTGTGGTTTCAACCACTCGTCCCAGGTGCCACTGATTTCTAGGGGTGTCTTCCCTTATAATGACTAAGTCATCTACCTTAAGGCTGCATCGAGTCGTATGCCACTTTTGGTGTGTGGAGATGTTCAAGAGATATTCTCTCTTCCACCAGCTCCAGAACTGTTCAACAAGGTATTGGACTCTTTGCCACCTTTTAGTTGCATAGACATCCTCCTTCTCAAATTTGCCAGGCGGTGGAAGTGCAATCTTGGACTTCATCAGTATGAGATGGTTTGGAGTTAATGGTTCGAGTGAGGTAGGATCATTTACTCCGTTCACAGTTAACGGGCGGCTGTTCACAATGGCCATCGCCTCATAGAACAGAGTTCGAAGGGAAGAGTCGTCGAGTCTGCCTAAGTATTGACAGAGTGTAGCATTTAAGACATTACGGACAGTCCGAATCTGGCGCTCCCACACGCCGCCAGCGTGACTTGCTGAGGGAGCATTGAAGATGAACTCACACTGCCTTTCTGCGAGGAAGTTATCGATTGTTTTGGTGTCACATTGTTTCAGTGCCTCTTTGAACTCATTTCTTGCTCCCACAAAATTGGTTCCTTGATCGCAATGGAGTTGACGAACGGCTCCTCTAAGACTTATGAAGCATCTTAAGGCGTTGATAAATGCATCTGTGGATAAGTCCTCAAGCATCTCAATGTGGACAGATCGAGAGGCGAGGCAAGTGAAGATTAAGCCATAGCGCTTTTGCTCTTTGCGGGCTTTCTTAGTGATGAATGGGCCGAAGCAATCGATGCCACAGTATGTGAAGGGAGCAGAGACTTCCACACGTTCCTTAGGAAGCTCTGCCATGCGTTGTTCTTCTACAGGCCGTCTGAGTCTTCTGCACTTCACACATCTGTGTATCAGCTTAGCAACTGAATTACTTCCCCCAATGACCCAAAACCCATTGGCTCGAAGTTCTGTTAGAGTTTGATTACGTCCTTGGTGACAGATCCTCTCGTGGTAGTGGGTCAAAATCAACTTGGTGATATGTCCTCTTTTGGGTAGAATCAAAGGGTGTTTGACTTCTAGGCTTAAGGATGACTGATCCAGTCTTCCACCAACACGAAGTGCTCCTCCTTCTAAGATGGGATTCAAGCGAAACAGAGGACTGGAGTTTTGAAGACTTTTTCCCCTTTGAAGTATCTCCATCTCTTGGGAGAATGCTTCTTCTTGTACAAGCTTCACTACTGATTTGGCAGCTATCTCGCGTTCTTCTACACTCACAGGTTTGCCAGGATGATTTTGCTTTGAGTTCAGCCTCTTGATTCTTGCAATGACTTTCAGGAGTCTTGACCAGGAGGAGAATCGATTTAGACGGGTAAGAAAGTCTGACTTGGAAGGTTCAACTTTAGTTGTGAACACCTGCATTGATCTGAACTCAGGATCACCGACAAGCAACTCAGGAGTGAGGCGAGACTCTGGATGTATTTCTTGTTCCCACAGGAACTTGGGTCCTGTTAGCCAGTTTGTTGAGATGTCTACTGCGTTTAGACCTCTCGACGCATGGTCAGCAGGGTTTTCTGTTGTGTCTATGTAGTGCCATTGGCTGGGGCTGGTGTGTTCTCTGATCATTTGCACACGATTGGCAAACGAAGACGTGGAACCTTCTTGCTTCATTACAGATATAGGCCAGGACAACTTGGGAGTCAGTCCAGAAAAATTCTGCATGGATCGGCATCTCAAGCTCGTTTCTCAGCATGACACTTAACTTGCAGCTACCACTGCTGCTGAAAGTTCCAATCTTGGAATGCTTGTGAGTTTTGTAGGAGCAACTCTAGCCTTTGCCATCACGAGGCTGCAGTGAACTTCACCATTTTCATTTTTGCTTCTCAGATAGGAACATGAGCCATATCCTATATTGCTGGTTCCCTTGTGACAGTTTTGCAGAAGCCTTGTGGTTGGTGGCATCTCGGTATTGAGACTTCCTTCAGCCTTTGTAGGTCGCCCTTCCATCTCTCCCACCGCGGACTTAAGTCTTCGGGAAGTGGGTCATCCCAGCTAATGCCTCGACGACACAGCTCCTGGAGGATGCACTTTCCAGTTAAGATAAACGGGGCCACGAATCCGACTGGATCGTACAAAGAAGCAATGACGGATAGGATTCCGCGACGTGTGGATGGCCTGGGTTGTGGGTTTACATTAAAGCTGAAGGTGTCATGTTCAAGGGACCACTGGATACCAAGAGCACGTTCTGCTGGAGCTGCATTTAGGTCCAGATTTAGAGGTTCAGATGTGACTGCTCTCTCAGTTGGGTCCACAGAGTCCAGAACTGATCTTTCGTTTGAGTTGAACTTGTGTAGGCGCAAACCTCCTCTCTTGCACAACTCTTGTGCTTCAGCAATGAACTTCTTTGCTTCTTCTACGGAGGGGACGCTGATAAGCCCATCATCGACGTAGAAGTTATTTTCAACGAAGGCTGATGCTGATGGATACTCTTCCTTGTGTTGACGTGCCAGGTACTTCAGGCCAAAGTTGGCACATCCGGGTGACGAAGCGGCGCCGAATAGGTGGACAGCCATTTGATACTCTTGAGGCTCTGCTTCGAGGTCTCCATCCTCCCACCATAGAAACCGTAAGTAGTTCCGTAATTCAGGAGAAACATAGAACTGATGGAACATTTTCTCGATGTCGCATATGATGGCTACAGCCTCTTTCCTGAAACGACAGAGAACTCCAAGGAGAGAGTTGATCAGGTCAGGACCTGCAATGTATCATTTAGTGAGACACCACGGAACTTCGCTGAACAGTCAAACACGACCCTTAGCTTCTCTGGCTTCTTGGGGTGGAACACCCCATGGTGTGGTATATAACACGTAGTCTGCTGTTCTGTCGCAGGAGAGGCTGGCTCTGCATCGCCTTTCTTTATCATGTCCTTCATGAAGGCCTTGTACTGTTCTTTATACCGCTCGTTATTTTTCAATCTTTTCTTTAGGTGCTGCAGTCGGACTGTTGCCAGCTTCTTGTTGTCTGGTAGCAGAGGTGGCTCTGTGCTCTTGAAAGGAAGGGGCATTTCATAGTGTCCATCCTTCCTTTGAGTTATGTTGTCACTCAGGAGCTGAATGAAGCGAACGTCGTCTTGTGACACATACTTGTCTTTATCTGCATACTTCCTTTCATTGAAGTCTGATTCCAAGACCTTCAGCACGTCATTGGTTGATGGTGCTGGTATTTCCTTCACTGTCACTCGATGGACGAACCTCTGGTTTCCCTGGCGATCCAGATGTGGATTGGATGAGCCTACGATGCTCCAGCCGAGTTCCGTTCTCTGGGCGAATGGATCATTTTCACCTCCTATGACGACTTCTTGGGGGGCTAACGCCAACGGGCAATCATTTCCAATTAACAGTCCCACCTCACAGTCCTTCAGCAGTGGAAGTTTGTTTGCTAGATGCTTTAAATGAGGCCAGAGCAGCGCTGTTTCTGAAGTCGGAATGTAGGACTTGTCGACCGTGATGAAACCACGAGTGTAGGCTTGGCGCAGCTGAATCTGTTTTCCAGACTGTAGTCCTCGAACTTGTAGACCGCAGACACTTCTGCTTGCTATGGGTGTGTCGACAGCTGTCATGGTGCTCAGTTTAAGCTGTACTGGTTTAGTCTCCACGTTCAGCTCTTCGAGTAGGTCTTCCAAGACGAATGTTGAATCACTCTGCGTGTCTAGAAGAGCATACGTTATGACTTCTTTCTGTGGTTCATTTGCAGAGGACATGAAAACAGGGACGATGCTTGATGTGGCAAAGACGCGCTGCGTCACTGCATGGGACGTCACTTTGATCTCCTCCTGACTAGTGTATTTGTCTGTGGAGGTGGACTGTTTCTCTTTTGCTTCCACAGATCGGTTCTCTCTCTCTTCATGTAGACAGGTGGGGTGACGTCTGCCGCATATGACACAAGTGTGTCGCGTTTTGCAATCCTTACTGTTATGTCCCTTTCTCAAACATCCGTAGCACAAATTGTTTTCCCGTATGAAGACTTTCTTATCTTCCAGAGATTTTGCTGCAAATGTGGGGCACTTTACGACGCCGTGCATCTCATCTTTGCAGATAGGACAAGGTGGCTTTGACTTGGTGCTGAACACCTTCTCAACATTTTCTGTGGGATTGTTTCAGAAGTGGAGAGGGGACAGGGTTACAGGCTATCCGAGCCTCCTTCTGAATGAACCTTGTGAAACAGGAAAAGCTTGGGTAATCCCCGGATTCGTCCAACCTTTCTGTGACGACTCTGCTCCATCTTCGTGTGATCCAGTCAGGTAATTTCCTCAGCAGCTTGTGGTTCTCTTCACAGTCGTCCAAGATGGCCAATCCTTTCACATGAGGCATCGCTTCAACGCATCCTTGCAGGAAGTCAGCAAACTCTCGAAGTGCAGCAGAATCACTGGTACCAACCTTGGGCCACTTCATGAGCTTGTCTCTAAAAGCCCTTTGCACAATGAAGTGGTTTCCGTACCTTTCTTCCAGGACCTTTAAGGCCCCATGATATGCTTCTTCTGAGTTTCTATAAAAGAATCCCTCTACAGCTTTACGTGCTTCTCCACTCAGATAGTTTTTTAAGTAAAACATTTTTTCATGAGCGGGGATCTTCCAGTCTACATACTTTAGGGCTTCGCCAGAGAACTTTGGTGGCTCAGGAGCAAGCAGGCAATTCATACTGAGTGAGTTAATGAGTGCTTGGGTAAGGCTATCTTTCTCATGAGATGCAAGCGCTTTGGCGTGCGCTTGTGGGGGTTGGTATGCGTTGGCCATTGGATTAAGCTGGCTTTTGGATTCAACTGTGGGATCAGTCTCTTTTAGACAGTCTCTGAAGTCATGTTCCAAGCTCTCGTATGCGTTTACTCTCGCCTCTGCTATTCTTACTTCTGACTCTGCTTGAATTTGCTGTAGTCTTTTCTTTTCCTGACGCATATTTGCCTCTATCCTTTTAAGAACTAGCTGCTTCTCTTCTTCTAACTTGCTAAGAACTTCTTCTTGGGCTTGTATTTGATATACTGCTTTAGCCCTTTCTTGTTGAGCTGCGAGTTCTGCTCCCGCATCCAGATGTTTACTTGAGCCCTGCGAGCGGATGGAACTTTCTGCTAGAGAGAGTACAGTATCTGTCTTTGTGTGTCCGAAGATAGATCCATACTCATCCTTCTTAAGTGCCATCCTCACTCGCAGTTTCTCAAGTTCTGGATTGAAGACCTCATCTACAGTTTCAAGCCGCTTCTCTATCATTTCGCTGATCTCTGCAGTGAGTGCTATACAAGCATCCATTTTCGGTACAATGTCGGGGGTGGCATCATGGTTGCGTTGAATGGGCTCATAACATTCACTTACTGCACTGTGTCGACTTTGGATTTATTCTCTGATGTTATTTAGTTCATCTTGAGAATACATTTACATTACATTTAGTCATTTAGCAGACGCTCTTATCCAGAGCGACTTACAGTAAGTACAGGGACATTCCCCCCGAGGCAAGTAGGGTGAAGTGCCTTGCCCAAGGACACAACGTCATTTGGCACAGCCGGGAATCGAACCGGTAACCTTCAGATGACTAGCCCGACTCCCTCACCGCTCAGCCGTCTGACTCCCAGAGAGAGAACAGAATGATTTTAATGCGGTCCTAATCTCTCCTGCAACTTCTTTCCAGTGGCCATAAGCTTTCATGAATTCTTTCTTGCGTTTTATGGCTTCCTGTTTGTGCATCTCTAAACCCCTTTCTGTAAATGTTCTTTCACGTGAACTGGACCTGACTGGCTGTGGGTTATCCGTTTTCATCAGTGGATCATGTGCGCTAGCTACTTCTCCATTAAGTGACATTTTTGTTGAAGTTGTGTTGCTGTTTGGTTATGTTGTACTACTAAACTACAGTTCGATTACTGAAATATAGGCTAATAGCTCAAGTACTTAATATCAAACATGCACTGGGGCGATTATCATCAACAAAAAATGTAGGCTAACACACAAACAGCTTAGCAAGGAATGCTATCATACAGATTTACCCATGAGTGAATTTACATTTAACAGGTTCAATTGGTTCAAGTTTTTTTTTTTTTTTTGTAAAGTCACCTTACATAAACATCACTGTTCGTAATCAAAGAGTCCCTGTGATTTTATGCAGCAATCGGCAAACATAACAGACCGATCTTGCCTGGGTGCCTGGAGTGAGGGCGTTTGAACAGCAGGTGGCAGTCTTTGGTACACAGAATCGGCAATCCTTCTAACGTCGAGTTGAATTTTCACTCCACATCGTGGTCGAGTTTTCACTGTAGCATCCCTTCAACTTGG
The DNA here is from genome assembly GCF_038355195.1 of Osmerus mordax. Taxonomy (NCBI): domain Eukaryota; kingdom Metazoa; phylum Chordata; class Actinopteri; order Osmeriformes; family Osmeridae; genus Osmerus; species Osmerus mordax. The sequence goes on from NC_090055.1 coordinate 14,197,370, forward strand.
AATAAACGGGCTTGGGAGTGTTTCCAGACGGGTGTACTTTATTTTAGACGAGTGTGCATAGCACCAACACCGACACCGTGAAAACTAAAGAGGGAAATAACAAAGGCAATTTAGCCTTAGATACAAATAATGCACTTTAGCATACGTGGCTAACAGTGTGAAAGACAAAGTTATTACAGGCAATGAATTCACATGAAATACAATTACAATGAACAACACACCTCGCTCCGCATATTAAAGGGTGCTATAAGGTAGTAATCCCGGGAAGGCCGCCGCCGTTAGCTTAACTTCAAATCTCTGGCTCCAAACATGCACCGTCCTGCAACGTGACTGCTCGCATCCTCTATTGAACAAGTGTGTGCGAGCGATCAATCACGTGTGCAGACAACACAATGCCAAAATAAAAGTCACGTAAAATAAAAGTAGGAAACAGGATTATCAAAATAAAACATTGCTATTAGTCATTTACATAAACTGTGCAACGGAACGTAAATCCCAATAGAAGCAACTCAATCGCTACCAAGACGAAACTTTTGACACATAGGTTGTCTATGTAGGACAAATATTGACTGAGTTTTAGGGCGGGCAAAAATAATAATAATATATATGTGAGAGAACAAAGGTTGTGCCCTTGCCGAAGGCAAAGCACACCCAATGATAACGTTAGTTGTTTCCACGTCTGTTGTTGAAGCAAACTGGATTGACTTAGGTGGGTAGAACGTTACAGCTTAGCAACCAAACTATATCGTGAAGCAACTCAGCTTCAGTTAGCTAGATAAAAAATAACCTGACAAAGATGTAGACAAACATGCATTGTGAATTGTAGTTTTAGGCTGCGGGTTATTTAATCAAATGAAACAGTCAGGAACATGAAATAACGCGTTAGCCCCATTGCCAATAATCTAAATCATCACACATTCTACCTATGCTCTTGTGTTAGCAAGCTAAACTAGTTTACATGCCTATAGTCTAGGTGTTTTCGCTATCTAGCTGTTCTTGCATTCCTTGCAAATAAGCGTTAATAAAAAACAGATGAGCTAGAGTCTAGCTAACATTGACTCGACGGGCATGGCTGATGTTTGTCTATACTGTAGCTCTAGCGTAGAAGATCCCTGTGCAAGAAAACAGGATCGACTTATAGGTGGGTAACGTTAGCACTACAGCTTAGCAAACAAACGATCGTGATTCAACTCAGCTTCAG